>NC_133333.1:85252276-85923778 GCF_042186555.1 Aquarana catesbeiana
GGCTTCCTAGAAACAAAATTGGAATAGTCACTGTGACGCATCCTATCCCACACTCCACTGTGTGCTTCCGTCAGTAATACTGCTTCCTCCAGTCTGACCATCAGAGAGATATATTCTTATAGCTGCATTGAATACAAGTCTAGCCGAAAATAGCTTGTAGAATCTTGAATGCTTTATTGGACAGAATACAGCCTTTTATATAATTAACATGTTAATTAACACAACACTTAAGGCAGCCCTGGTGACCAGACAGTTCGTCTCCGCAGGTCAATGTGATCAGCTCTTTCAAGAATCATGTATTGTTCAGAATTAACAATCAAATAACAGGGTGAATATGGACAGAAAAAGGTCCTTGCAGCCAGTGTCCCCAACAGTGCCCCCCCCCCACGTCCCATAGCCCGGCAGACCCAACTGTGTTGTTGACGATCGGAATTTTGTGTGACCGTGTGTATGCAAGACAGCTTGAGTGGAATTCCGTCGGGAAAACCTTCAGAGTTTATTCCGACGGCAAAACCGGTCGTGTGTACAGGGCATAAGCGTCTCTAAAAGCAACGAAAGAAAATAATAAAACATTTGAAGGGGGGGCTGGAATCAAAAACATTTGCCTGGGTAAGAGAAAAAAAGGGGGGAGTAAGAGAGAAGAGGAGGAGGAGAAGGGGGGGGACCTGAGTAGACCCACCATTAGGCTTCAGCAGCCTCCACTGAGGCAGGTTACATGGAAAGCAGAGCTTTATGTTATAATCTATCCAAAGGCCCCAAACCTTGAGGTTTGCGTATCTTCCAAAGTTGAAGAGAGCTTCTCAGGCATCAGTGCCCATGAGCTTCTACTTAACTTCTCCGACGTGCCCACACCTGGGCAGAAATTTGACATGTGGCCAAGAACACAAACCCCACCAATTTCCTCTGAGCCTTAGATAGAGATGGAATAGGTTCAAGTAGTAGGGCTTCCCAGGGGTTGCCGGCTAAGGTGACATCAAGAGCAGAGCGAATCATAGCATAAACACCTGTTCAAAACTGGATTGCTTGTGTAGTACCACCACAGGTGGAGGAGGGTTTAATTTTCTCTACAACCCCGGAAGCACATAGGAGACACCGAGGGGGCAAATTTAGTTATACGATCAGGGGTCATATACCATAGAGAGAGCATCTTATAAGCGTTTTCTTGGCCAAAGATGTTCTGGGAGCACTTGGAGGAGACAAACCAAAATGCATAGTCTCCTATGTGCCTGGGATCACACCACTGCATTGCAGCGGTGTACAGGTGATGTACACTGAAAAGAAGTGTAGCGCTGGTAGATTTTTAATCTGACGCTGATAAGTGAATCTTATGGGTTACTTGTTAGGTGAAGTTAGATTTGCCTCTGTTCCAGCTTGGCTGAGTTGCGTGTAGTTCCACACTGTGCCGGTGGGTGTCGTTGTCACCATAGGCTGGTGTTGGAAAGGCAACGTGTTGAAGCGTATGAGTGCTCCTCTGTCCCGGAGACAACTCGGTGGAGGTGGTCCTCCGAGTTGTATTCTGGGAGAGGGTATTTATGGGACAGACGCCATGTTTAGGGGTTTGTTTTCAGCCACCTGCTGGCCCTCCTGGCCGACAGGTATGCATTAAGAGTACCACCTGTCTGGGGCCTACCACAGCAGCAGAGGAATGGTCCTGAGCTGTCTATCCTGAGTGAAGAAGCTAGACAACCGAGGAGATCCCAGGGGAGTACCCGTCATGGAAGGATAATGCAGAGTGCTGGTCTGGAGTGGTGACTCGGTTGGAGGACGTATCCTGAAGTAATCCTACTGCATAGTACTGCCGGTTTGGCTTAAAGGTTCAAGTACTGTGTCTGACATTCATCGCAAACCAATACATCCTGTGGCAGAGGATCGTATGGGTTTTATTCCAAACAAGTCTGTGGCAAAGACTTTTGTTCATGCTGCGTACTGGCTGCTAGGCAAGTGAGAGAGGCCTTTCCAGGCGGGCAAAGATTGAGTCCCACGAGGGGAGTGCATTCAATTACAAGTGTTCAATTCCAAAGAATGTTCTAAAGAATACTAAGGAAAGGTATTTAAGCTTCCCTGCAACTTTCCTTCTGCCTCTTTCCTGCTACTTCCTTTATTACTTGTTCATTAACGCACTGAAAATATACTCAAGCGTTTGGTGCCTATATCGTCCTGAGGTAAACTCAACAGGACCCTAGACCCGGTGCCGGTGAAACAGAGGTATCGAGAGTGAAGGTAACAGCCCGCTTTAAACCATCAGCTCCGTGGAGAGTTAGTGCTACAGAAGTAAGGCAGGTTTTACTTTTTTCAGTGCAGTGCAATGCGTGGCAATCCACCGCCTCACACCACGCAGGGACAAATTTTACAAAAAGGTCACTGTGTGACATTTTAATACAGTTTGTTTTAAAAAAAAGTGAACAGCTCAATGTACGGAGATCTGCTTATCAGCACTGCCCTGATCCTGCAGAGAAGAACACAAGGGAGGGGGAGGCGCCTCTAAGTGCAGTATTAAAATCAATTTATTAAAAGAACACTATACAAGCAACTCACATTTTGTAGGGTAAAAAACGGCATGTAATGTGGTAAAATCCATGGAAGGAGTCCATCAGATCGGTCACGGAAGTCCCTGCTGCCTGCTATGCGTTCAGCTTTGTAGAAAACACCGCTCGAGCCGGCCGCGGTGATGTTGAAATCCAAAGCGAGGCCTGGGACGCTGGTGGAAGGCAGGCGCGGAGCTGTGACGTCACTGGAATGCGACGCGTTTCATGAGCGTACGGGCTACGATGACACAGTAGCTGCGCTCTTTCATCAAGCTACACATGGATAGTGAGAGCGGTTTAAGAAGGGATAGGGGGAGGGGAAAGAAGAAGAGGAGGAGGGGAGAGGGGAGAAAACAAAGGCTGGATTGAAGAGGTGGAAAGTGAAGGACATATGAGGGCACTCTCTGGGAAATGAAAGGAAATTTTCAAAGCTAAAAAACAATCTCAATAATAGCAAACTAACAGATAATGAATGTTATTGTTAGAAATTCCCATAAAGAAAATTCAATATTAAGAGGTGATAATGACAAATGATAAAAATATAGAATTAATGAATAATCATAAAAAATAAATAAATAAAAATAAAAATAATAAATTAGTGTATGAGGTAGATAATTGGGTAGTTGGCTAAAAAATTAAATAATTAATCAGTAGGAGAGGTCTTAATAATGTAATCAGAGGTATTGGTGTTTTTACCAATTCTATATGATAAAAATATATAGAATTAATGAATAAATGGTAAAAAAAAAAAAAAAAAAAAAAAAAAAAAAAAAAAAAGGGTATGTGAGGTAGATAGTTGGGTTATTGGCTAAAAAATTGATCAATTAAATAATTAGTCAGTAGGGGAGGTCTTAATAATGTAATCAGAGGTATTGGTATATATGTATGCATATACACACATACACACCAGTATATAACTGATCAAAAACACATACACCCACCCACGGTCACCTCTGCCGCAGAGCCCCTACAACCTATGTGAGCGGGAATCTGGGGCCCTTTTTTACGTAAAGGGACCGATATATATATGTGGATCCAATATATTTGAAATTAAGACTGCTGTGTTGGAGGTTTTAGATGTATTATGAAAACATATGACCTATAGAAAAATGACATGATTATCAATTGAGACCACTAATGCATTGAGTTGATAAAGGTAACAGGGATGAGCAGTATACGGTTTATAAGATGGTAGCAATTTCAATACTTTCATTGATTCCTCCTGGCGAGAGTACATCTAAGGTGTAGATCCAAAAGGTCTCACGTGCACAGAGCTTTTTGAACCTCTCAGCCGCTGGGAGGGACCTCGGGATCTGCTCGATAACCCATACCTCAAGGCCATCGGTGGAACCTTGGTGGGCTGAGGCAAAATGTTTTGGGACACTATGGGGATCTGTTCCACCCTCTATGAGTCTTCTATGTTCGCCGAATCTTCGTCTTAGGGCTCTGATTGTCCGGCCCACATACATTAGGCCACATGGACACTTAAGGCCATAAATGACGAAGTCAGACGAGCAGTTTGAAAATTCTTTTAACATGTAGGTCTTGCCTTTAGTAGTGAAAGATTTTCGTCCATGTTGGACGAAATTACAGGTCTTACATAGGGCCTTACGGCATTGGTACATACCCACCAGGGGGATCAATGTGAGTGCCGGTGGTGAGGTTGAAATGGATTTGAACTTACTAGGTGCAATCTTATTCTTAAGATTGGGGGCCCTGCGGTAAATTACCTTGGGACGGGGTGGAAGCAATGTTTTTAAGTGAGGGTCTTGATGTAAAATGCCCCAGTGTTTTTCAAGGATCTTCTCCATACCTTTATGTTTGTTATGAAAGGTGGTTATAAACCTACTGGAGCCCTCATATGTAGGTTGATTGATGTTTGGTTTTGATGGTTTACCATGCAGGTAATGTTTGAAAGCGTCTTCCACTAGGGTTTCGGGGTATTTTTTGTCATGGAACTTTCTTTTGAGAGTTTTACTTAATTCAACATAATCTGCGTCCTTAGTGCAGTTCTGTCGAAGACGGCAGAACTGTCCTTTGGGAATGTTTGTGACCCATTTTGGAAGGTGACAACTTTCAAAGTGCAAATAAGAATTACCTGCTGTAGGTTTAGTGTAATTTTTTGAAGTGATAGTGGGGCCATCATGTCCCAATTCTAAATCTAAAAAAGCAATGGTGGCTGAATCAGTGGCTGATGTAAAAGACAGCCCATAGGGGTTGGTGTTACAATGTTGGACAAAAGAAGTTATCAGGTCAGTATCACCATCCCAAATGATAATTAGGTCGTCAATGTATCTTCAAAAAAATATGATGTTGGCCATAAAGGGGTTATTGTTGAAAATGAAATTGTTTTCCCATAGGCTCATCGCCAGGTTTGCGTAAGAGGGAGCGAAATTCGCCCCCATTGCTGTACCTTGTATCTGTTGATAGTATTCTTCGTTAAAGGAGAAGTAGTTATGTGTCAAGCAAAATCTTGTTGCCTCCACTATGAAGCCTGCCTGGCGCAAGTTGATGAGGGGTTCTGCGGACAAAAATTGTTCTAATGCCATCAGTCCGAAGTCATGTGGAATAGAGGTGTATAGCGAACACACATCTAATGAGAGCCAGACATAGGTGGGTTCCCACTTATATAAAGATAACATTTCCAAGAGGTGAGTACCATCTCGGATATATGATGGTAATTGGGCAACTATGGGCTGTAAGAAATGGTCTATATATAGACTGAAGCCCGTGGTGACACTATCCATGGCTGCCACGATAGGTCTGCCTGGGGGATTCTCTAGACTCTTATGGATCTTCGGTAGGTGGTAAAAGTACGGTACTTGGTAAAAAGTTTTTTGCAAGAAGGACTTCTCAACTTTGGTAATAATGCCCTCTAAAAGAGCAGTAGAGATCAATTGGTCAGCTTCCCTGGCATATTCGGTTGTGGGGTCCCTGGGGAGTTTGACATATGTTGTGGTGTCAGAAAGTAGCCTATATGATTCTCTGAGGTAATCCATTCTGTTTTGTAGTACAATGCCCCCTCCTTTATCTGCGGATTTGATAACCAAATCCTCTGTATGGATCATTTTATCAAGTGCTTTGATTTCAGAGGATGTTAAGTTATTAGATCTAGAGGCCGAGGAAGATTCACATAATTTCTTAAAATCTGAAAAAACGATTCTGTAAAAGGCTTCTAAGTAGGGTCCCTTGGATTGCGTAGGAAAGAATATTGATTTGGATTTTAAGGAAGTATGAACAATGGGGGGAGAAGTTGCAAGATGTTGAGTTAGTATATGGGCCAGCATGCTATCACTTTGGGATGCATCAGGATCATCAATATCTGGGAATTCAGAACTGGAGTCTGGTAGCGTTGTGGTAGAACTGGTTTCGGAGTTAATGCCAGGATTACATGGAATATTAGCCAGTTTCTCCGATTGGATATGAAAATGCCTCTTGAGGGTAAGGTTACGTATGTAACCATTGAGGTCTTTAAAAAGGACAAAGGGATTAGGTTTGTTGGTGGGTGCAAAGTTGAGTCCTCGGCCAAGGAGAGATAAATCTGCATGGGATAATATGTGTGAGGATAAGTTAAATATTTTTATAGTTTGGGGTATTTCAGCATGTTTTGATTTTCTGTTTTGTCCTCCTCTGCAGCCTCTTCTATGAGCTTTCTTTTTCAGGAGGTGTGTGCAAGAGGAGGACTGGGCACTAAAAAAGGAACAGGGGAAGAGGATGGAATACTGGAGATGGATGTAGATGGAAAATCGTGGGAAGTCGATTTTCTTGAGGTAGAGGATGCCTTAGTTGGCGGAGATTGTGGCTTGATGGAAATAGAGGAATTCATTGGTTTAAGGATGGAATGAGGGACAGTGGGAGTGTTAAGAACATCAGTGGAAATAACTTGAACTGGGGCACTGGAAGCAGGGGGGATGGGTTGAACCATGGATGGTGACATAGGAGACCTGTTGTAGAATTGGTGTAGAGCACGGATGAGTTCTTCTTTTTTGTTGATATGAGAACGTTGAGGCAATGGACCTGGGGCCTGTGAATTATTCCACTGGTGACTAGTAGATATTATCCTATCGGGGAAACGAATACTCATAAGGGGTATGGGGGGAGGATTGGGAGGTATGGGGTCTTGTCTAATGTGGCTCAACGGATGATAGTTAGCATTGTTGTGGGGTCTGTGAGGAATGTTCTTTATATTCCATGTGAAAATCCTATTGAGGTTATAGTCATCCAAGTCACGCTTGAACTTCCCCATTTTTTTATTTATGAAGTTGTCCTCGTCCTTTCTAGTGTTTTCTTTCAGTATTTCTAGCCATGAGGATGGAATATGGGTAGAGGATCTAGAAATCTCTTCTATGATGGTATTGACTTGTTGACTAGTAGAGTTAAATCTGTCCGTGCGATGGGAAATAAGTGTTCCCATCCACTTGATGGTGCAGAATTCTGCAATACTAGCCCATTCTTTTTTATGTTCTTCATTCAGGAAGAGGGGGCAATCTTTCATTACACGCAGGCCTCTGGGGGAAACTTTAAGATCAATATATTGCTGTAAGAAGAACTTGTCCAACCATTGAAAATTGGTGGTACAAATTAATCTCTCTAGCGGTTTGAATTTACCACAGAGGCTCTGTCGTGTCTTGCCCTGGAGTTTAATTGAATCAGAGAACTGAAGGGTAGAGGATATTGTGGCAAATATAGATTCAATGGTGGCATATTTATGTGTAGTTATGTTGGAAAGGATATCCATGGTGGATAAATATTGTAGTAATGTACCTCTCAGTATAAAAAATTGGCAATAAGACTGATTTACATCAAAAAGAAAAAGAAAAAGAAAAAACTCATATTAAACATGTAATGCAGTATGCTCAGGTACAAAGACAAATGCAGCATAAAAAGTAACACCATATAACGGTAGGCAATGAAATTAATTTATAGCAATGAAAAGATTTTAAATATTAAAAATGTTTTAAATATGTGGGAACTGGTACTCAGCTAAGGGAAATACACAAAAAAGTATTATGATAAGAGACCGGTATGCAGCACAAAAGGGTTTCAGAATATGATAACTAAGCAAGTGAAGGCGCAAAAAACGGAAACCTCATGATACTATTGTGTCAGTAACAAGCTAAGAGATGAATAAAATTAATATAATCCACAGAGTCTATGTAAACACAGGCAAAATGGTATATGAAAAAGTCCACACAGAGGGCTGCCTTCCAAAGAGAGCTGAAACCAGACTCCTGAATCTGCAGAGAAGAACACAAGGGAGGGGGAGGCGCCTCTAAGTGCAGTATTAAAATCAATTTATTAAAAGAACACTATACAAGCAACTCACATTTTGTAGGGTAAAAAACGGCATGTAATGTGGTAAAATCCATGGAAGGAGTCCATCAGATCGGTCACGGAAGTCCCTGCTGCCTGCTATGCGTTCAGCTTTGTAGAAAACACCGCTCGAGCCGGCCGCGGTGATGTTGAAATCCAAAGCGATTTTTTTTTTTTTTTTTTTACCATTTATTCATTAATTCTATATATTTTTATCATATAGAATTGGTAAAAACACCAATACCTCTGATTACATTATTAAGACCTCTCCTACTGATTAATTATTTAATTTTTTAGCCAACTACCCAATTATCTACCTCATACACTAATTTATTATTTTTATTTTTATTTATTTATTTTTTATGATTATTCATTAATTCTATATTTTTATCATTTGTCATTATCACCTCTTAATATTGAATTTTCTTTATGGGAATTTCTAACAATAACATTCATTATCTGTTAGTTTGCTATTATTGAGATTGTTTTTTAGCTTTGAAAATTTCCTTTCATTTCCCAGAGAGTGCCCTCATATGTCCTTCACTTTCCACCTCTTCAATCCAGCCTTTGTTTTCTCCCCTCTCCCCTCCTCCTCTTCTTCTTTCCCCTCCCCCTATCCCTTCTTAAACCGCTCTCACTAGCCATGTGTAGCTTGATGAAAGAGCGCAGCTACTGTGTCATCGTAGCCCGTACGCTCATGAAACGCGTCGCATTCCAGTGACGTCACAGCTCCGCGCCTGCCTTCCACCAGCGTCCCAGGCCTCGCTTTGGATTTCAACATCACCGCGGCCGGCTCGAGCGGTGTTTTCTACAAAGCTGAACGCATAGCAGGCAGCAGGGACTTCCGTGACCGATCTGATGGACTCCTTCCATGGATTTTACCACATTACATGCCGTTTTTTACCCTACAAAATGTGAGTTGCTTGTATAGTGTTCTTTTAATAAATTGATTTTAATACTGCACTTAGAGGCGCCTCCCCCTCCCTTGTGTTCTTCTCTGCAGATTCAGGAGTCTGGTTTCAGCTCTCTTTGGATGGCAGCCCTCTGTGTGGACTTTTTCATATACCATTTTGCCTCTGTTTACATAGACTCTGTGGATTATATTAATTTTATTCATCTCTTAGCTTGTTACTGACACAATAGTATCATGAGGTTTCCGTTTTTTGCGCCTTCACTTGCTTAGTTATCATATTCTGAAACCCTTTTGTGCTGCATACCGGTCTCTTACCATAATACTTTTTTGTGTATTTCCCTTAGCTGAGTACCAGTTCCCACATATTTAAAACATTTTTAATATTTAAAATCTTTTCATTGCTATAAATTAATTTCATTGCCTACAGTTATATGGTGTTACTTTTTATGCTGCATTTGTCTTTGTACCTGAGCATACTGCATTACATGTTTAATATGAGTTTTTTCTTTTTCTTTTTGATGTAAATCAGTCTTATTGCCAATTTTTTTATACTGAGAGGTACATTACTACAATATTTATCCACCATGGATATCATTTCCAACATAACTACATATAAATATGCCACCATTGAATCTATATTTGCCACAATATCCTCTACCCTTCAGTTCTCTGATTCAATTAAACTCCAAGGCAAGACACGACAGAGCCTCTGTGGTAAATTCAAACAGCTAGAGAGATTAATTTGTACCACCAATTTTCAATGGTGGGACAAGTTCTTCTTACAGCAATATATTGATCTTAAAGTTTCCCCCAGAGGCCTGCGTGTAATGAAAGATTGCCCCCTCTTCCTGAATGAAGAACATAAAAAAGAATGGGCTAGTATTGCAGAATTCTGCACCATTAAGTGGATTGGAACACTTATTTCCCATCGCACGGACAGATTTAACTCTACTAGTCAACAAGTCAATACCATCATAGAAGAGATTTCTATATCCTCTACCCATATTCCATCCTCATGGCTAGGGATGAGCCGAACACCCCCCGGCCTTCACTTGCTTAACTGCCCTGATCCTGCCATACTGCACTGCACACCAGCCACTGCATTGTAACACAGCAGCCTATGTAAATTGACCCTAATGCCGCGTACACACGGTCGGACTTTTCGTCTACAAAAGTCCGACAGCCTGTCCGACAGACTTCCGACGTACCTTCGGCGGACTTGCGGCAGACTTTCTTACGAACGGACTTGCACACACACGACCACACAAAAGTACGACAGCCTAGTACGCGGTGACGTACACCAAGTCCGACGAGACTATAAAACGGAAGTTCAATAGCCCGTACGACACCCTTTGGGCTCCTTCTGCTAATCTCGTGTTTATCTCGTGTTAGTAGAAGTTTGGTGAGAGACGATTCGCGCTTGTGAGACTCGTATTTTTCAGTTCGTTTTAACTGTTGTTCAGTCTGTGCTTGTGAGGTTTGTATCTGCTTTTCAGTGCGTTTGGTCAGTTGGCATTGAGAAATCTTTGTTTTATTGGCCGCTCGTTCCTGATTTTCAGGTCGTTCTTCACAGGCCTTGCTGTTCTTCAGTGCGTTCTGTTTAGTGCGTTCTGACCAGCCGACCGTTTTGAAGCCATGTTACCTGTACGTACTCGTCGTAGAGCTCGTGCATTGTATGTGCTTGGTGCTGTAGTTTATTCTTCAGCCCAAGACCAGTCCATGAACAGGGCGAGGAGGAGTTCATGGACCAAGAATTGGTTGCTTCAGCGTGACCAGTTCTGTCACATGCCTTTGCTCCGTGAGATCCGTGAGAATAATCCTGAGGATTTCAGGAACTTTCTCCGGATGACGGACCCCGTTTTTGACCGTTTGTTGGCTTTGCTGACCCCCTATATCAGCAGGCAGGATACCTGCATGAGGCAAGCCATCACTCCGGAGCAGAGGCTGGTCGCTACCTTGCGGTATTTGGCCACAGGGAGAAGCCTGCAGGACCTTAAGTTCTCGACAGGCATCTCCCCCCAGGCTCTGGGGATCATTATCCCAGAGACCTGTTCTGCCATCATACAGGTCCTGCAGAAGGACTATATTAAGGTAAGATATTTTTCTTTTATTAGCATCACATGTTCTTTTATGTAATCTTTGATAATGTGATGTATTTCTTGCTTCAAACACTACTTACCATCATTGCAATATAGTGTGAATGTCCCCTTTTTATCCTCACACATGCTGGAATTTTTTACTGTTATTTTTTGTCATGCATGTATATTTTCCTTCAATAACCTTCCCAGCATGAAGTGATGGGAACATATCCACCTAGTCTACTCATTTGGAATGTATTTTGTTTGAGTGTATTTAGTGTGCTGCTAATGAGCAATTATCTAGATTTCACAACCCCCCCACCCCCCCCCCCCCCACCACCTAAACTCACTCCAAATAGTGTGCTGCTAATGAGCAATTATCTAGATTTCACAACCCCCCCACCTAAAATCACTCCAAATAGTGTGCTGCTAATGAGCAATTATCTAGATTTCACAACCCCCCCACCCCCCCCCACCTAAACTCACTCCAAATAGTGTGCTGCTAATGAGCAATTATCTAGATTTCACAACCCCCCCACCCCCACCCCCCCCACCTAAACTCACTCCAAATAGTGTGCTGCTAATGAGCAATTATCTAGATTTCACAACCCCCCCACCTAAAATCACTCCAAATAGTGTGCTGCTAATGAGCAATTATCTAGATTTCACAACCCCCCCACCTAAACTCACTCCAAATAGTGTGCTGCTAATGAGCAATTATCTAGATTTCACAACCCCCCCACCCCCACCCTTGTTAAAATTTGCTGGAATGTTCTGTGGTGTTGATTTGTCTAAAGCAAATATATGTTGCACTTTGCAAAATGCATGTGCACTCTACAAGTGCATTTGTTCCAGTGCTTTAGTAAATGAGCAGAAGCTCTGCTGATTTCCATCATCAAATCATATGCAAGCCTCAAAGTGTTTTCATTAATTGCCCTTGCATGTGATTGTGTACTCCTTGCAACATGAATGCCTTTTTACATTACCTCATTTACTGTAAGCTGGTTAGCAACTGCACCTGCAGAGTGCGACAACTGCAGTCTTGTAGCCTTTTTAGTCCCTAAATTCCTGCGTGTCCTAAAAGTAATTTTTTTTAGGGATTTCACAACCCCCTAAAATGTAATCAATGTTCCATCAGAGGGGGTGAGCAATCTGATAAGTGTGCCTTTCCATATTAGTTATTCCAGAACAATTAAATTATTGAATGTTATACTGATGCTGGGGAATAATGTTTTTAATTGTCTAATTTTCTTGCAATGTTAGCTTCCAAATTAATTGATTTTGGTTTTCTTGTTTGATTTCCCAGTTTCCTTCAACGCCACAGGAATGGCAGACTGTGGCATCCCATTTTGCCAGCCGTTGGGACTTTCCCAATTGTGGAGGGGCTATAGATGGGAAACATGTCCACATTGTGCCACCACCCCATTCGGGGTCATATTATTTTAATTATAAGGGGTTCCACAGTATTGTTTTAATGGCGGTGGTGTCGGCACACTATGATTTTTTATATGTGGACGTGGGGAAGAATGGCCGGATGTCGGATGGAGGAGTATTTGCCCAGACGGAGTTCTGCCAGCGTCTCCAGAGTGGTGGCCTGGGATTGCCACCTGATGAGGATAACGTGGAAGGACTCCCCTTTGTCTTCATTGCCGATGAAGCCTTCGCTCTCAGCAAGCACCTCATGAGGCCATTCCCCCAAAGAACCCTCACCCCGGAGAGGAGGGTTTTTAATTACCGGCTGGCCAGAGCTAGAAGAGTGGTTGAGAATGCGTTTGGAATTCTGGCCAGCCGGTTCCGCCTGTTTCAAACAGCCATTAATTTGGCGGAATACAAACTTAATTTTATCATTTTATCGTGCTGCATTCTGCACAACTTTTTAAATAAGCATTCTCCAAATTATATAGGCACAGTTGGGCCTGAGGCCGGACAAATAGAAGCCAACCTTACAGGCCTGGATACTGTCCGTACTGGCTTGGCCCCCCAAAGTGCCCGTCAAGTTAGACAGCAATATGTTAATTATTTTATGGGTAGGGGGGCCATTGCAATGGGCCAGGATATATAATTTTTGACAATAAAAAAATTATTGATGAAATCTTGCATTATATTTATTGCTTGCCTTTCTTTTGGGCTGTCTCCTAGGTTATGGTCGAGCAGTTGTAGTGCCAACTGTATTGTAATTTTAAATGTCTAAATAAGCTCCATTGCCACTGTAAACAACTTTTTTACAATTATAACTAAAATGATACTGAGCCTTGAAATAACAAACCACACATTTATTTAATTCCTATAAGGAGATGTTTTTATTAATGGTTGTTATGCATTCAGTTCTGCATTTAGTATAAAATGTTCATAGACAAAAATAGAATGATATCTTAATAATGTAGCAAAATATAATTATATCTAAATATTTATACCTAATCCACAAAAAAATATTTTTGGCTTTTTGATTTTCACAAACAGGCTTTTTTTTTTGTTTTGGGAAAATCAAGTTTTGTTTTGTGTTTTTTTTTTTTTTTAAAGCAATTTTTTTGTTTATGTTTTTTTTTTTATCAAGTTATTTTTGTTTTTATTATTTTTTTTTAATAAAGTTTGTATATTAATTTTTTTTGGTTTTTTAAAATCAAGTTTTTTAATTTTTTTGGTTTTTTAAAATCAAGTTTTTTAATTTTTTTGGTTTTTTAAAATCAAGTTTTTTAATTTTTTTGGTTTTTTAAAATCAAGTTTTTTAATTTTTTTGGTTTTTTAAAATCAAGTTTTTTAATTTTTTTTTTTGTGTTTTTTGGAAAATCAATTTTTATTTTTTTGTGGATTTTTGAGGTATTTACGAGAAACAGCCCTCCTTTTTTACATTAGGTTAAACAGCCATTTATGTTCTGCCAAAAAAAAAAAAAAGAGAAGGCCCAGAATGGGGTCAGCAAAACAGGAAATGAAGGACATGATTGATGTTTTGTTGGGGTTTAAAAAAGGGCATTTAGATTCGACCCAAAACATCAATCATGTCCTTCATTTCCTGCTGCATACGATCCAGCCGATTCCGCATTTGATCGATCTCCCCATTCCAGGCCATGATTTGAGCAATTAGCCGTTGGGCACTGTCTGTGGTGAAATAGTCACTTGGACCTAAAGTGGAATGAAAAAAAAAATATGTTTAGAAATATGCACACATAAGTTTACCTTACCATAAAGCTGGTGTCTCAAACACTGACCTGGTGGGGTGCCCATGTCGCATACTTCATGAACATCCTCGGGGGTGGCGCTGTTGCTTGACTCAAGCACAACCAGATCACCTAAAATAGAGTAGAAAAATTACATAAAATAAAAGGCAGCCATGCATAGATTACCGTAAGCTGGTGTGTCAGACACTCACCTGGTGGGGTGCCCATGTCGCCCACCTCTCCTTCCTCCACATCCTCAATGGGACTTGGGCTTATTTCCCAATCATGTTTTGCTTGGGGTGGACTGTCTTCTGGTTGTTGGCTGAGTGATTTTTCCCCTATGTGAAACAAAAAATTATTAATCTAATTAGCACACAGATATTTTAGTACATAGTAATTTTCCAACATTTGTAATGAAGTGGTTTGTGTAGAGTTCCTATTTTACCTCAATATTTAAAATTAGAAAGACATATCGGATAGATAGATATCAATATCTCAAAATATAGTTAATAATCTTTTGATCTCTCTCTATATCTGGAACAAAATCTCTAAATATCTAACTAAATGTAAAGCCAAAAAATTAAGATAACTTCAAATCTTCAAAAAGAATGTTTTACATTTCTATATCTATCTATCTACCTATCTCTATATTTCTCTCTCTCTCTATATATTTCTCTCTCTCTCTCTCTCTCTCTCTATATATCTCTATATCTATATCTATATCTATCTCTCAATATATATATATATATATATATATATATATATCTCTCTCTCTATAGTTATATATATATATATATATAGTTATATATATAGTTATATATATATGTATATATATATATATATATGTGTATATATGTATATATATATATATGTATATATATATATGTATGTGTATATATATGTATATATATATATATGTATATATATATATATGTATATATATATATATGTATATATATATATATATATATATGTATGTATATATATGTGTATATGTATATATAGATATATATCTATAGATATGTAACGAGGTTTCTTAAAAGATCGTTTAAAACGATGAACAAAAAATCGGATAGGAAGGAAAAGCACATGGAGCAGTATACAAGGTAATAAACACAAGAGAAAAACACGACAAGTACTTACTTTTTTTAAGAACTTTCCGGATACGTCGGTATTGATCCGGCTCCCTGAGTTTCAGGTCAGACCATCTTTTTCGCAGTTGATCTTTGGAGCGCTGGACCCCAAAAGATGCCTGCAAAGTCTCCACGACCTTCGCCATTATTTTGGCCTTGCGCAAATTTGGCCGTGCGTACGGCCCATAATTGCCATCATAGTCGTCTTTGTGAAGAATGGCCACCATCTCCACCATCTCTTTAAAACTCATATTAGAGGCCTTAAATCTAGGCCTCATAGATTTCGCTGACGTTCCAGCCTCCGGGCTGTCTCCACTACCTGAGGTCGTCAACATTTCAGGTGTCTCCGCCATTCTTTAACTCCACTACGCGCCGTAACAAAAAATGGGCGGAGAACATGAGTTAAAATCGAACGTCAGGGGCGGGCGACGCAGGCGGAGTTTCACACATGCGTAGTGTATAAAGAGGGGCCTTGCGCACGTGTCGTACGTACGTTCTGTGCGTCGAATTAGGGGGCGGAGAACATGAGTTAATTTCGAACGTCAGGGGCGGGCGACGCAGGCGGAGTTTCACACATGCGTAGTGTATAAAGAGGGCCCTTGCGCACGTGTCGTACGTACGTTCTGTGCGTCGAATTAGGGGGCGGAGAACATGAGTTAATTTCGAACGTCAGGGGCGGGCGACGCAGGCGGAGTTTCACACATGCGTAGTGTATGAAGAGGGCCCTTGCGCACGTGTCGTACGAACGTTCTGTGCGTAGGTGATAGTAGACCAGGACGTTACAAAACGAAGGTAATTTTAAATATATTTTTTTTGGGGTTTTATGGTCATGACTTTGTAGCAAGCGGCCTATATGGCTTGATAGATTGATGAGGCCTACATAGGGAGAAGATGATGAGGGGTTAGCCGAAACCTATAATAAAAGTGTTTTTTGTCTTGTGACTTCATCTTTTCCAGATATAATGAATCCCCTATTTAAGGATCCAGAGTTCCTTACATCTTTTATTTCGAAATATCGAGAGATGAGGAATTTGTGGGAGGTGAAACACCCTCAGTATTATGCTAAGCATGTGAGGAAGTCAACGCTGGAGAGACTTCTGGCCTTTGTCCAGGCGACCATCCCGGAAGCAACAATGGAGACATTGCTCAAGAAAATTGGGGGCTTGAGGAACATGTATAAGAGGGAGCATAAGAAGATCCAGGAATCAAGGAGATCAGGAGCATCAGCAGATGATGTTTATGTACCCAGGCTGTGGTACTATAATCAACTACGTTTTCTGGATGACCAGAATGAAGCCAGGCCATCACTTTCAACCCTTCCCTCCACCCTTCCCTCCACCCCAGCAGAGGCTGATGAGGAGCAAGCTGGGTCTTCCATCCTGGATGAACCAGATATGACCATCTGGAGTCAGGTAAATTATTTTAACAAATATTTACTGTACTAATATTAATGATGTTAACTGGATGTTATAATTGTCTAAAATAATTTGGCACTCAAAATTGGGTATACATATCAATTGACAGTAGTGGCTAAATATGTTTGGCACCTGCTTGAAATAATTAGGGTGTCTGATTAGACTCTTTTATTAAAGAGAAGTATTCACATTGAATTTGCTATTCATGAGAAGCAAACTGTGTGTCATTGATGAACCCCAAAAAATATACTCAAACTATTGTCCTTTTTTTATACACAGGATGAGTCCATCCAGGAGGAATGTGGGGAAAGTGGCAGGCAGGAGGAGACCAGGCCCATGGACAGCCTGGAGGAGGCCGGATTCACCATCATCCTGGAGGAGGCTGGGCCCAGTGTCAGGCAGGAGGTGGCTGCTCCCAGTGAGGTGGCTGCTCCCAGTGAGGTGGCTGGGCCAAGTGAGGTGGCTGGGCCAAGTGAGGTGGCTGGGCCCAGTAGGAGCCTGACCGAATCCCAAGTGCCTCCCCTCCACCTTCCCAAAAAAAGGGCCAGGAAGGGGATGGTCACACAGGACGCATCCCTGCGCCTCATGCAAGAGGCCACCCGTTTTTTAAGGAGCCCCCCCGAAGCGGAAGAATCCTATGGCTGCTACTTAGCCAGCAGGCTTCTTCAGATGAATAGGGAGCAGCGCCTCATTTGTGAGCGCCTATTTGGGGAAACAATCCATAAGGGGCTGCAGGGCACGCTAACACAAAACACCCAACTACATGAGGCAGCCCCCCCTCCTCCTCCTCCTCCTCCTCCTCCTCCTCCTCCTCCTGCCACAACTGAAACACCAGAGCCACAGCCTCAAAAGAAGGCTACAGGGAAGGCTGCAGGGCAGCGTGGAGGAAAGGCTGCAGGGAAGAGAAGAAAATGATGACCTGGGTTCAGTCTGGTCTGACAGAAGACGCAGGCTGTTGTAGGACCACAGTCTGGGGACATCTAGATCATCTGCTGGTGCTGTTGATCTCTGGGATTCTTGGACCAGATTGTGCTCCCTCTTATATGGACTCCGCAAGATCCCAATTTTCTGGTACACCGACTTTTTCCAGCGTTGACTTCCTCTTTATTTTATTTTGACCATGAATAAATGGATCATTTTTTGAGTTTAGCAAAAGACTTTTTATGTTTTTTCTTTGAAATCATTGATTTTACACACAATGTTAAATTAACAAGGGACAACAATCTCATTGAGTTTGAAAAAAAACACACCAAAAATACATTACTAATGTTAATAATGTTCAAGTGGTAAGTCTTGAAAATCCAAAAATTTACGTAACCAAAAACGGTGCTTTGGGTTAACTTTATCTAAAAACTAAAAAATAATCACTATAAAAAAAAAAAAACAGAATAATGGGTTCTTTGTGGTAACTTTACAAACCTAAAAAAAAAAAAGGGGAAAAAGTATTATTATGCCGCGTACACACGAGCGGACTTTCTATCCTACTTGGTCCGGCACACTTTCCGACGGACTTTGTCCGCCAGGTGCGCCGGACTTTAAAACGAACGGACTTGCCCACACACGCCAGGATTTTCCGGCGGGCTAAGTCCGCCCGTCTTTCCGACGGACTTTCGCCGGAGTTCCGGCGGACTTTCAGAATGAACGGACTTGCCCACACACGGACAAGTCCGTTCATTTTGAACGTGACTCAGGTGCGACGGGACTAGAGAAGGATGTCAATCTTGCCGCTTTTATCGGCGAGATTGACACCTTGCTAGCCCCGTCGCGGGGCATACCAGGCCCTTAGGTCTGGTATGGATTATAAAGGGGAACCCCGCTACGCCGAAAAAACGGCGTGGGGTCCCCCTAAAATCCATACCAGACCCCGATCCGAGCACGCAGCCTGGCCGGTCAGGAAAGGGGGTGGGGACGAGCGAGCGCCCCCCCCCCCTCCTGAACCGTACCAGGCCGCATGCCCTCAACATGGGGGGTGGGTGCTTTGGGGGAGGGGGGCGCCCTGCGCCCCCCCCCCCCCCAAAGCACCTTGTCCCCATGTTGATGAGGACAAGGGCCTCTTCCCGACAACCCTGGCCGTTGGTTGTCGGGGTCTGCGGGCGGGGGCTTATCGGAATCTGGGAGCCCCCTTTAATAAGGGGGCCCCCAGATCCCGGCCCCCCACCCTATGTAAATGAGTATGGGGTACATGGTACCCCTACCCATTTACCTAGGAAAAAAGTGTAAGTAATAAAACACACTACACAGGTTTTTAAAATATTTTATTAAACAGCTCCGGGGGGGGATCTTCCTCCGGCTTCGGGGGTCTTCTTCCGGCTTCGGGGGTCCCTCCGCTTCATCTTCTCCCGGCGTCCGGTTGGTTCTTCTCCGCTCTCCGGCCTCTTCTCCCGGTGTCGCAGGTCTTCGGCCGGCCCCTCCGCTCTCTTCATGTAGCTCTATTGCGAGCGGAGGTCCGGACTTCTGGGCTTCTTGGCTTCTTGGCTTCTCTTCTCTTCTCTTCCCCCAGATGTTGACACGACGCTCTCTCCGGCTGGACTGGTCTCTGAGGGCTGCGTTGTGACTTATATAGGCGGAGACCCCGCCCCCATATGATGTCACAGTCCTTGGGCATGCTGGGACTGTGACGTTTTAGGGGGCGTGGTCGACCACGCCCCCTAAAACGTCACAGTCCCAGCATGCCCAAGGACTGTGACATCATATGGGGGCGGGGTCTCCGCCTATATAAGTCACAACGCAGCCCTCAGAGACCAGTCCAGCCGGAGAGAGCGTCGTGTCAACATCTGGGGGAAGAGAAGAGAAGAGAAGCCAAGAAGCCAAGAAGCCCAGAAGTCCGGACCTCCGCTCGCAATAGAGCTACATGAAGAGAGCGGAGGGGCCGGCCGAAGACCTGCGACACCGGGAGAAGAGGCCGGAGAGCGGAGAAGAACCAACCGGACGCCGGGAGAAGATGAAGCGGAGGGACCCCCGAAGCCGGAAGAAGACCCCCGAAGCCGGAGGAAGATCCCCCCCCGGAGCTGTTTAATAAAATATTTTAAAAACCTGTGTAGTGTGTTTTATTACTTACACTTTTTTCCTAGGTAAATGGGTAGGGGTACCATGTACCCCATACTCATTTACATAGGGTGGGGGGCCGGGATCTGGGGGCCCCCTTATTAAAGGGGGCTCCCAGATTCCGATAAGCCCCCGCCCGCAGACCCCGACAACCAACGGCCAGGGTTGTCGGGAAGAGGCCCTTGTCCTCATCAACATGGGGACCAAGGTGCTTTGGGGGGGGGGGGGCGCAGGGCGCCCCCCTCCCCCAAAGCACCCACCCCCCATGTTGAGGGCATGCGGCCTGGTACGGTTCAGGAGGGGGGGGGGGGCGCTCGCTCGTCCCCACCCCCTTTCCTGACCGGCCAGGCTGCGTGCTCGGATCGGGGTCTGGTATGGATTTTAGGGGGACCCCACGCCGTTTTTTTCGGCGTAGCGGGGTTCCCCTTTATAATCCATACCAGACCTAAGGGCCTGGTATGCCCCGCGCTCGCCGCAATAGGAAGATTTGTTTTTCCTATTGCAGCGAGCGCGAGATGCAATACCATCCCCTCGTGTCGTATTTGGTCCGTCGGACCAGCCTACACACGAGCGGGCTTTCCGTCGGACCAGCACACACACGAGCGGACTTTCCGCCCGAAACTGAGTCCGACGGAAAGATTTCAAACATGTTTAAAATCTAGGTCCGGCGGGCTTTTGGGAAGAAGTCCGCCGGAAAAGTCCGCCGCCGCCCACACACGGGCGGATTGTCCGGCACACTCTGGTCCGCCGGACCAAGTATGCCGGAAAGTCCGACCGTGTGTACGCGGCATTAGTATGGAAACATTGTTTTTAAAATGCATACTATATCATTCATGAGATCAAAGAGAAAAAGAATCCAGAAATCAGTTTGGGAGAACTCTGATTATGAACAGCAAAACACCTTCGTTCTTTATAGAGCCTTCGTAAAGAAGAAATAAAATGCGCTGCATTCAACGATCACAGATTTTGCAGCGTGATGAATGTGCTACCTACAATACGAACACTAGTTTTACTAGACCGAGTGCTTCCGTTTAGTTTTTGCTTATGAGCATGCGTCGTTTTTTTTGTCCGTCGGACTAGCATACAGACGAGCGGACTTCGGGGTCCGTCGTACTTACGACGTAAAGATTTGAAGCATGCTTCAAATCTAAAGTCCGTCGGATTTGAGGCTAAAAAAGTCCGTTGAAAGTCCGGAGAAGCCCACACACGATCGTATTACCAGCCAGCTTTAGTCCGTCAGCGTCCGTTGGACTTTTGTAGACGAAAAGTCCGACCGTGTGTACGCGGCATAAGACCTATGTTGTCCTTTTCCTGACGACTGCAGTTGCCATCTTTGCTGTGAAAATAATACCATTCTTTTTATCAATTTCATAAGGATATCATTGGCAACAAGTCCAATATTGACAGATCATGCTGGTGAATACTGGCCAGATGGCAACTTTACTGACAGCAAGAAGAATTGGGGCATACTGGCCTATGTTCAACATTTTACACTAGAGCTTCTTAGAAATATAACAGTATAGCTGATGTATAAGTTGGAGAGAGAAAAGCTGACAAATCCCTGTGTAGCACCCTCTAGTGTGCTGGAATAGACTTTTTGTTAGTGTAGGAAAATTGTTCAGGCTTGGCTATCAGCCAAGCCTGTGTTTTGTTTATCTGGGTCGGGTAAGTGACTCAGGGAGGGCTGGGTGACTCACAGGCAGCATCTCTGAGACCTCGCCATACTTCTGGAACCTGCTGGAAACTTCTTGAAGAATGGGCGTGGAGGTGAAAAGGAGCTGTCTGGAGTATTCTGAGGGACCAATCCCCATCAGATAGGTTGGCGGGGGCAGACCCCCTCAAATACTCGGGATCAGCCCAGATGGGGCAGTGGAGTTTGGGTGGAAGCTGGAGATGTGTTAGGCTGTCGGTGGCCCTTGAGGGTAACCCCCTAATCGGGGGGGGGACCTCGTGCCTGGGCTCGAGTGTTGAAGTGACCCTCTTCACGACACACAGGGGTGTCCTGACCGGAGGCATGGAAGCAGGAGAAGGACAGCAGTTGAAGGCTGCTGGGCAAATCTCCAGGGAGTTAGACAGCCAGGTATGCTGGTGAGTGTTAGTCGGGAGAAGACTGAGAGGCATGCCTGAGAGGACTGGGAGAGAGTCTGGGATGGATGCAGAGTCAGTCTGGGAGGGCTGTGGAGTCTTAGCAAGGAAGGCTAGAGAAAGGGGCAGCTGCAGCCAGGTGGGCTGGCAGTGCCTGAAGATGTGGTGCTGGGATCAGTAGCCACAGGAGGAGGACAGATGGGCACTAGGACTTTGCTACACAAACAAGGGACCCACGGTCCCTGCCTGTAAAGGGCTTTTGCTATTGATTTGACTGAGTCTTTTGTCAGATTACCCCACAGTGTGCCAGCTGGTCCTGGGAGTTGTAGTTCTGCAAGCAAGCAGTGTGCAGGAGGCAGAGGAGAAGTGTATATACGGACTTTATATAGTTGTGTCGCTGAAGAGTTATACTGCTTTGATCAAGTGGTCATCATATAATATCCCTATCCAAGTTTATTTCCCTCAATAAAACATAAAACAAAGCACTGGACTGTTCTTTGGACTCAAGTGTGCTGTTAAGATGTGGTGTGCCTGGCTGTGCAGGGTGGGGGATCCCTATCTACTTGTGGCTCCTTAGGGGGTGTGCTACACCTGTATAGTAGAATTCCCATGTACACTAGCCCCAGAGCCGATCCGACCTATACGCTCACTACGGAAGCTGCATAGGGCCCCGCCGCTGTGGGGGGGGGTCCCCAAGGGCGGATCGGCTCTGCTCCCGGAGCTCCAATCTGCTTGGACGATCCCCATTCCCCAGCAGCACCTATTTCCGGATGGCCTCTCTATCCTCCTCCCCTCCCCCAGGTGGGCCCCTGATGTAGGAGGGCTGGCTTGGAGTGGTAACAAGTTTCTGGTCGGAAGGGGGAACCTCTGTGCGGACTCTGATGTAAGGGGGAACCTCTGTGCAGACTCTGATGTAAGGGGGAAACTCTGTGTGGACTCTGATGTAAGGGGGAACCTCTGTGTGGACTCTGATGTAAGGGGGAACCTCTGTGTGGACTCTGATGTAAGGGGGAACCTCTGTGTGGACTCTGATGTAAGGGGGAACCTCTGTGTGGACTCTGATGTAAGGGGGAACCTCTGTGTGGACTCTGATGAAAGTAGGGAGGCTCTCAGGGGACCCTGATGTAAGAAGTGCCTCTGGGGACAATTCGACCGTGTGTGGGCTTCATCGGACCTGCAGCGGACTTTTCGGTCGAAAATCTGACGGACTTTAGATTTGGAACATGTTTCAAATCTTTCCGACGGACTCGAGTCTGGTTGAAAAGTCAGCTCGTCTGTATGCTAGTCCGACGGACAAAAACAGACGCTAGGGCAGCTATTGGCTACTGGCTATCAACTTCCTCATTTTAGTCCGGTCGTACGTCATCACGGACTTTCATTGGGAAAGTCCGTCGGAAGTCCGCCGAAAGTTTGTCGGATAGACCGTTGGACCAATCCGATCGAAAAGTCCGCCCGTGTGTACGCTGCATTACAGATTGCTGAGTTAGGCCTGTGAGCATAGAGAATCCGAGATACCATAAGAGACAGGCTCTAGTGCTGTGATCTTGGTTCTAGCTTCATAACCTAGTGACTAGAGGCTACATTCACACAGGTGGGCAGGGGTGCATAGTTTGCTGTGTTCAGAGGCTAAACGTTGCCTCTGGATGCAGCAACACTCTATGCAATAGCTACATATAAACTGTCCCATTAGCTGTGGCCAGAAACTCTGCAGAAATGCTTGACACACACTGGGGTTTATTTTCTACAGGCAAATCCACTTTGCACTACAAGTGCACTTGGAAGTGCAGTCGCTGTAGATCCGAGGGGTACATGCAAGGAAAATAAAAAACAGCATTTTTACTTGTACATGATTGGATGATAAAATCAGCAGAGCTTCCCGATTTCAGATCTTCCCCTCAGATTTACAGCGACTGCACTTCCAAGTGCACTTGTAGTGCTGAGTGGATTTGCCTTTAGTAAATCAACCCCATTGTCTGTTAGAGCCCTTTTTGCATCTAAGCTCTCAGACTGGTTAAATGCGAACAGCAGTGGCTCTGGGCATTGATTTGTACAGAGTACAAATATGACTATAAGCAGATGTAGTATATACTCTATACAGTAGGTGGCATCTGGCCTCTGTGTGGATGGAATGGAGACCCAGGGGAATGATGTTCCTTTGCAGCCTCCATAGGATCACAGGGGGAGCAGCTGTCTGGATGCTACAATTCCCAATAACCTTCTGCAGCCAACTTGGATGGAACAGCCCTTAAAAATAAGGGACCCTGTTGGAATCTGGTGCCAATTTGCAAGAGGATAGAGTAGAGACAGGAACACACTTGTTAGGGACAGAGATTTAGCATCAGGAAAAGGTGCCAGTACAAACAGGGCAAAAGCATAGGGGATACCACTAGGCACCCCACAAGCACTGGAAGCCAGAGCTGCAGCTGCCACCTTCTCTGTCATCTCCCTGGAACTCCAACTTAGTTTGCCACCCTGCCAGTCGGCCACCCCTCTTGCAGATGCTGTCTGGGTCAAGTAGGCCTTACTCATACCTCCCAAGCTTCCCAGATTCACCGGGACCGCCCCAGAATTTCAAGCAAATCCCAGGGTTCCCGCGAATGTGGGCTGAGTCCCACAGCTGAGCCCAGTACCGAAACAAGTTCCAGTACTGAACTCCACTAATCCCCCTGTCCGATGAGCGCTGAGCAGCCGTGCCGCAGCTGTCAGGCTGAGGCTCTCTCAGTGCCCAGCAGCAAAACCTTCCCCACCCGCTCGTCCACCCACTGTACAGGGTGTACAAGGAGGGAGGAGGAGGTGGGTTAAGTCAGCTTCACCTCCTCCCCATTTCCCCTATGCCCACCCACAACCCCCAGTGTGCAGTCAATCTGTGCTGGGAAGGGGTTTTGTGGGCGGAAGATTTTAAAGCAGCCTGCTGTCTGATGTCTGCCTGAGCCTCTGATCAGCCTGGGGTGAGTGAACTCTCCCCTTTCTCTCTTCCTAATATGTGCCATAGCGTTCCTGCCTTCCATGTCCCATAGCGTTCCTGCCTTCCATGTGCCATAGCATTCCTGCCTTCCATGTGCCATAGCATTCCTGCCTTCCATGTACCACACAGTGTTCCTGCCTTCCATGTACCACACAGTGTTCCTGCCTTCCATGTACCACACAGTGTTCCTGCCTTCCATGTACCACACAGTGTTCCTGCCTTCCATGTCCCACAGTGTTCCTGCCTTCCATGTACCACAGTGTTCTTGCCTTCCATTTGCCATAGTGATCCTTCCTGCCTTCCATATGCCATAGTGATCCTTCCTGCCCTCCATTTACCATAGTGATCCTTCCTGCCCTCCATGTGCCATAATGTTCATGCCTTCCATGTGCCATATTGATCCTTCCTGCCTTCCATATGCCTTAGTGATCCTTCCTTACTGCCTACCAGGTGTCATAGTGATCCTTCCAGGTGTCATGTGATCCCTCCATGTGCCATAGTGATCCTTCCTTCCTGCCTTCCATGTGTCATAATGATCCTTCCTTCCTGCCTTCCATGTGTCATAGTGATCCTTCCTGGCTTCCATGTACCATAGTGATCCTTACTGCCTTCCATGTACCATAGTAGTCCCTCTTTCCTCTCTTCCATGTACTATAGTGATCCTTCCCTCACACGAACACAGTGCAGAAAAGGTGTGTTCCGTGTGTATTTCCCACACTGCATGCAACCATGCTGCCCTTGTGAGACGCACGTGGGTGTCATTAATTGTTAATGGCAGCATGTTTGCCGCCACCAAACCTTATGGTACTGCAGTATTATGCAGTTTGGTGTGGTACAATTTGAAAAAGTAGTGCTTTGCAGAGCATCCCCATTGACTTAAATGGGTTGTAGTCAGAGGGTAGTAGTGCCCACCAATGCATCGCCCCCCCTATGCTGCCTTTGCAGCTAAAGGAGGAGCACTTGGTGAGTTGGTAAAACCTTGTGGTTGAGCCACGGTTTTACCACCCCTACAACCACTAGTGTGAATAAACCCTAAGTGTTATGTTGCATATTTCTGACATTTGAGATAAGATTTCCTTCTGATGTAAATTTGTTCAAGCAATGCTGCACTGTATACAGCAACTAGACTTAGCTTCTGTTTAATCATCCCTATTTAAGCCACTCCCACCTTTTAGGGGCAACTTGACCATGAACATCATTGTGCAGTACTTATTCTTTGGCTCCATCTTGGGTTCCTTAGGTCCTTCATAATCCTCTATTATAAGCTCTCTGTCTAATTTCAGAATACAAAACCAGATGTATTGGAAGTCATTTCCTAAATGATTATGTTGAGGTTTATATGAATCCTTGAGACTCCAGCTTGTGGCACAGCAATTAAAGCATACTTTATTGGTACAAGGAAGCCAAGGTTTTGTTTAACCACTGCCCTTAAGCCCCTCCCACTATCATATTTGACCACACCCACTTTTTGTCACGGCACGCTACACACGCCGCAGGTCAATCTTTCCCTGAATTGTCCCTCATTCTCAAGTTCAAAATTTGGGAGGTATGCTTACTGATCATGTGCCTTACAGTGTCTAAAATACCTGAGTATATATGTGTTGATGCTGTGTGACCTACTAGGATTACCAGTAGGACCACTACTGTCCAGGCTACCCTGGTACCATTAGTGCCTTTGCCTGCACACTGCTGGGGATTGTTCTGTGACTGAGGGAAGCATTAATCCTACCTGTTACTGTCTATTGCTGCAAGTTTTACTGAAAGCTTTACTGCATCTGTTACAGTTGCTTCAACTGTTACTGCGAGTATTACTGCACCTGTTACTACCAGTGCTAATACCAACTGTGTTGCCGCAATTACTCTTGTAACTCTTCTGCCATACTACTTTCTCAAATACAAGAACTAAGAATGCTCTTTGGTCTTTGTGTGCCGTTTTCTCTGCAACAAGTTCCTTTGCTCCTGGCCCCGCCCACATGAGTGTGTGCATGCAGTGCTGTCAAAAATCTACTGAATCTAACTGGCCTAACTGACTCGGAGCAAGCTTACAGACAGTGAAGTTTGAAAAAACCGAATTGCTTTCCGTTATGCCTGTCCCAGATCAGTTACTTGTTACATAATTATCACATTACATACTGAAGATCAGAGCAACCCCAGAAATCTAGTTTAGGATGAGCCCCAGAAACTACTTTTTTATTATAGGTCAGCAATGACAGATCACATTCTGTATACTCAGGGGTTCACTTTTTAGATGCAGCCTGTGTAGAGGTTGATCAGTAAAAGGGTCACATGCAGCTACCCCCCCCCCCCCCCCCCCATTCAAATGTAGAATTATCTATGAGTTTCTGGAAAGGTCCTGTAAAGCAGGTGAGCATTCAACAATATATATTTCCTGCATGATGGTATAAAGCAGAGGTCTTCAAACTATGGTTCAATGGCCAAGTACAGCCTGCAGCTAGGATCAGTGGCCTTTTGCACAGGTCTTCAGTCAGCTTATGGCTCTATATTGTTCCCCAGCTTCCTCAATCCCCCCACCCCTCCAGCCTCCAGAGAAGGTTCCCCAGTCTGTGCTATTATTGTACCATATATGAATGCTAGGATCGTGGGCATCCAAACAACCAATCACCTGCTTGCCCCTGTATTCACAGAAGGGTGACTCCCAACCATGCTATAAGTGTGTGAAGGTTGAACTTTGATGTAAGGGGCAGACTTTGATGGGTACCCTGATGTCAGGGGGGACTCTGATGGGAGTAATCATGTAAGGTTCTGATGGGCTCACGTTTATTTGGAATTTCTTTGCATTGTTTTACTACAATTCTTTCTCTGTTCTGAATTTTATCATGGTAATTAAAAAAAAAAAGCAAAACGTATTTATTCAGATAAAGTTAATTCCAATTCCAATTCCATTTATCAATCTGATTTTTTTTTCCAATCCTTGAGTATTCATAGAATCACAAAACAATTTAGAGGCTCCTCGGGGGGGGTTGGGGGGGGGGGTAGCACTGCACCAGTGTATAACCATTATTGCCCAGCACTGTACCAGTATATAACCATTAAAGAGGTTGTAAACCGTCGTGTTTTTTCACTTTAATGCATCCTATGCATTAAGGTGAAAAACTTTTGACACAGGCCGGTCCCCTAGCCCCCTGTTTTACTCACCTGAGCCCGTTCGTTCCCTCACACTTTTCCTCTCTGCCCATTTTCTCAGCTCTTGAATGTATAGATTGATAGCAGCACAGCCATTGGCTACCACTGCTGTTGATCAAATCCAATGACGTGGGCGCCGGGGGGGGGGCGGGGCAGAGTCCTGCATTCTGCGTGAATGTACACAGAAGTAGGACTCGAGAGCCTTCTCCAACGTGGACATTCGATACCAGAGCCGCTGGGGGACCCCAGAAGTCGAGGATCGGGACCACTCTGTGCAAAATGAACTGCACAGTGGAGGTAAGTATGACATGTTTGTTATTAAAAAAAAAAATGTCATTTTTATGTAGCGTTTCCCCCAGTAGAAGCCGATGAATATTGGTTGTCCTCTTGTGCTACCCTGACCCTAGGAACTTTCCAGTCATTCTGACATGATGTATACCCCTTTAAATGAACCACAGACACAATGTAAACTGAATTCAGCAGAGTTCTATATTGACCAGGACAAACAGTGAGTGCAAAAAAGGTGTTAGTCAGCCAAACCTGGGAATAGCACCCAAGACTGGTCGAGCTGGACACATGGCAGTTAGGTATGTACAGAATAACAAACAGACAGTAATGAATAATAACACTTGAATATGCAAAAACAGTAGACACTGAATAATTGAATGGGCCCAGGCAGCCCAAAGGTGAGGGGGGGGGGGGGTGACTAGAGAAAGGCTAGTCTGCAGGGAACTCTACTCCTATGGAGGGGAAAAGGGTTAAGCCGTATTTGGGCCAGCTCATACACTGATGGGATTAGAATAGTCCAAGTGCCAGGTCTGAACACAATCTTTCGCCTGCACGTTGGAGCACTTTGGAGCCCAAAGCAGTTGAAGGGGAAAACCTCAGGGAGAGGAGAGAAGATTCAAGCATTCAGCAAGCATATAATGGTTATAGTACAAGTGACAAGTTCCTTTGTAATCCAGGTTATGATGTCTGCATGCAGTGTCCATGTGCTGGGTGTTACTAAAAGGAGAATTTGGGCATAAGCCCGCTCATCAGATCCTGAAGGTAGTCGGCTCACACAGGAAGTGATTCAGGGTCTGTACTCCAGCCAGCGCAAGGATGGATGAGGCATGAATGAGTACTCAGCGGTCCCGGTTGGCGCCCGCAGTTGCAGTTCTTCTGGTCGCCAGCAGGAAGGACAGAGGTTCCTATGATGTTACACAGTGATGCCGGCCCACCCAGGCAGGGGCAGCAATGACTCATGACTCATGGCCCTGGAAGACCACGGTTTCTAGCAGTCGGACGCCAGCTCTGATGCTTACTGATGGATCCCTGGGAGCAGAGAGCAGGCCCTCTGCAAACACTTCTTTAATTAGGGTGACCAGACGTCCCCGGACTGAGGACACTGTCCCCAGACCAAGTCTGTCCTTGATTTCATCTCCGGCAGGGGCGGCGCCAGGTGGGTGATTGGGTGTGCTTAAGCACCCCCAAAATTCAAATGCCACTACTTCACATGTCACAATTTTATTTATTGTACCTGCACATCCTCTATTGATGCTAGAAGGCTGGCTCTTTTTTCCTGTTTAAAAATTTATAAAAAGCTTGGCGCTAAACTCAAAACAAATTTGGAATTAAGCAATCATTGGTGCATAATAAATAACCCACAAAAAATCAATATAGTGCACCAAAAGATGAGAGAGTCCTCAAAAGAAATCCAAACACCAAAACAAAAAGAAAGTCTGTGTAGTGACAGGTAATCTTGGTATCCATGCTCCACCATCACTCGTGTGGGAGAAATACACACTTACCAGATAACTAAGTAAAATAAGCCTTGTAACAATCAGATCCTTTGGGAACCGATATGGGTCAGAGGGGGGTGATCCTTCACTTAAACTCAATCCTTAGATGTCTCCTTATGCTTGTATGATAATAGAGTTTGGCAAAAGCAAAGTATATATCATAGCACAATATATTTATATGCAATATGTTTATAGACAGGTAACAATTGTGATAAAATGCGCGCTTACATTTTAAGTTGCTAATAAGTCAGCACCAACATGTACAACCAGTAGAACAGGAACAGCGGCGTTCCTCCAAGTTGCGGTGTGCATTCCAACACACCAAAATTCAGAACAAAGCGTACCGGAAGTGACATCAGTGCGGGCAAGCGCGCAGCCTCAATGCATTGTGATCAACACATCATCAGGAAGCTTACCCGCCGCCATTTTCTTGTAGCCTTATATACCCCACTATACAATCTGATTGGTTGTTGAAAATCATCATACATCTTAAAGTGGAGTTCCACCCAAAAATGGAACTTCCACTTTTTGGATTCCTTCCCCCGTCCGATGTCACATTTGGCACCTTTCAGGGGGGAGGAGGGAGCAGATACCTGTCTAATACAGGTATTTGCTCCCACTTCCTGGCATAGATCACCGCAGCGCTTGCAGTGACCTACGCCACTTCCGGCATCTACACTGTCCTCCCCGCTGTATTCTGGGAGACACACAGGTCCCAGAACACGCGCATGCACAGTAGGGAAGCAGGAAGCTAAGCCGCACGGCTTCACTTCCTTATTCCCTTACCGAGGATGGCGGCAGCAGCAGCCGCCGAGAGCCGAAGAACGGATTGGCTTCGGCTGCCGACATCGCGGGCTCCCTGGACAGGTAAGTGTCCATATATTAAAAGTCAGCAGCTGCAGTATTTGTAGCTGCTGGCTTTTAATATTATTTTTTCGGCAGACCTCCGCTTTAAGCTTAAAGATTCCCGAAATAGTTTTTTTTTTTTTAAATATCAAAACCCCTGTACATTTTGGTGACTTACTTTCACAAGCAAATACCAACACACAAGCAATAACGAATAAATTTAATCATTAACCACTTCCAGCCCAATCACGTCATAAGACGTCTTGGACTTTCAATGGGGACATCTGAATGATGCCTGCAGTAGCAGGCATCATTCAGATATCATCTTTTTCAGCTGGCGATTCTGTGCACCACAAGAACAATCACATCGGCAGTTCAGCCGCTTGATCGTTCTTACAGACAGCAGGAGGGGACTTTCCCCCCCCATCCCGCCGCCCTCCAGTGCTTCTCTGGGATCGCCCGTGTGATCGGGCCCTGGAAAAAGAACCCACCTCCGCCTGACAATGATCATAGAGACTTCCGGTGACCAGATGGTCCCCAGTCATCTCTATGACCGTTGGAGGCCTGGGCGCAACGTTATAACATCACGTCCAGGCCACGGAAGTAAACAAAGCCCAGATCTTGGCTGGAAAGAAAGATCTGTAATTTTTGTTTTTTTATCTCAATCTTTCTAGCCTGGAGGAGAGATGTGGGGTCTTATAGACCCCCACATCTCTCCATAAAGAGGACCTGTCATGCACCATTCCTATTACACACGTGCACATATATAAACGCCGTTCAAATCACACATGTGAGGTATCGCCACGTGTGTTAGAGCGAGAGCAACAATTCTAGCACTAGACCTCCTCTGTAACTCTAAACTGGTAACTTGTAAAAAAAATTTAAAGTGTCGCCTATCGAGATTTTTAAGTACCAAAATTTGGCGCACAAGTGTGCGCAATTTTAAAGCGTGATATGTTAGGTATCTACTCGGCATAACATCATATTTCACATTATACAAAAAAATTGGGCTAACTTTACTGTTTTGTTTTTTAATTCATGAAACTGTTTTTTTTCCCCCAAAGAAACGCGTTTGAAAAATTGTTGCGCAAGTATCGTGTGACATAAAAAGTTGCAATGATCGCCATTTTATTCCCTAGGGTGTCTGCAAAAAAAAAAATATATAATGTTTGGGAGTTCTGAGTAGTTTTCTAGCAAAAAAATGATGATTTTTACATGTAGGAGAGGAGTGCCAGAATAGGCCCGGTATGGAAGTGGTTAAAAAACATTTTTATTTTTATAATCATTAAAATTAAATACTAAATTGATAACGACATTCTCAATTTAATCACATAGTTAGCATAAGGCTCTGTTTCCACTACTGCGACTTGTTTTGCGACTTGACACATGTCAAGTCACATGACAAGTCAAAACCCATGTATTTCAATGGTCCCTGTTCTAATTAGTGCGACTCAAGTCGCAGCGTCTCCAAAAAAGGTTCTTGCACTACTTTGTTCTATCTTCGGTGCCACTTGTTCTCCATAGAAAGGTATTAAGTCGCAATGCAGTCGCATGTTCATGTCTGACACCGCGACTTTGTTGCGACTTCCACGGAAGTCTACGGAAGCACATGATCTCTGCTCCTCCCAAACACATCACTTCCTATATTGATGTACGTGAGTGTGGAAGACAGGAAGGGGAAGTAACTAAGCAGGATAAGGAATTACATCACTCTGGCTAAATCGCAGAACATCAAAGTCGTTTTTAAAGTCGCATCAAATCGCAACATAAATCGCATTGTAAAGTTGCAGTGTAAATCGCGCAACTTTGGGGACGCACTAGTGGAAACATAGCCTAAAGCCATCCTCAATTCAGAATTAACATAAATGCCACATAAAATGTAAATACTTAAAGAACTCTACTCTTATTTTATACTATTGGATCATATGAATTGTATAGATATCACCCTCTAGTGGTCACGGAAACATATCACATCTGTAAGTTTCCTTAACACATGGGCTAGAATCCCTGTATTAAGGTTTAATTAAAACTATGCAACAAAATAAAAAATGAACAAAGTAAATACAAATAAACATAGAGATGATTCTAATGGGGGTAGAGTAACCTCAACCTTATTTTTGACAATGGGGATAGGTTGTAATTAACACACCCCATACAATAGACCCATGCCAAACCACCTCTAAAAAAATCAAAAGGAGAAGTCTCCATTATACCCAATAAAGATGTCACTTTTAGAACCAATTGAATTTCCCAACATTTCTTGACATCGGGGTTGGTTGCATAAAACAACCCACCAATCCCACCATATAAAACATATTACAAAGTGCACTAAGAGGTTAGCAAACCATTGGTTTAGGACGGAGTGATTGTCTCACCCTGATTACCACAATGTATCAAGGTGTAAACGCCTAAAGGTCCCATATGAAAACACCACCTAATTCCAACTAACTAGTAATAGGAGATGTAACAGTTTAGGTCAATGTCTATATTGAGTCCTTATGGAAACAAAGAGCCAATCTCATGTATCCACCATGTCTCATTCTGGGAGATCTGTTTCCGAAGGTCACTCCCTCTCCAGTGTCTAAAGACCCTATCTATGCCCATAAATCTAAGGCTGGATGGTTCCCTATTATGCATCTTTCTAAAGTGACTAGATACATTGTGTTTGATACAACTCTTTATATTGTTGGCGTGTTCATTTATTCTTTAAAATAAGGGTCTAGTGGTTCTCCCTACATATTTTCATCCACAAGGACAGGTGAGAAGATATGGACATATCTAGTATGACATGTGATAAATTTATTGTCATAATATTGTCCTGAAATACCAGAAAAATGTTCTACTTTTCTTCTTTTATCACTAGTGTTTCTACAAGAAATACACTGGTCACATCTAAAGAAACCTTTTATTTCTAAAAAAAGTGGTAGGTCTTTTAGGGGGATCCAGTACATTTTTGGCTATTCTGTTCCGTAATTCGGGAGCTTTTCTATATATAAATAATGCCTTTTTTGGGAGTGTTTTCCTTAAAGTGGGGTCTTTTAACAGTAATGGGCAGTATTTACGTACAATTTTTTCTTCTCTGTTATATTGGGTATGATAGCCTGTAGTGAACCACTAGACCCTTATTTAAAAGAATAAATGAACACGTCAACAATATAAAAAAGGGTTATATCAAACATAGTGTATCTAGTCACTTTAGAAAGATGCATAATAGGGATCCGTCCGGCCTTAGATTTAAATTTAGATTCCAAATTTGTTTTGAGTTTAGCGCCAAGCTTTTTATATATTTTTAATCTGTGTACGTAGCACACTCCAGTAAGGCCCGGAGTGAGAGAAATAGAATGAAAAGATAGTGAAGGGCTGGCATAACAGGGTGAGAAGGGGAAGCAACTATGGGGTTAAGGATTATAGGTGGAGAGTAGGAGAGAGGTAGGATTGGTTGGAGCAACAGGATGGGGAGGGGTTTTTGGCGTTTATTTAAGGGGGAGGCGGGGTCTCCCGGGCAGCAGTGGAGGGACAGGTGACAAGCAGGCAGTTTAGACCACACTGCTGCTTGTCACAACCAGAAACATGGCCGATGTGGATAGGATCCTGGCCCAGCTGAGGGCTGCTGCAGCTTCCAAGAGTCCAGAGTGGCTGCAAAGCCAGGTGTCAGCCCTTTTGGAGGACCAGGCATCTGGGTCGGCAGCGGGGGGGTAGGACATCCCACACACTCGGCGGTCTCGGCCGCCGTAGCATTTTCCCCCGGATCCTCCCCCTGAGCTTTGCGTCAGTACAGGAGCCCTGCCCGGGTCCCGTCAGGACCACGGGCGAAGTGACCACCAGCTTCTGGGGGTGGTGGGCCTGGACGGAATCCTCATCATAGACGGAGCTCGGCGGGCGGGGCATCAGGACGAGTGCGCACGCCTCCTCCACCCACCCGGTGTCACTGTCCAGAGCCAGAGGACTCCTCCCCCTCTGACGCTTTGGGGAGGGGGGAGTCTCGGCATGGGAGGAGCAATGTCGTGGCTGCCGGGCTGTTATCTGACATGGCCGGTGGCTCCAGTGTGTCGGCGGCAACCCCTGCCTGGAGACAGAGGGGTGGGAAGGGCAACAGTAAGGCGAAGATGGTGGCCCGGGGTCCTGGACGTGTGGGCGGTCTGAACAGCACATCAGTGGGCAGATCCGGTGCTGGGAGGAGGAGCCAAATAAAGCACAGATCCACGGTGTCCAGGCTCTCCTTGCCTGGAATGCTTCAAGGAGAGGAACAGATTCCAGACGTGCAGTCAGAGGGTGAGCTGTCCTGCTCTGAAGAAGAGGAATCGCAGGGACATCTGGCATCGGAGGATTCTGGAGTGGTGGCTGTTGGGGGCATCCCTGGTCAGCCTGGTAAGTCTTCTAATTTACTTCACAGCTCTGCTAGCAAAATATTGGGGGTAGCTGATGGGAGCGTGGTAGTCCCTAACAGAGCCATGTCGCGGGTAGTGTTGGGCTCTGCGTCTGGCCCACAGATGGTGGATGTTCCACCTGCCGCGTCCGGTACGGACATGCAGTTTCGAGATTTATTAGGGGCTTCGGGATTTGGTGCAACGGTTTGCAGGGGGAAATGGCGCAGTGGGTCCAGCAGGGTGGCGGAGTAGTTGCGGACAGGATAGAGACGGGGCCCAGTGGGGTACCCCCTCCCCCTGGTTACGGCGGTAGCTTCCGCTACTGGGGTAGTATCTCCCCCAGATCTGGTGGCTGCAGTTGCGGTGTCAGAGGAGAAGGCCGGAACATTGCAGGAGGTCCCAGGAAAGGTGGAAACTGTGTAGATTGCCGACATAACAAAGTGCGAGCTTTATGTGTGCTTTGAAGGGCCATTAGGGGCACACTTGAAACAGGATGTCCAGGATAAGATTTGCAAGGGTAAGTACGTTGAGATCTTCTCCCTGCTACCTCTTGAAAAATTTAACCTGGATAGGGTTAAGCCCAATGAGGAGGATGAGGAAAGGCGGCAGTACAGATTGATTCCGAGGACTTTCACCAATTGGCTACAGGCGTTTGCCATCATGGTGAGTGTCATAGGGGAGAAGAACCCTGAGCACTGTTCAAAGCTCTTTTGTCATATGGATGCTGTCGGTGAGGCCCATAGAGTATACGGGGGGTCTGCTTGGCTGCGGTACGATGAACAGTTCTGGCAGCGGAGGGCTGTCCGTCTTTCCCTTCGGTGGGACCACAAGGATATTAGCCTCTGGATGCGGCTCATGTCCTCAGTGCGGGCTCCGAACCAGTTTTTTTCCAGGAGGGGCTGGTGGTGCAGCTTCCCCTGGACAACCGGACACTAAGAATTGGGGTTTCTGTTGGCAGTACAACGAGGGCTTTTGCAAGTTTGTGAGCTCCTGTCGTTTAAAACACGAGTGCGGAGGTTCACATCCCATGTCCCATTGTTTTAAAAAAGGCAGGGGCTGTACCGGAGAGTTTGCAAACAAGAGGGAGGACACTGGTGAGGGGGGGAACCTTTAGGAACCTTTCCTAAAGAGGTATCTGGACTGTGAAGTTGCACAGTTGCTGAGGGAGGGATTCTTGGAGGGTTTTAGGATCCCATGTTCCTTGAGTGCAGTTCCGCCTATGGTGCGGAATTTGCGTTCCGCATTACAACATACTAGGGTGGTATCTGGCAAACTGGGTAAGGAAGTAGCACTGGGTCGCATCGGCAGGCCTTTCGCTGTTAAGCCTTTGCCGGATTTGGTGATTTTGCTGCTGGGGGTGGTGCCTAAGAAGGAACCGCACAAGTTTCCCCTTATCCATCACCTGTCCTTCCCGAAAGGAGGTTTGGGCAACGACGCCCATGATCCGGAGGCGTGTACGGTTTCATACACTTCTTTTGATGTGGCAGTTGGCTGGGTTCGCTGCTACTTAAAGGGGCTCTGATGGCAAAAGCGGACATTGAATCCGCTTTTCGTTTGATCCCTGTCCGGACAGTTTCCGCCTGCTGGGGTGCTGTTGACAGGATGAATTTTACGTGGATTGCTGCTTACCTATGAGCTGCTCAGTTTCCCGCACTCTGTTCAAGATGTTCAGTTCCTTTGTTGAATGGGTGGTCTGTGATGTATCGGGGGTGAATTCCATAATCCATTATTTGGATGATTTCCTTTGCATGGGGCCTCCTTCTTCTAAGGTGTGTGCGATACTTTTGTCTACATTGTAGCACATTGCGGGTAGATTCGGTATTCTCTTGGCTGAGGATAAGATGTAGGGACCGACTACCATGCTCAGTTTTTTAGGCATAGTGCTCGACTCGGACACCATGGAGTGTCAGTTTGCCGGAGGATAAATTGTTGGCCCTCAAGGTGGAGATCTGTGATATTGGGACGGCGCAAGATCCAGCTTAGGAAGCTACAATCCCTGTTAGGTAAGTTTAATTTTGCATGTCGCATTATTCCCATGGGCAGGGTTTTTTGCAGATGGTTATCGGCTGCTACAGCGGGGGTTAGGTCCCCTACACACTTTATCCATCTCAATCAGGAACACCGGGAGGACTTGAGGGTGTGGCACACGTTTCTGGAAGACTATAATAGAAGATCGGTGTGGATGTCTGGCCCAGTGAGCAACTTCTACTTGGAGCTTTTTACGGATGCTGCAGGGTCATCAGATTATGCGGCCTTCTATCGGGGTCATTGGAGTGCAGAACCCTGGCTGCGTTCCTGGTTAGACACGGGTTTTCTTGGTAACATGGTGCTCCTGGAGCTAGTGCTGGCCATGGAAATCTGGGGCGAGTCTTTTCGAAAACATGAAAATTCAGTTGAATTGCAACAACATGCAAGTGGTTCAAGTCATTAACCGCATCTCAGCGTCATCACAACCTGTCATACGGATATTGCGCCACATGGTAGACAATACTCTAGCTGACTCCTTGTCTCTGTTTCAGTGGGATAGGTTCCAAGAGCTGGCACCACCGGCTGAGCAACATGGGGTTCCTTGTCCCAGGTGGCTGTGGGAGATTGCCTTGGAGCTGTCGCTGGATGAATCAGAAGGTCGGTGAGTGTGGCTACATGGATGGCCTACACCAAGGTATGGCGGGAGTGGTTTGAGATGTTGCGGCTAGCTGGCATGGATCAGGGAGATTCGGAGGTAAGGCTGATGGTCCCTTACTTCGTCTCTAGAAACATGGAACAGGGTGCGTCGGTGTCCGTCCATCATCGAAAGGAAACTGGTGGGCTTGGCATTATTCTTTAAGATGCAGGGCTGGGTGGATTTTACAAAAGATTTTTGGGTTCGACGGGCAATTACAGGCCATTTTTGTGTGGCTGGGATCGTTATGTTCATCCAGCTATGAGGTTACCTTATTCAAGGCGGCTTTTTCCCTGGCCTTTTCTGGGGCGTTTCGGATTAGCGAGCTGGTCAGTCCATCTAGGAAGGTTCCCGGGGGGGAATTTTGGTGCAGGATGTGATTTGTAGTAGGGACAGGTTGCGAGTATTGCTGCCCAGGTCCAAGATGGACTAGGCGGGCAAGGGCACAAGTGTTCCCCTTGCCAGGTTCCCCGGTGTGTCCGGTGAGGGTGGTAAGGGAGTTTTTAGAGGTTCGCCCAGTCGTGGAGGGGACATTTCTGTTGCATTGGGATGAGTCATTGTTGTCCAAGCTTCAGTTTATAGCCATTTTCCGGAAGGGTCTGCGGGCGGAGGGTTTGGAGGACGAACAGTATGCCTTGTGCTCCTTCCGTATCAGTGCAGCCACAGAGGCTGCTCGGTATGGGTTGGATGAGGCGGATGTTAAGCGGATTGGGAGATGGGACTCTAGGAGATTCTGTACTTACATTCCCCCCCAGATTTTTTGGCTGATTAATCGTTAAAAGGTGGGGGGGTGATTTATTTCAGGCAGGTGTCTATTGTGGTTCTTTATCATGCTGGGTGAGTATTCATTGTGGTGTGGGTGTTATCCGGTGATTTTGTTCTTTTCTTTCAGATGGAGTGCAGCTACGCCTCATCTGGATCTTGGGCCACTCATATGTTTTTTGGGGGGCCAGGCGAGCTGACATTAGGCCGGATGGCAGGCAGCTAGGTTTTTCCAGGAGGGAGACGTGTGTCCGCTGGTTGGAGGTATCGAGGATGATGTGGAGCAGGGTCGTGCCTGAGGTGCATCGTTTTGCACGTCTTGACAGGCCACCTGACATTCAAGTACTCCATGTTGGTGGGAATGATCTGGGGGTTCTTTCCAGTAGAGAGCTCATTATGGAGGTTAAATTTGATTTCCTGCGGCTCCGTACAGCCTTCCCAGATATGTTGGTATTGCTGTGGCTCGGACGACTTGGCGTATGGCAAGGTCGGTTACCAGAATCAACAAAACACAGATAAAAGTCAATAAAGCGGTGGGTCAATTTTTTATTCGGAATGGGGGCATGGTCATCTGTCATTTAGAAATGGAGTCAGATACCGGGCTGTACCTGAGGGAGGATGGGGTCCATTTTTCTGCGGTGGATATAGATTTATGGTCCCTGGGGTTACAGAATGGAATTCAACATGCATTGCGGGTGTGGAGGGGCCCTCAAGGGTAAGGTGTCACCCTTGTGGGCGGTGGGGGGTATATAATGTTTCACATGTCTGAACTCTGTACATTCCGCACCCCTGAACTCTGCACTCTGTACATTCCACACCCCTGAACTCTGCACTCTGTACATCGCGTACCCCTGAACTCTGCGCACTCCTGAACTCTGCACATAGCGCACCTCTGAACTCTGCACATAGCGCACCCCTGAACTCTGCACATACAGTAGCGCACCCCTGAACTCTGCACTCTGTACATTCCGCACCCCTGAACTCTGCACTCTGTACATTCCGCACCCCTGAACTCTGCACTCTGTACATTCCGCACCCCTGAACTCTGCACTCTGTACATTCCGCACCCCTGAACTCTGCACTCTGTACATTTCGCACCCCTGAACTCTGCACTCTGTACATTCCGCACCCCTGAACTCTGCACTCTGTACATTCCGCACCCCTGAACTCTGCACTCTGTACATTCCGCACCCCTGAACTCTGCACTCTGTACATTCCGCACCCCTGAACTCTGCACTCTGTACATCGCGTACCCCTGAACTCTGCACACCGCGTACCCCTGAACTCTGCACACCGCGCACCCCTGAACTCTGTACATACAGTAGCACACCCCTGAACTCTGCACTCTGTACATCCCGCACCCCTGAACTCTGCACTCTGGACATCCCGCACCCCTGAACTCTGCACTCTGGACATCCCGCACCCCTGAACTCTGCACTCTGGACATCCCGCACCCCTGAACTCTGCACTCTGGACATCCCGCACCCCTGAACTCTGCACTCTGGACATCCCGCACCCCTGAACTCTGCACTCTGGACATCCCGCACCCCTGAACTCTGCACTCTGTACATCCCGCACCCCTAAACTCTGTACATACAGTAGCACACCCCTGAACTCTGCACAGAATTCTAAGAAGTATCTTTTTTTTTTTTTTATTTCATGGACAAAATGTGAGAAGGAAGGTACATATCATACAATCATTCCATAAACACATACACTGCATATATAATTTGAGGAAAATATGCTTATAAATAGTTTACAATTTGCCAATAAAAAAAAAAAAAAATGTTCCCGGATTTCATTTTAAAAAATCTGGTCACCTTACTTTAACCACTTGCCAGCCAGCCGCCGTCATTATACTGCGGCAGGTCGGCACGTTCCCGCAAATCGGTATCATTGTACGTCGGCTCTTTTAAGAGCCATAGCATTTGCACGTGCTGCACGACAGGGCACACAATGCGCGCGGCCACGATGTCCACCGGCCATGCACGATCGCGGGCATGAGAGCCAGAACGGGGATGTGTGTGTGTGTGTGTAAACACACAAATCCTCATTCTGTGAGGAGAGGAGAGACAGATTGTCTGCTCCTACTAAGTAGTAGCAGCGATCTGGCTCCTCCTCTAGTAAATCACATCTCCACACAGTTAGAATCACCTAGCAGGGAACACATTTAACCCTTTGATCACCCCTAGTGTTAACCCCTTCCCTGCCAGTGACATTTACACAGTAATCAGTGCATTTTTATAGCACTGATCGCTGTATAAATGTCAATGGTCCCAAAAATGTGTCAAAAGTGTCCGATCTATCCGCCACAATGTCGCAGTCCGAATAAAAATTGCCGCCATTACTAGTAAAAAAAAAATTTTTTAAAATGCCATAAATCTATTCCTTATTTTGTAGATGATATAACTTTTGCGCAAACCAATCAATATACGCTTATTGCAATTTTTTTTTTTTACCGAAAATATGTAGAAGAATATATATCGGCCTAAACTGAGGAAGAAATTTTTTTTTTTTTTGGGGGGGGGGATATTTTTTAATAGCAAAAAGTATAAAAATGTTTTTTTCAAAATCGGTGCTCTTTTTTTGTTTATCGCAAAAAATAAAAACCACAGAGGTGATGAAATACCACCAAAAGAAAGCTCTATTTGTGATAGAAAAGATGTAGTCTGAGAGAGACTTGCGAGTCCAGTTATGGCTGACCACAGGAATACAAGTCCCACTGTCTTTTGCTTCTTGGCTTAGGAATGTGATGCAGACAGTCTGAGTGCAGCACTAGAGGGAAACAGGAGCAGACTGCAGCAATAAAGGTAATGTCCACTGTATTCATACTATGGTAGCCTGCACCTGGCTACATCTACTCATATGGGTTATTGTATTTACTAATTAGGGATATACTTTAGCGCCAATCTGACCCCCTTCTTATTCTCCTGTTGTTTCTGTTTAATACTGTGTGGCCTTTTTATTCTTTTATTGGCCTGTCTGTGTTTGATTATTGACAGTTGTACTGCTGATTTCTACATCACACAACATCAAGAAAAAAATTGGAATATAGTATCCACCTGGTCACACATTTATTTATATCTAGCCATAAAACAAAAAAGCCTAAACAAACATTTTTTGTATCTAACATCCCTTCCCTGTTCAAAGGATAAACAACATGAGTACAATGGTGCAGGAGTTAAATCAGCAGCTGTGCCTTTTCCCCTGACAATTTCCTTGTTGTTCTTGTCTGTTTTCTCTCAGGCATTTCTTTTAACCATTAATAAAACCTCTGCTTTTGTTATGTATCCATTTGTAAATCAACAAGGAAGTTATATAATGGCAGAAATAAAGTGTTTGTAGTCATTACCTAAGTGATTTTGGAGTAACTACTCACACGCTCTGTGTAATGCACAGAGTCCTCTCAATTGTGCAGCAGAGCACAGCTTCAGCAAGCAGGGGTAGCTTTCCTTCCGGAGATATATATAAGACAAATTAGTCCTGTACACCAGCTACACGTCTTCGATACTAGCACCCGAGTGTCAACAATGACCAAGGAGCCTGCCCCATGCTGTCTCTTCTCCACAGGAACCTTTCAATACACCTTGTACTATCACTCACAAGCGATTTCCTGCCCCTTACCACCACTTGTCAGAAGCATTCAGGGTTCTCTTATTTAAAAGGTTCCTCACCCAAGATGGCTGTCGAAGTCTCTCGAGAGTCCAATCAGATCACTTCCCCTCTCCAGACATTGTATGGAATCCCTAAGCGTTCTGTTCCCTTATGAGACTTCCCTTCCTATGCAATAATGGCACAGTGCTACCAGGCAGGAAGACTAACTGCACTTGTCTAAATGTTTGCATGGGGAAAAAAAAACAAAAAACTGTCAGTACATGTTTGCAATACATGCACAATTCCCCAGGTCTTAGGCCTGATTCACACTATTGCGGGTGGTTGTGTGTGCTGGAATCGTAGCAATTTCGCTACCATGCGATTTCCCGGCTGTTCATTTCACCCTCAGTTGACTTCTTTCTGACTGCATTTGACCTCCTAAGCTGTATCAACCTGTTTCTTGCTGCTTTTGCGTTCCTGTTGACTTTCAATCGATAGGTCTGATGCAAACAAAAGCCTGTGTACACATTGCCTTAGAAAAAAGTCCTGTTTTTTTTTTTTTTTCACCTGGTTGTCTGGTGGGTAATACTTCTTGTCTTCCTGTCCTATATCCATAGAGGAACAATAGAGACACAGTTGAACAGCAGCATTGTCTCAAAAGGATAATCTTAGTAGGTAGGTAAGGTTGAATAAAGACAACAGTCCATCCAGTTCAACCTGTGTAGGTGTGTGTGTCTGTGTGTAGGAAAATCATTTCCCATATCCCTGTATATTGTTAAATGTGTTTTACATAACTGACCAACTAATTAAATAATAAAAGCCTAACTCCAGCTAACACTTTTTAAGCCGTTACAAAAACATTTTTGTAACAAGGCACATTGGGGGTGATGTACTACTAAGAAGAAGGCACTGCACCAGTTCATATATTAATTGGTGGGCTGAAAAAGCCATTAATTGAACGTGCGAACAGGTGCACATTGAAGCACAAATAACGATAATAAATACCCGCATATGTAAACTGCAACTGGCGCTAGGGTAACTGCGGTTTTCTCATTGATAATAGCACATGCCCAATACAATTGGTTAATTTCATCTCATTGGATGTGTCTTGTTAGGCAATTAGTAGGTGTTCTCAGTTAATTAACCCCTTTGATGCTAATCTCATTCCTTTCACTTCTAATATATCTTTGAAATGTGTTTTTTCTTTTTTTACCCAAATCTTTCAATACATTACAAAGAACAGAGAAGTGTTTCTAAACCCAATAAATTAATATTTTCAGATCTTGATCTTTTAAAGGTGACCATACACTGTAATCAGTTAGATCTTAAATAAATTAGAGTTATACTTAGTGCAAGAGCCTGATTGATTTCCTATATTTTGAATTAATTGTTTAAGTGCGCCTTCCTACTACCTATTTTGCCTAAATATCGAGTTGTACAGAGATTGGCCAATCAGATTGCATAGTGCATGACCATCTTAAAGGCCAAATTTGGAATGTAGATGTGCCATGACCCACTTGTATTTTCCTAACTATGTTTCTTTCATTATACAAGGCACATGAAAAACCACCTTTCTTTATCGTACATCACGGGACAGGGGGCACCATAGTAAGGACTATCTGGGTTATACGCTACCTTTAGGTGATTGGACACTGGCAACCAATAGTAAGAAAGTTCCTCCCATATAACCCCTCCCATACAAGTACCTCAGTTTTTTCGCCAGTGTCTTGAAGGTGATGGTCATGGCTGTTGAAGCTCTTCAAAACTTAAATGATATCCCAGTTAAGGGCGTTATGATCGGATCCATTGGGATGACATGAAGGCTAAAATGGATGGTACCCGAGCCTCGGAACAGGAGCAAGGTTTTGCCTGTAATGTGTCCTTAATGGCGCTGGACCCTTGTAGTTGGTGTTCCTGGTGTATTATTTTGCCCAAGGTAAACCAAAAGGGTGCTTTACGGGTCCAAGGGTGTGGACCCCAAATAAAAAGGGGGGACCCGGTCTTTGAAGGTCCAGCATAGACACAGACACCGTGATGGGGGAAGATTGGACCTGTTAAAACAGGTCCTGCAGCGTGGATGGGTGAGTACTCCCTCTGGGATGGCTATGTTAATTTCCTCCTCCGGATGCAGTGCTGTGTTAGGCCTCTAGATGTCTGGTGCTCTCTGTTTATCTTGGTTGAAAAAAACAGGGAGGGGGAGGCGCCGACCTGAGTGTAGCATTAAAATGATGACTTTAATAGGATAAGATTAAAAACACTTACAAGATGATAGAAGATGCATGCTCGTCAAAGTAAAGTGCAGTCCTGGCATTCCACATGGCTCTGTAGGTCCCACCGCTGTTCCAGATATCTGGAAAGGATTGTGCAGCTGGCTGGAATGGATCACAGTGTTTCTCCAGGAGCAAAGGAACCAAGCAGCTTCACACACACCAGCATGGACCGTGGGGCAGGAAATGATGTCGCCGGCATCTGATTGGACCTAGGCAGGGCTGGAATCTTGTCAGTCAGGGCTGCAGTGATGAAAGGCTATGCGCTCGGAGCTGACTGCTCCTTCTATTGGCCTGCTGCCCTCTAGAGGAGGACAGCTATATATACACAATGGAGAGCATGTGGGTGTGGCCGTGGAACTGGAACTTCCAGCAGACCAATCAATAAACAATAATTTATAGCAAGGGGCAAGGTGAAGCAGGGGTTAACAGTCTCGGATTGACAAAAAAAAAAAATTAAAATATATATATATATATATATATATTTTTTTATATATTTTTTTGTCAATCCGAGACTGTTAACCCCTGCTTCACCTTGCCCCTTGCTATAAATGAATTACTATTAAAAAAAAACATTAGAAAAAAAAAAGGGGGAGATGTATGCAAGTAAACATGAAGAGGCGATGGAGGGGGAACAGGCTGTAATGTAAAGAATTAATAATAATGAACAGTAAAGATAACGTTGGTACTGTGTTCATACGAGAGATGTATATGTGTGTATGTCCCCTCATGGTGTGGAAACCAAGTGGGGTGCACCTAATAATGGATCATGCAACATGCATATATGTCTGCACATACAGATATATAAATACACACATACATATATATTAAATATTAATATAATATGTTTGCTATACCACGACTGGTAGAGCAGAGACAGACCTGTTTGTGGGGGGGGGGGAGATAGGGGGAAAGAGGCAGATAGGAGAGAGGGGGGGAGAAACAAACCAGAAATGGGCGTGTGATCTGTTATAACAAGGTGTATACGTCTAACTCCTCATTGAGTCCCCCTGGCGAGAGGGAATTGAGGGAATATATCCTGAAAGTCTCCCACTGGCAGAGTTGTTTGAAACGCTCCACAGCAGGCAGACCTCCGGAGATGGCCTCTATGACCCACACCTTCAGGCCTTCGGTGGACTTTTGATGTTCAGTCAAAAAATGTCTTGGCACACTGTGCTCATCACATCCCTGTCTGATGAACTGTCTGTGCTTGCCAAACCGTTGGAGGAGGGGACGGATGGTTCTGCCAACATATAGGAGGCCACAAGGACAGGTCAGACAGTATACTACATGATCACTGAAGCAATTGGGAAACTCTTTTATAGGGTAAGTTTTTCCTTTTGTAGAGAAACTTTTTTGTCCATGCTGGACAAATTTACACATCATGCATAATTTTTTCTTGCATTGAAACATGCCCACTAGTGGGATCAGGGGGGTATAGGTGGTGGGACCTGGCTTGGGTTTGCGGATCTTACTTGACGCAATTCGGCTTTTGATATTTTTGGCCTTGCGGTAGGAAACTTTGGGTTTGGATGTTAGGGTGGAACCCAGAAAAGGATCTTCCAGCAGGATGGGCCAGTTCTTGATGAAGATTTTTTCCCTTTGTCTGTAGCGGTCATGGAACTGGGTGGTAAACCTTGTTGGCTGGAGCCCTTCTGGGGTGTTGGGTTTAGGTGTCGGTTTGGCCTGATACTGATGGAAAGCATCATCTGAGAGCTGGGGGGTATCCCTTGTCCAAACATTTTTGGGTTAAGAGTTGGCCTTGGGTCTGGTAATCCTCATCTCTGGTACAATTGCGTTGGATCCTGTGGAGCTGACTCTTGAGGATATTGTTCTTCCATCTGGGGTGGTGGCAACTCTGGTAGTGTACGTATGAGTTTCCTGCAGTGGGTTTGAACAATATCCCCAAGAGCCAGTTCCACAGGATCCGGCGCAATTGTACCCCCTCCATCGCCTCTTCATGTTTACATGCATACAACCCCCCCCTTTTTCTGGACACACTCTGAAGGATGGCTGCCTTCCTTTTTAACCCATAATACCCCTTTCTATGGATACATCACCATCCAGCTATTACAGCCACGGACTATACCCCTAAGGATTACTCCATCTGGAGCGCCAGATAAACAATGACTATACTGCTGTGTGTCTTGGTTGGCTGCCAGAATAGCAAAACTGGCAGTGCGTGCACGTGTGGCGTGGCGTGCACATGTAGTGCGTTGTGCGCGTGTGCCGAGCGTGCACGTGTGGAGCGGGCGTGGATGTGCAGCGTGTGTGCGCATGCGTGTTCAGCATCTGACGCCGGTGGCAACTCAGAACGCTGGTACAGCATGGTACAAGAAGCCCGGGCTTCTGCGGGGGCTGAGAGGACACAGAGAGGTACTGGGCACGTGAGTCTGGAGGTTTTTGGACACGGCTACTGTGAGTTTGGGGGGAGAATTATTGAAATCTGTGATAGCTGCTATATGCTGGATTACAGCTCATTTCTCGGAGGGAGTACTTGTTTCCTTGTTACTACGTCTTCCAGAAAACGAGGTGCAGGGAGCGCAGCAAGTAAAGGGGCAAGCTTTCCACCTTTTGGGTTCAGGGGACCAACCTCATCTTGCTGCTGCTTTAGTCTCCCCTGAAAGACCTGCGGCATCTGGCCAGTCTAAGCCATTACGCTTGTCAGGCATTGTGGCAACTACCAATGCCTCTGCCTCGGCTTACGTTACTAAAGATGATTTAGCATCAGCCTTAGCTAGTCTTGAGGGCAAAATAGCGAGTATGATTGCCGCAGTAGCACAGGGAGGGAAAAAATGTAATAGATCTCCCTCTCCTGAGTCTGGCCCCAGTGGGGATCCACTAGAGCACCAGGAATCTCATAGCCGGATAGGTCCTTCTGATTTGGGACCAGATAGGGCAGAGGATGTGGAGGAGGTGGCCGTGAAGGACTGAAAGGAAGGGGAGGCTAACGATTCCTCATCTGAGGAGTCTGGTTCGGAGGAACCTTTTTTCAGCCTTCCATTCCCAAAGGTTGTTCATCCAGTCTCTTGCTGAGATGGTGAGAACTGGGTTTAAATTCCCCCCAGTTCAGGAGCCAGAAATCTCCTGTTCCCCATTGGGATGCTTGTGTCCTCAGCAAGGGTCCCAGGCTTTCACTTTGCATTCATTATTAAAGCAGGTGATTTACACAGACTGGGATCATCCTGACAGGGTATTCCTGCCTCCAAAAAGGTTCTCTTTATTATATCCTATGGAGAAAACATTCAGGAAGAAGTGGGACTCGCCTTTGGTTGATGCTGCCATTTCTTCAGTGAATAAAAGTTTAACCTGTCCAGTTGATAATGCCCAGGTGTTTAAGGATCCAGCTGATAAAAAGCTAGAATCCTTGCTGAAACCTTCTTTTGTGGTGGCTGGTTCAGCAGTGCAGCCAGCAATTGCGGCTATAAGTATTTGCCAGTCCTTGAAGGAACATTTTAAGAGGTTGGTTAGGAACCTACCTTCTCAGGTGGAAACTACCAGGAAATTATCGGAGCTTCCTCACGCTTTGTGCTTTTCAGTGAACGCACCGAAGGATTCGATCCAGCAGATGTCTCGTTTTGCGCTACTGTCGTTACATATGCGCAGGGTCTTATGGTTAAGGAACTGGTCAGCCGAATTGCCGTGCAAGAGGTTGCTGTCAGCATTTCCCTTTCATGGAGAACACCTATTTGGGGAAGATTTGGATAAATATATCCAGAAAATCTCAGGGGGGTAAGAGTGCTTTGCTTCCTGTTAAAAGGAGAGGTAAGCAACCTTCCTTTAAGATTCCTAACGCTCCAGGGCCAAGTGCTTCATCTCCCAAGCGGTTTCGACGGCCACAGCCGTCTGGGTTTAAAAGGCTTCAGGGTCAGAAAAAGCCCTGGAACCAAAAATCAGCCAAACCTAATTCCAAGTCTACCTTGTGCAGGGGTGCCCCCACTCTTACGGGTGGGGGGAGGCTTCAGCTTTTTTCAGAAGCTTGGAAAAGACTTGTGCAAGACAGGTGGCTCATTTCCACCGGAGTTCCGGGAATTCCCTCCTTCTCGGTATCTGGGCTCCAGGGTTCCCACAGATCCAGAAAAGAGAAAATGTCTGTTCCTGGCCTTGGAGCACCTGGAAAAGCAGGGAGTAATTGTCAAGGTTCCACATGACGAAAGATTTGGGGGATTTTACTCAAATATTTTCACAGTTCCAAAACCAAATGGAGAGGTAAGGCACATTTTGGACCTCAAGGCTCTCAATCAGTTCCTAAACATTCAATCCTTCCGTATGGAATTTATTCATTCTGTGATAGCTTCCCAGAGAAAAGGAGAATATTTGGTGTCCATAGATATCAAGGATGCGTACCTGCATGAACTGATCTTCGTCAAAAATGTTTGCGTTTCGCAGTGGAAGAGCATCACTTCCAATTCGTGGCCTTACCATTCGGTCTAGCCACGGCCCCCCCCGGGTGTTCACAAAGATTCTGGCCCCGGTGTTGGCATCCCTAAGGTCTCAGGGAATCTCTGTGATAGGGTATTTGGAGAATCTTCTGTTAAAAGGTCGATCTCACCCAGACTTAGCGCAAAATGTAACCAGAACGGTTCTGTTCTTGGAACTCCTAGGTTGGGTCCTAAATGTGGACAAATCAGCCCTTCGTCCGGCTCAGGTTCTGATATACCTGGGGCTGATCTTGGACACAACTCAGGCAAAGGTGTTTTTGCCCCCCTCAAAGGCCAACTCCATAGTGGAGCTTGTTCGAATTATAAAAAGAAAAAAGAAGCCTTCTATTTGGTTATGCATGAGGTTACTGGGCAAGATGGTGTCATCTTTCGACGCAGTCCCTTACACACAATTCCATTCCAGAATGTTCCAGAACAACGTTCTGGAAGCCTGGAACAAGGTCACTCAGACCTTGGATTGTCCTATGTCCCTGTCCACAGGGGTAGGACAGAATCTCCCATGGTGGTCAAGGACCAGCAACTTGACAAAGGGAAAATCATTTCCGCCTATAACCTGGAAGGTAGTGACCACGAACGCCAGTCTTTTTGGCTGGGGTGCAGTCCTGGAGGAAGCATCAGTCCAGGGGAAATGGTCCTGAGCAGAAAAGAGCCTGTCTATCAATCTCTTGGAGATTCGGGCGGCCCACTTAGCTCTATTTTTCTGGACAACCAGGTTACAGGGTTTTCCTGTCCAGATCCAGTCCGATAACTCCACAGTGGTAGCATATATCAACCACCAAGGAGGCACCAGGAGCCAGGCGGCCCAAAGGGAGGTAAATCATATCCTAGTCTGGGCAGAGGAGCTTGTTGCATTTCTTTCGGCAGTGTTTATACTGGGTGTGGACAATTGGCAGGCAGACTTTCTGAGTCGTCAATAGTTGTTGCTGGGGGAGTGGCCCTTCATCCCGAGGTGTTTCTTCATATCTGCCAATGCTGGAGTAACCTAGATGTAGATCTATTGGCGTCCAGGTTCAACACCAAGCTGGACAGGTTTGTGTCCAGGACCAAAGATCCATTTGCTGTTGGAACGGATGCATTAGTACTTCCTTGGGATCAGTATTCCCTGATGTATACCTTTCCTCCAGTTCAAGTGCTGCCACGGCTACTGCACAGGATACAGGAGGAACGAAAGCCAGTAATCTCCGGCTTGGCTCAGGAGAGCTTGGTACACAGAGATTGTGAAATTGGCAGTGGCGGACCCATGGTTCCTTCCATGCCATCCGGACCTGCTGTCTCAAGAGCCCATATTCCATCCTACTTTACAGTCGCTAAATTTGACAGCCTGGCTATTGAAACCAGAATCTTGAAAGATCATGGTATTTCGGGTTCAGTCTTATCTACCCTGATAAATGCTAGAAAACCTTCTCTAGAGGCATTTACTATAGAGTCTGGAGGTCATACATTTCCTGGTGCGAAGCCAAAAAACGGCACCCTCGCAAATATACGATTGGAAGGATTCTCGCCTTCCTACAAGCGGAGGTGGAGTTGAAACTAGCCTTAGGGACAATCGAAGGGGTGACGCGCTTGATGCCACCGGTTAAACCGCCCTTATGTCCCTGGGATCTGAATCTGGTTCTATCAGTTCTGCATAAGCAACCTTTTGAACCTATTAGGCATATTCCTTTGATCCTGTTGACAAGGAAATTGGTCTTTCTGATTGCTATGACCTTGGCAAGAAGGGTGTCAGAGTTGGCCGCCCTTTCTTGCAAGGAACCATTTTTGTTTTTACATCAGGACAGAGGGGTCATGCACCCCCATCGGGATTTCTTTGCCTATAGTGGTTTCCAATTTTCATTTGAAACGGGATATCATTTTACCCTCCTTTTTTCCGAATCCTAGGACTATGGAGGAGAAATCGCTGCACTCGCTTGACCTTGTGCGGGCGATCAGAATCTATTTAAGGCTATCAGCCCTGTTTCGGAAGACTGACTCCTTTTTTGTCCTGCCAGATGGTCCTCAGAAAGGGCAAGCAGCGACAAGTTCAACTATTTCTAGATGGATTCGCCAGGTTTTTATCCAGGCATATGAGTTAATGTCCTGGGGAGTGATTCTAACTGTGCAGGGGCGTGGCTACGTGTGACAAATCACTAATCTCTGCTCCCGATCACAGGGAGCAGAGATCAGTGACACTGTCACTAGGCAGAATGAGGAGATGCTTGTTTACATTAGCATCTCCACGTTCTTCCTCTCCGTGAGGCGACCCGATGGCAAGCCGGCAAATTTAAAGGGTTGTACAGGTACGCCCATTTGCCCGGCCGTGCCATTCTGCCGACGTACATCGGCGTGCACTGGTCGGGAACTGGGTAATAAACCCCAAAATACCTAATAATTTGAGGTGTACACAACAAAGTGCTGGAGTGAAATTTGCCTAATGGGGACACTAGTTAGATACTAGTTAGATTGACCTGTGTGTCCCCAAGGAAAGACATTGGTAGGGTTTTACCCTCACTTCCTGTATGGCTATGTCAGCCCTCAAATTTTTCACTCTCCTACTCGCATTTTGCGAGTGGAAAATGAGGCTTGCAAGCTGGGCTGCTGGCGGGTGGGGTTGATCGGGAGCCATTCTCCCAGTGATCGCCCTGGTGGAAGAGAGCCTGGAGGAAGTGGAGAGCCACGGGGTTACAGCTTACATTGAAATTGCCTCCGCTCTGCTCACTGTCACACACAGCCCCACCTCCTCCTAACCCCGTGCCTGTAATAGACAGAATGTGGGTCCAATGCTGGGATGTCTTCTGTCTATCATAGGTGCGGGGTCAGTGTGACGGCGAGCAGAGCGGAGGCAATTTCATGTAAGCTGTAACAGCATGCTATTCGCGCTCTGTGATCCCGTGGCTCTCCTCTTCCTCTAGTCATGATCCGGTCACCCTCTCTCTTCCTCCGCCCTGGCGAGGCTGCAATGTTGGGCACAGTGAGTCTACAATGGGAGCACAGTGAGGCTGCAAAGGTTGGGCACGGTGAGGCTGCAAAGGTTGGGCACGGTGAGGCTGCAAAGGTTGGGCACAGTGAGGCCGCAATGTTGGGCACAGTGAGGCTGCAATGTTGGGCATGGTGAGGCTGCAATGGGGACACAGTGAGGCTGTAATGGGGGCCTCATAAATGTGCATTACAAATGTACCCCTACCATTTCACAAAAAATGTGTGCAAATGGTAAAAAAAAACACAATACATGCCTTGGGACAAGTCCTTTATTAAAAAAATAAAAAAATACAACTGTCCCATGGAGTCTTCTTCTACTTCTTCTCGCGCTCCGATGGGCCAAAAAAGAAAAAAAAAAAGCCGCACGTCGCCTACGATCTGCCTCCATGGGAGGCACCCGCTGAAATGACACTCTCAGGTGACCTCTCTTTTATAACTGAGGGCGGGGCCACACGGTGACATCGCTGGGTGACCCTGCCCCCCTCTGATGCACAGGGACATCCCTATGGCTTTCCCGTAGCATCAGAGGGGGCATTTTTTTTTTTTTAATTTTGGTTTGGGGTTCTCCTGTGGGGGAATCCCATACCATTTTTATCAATGAACTTTTATGTCTATTGCCAGGACCGACAATTCATAATAGCCGCAAGTACTTTTAAATGACTTTTTTTCCTTTCGAAATGTAATTTTGCTCTCGGCCTGTTGTAAACACGGTAAACATGTGCCACTCTACAGGCATACTATAGACACCCCCCAGGTACGATATTTAAAGGAATATTACACTTTCATTGTTTCATTTTAAGCATTATTAAAATCACTGCTCCCAAAAAAAAAACGGACGTTTTTAAAATTTTTTTTTGCATTGATACATGTCCCCTGGGGCAGGACCCAGGTCCCCAAACACTTTTTATGAGAATACCATGCATATAAGCCTTTCAAATTAGCACTTTTGATTTCTCCCATAGACTTTTAAAGGGTGTTCCGCAGCTTTCGAATTTGCCGCGAACACCCCAAATTGTTCGCTATTCAGCGAACACCCGATGTATCGGGACCATCTCTACTGTCTAATGAAACCTTTTTATATACATACAAGTTGCGTTCATCCCACAACACTTCCTTTAATGCACATAACACTAACCACAATACTCTCTGTTTATCTTTTCCAGTTTCCTCAAGCCATACATCATCAGTTTGCACTCACTCACCTTCACACCTGTTTTTTCTTTCACCAGATCTTGACTCTTATTGATCACATCTTTCGCTACACCACACCCCCAGAACACATGCTCACTGTCTTCTACACCCCCACAATTCATTCTTGGACAAATATCAGACACACACAAATCCCTCCTTTTCATAAATAGCCTTGTAGCTAGACATTCATGCAAACGCATCCATACTATCTGTCTCCGCACGTTTGTCACCCCATATACACTCATTTTCTTCCATACTTCCCCAGCCACTGATGAATTAACTCCCTTAAGGTTACACACATACTCCTTCTCTATCAACCACTTTCTCACCTTCACTTTATCCCTCCCCCTTCTCCTAAATCCGCCAACTTAAACTCTACCCTAAACTTTTATAATACCCAGTTGTCACGTGCCACCACGTAGGCCACCGGTATCCTTGAATCCCTTCCCACCCACCCCCATCTCTTAAACAACCACCCAACCAAAAAATATATCATCCTAGCACACACTCCACCATTCCTTAAAATTTTCACCACGCAAAACCAGTAATGCATTAACAAAAACACTCTCGCATTTGGAAAACCCAACCCACCATTACATTCATGTTTACACACATATTCTCTCTTGACTCTTTCCATTTTTGACCCCCATAAAAAAGTAAACAATAACTTATTCATTTTCCTCAATCTTATCTCCCCAGGAGGAAAGCTATTGCTTGCATACAAAATTAAAGGTAAGATTACTGCCTTGACTACTAAAACTTTCCCATAAATCAACAATTTTCTTAGACACCAAAACCTCAACTTCTTGGCTATCTTTTCTCCCACTTCATTCCAGCACGCTTCCCCTTTCATTTCATGGTCAAACACAGTACCCAAAATCCTCACTCCATCCTCAACCTTCCCAATCTGATCATACACACATTCCACTTGTCTCCCATATACACCCAAACTACACTTATTCCAAGTTACACTCATTCCCGCACATACACATAAAATAGACAAAAGTAACTTCACCCATCTTACGCCCACCACCAACTGACACACTGCCACCACGTCATCCATATAACCTAAACATTTCACAATCCCCCCCCCCACTCCCAGGCACCAAAAAGCCCCTCACCACCTTATCCATCTGTATCATCCTTAACAGCGGATCAATAAAACAAATAAAGACTCCTATTAACCAGAACCTGACTACTGATCCCTCAATACAACCCTTTTAATACATTAATGAGCTGCTGTGGTATACCCATCCGCTTCAAAACCTCCCACAAAAACCCATGATTCGCTTTATCATATGCCTTCTCTAGGTCAAATGATGTCAGGATAATCAAACTATTCCTACCTTTACAAAAATGAATTATATCCCTAATTAAAATAAATTCTCCAAGATCATTCGACCTGGCACTACACAGCTCTGCATCTCGCTAACCATCCTACTAATGACCTTAGATAATCTTTTCGCCACCATTTTTGCAAATACCCTGTAGTCTGAATTTAACAAGGAGATAGGCCTCCAATTTTGAAAATCCTTCCTATCCCCCTTCTTATAAATTAATACCACTACCCCTTCTCTCATAGATTCTAATATAATACCTTCCCTCATCATGTAACTAAATAACTCAACCACTTCCCCCTTTAAAAAGGCCGGCAAACAAGCCCATGAAAGGGGATGGATGCTTCGGGGCAGGAGGGGCTCGGGTACCCCAAAATTCAACCAGCTTTTTCCCATATTCAGGGGGACAAGGGATTCTTCCACACAACCCTTGGCTGGGGTTGTGGGGGGCTGCAGACGGGTCTTTTTTACAGAATGTGGAAAGCCCCTTTAAACTAATGGGTACAAGGTGCTTTGTGGTTGGTATTGGGCTGAGCCCAACATGCCCCAAAGGCAGCCAAGCTATGTTGAGTGCATGTGGCCTGGTATGGTCCAGGAGGGGGTTGGGTGGTTGCTCTTCTTCCCCTTTCCTTTCTGGCCCTGTTGTATGCTCTGAAAAAGGATGTGGTTTGGATTGGTGGAGGCAGCTCACAGCCTTTTGAGAATGGAGTGGAGTGTGGAGTTCCCCTTTAAAATCAAAAGTTAGCCCATGGAATGCAAGGGATTAGAGGGGGGAGACAAGAGCATTAGAGAATGGAGTGTGGAGTTCCCCTTTAAAAGCAAAAGTTAGCCCATGGAAATCCAAGGGGTTAGAGGGGGGAGACAAGAGCATTGGAGAATGGAGTGTGGCGTTCCCCTTTAAAAGCAAAAGCTAGCCCAAGGAAATCCTATGCATTAGAGGGGGAAGGTTAAATGACCTTTTAGGAGGAGCTAGAGGAGCGAGAGACTTTTTGCATAATTTTAAGAAGGTGCATGTCACATGTTGGCAATGTAACATGCTAAGATGACCTGTGTGCAAATCTCCTTAAAAAAATACATAGAGGTGAACCAGAATAAAAAAAAAAAAGTAAAGTTTAGAGGTGCACCCGTTCAGCCCTTGCAATTGCATATACTAAGATTTTGGCCGCACAGTGAACAAACACATTTGAACAAGCGCAAGAGCCGCTTGAGCATGTGCACTGCTTACATTGATCTCACGCAGTTCTAAACGTAGTTGCGGGCACAGCAGGCTTTCTCTGAAAAAGCTATTTTCTAATTCTATTTTGGGCATATTTGTTACTTGGGCAGTTGTTACTAAATTTCCTCACATCACCCCATAATATTGGCACCTCCACCTTCTGTTAATATTGAATTGAAGATGCCGTGCACCATGTCCATAGTGGCGCACAGATTGCATTCTCCCGTGCACCAAGATCGCTATAGTAAATGGAGGATTCGCGCTCTGTTACCAGTGCACTGTTACCAGCGCACTGTTTCGTAAATATGAAAATGTGCGTTGCGCCTTGCCTTGCGCTTCTGATGGTGCACGGCTTTCGTAAATCAGCCCCATTGTAACTGAAATGTGCAGGTTTACTAATGCATTATCAGTTAAGATAGAGCTTTGTGAACTTGGATTCATTATCAGTTAAGAGCATTGCATTTTGGGAGTTGTGGTCCAAGCCAGAAAGAACTCCATTACTAAACAGACACAAAAGTCTTCAAAGTCCAGTATCCCAGTGTAGAGGAGGGGTTTTATAAATTAGAGAGCAAGGGAAGCTGGCGTTCTATCAGAATAAACGACCAGTCAGATATGGTAACGGAAGTGACGTTCTGTCACTACACCGTGACGGCCATCTTGGTACACCCCGCACTCGGCCGCAGTAAGCCTGCAATCAGAAGGTGGCAGAGGACATCTTTTTTACACCCACCCAAGTCTTGCATTTCACACTTATTTTTACCAGTAAACTGAGCTTATATAGTGAAATACAGTATTTAAAAATCCATCAGACTGTTTTGATGTTGAATTTTAAAAGCAGCGGCAAGCCTGCTGATCTCACAGGTTTGCTAATCTGACAGAACATCACTGCTTTTAAAATTCAACCTCAAAACAGTCTGACGGAACAGAGGGCCCAATGCAATCAGCGGCTCCTGCAGGCGTATTGCTAAATTCTTTTCCTTTTATTATAAAGATTTTAAGTAAACAAAGGCTGGCATTCTGGGCTTCTCATTTTCCAAATGAATGTTTCCTGGCTGTTAGAGCCCTTTCACACTGGGGCGGGGGGCAGCGTCGGCGGTAAAACGCCGCTATTATTAGCGGCGTTTTACCGTCGGTATGCGGCCGCTAGCGGGGCGGTTTTACCCCCGCTAGCGGCCGAGAAAGGGTTAAATACCACCGCAAAGCGCTTCTGCAGAGGCGCTTTGCCGTCGGTATAGCCGCGCCGTCCCATTGATTTCAATGGGCAGGAGCGGTATACACACCGCTCCTTCACCGCTCTGAAGGTGCTGCTGGCAGGACTTTTTTTACCGTCCTGCGAGCGCATCAGGGCTTTCACACTGGAATGCAAGCAGCGGCACTTTCGGGTCGGTTTGCAGGCGCTATTATTAGCGCAATAGCGCCTGCAAACCGCCCCAGTGTGAAAGGGCTCTTATACTGAAACTCTGGTTTCAGCGTGTCACTGAACTGGTACAAGTAACGTAAGATCCGTCAAAGTAAAGTCAGTCCTTGACTGCATTTTTGCAAGTAGGAAAGACAGCCAAGCTTGAAAGCTGAGTAACTGCATTTTTTAATATAGTAATTCTTTATTTATAGCATCATAGATAAGACAATGGACATCTTTATCTTAGCATAATACCGAAACATACATTTCACTTTAACCACTTCCTGCCTGGCCTATAGCAAAATGACAGCTGGGCGGTGCTTCAGTTATGCTGACTGGATGTCATATGACGTCTTTCAGGAGAACTGCCGCCACGCACCCGTGGGGGAGCACAGCACGGCGATTGGTGGTTGTGCGGCGTCAGTCTGACACACTGCTACACAGATCTCGGTAAAGAGCCTCTGACAGAGGCTCTTTACTCTGACGGAGGCTCTTTACCACGTGATCAGCCATGTCCAATCAGCCGTGTTCCCAAGGATGCCCGCCCAGGACCACCAGGGATGCCGCCAGGACCACCAGGGCTGGCCACCACACAGGACCATCAGGTATGCCACCCTAAACCACCAGGAATATGCCAATCAGTGCCCAGGCAGCTGCCAATCGGTGCCCAGGCAGCTACCAAACAGTGCCCATTAAAAATTCGTGCCAGTGCCATCAGTGATGCCTATCAGTGCAATGTATCAGTGCCAGCCATCAGTGCCCATCAGTGCTGCCTATCAGTGCCCAGCAGTGCCACCTATCAGGGCCGCCCGTAAGTACCCATCAGTGTCGCCTATCAGTTGCTATCAGTGCCGCCTATTAGTGCCCATTGTCAGTGCCACCTCATTGGTGCCACCTCATTGGTGCCGCCTTATCAGTGCCCTTTCAGTGCAGCTTATCAGTGCCCATCAGTGAAGGAGAAAACTTACTTTTTTACAACATTTTATAAAAGAAACGAAGAAAAACGTTTTTTTTTCAAAATTTTCGGTCTTTTTTTATTTGTTTAGCAAAAAATAAAAACCGCAGAGGTGATCAAATACCACCAAAAGAAAGATCTATTTGTGGGAACAAAATGATAAAAATGTTGTTTGGGTACAGTGTAGCAGGACTGCGCAATTGTCATTTAAAAAGTAACAGCGCTGAAAGCTGAAAATTGGCTTGGGCAGATGGGGGGGGGGGAGTGCCTGGTATTGATGTGGTTAATAATATACTGTAAAGCGATCGGGTAAAGAGTGACAAATCAGTAGTTATCTACTAAGTGTGTAGATCACACTTGTAATTCAATTAGAAAAGTTAGTACAGAAGAAAATTATCATCAATTTCCATCCCCTTACCCTAATAAAGAATAGGCTAATTGGTGGTATGTTAATTATGTCTCATGGATTAAAGGGTGAGTAGTTTAGTATCCATGATAGGACTATGCCAATGACTGAATAAGTGCTGAAACAGAAGTGACAAAGACAAGGAAAAAAAAATTGTGAGACTAGAAAAGTAGAAACAGTGATTCCAAGAATAGCAACTAGCATTTGCTAAATAATTTAGGGATAGAAGCAAACCTGAAGAAGATGGGGACTATCATTGGCGAAAACATGGTGTAAGTGTCTCAGCTATATAATTGGAAGTTATGTATAATTGGAGGTTATAATCATGGTTAAAAGGGTTGAAATTGAAGTGCCACACCACTGCTAAGAGGTCCAGATACAACTTTATTCCATTAAAGGTCAGGGGTACAATTCAAAAGGCTACTTTTTGAATTGTACCCCCGACCTTTCACTTCAACCCTTTTTACATCACACGACAAGCCAAGGAGACTGTGGAGATCCTCTGAGGTGTAGAAGCAGCCTGCCCAGGAACCAGATCATTTACACCAACAGTAATACCTTAAGATAACAATACCAGTAAAATAAGCCTACGGGTCCAGTCCAGTGCTATCTTTCCACTTTCTTCAACATAATCTTAGTTAAGACACTTACTAAAATATATAATATCAACAACCAATGATGAAATGTGTCCTCCAGGTCTTAGTCTAATATTATCTAATTAGTACTTGTACGAAGATAACAAGAGAACAAAAAAAATGGAAATAAGTAAACACCTGCAAGAGGGAGCCATCGGTATAACATTAATATGAAAAATGGAAAAAATAAAAACCTAACTAGGGCTCAACCCCTCTTAAAATGATAATTAACTCAAGATCCATAAGTGGAGTGACTTGAAGGACAACTGGGCATAATCTCCATACATATGTCATTTTATTGTATCAAAAACAATAACAAGAACCACAAAAATAAAAAAAACAATTGACCAATTATAAACGAAAAAAACACCCCCGCAGCTGCACAAGGAAGCACCCCTTAAAAACAGGGTGTATCTTCAGCTGTAACATTAACTTGTTCTAAATAGGAAAAAAATGTATAAGTATAAAAGATGCAGACTGGAATATCAAATATTGAGGCAATGTGGAAAATCTGCATAGACTATTGGATGTACCTCTGATGCAGCCAGTGTGACCAGCGAAACTGATCAGGTTTCTTCTCCAATCTACTACAGCCCCAGCACTTCAAGGAGCCTCTAGTTTCCTCATGAATCAGACTGAACTTGGCTAACATCATGGCACAAAAAGGCATTCTATGTGACTCTGCAGCTATCTGAATTTAAAATGGATGGCTTATGGAGATTGTGCCCAATTGTCCTTTAAAGGAGTTGTAAAGTCAGAAGGTTTTTTTATCTTAATGCTATACATTAAGATTAAAAACCTTCTGTGTGCAGCAGCCGCTCCAGCACCCCTTAATACTTACCTGAGCCCCAACTCTGTCCAGCGATGTCCACGAGTGTCTCGGCCATCCGAGACTCCCCCTCCTGATTGGCTAAGACACAGCAGTGGCGCCATTGGCTCCCGCTGCTGTCAATCAAAGTCAATCAGACAATCAGGAGAGAGGGAGCGGAGTCTGAGCTGTGACTCTGCTCAGGTGCCCCCATAGCAAGCTGCTTGCTGTGGGGGAATCCAACAGGAGGGAGGGGCCAGGAGCACAGAATAGGGAACCGAGAAGAGGAGGATTCGGGCTGCTCTGTGCAAATCCACTGCAACAGAGCAGGTAAGTATAACATGTTTGTTATTTTTATTGAAAAAAAAAACAAGACTTTACAATCACTTTAAGTCCCTCCACTTATGGATCTTGAATTAATTATTATTTTAGAAGGGGTTTAACCCTAGTTAGTTATATATTTTAGTAAGAATAAAAACCTAAGTTATTTGAGAGGAAGAGGACAGATGCTGTAATGAAGGGGGATAATAATGTTATTAGGAAATTATATTGTATTATAATGATGTTCGTATGCAGCACCAAGGGACTGGGGGCTCAAATTGCATGAGTCATGTAAAAAATTTCACATGTGATATGGAAATTATCAATTCACTACAGGTTTATGTGGTATTTATTGCAATAAAAAATGCTCAGTAAATATCACATAAACCTGCCTAAAAGTCATTTCACAAAAAAATGTAAATAAACTAATACAGGAGTTCCATCAGAATTTGCATAGCTGAATTAGTGCAGCTTACTGTAGGCGGACAGGCAGGTAAGTCTCTTCTGCTTTAAAAATCCTGCCTGCCTTTTTTATTATTATAATTTTTTATTATTATACAGGATTTATATTATTTATAGCCTAAAGTTCCACTTTAAGGAGCCGGCACCAGCTGGTGTCCTTAGAGGAGAAGTACAGCCAAAGCTTGTTTGGCTGTACTTCTCCTGTACAAGGCTGTCTTTAATATTGATTGGACCCTGGGCAAAAATTTTCTTGGGCCCCCCTCCCCCCATGCAATTTCACTCTCCACCTGCTCTGAGACATACAATAAATAGCAGTTAGACTTAAAATCAGTTTACTGTATCAGATCAGGCAGCAGTTGCCAGAGGTTACAGCATATTTTTACCTTTTACTGACTGGTTGCTAGAGGTTACAGCACACATTAAGGCTCACTGATTAGTTGCTAGGAGTTACAGTACATGGTTTCTACTTGTTGATTGGTTGCTAGAGATTACTGTACAGTAATACTGCTCACTGGTTGCTATAGGTTACAGCACATCTTCTCACTGCAAGGGGGGCATGATATATATATGAATGCCGCCTTTATTTACATATCAATGCCATCGGCCTCGGCTATTTACATATGACTGTCACTTCTATTTACATATGAATGCTGCCATTATTTACATATGAATGATGGTTATTTACATGTAAACACAGGGTCTGCAGGTGAGTCATGTGTACACAACAATAGGGCAGAGCTAGGCAGCATTAGTAGCAGCACTTCACACTGAGATATCTGGACACTGCACAGGACTAAAACTTCAAGGGACAAGGGAATTTAAACTGTAATAGTTGACAAGTATGAGGCAGCTGCTTTGGGTCCCACAACAATGACAGTGCCCAGGGCAGCTGCCCCTTTTGGCCTGCCTTAAAGACAGCCCTGCTCCTGTGGATCACAGGAGTGCAGTTTATTCTGCACTCCTGTGACCCGTTTTCAGCAGACAGCGGGCTGAAGCCAGCTGTTGGCTGACATCACAGAGCTGGTCCAGGCTCGGGCAAGATTTTAGCATGAGGTTCCCCCCAAAATCCATACAAGATGCCATGTTTTAATACATTTTTTTACTGTCGGCTCCTATGTTTACATTCTGCTGTCAGCAGGGATGAGTCATGGTTGTCCCGGCTTCTTAACAACCAGCATCCCTGAGCTGAACCATCACATTTAAGCTAACTCATATGAATATTCCACCTTTGTGCAACACAATAGGTTAACACACTGCAAAGATGTAAATATACAATTTGTAAAAAAAACTCCTGAAAAAAAATTGCATGTTCTTAGACCTTAGATAAAGGCTCATTTGGCTGCAATATCCAATGTTTTTACCTGTGACTGCAGTTTTAACACAAAACTAACAGGACATTTATCAATTGCTAAAAACACACACACACACAGTAAAACTGACTGACTTTAGAGCTCCCTAATATAACATAAACAGACACAGCAATCCATTTTAGACTTACCAAAGTCAATGCACACAATGTTGCTTCCCACTAACAGATCCTAAGTGGTATACAGGCTGCTGTGGAGTGAAGGTACAAAATGTAATGTTACCAAGAACCTTTCCCAGGTGTTTTTTCTTTACAGAAAATAATCTGTCAAAAGAGGCTCCCAAGTGACTCACCTGCTATGGTTACTGAACATCCAGGCATCAGAATCTCCAGAGCCCACTGTAGGAAAAGATGCACTGTTACTAAGGAGGACAGCAGAGCCTCTCAGACATTTTAAAAACATGTAAGATAACTACTGTAAGATCAGCATTTACTTTAAGGCAAGGCTGCACAAGAGTATGTATATATAATATATATGTCTTTTTTTTTTTAACCGAGTCATGCAAATTTGAACTGGGGTTAAGGGCTTGCTGACCCACTTTAATTAAAACATACAAAATTAAATTTCCACAAACGCAGTTGCCCTAGAGTTGTCACCTTTTCTTCAAGCTAAACCCAAACACTGGGGCACGGCATTTTTTTTTTTAGTATGCACTATAGACAATAGGATTCTAAAAGACCTTGAAGTGGAAGTGGACAGGGGGTAGCGAGATGGACACTGCTTCTAAACTTTTTTCAAGGAATACTTTGCAAACAGTCTGTTTAAGGCCTTATGCACACTGGACATTATAAAAACGCCAGCAACGTTAGCTGTAGAAAGCTGTAGAATGTAAGGAAAAGGGAGAAAAGCAGTTTTAAAGCCCTTGTCTCATGGGATTGCAGCAGCGGAGTTTCTTGGATTCCCAATTTGCAGGAAGACTTCCCATTGGCTCCTGGCCTCTGGAAAGGTCAGGTGACACTGTATCTGGGCAGTTTAAGGGGATTGTGGTGTGGAATTGAAAAAGATCCCCTCGCGTTTTAAAATTTGTGGGAAGATTTCTCATTGGCCTTTGGGCTCTGGGAAGGTCAGATGACCACAGTTTAAGGGGTTTTCTGTGCGGAATTTCAAATAAAAAGGGGGTTCCGAGCCCCAGAGGTTCAGTTGCCTCAGTAGCAACAATTGTGGTGTTCAGGGAGTCTCTTCTCAGAGCAAATAGTGCTTCTAAGGCTGAAGATGTCCCTTCTGAGGCGCCTAATTTAAAAAGACTTGGAGAAGAAGCGGGGGAGAACTGGATCCAAACATGCCTCGACCTACCTCGATCTGTGGGTCAAGCCACAGCCGAAGTTCCCGGAGCCATCGTCGGCAGGTCTGCCTCCACTGCAGCAGCCACCACAGACACCGCCACCGCCGCAGCCACTGCCATTGATGCTACACCCAGGGGCTCCATCAGAGCAGTCGAGGCTCTGGAAAAAGGAGAAGTCTGGAGCCCAGCGGTGGGTTTGGAAGAAGAGGATGCTCTACCCACGAAGGAAGTTCTGGGTCAGGGGTCAGCTCAATGTGTCACTGCCCTTCCGGCCAGGGGGCCAGTGAAGAGGCGGTGCTACAAGAGCCAGCATTACTCCCCCTCATTGTCTCTTCCTGTAGCACCGGGGGTCCCCCTCGGCACAAGGGTAGCACGACTGGAAGCAGGGAGGGGGAGTGCAATGCAAGAAGAAGAAGCCCAGCGAGAATAGTGCCGCCCGGGTCACAAGGGGCGCTGGAAGAGAAAGGATCCCAGCCGGCGTGTCAAGCCCCTCTGGAGGTAGTGCAACAACTCCAAGGAGATCCTATCCCAGTGGTCTGCACTTCAAGGAATTAACAGACAGGTACTGCTGCTGCTGTACCCAGCACTGATGAGTTTGCTCCGCATTTAATTGAATTATTCTCCTCAGTTCTAGTCAGGACTGTTAGGGAATTGAATGCAGTTGGAGAGATTTTAGAGGTTAATTTACCTGCTCCTGTTTTGAACAATACTGCTCCTTTGCCTGTAATCTCATCTGCCACGGTTTGGGCGCCATCTAGTGGCGGTAATGTTAACTCTCAGGGTTTTTTCTTGGCTAAATCACAGCTTTCTTATACAGCTGATATTATTCCTTTAAAAAACACTAATATTCCTGAAACATGTAGAAAGGAAGCGTTGCCATGCATCTTGTCTCCTCTAGGTTTTCATTTGTGCACCGACATCAAGGAGAAGATTTGGCGAGAGGAATTTTTGGATATATTATCATTACTCCCCTCATTAAAAGAGTTTCTTCAGAAGTCAGGTGGAAGAGATGATAAATCTGAAGAGGATAGAAGACGGTCGATTAACAAAACATTTACCAACTGGTTGCAAGCCTTTTTCATATTCGCTAGCGTCCTATGCGAAAGACATCTGGAGTAAAGTCCGGGTCTTTTTCAGCATTTGGACATAGTTTTGGAGGCTTACAAAAACTTTGGGGGTACAGCTTGATTTGTTTATGACAAATCATTTCGGCAAAAATTGGCGGTACACCCGTCATTACAATGGAGAACTAAGGATATTGGCCTATGGCTGAATCTTTTTCTTCCCCAAAGGCCAACAACTATCAGACAAGCCTCTCCCCCAAACCAAGCATCACACTCAAATTATAGAAAAGGGGTCTGCTTTAACTTCAATGAAAACCATTGTAGATGGCCTAACATGTGTAAGTACAGGCACAAGTGCGCATTTTGTGCAGGTACTCACCCCATCTCTGAAACTACACGTAATGGCTCCTTGGCTCAAGGAATTCCCAGACACGCAGACAGCACATCTCCTGTTTAAAGGGTTTTTTCTCAGGTTTTTCTTTACCAAGATTTAACATCACAATTTAAAATCAATAAACGGTTTAGAAGCTATAGTGGTGGAAAAAATTGCTAGCGAAATTAGTTTGGGTAGGGTAGCTGGCCCATTTAGGGACCCCCCTTTTAAGATTTTAGGATTTGCCCTTTAGGAATTGTTCCCAAAAAGGAACCAAACTCTTATGCCCTGTACACACGATCGGACATTTTGACAACAAAATCCATCAGATTTTTTCTGACGGATTTTGGGCCAAAGTTGTCTTGCATACACAAAGTTGTCGGAAAATCCGATCATTCTGAACGTAAAACACGTACGTCAGGACTATAAACGGGGCAGTAGCCAATAGCTTTCGTCTCTTAATTTATTCTGAGCATGCGTGGCATTTTGTGTGTCGGATTTGTGTACACACGATCGGAATTTAAACGATCGGATTTTGTTGTCGGAAAATTTTATATCCTGCTTTCAAACTTTGTGTGTCAGAAATTCCGACGGAGCCCACACACGATTGGAAGTCCGATGGAGCCCACACATGATCGGAATTTCCGACAACACAACCCAATCGCAATTTTTCCATCACAAAATCCGACCGTGTGTACAGGGCATTACTCTTACAGGCTTATTCATCATTTGCCATTCCCTTTCGGTGATTCCCTAAATGACCAAATACAAGACCAGATTTTGTCTGTTTCGTATGCTTCCTTTGAGGACACTTTGGTCATTTTGAAGGAATTAGGTCAGGGAGCTCTGTTGGCTAAGGCAGATGTGAAGGCTGCTTTCAGGCTGCTGCCTATAGACCCCATTTCATTTAATTCATTAGGCTTCTTTCAGGGAAATTTTTATTTTGACAAATGCCTGCCAATAGGCTGCTCTTTATCTTGTTTTTATTTTGAATCCTTTGCCTCTTTCTTAGAATGGGTCGTTTCGCGGGTGGTAGGAGTGCATTCCTTGATCCATTACTTTGACGATTTTTTTTTCCTAGGTCCTCCTCATTCAAATAGCTGTAGGGCAGGGATATGCAATTGGCAGACCTCCAGCTGTTGCAAAAAGTCCCATCATGCCTCTGCCTCTGGGTGTCATGCTTGTGGCTGTCAGAGTCTTGCTATGCCTCATGGGACTTGTAGCTCTGCAACAGCTGGAGGTCCACTAATTGCATATCCCTGCTGTAGGGATTTATTGCTAGCATTTTTTTTCAGTTTGTGAGGTGTTTGGGGTCCCTCTAGCACAGGAAAAGACAAAGAAGGTTACTCTTAAAGAGGTTCAGTCACTGCTGGGTCAGTTGGCATTTGCCACCCATATAATGTCTATTGGGAGGATTTTCTATGGCTTTATATGGCAATAGCTGGACTCAAGTCTCATGTAAGATTATCACATGACATATGGGAGAATTAAATATTTTGGTAAAGAGATTTTGTCACGGATGGGGAATTCTGCCTTCAGACGGATGCTGCCGGTTCCCTGGGTTTTGCGGCATATGGAAAACACAATGGTGCGCTAAGCCCTGGTATCCTGCCTGGAAGCTCAAGGGCTACTTAAAGAACAGTGTTTTGATAAAATTATTCCATATTTTGTTGGCAATTGAACTTTGCAGCACTTGTTTTCAAAACAGGCAAATCCTCTTTAGTACAGACAATAAAGATGTTATGTATGCATTAAACTGCTTATCCTCAAAGTCTCCGCCAGTCATTGTTCTGCTGAGACCAGGGGCGGACTGACCATTGAGCCACTCGGGCACTGCCCGAGGGCCCTGGACCACTAGGGGGCCCCATCAGGGTTGCCAGCCTCAGTAAAACCATGGACAGTATGTATAAATCTGTGTTTTTTTTACATCTGTCTGTGTATACTGTGTGTACATGTATGTGTATACTGTGTGGTTATATAATGTGTGTGTGTGTGTGTGTACTGTGTGGCCCCATAATCTCTGATTGCCTGGGGGCCCCATAATCTCCTATTGCCCGGGGGCCCCATGAGTTATCAGTCCGCCCCTGGCTGAGACATTTAATTTTTAAATGTTTGAGTCTAAACATTTGGATTAAAGCAATTGTATACCCGGCAGAACAAATGATTTGGCGGATGCTTTATCTCTTTTCAGATGGAATGTTTCATTTTCCTGTTGCCAAACGCGGACCCGGTGGGTTTGACTTGCCCAAAGTTCTTATGGAAACTCATTTGAAGAAGGTTTTAATCAATGTGCAGCACTCTATTGCCCTCTCCACCATAGGGATGGGCTTTATTTTCAGGTCGAACATTGGCTGTTCATCCATTCGCCGAACACCGAACAATTTGGGGTGTTCGCGGCAAATTCGAAAGCCGCGGAACACCCTTTAAAAGTCTATGGGAGAAATCAAAAGTGATAATTTTAAAGGCTTATTTGACTGGTATTGTCATAAAAAAGTGTTTGGGGACCTGGGGCCTGCTCCAGGGGAAATGTATCAATGCAAAAAAAAGTTTTAAAAACAGCCGGTTTTCAGGAGCAGTGATTTTAATAATGCTTGAAGTGAAACAATAAAAGTGTAATATCCCTTTAAATTTTGTACCTGGGGGGTGTCCAAAGTATGCCTGTAAAGGGGTGCATGTTTCCCGTGTTTAGAACAGTCTGACAGCAAAATGACATTTCAAAGGAAAAAAGTCATGTAAAACTACTATCGCTACTATCACTACTACCTGGGGGGTGTCTATAGTATGCCTGTAAAGGGGCGCATGTTTCCCGTGTTTAGAACAGTCTGACAGCAAAATGACTTTTCTAAAGGAAAAAAAGTCATGTAAAACTACTATCGCTACGATCACTACTAACTATTGTAAAACTACTATCGCTAGTGCCGGCTATAATGAATTGTCAGTCCGGCAATACACATAAAAGTTCATTGATAAAAAAGGCATGGGATTCCCCAACAGGAGAACCCCGAACCAAAATAAAAAAAAAATGCGTGGGGGTCCCGCTAAATTCCATACCAGGCCCTTCAGGTCTGGTATGGATTTTAAGGGGAACCCCGTGCCAAAATTAAAAGACAAATGGCGTGGGGTCCCCCCAAAAATCAATACCAGACCCTTATCTGAGCAACCTGGCAGACCGCAGGAAAAGAGGAGGGATGAGAGAGAGCCCCCCTCCTGAACCGTACCAGGCCACATGTACTCAACATTGGGAGGGTGCTTTGGGGTAGTCCCCCAAAGCACCTTGTCCCCATGTTGATGGGGAGAAGGGCCTCAACCCCACAACCCTTGCCTGGTGGTTGTGGGGGTCTGCGGGCGGGAGGCTTATCAGAATCTGGAAGCCCCCTTTAACAAGGGGACCCCCAGATCTGGCCCCCATGTGAATTGGTAATGGGGTACAAATGTACCCCTACCATTTCACAAAATAAGTGTCAAAAAGGTTAAAAAACACAAGAGACGGTTTTTGACAAGTCCTTAATTAATTTCTTCTTCTTTCCGCTTCTTCTTCCATCTTCTTTCTTCTGGTCTTCCTTCGGTGTTATAACCACCAAGCTGATTGGTATCCTTGGTATCGAAGGAAGACCAGAAGAAAGAAGATGGAAGAAGACGAAATTAATAAAAGACTTGTCAAAAACTGTCTCTTGTGTTTTTTAACCTTTTTGACACTTTTTTGTGAAATGGTAGTGGTACATTTGTACCCCATTACCAATTCGCACGGGGGGGCCGGGATCTGGGGGTCCCCTTGTTAGAGGGGGCTTCCATATTCTGATAAGTCCCCCGCCCGCAGACCCCTACAACCACCGTGCAAGGGTCGTGGGGATGAGGCCCTTCTTCCCATCAACATGGGGACAAGGTGCTTTGGGGGGCTACCCCAAAGCACCCTCCCAATGTTGAGGGCATGTGGCCTGGCATGGTTCAGAAGGGGGGGCGAAGGGGGGTTGCGTTCCTGGATAAGGGTCTGGTATGGATTTTTGGGGGGACCCCACGACATTTTTTTTATTTTGGTGCGGGGTTCCCCTTAAAATCCATATCAGACCTCAGGTCTGGTATGGATTTTGAGGGGTATCCCCAAGCCATTTTTTAAAAAATTTTGGTGCGGGGTTCCCCTTAATATCCATACCAGATCTGAAGGGCCTGGATTGGAACTTAGGGGGACCCCATGCATTTTTTTAAAAAAATTTTGGTTCGGGGTTCCCCTGTGGAGGAATCCTATGCCATTTTTATCAATGAACTTTTATGTGTATTGCCGGACCGACAATTCATTAAAGCCGGCGCTAGCGATAGTAGTTTTACAGTAGTTAGTAGTGATAGTAGCGATAGTAGTTTTACATGACTTTTTTTCCTTTAGAAATGTCATTTTGCTGTCAGACTATTATAAACACAGGAAACATGCGCCCCTTTACAGGCATACTATAGACACCCCCCAGGTAGTAGTGATAGTAGCGATAGTAGTTTTACATGACTTTTTTTCCTTTAGAAATGTCATTTTGCTGTCAGACTGTTCTTTTTTATAAATCTTTATTTAGTTTTCAAAAAAATTTACATACACATAAAAACCCCTACAGCTGGGAGGGTCTCTATACATCTTAAAGCATAATCTTTCCATTTCCCCAGTTATGCTTAATCGGACTACCTCCCCCACTGAACCCCCTCCCCCCCCACCTCCCCCTAAACCCCCCCTCTCCCCCGCAGGCCCTTTCCTTCTCTTCTAGTCAGATCTTATCAACCTTAATTCAAACCCTCTGTGCTATCTTAGCACTGCTTCCATAAATCTGTCTGTTTTTTTAAAGGCCCCCCAAAGACTCCACTTTCCCTTCTCTTCCTCTTGGTTCCTATCAGAATGTTCTTTCCACTCTACTCTCTCTAATCTATAAATTTCATTCACTTTAGCAATCCAGTCCTTAATCATGGGAGCCTCCTCTTCCTGCCATTTCTTTGGAATCACATTTTTTGCAGCATTAAGTAATACTGGGGTTAATGAGGACTTATACCCTTTTTTCCCTCCCTCCAGGCCATGGAACAGACAGCTCCAAGGGATATACTGTATACTCTTACCCGTTATCACCTCTATTAGCCTTATCACTTCCTGCCAAAAAATTTTAATTTTAGGGCATTCCCACCATAAGTGCGCCATTGTTCCCGGGACTCCACACCCTGGCCAACAGTTGGGGGAATTACCTAATGAAGATTTACTCACTCTAGCCGGGGTCATATACCACCTGGCTAGACACTTATAGTTACTCTCCCTTGTTTTCATATCAACTGCCGTTCCCTGCGTTGCTCCCAGGATACACTTCTCCATTTCCCTGTCACAGTGGGTCCCTAATTCCTCCTCCCATTTTCTAATGAACGGAGGAGGATCCTGTCCGCCCCCGCTCATCAGAATTTTATAAACCTCGGAAACAGTCCTTTTTTAATTCTTCCCTACATGCTAATTTCTCTAACCCTCTGTAGTCTGCTTATCTTTACCTATACTAATTATATCCCTTATCTGTGTTTCCTTATCACAAATCCAATTCCCTCCTATCATCTCCATCCCTGGGGGGAAGAACGGGTTGTCTTTTATATAAACTAAAGGTGAGTTAACCACCGTAGGTTATCCATAAATTCATTGTGCCCCTTGGCATCCACCCTCTCAAGTTTAGTCAGACGCTGCCTCCACTCCTGAAGGTATTTAGATGTTAAGATTTTATATGTCGAGCAAAGTTTCACCCCATAAGGTTGATGAGATGGCAAACATGAACTCCCCCATTCTCCCTTTCCCCTAATTTTTCTTTTTCTTTTTCTTTTTTTTATCTCCCTGTTACTTCTCTTTTGATCTAACTGATATGACAAGATTGTATTTCAACTACTATGAGAAGTCATTCAACTGTATAGATTGTAACGATTAATACTCTGTAACTTTTGTAATACTAAGTCTTATACTTTTGTATGCCATAAAACCCAATAAATATTTTTCAAAAAAAAAAAAAAGGTGAGTTAAACTCCCATTTATTTAAATAGTTAACCTGGTGCCACACTTTAAATGTGAGGTGCGTTATGTAATGTGTATCTTTACCTAAACTCCTGTAGTGAGGTGAATTCCAAATCAAATGACTCAAGCATGCCTTACTCAACCCTTTTTCTAAATTCACCCACCTTTTATTATTACTACTTTTACCCCATTCAAGTGCCCGTGCTATTACAATTGCTTTATAATAATTTCTGAAATCGGGGAATGCTAACCCCCCTCGTGCTTTCTCTCTACTCAACACCGCGTGCGCTATTCTTGGTTTCTTATTACCCCAAACATATCTATTTATTAACTCCGACAGGACCCTGAAGAACTCACGGGGGACTGGGATGGGGAGCATTTGTATTTTATATAGCACTTTAGGTGCAAGCACCATTTTTACAATATTTATTCGCCCCGTCCAAGAGACAGGGCCATGCGATATTCTCTTTATTTCAGCTCTTATTTCGTTCAAAAGAGGTACGTAATTTATCTTATACAGGTTCCCCCTAGAGCCCGTCAACTTCACTCCCAGGTACTTAATATTATCTCTCCACGGAAAATAGAACTCCTCAGCAAGTCTATTTGCTTCTTGTTTATTAATATTAATCTTTAATGCTTCGGATTTTTCTATATTAATTTTAAAGTTTGAGAGTTCACTATATTGCCTCATTATGGCCAACAAATAGGGAATTGAAATTCTGGGATTTGAGATATAAAAGAGTATATCATCGGCAAATGCCGCCAATTTATGATCCTCCTCGCCTACCGTACATCCACTGATGTCCAGGTGTTTTCAGATCATATTAAGGAGGGGCTCTAAAGCCAGGACAAATAGGAGCGGGGACAGCGGACAGCCCTGCCTTGTACCATTCTGCATGACAAACCGAGCAGAAGGCACATTGTTCACCCTCACAAAGGCTGATCATTGGTCAGATAGGGTTTTTATCCATTTTAACATTAACGGCCCCACTCCCATTGCTTCCAACGTGCTGAACATAAATCCCCAGTCTACTCTGTCGAACGCCTTTTTGGCATCAATCGACAGAAGTAGCCCTGGGGATCTGCTTGCCTTAAATGCCTCCATTATAAGGAGAGACCACACCCCATTGTCTCTTCCTTCTCTCCCCGGGACAAACCCCACCTGGTCCGGATGAACCAGGTAGGCCATTTTCTCCCTCAGCTGGAGTGCCAACACTTTCGCATAAAGTTTGGTATCTGCGTTTAACAGTGCAATTGGCCAGTAACTCGAACATAGAGTGCGGTCTTTCCCTTCCTTGGGGATCAGCGTTACTGCTGCCAGTAAGGCTTCTCAACACATTTCTCCCTGTTTTTCCAGGCCGTTCCACATCTGGCAAAGCCTTGGAACCAGGGATTCTTTACATTTTTTGTAGAAACTTGAAAATCGGTCTCTCCAGTTCCATTGAATCTATTTCTGACAGTGTAGGGAGGGCTGCTTCCTTTAAAAATCTTCTTACCTTCTGCTCCTTCTTCCCCACCAGCTTTTCTCTTTGCCCAACTGAATAGAGAGAGGTGTAGTACCGTCTAAATTCCTCTGCTATTTCTCTTGAGGAGTGTGTCATTTCTCCTTTTTTGTTTTTAACCTTCTCTATGTAATTCTCCTCCTTCTTTTTCCTGATAGTTGAGGCCAGGTGTTTCCCTACTTTATTCCCCTTCCTATGGAGGTCTTTACAATGTTTAAACCTTCTTTTATGGGCTTCTACTTCTAACAGTTCGCTCAACTCCTCCCTTTTTATTATTAGTTTGCTAAATACCTTTTTTCCTCTCCCCTGTTGGCTTTGTGCAGTTGTTCTAATTTATGTATCTTTTCAATTAGACTCTCTTGCTTTTTTTCCCCTTTCTCTCTTCTCCCCCGTACCGATCAATATTAACACCCCCCTTATATAAGCCTTGAAGGTCTCCCAAATGATTGTCCCTGGGACTTCTTCAGATTCATTGGTGTGAAAAAACCCATCAATCTCCCGCTGAATCCTTTCCACGATATGCTCTTTCTCTAAAGGAAAATCATTTAACCGCCATGTACAGTATATGGGATCCTTTGTAGACCCTTAATCTCTAGTGTCATCACAACAGGGGCATGGTCAGACAAAGTCTGGATCTCTATCTTTGAACTCACTATTGAATCTAGTAAGCTATGGTTTACTAACAAGTAGTCCAGCCTTGAGTAGGTCCTATGGACCGGTGAGAAGAAGGTGTAATCCCTCTCCTTAGGGTGCAACACCCTCCATACATCTATCAATTGCTGGTCATGCAATTTCTTCCCAATTCTAAAGCACCCCTTTTTATCTGCCCTCTCAGCTCCAACTGACCTATCTAAGGCTGGATCTAAGCCAAAGTTGAAGTCGCCCGCCAGGATCACTCCCCCCTCTTTAAATTCCTCCAGACTAATCAAGGTCCGGGAGAGGTATTTTATCGGATCTCTGTTTGGACAATACACGTTAGCCAGTGTAAAAATCTTTTCATTCATTTTTATTTTCATAAACACAAATCGCCCCTCTAAATCCACCCTCTTATCCACTATATTAAATTTCATCCGCTTTGAGAATCCGATAGCCACTCCCTTCGCCCTTTTAGAGGGGGAGTCACCATATATCCATACCGGGTAACCTCTTGAGTTCAGTTTAATACCCTCCTCATGCACCAAGTGTGTTTCCTGCAGAAATGCTGTCAGAATGTTCTAAACACAGGAAACATGCACCCCTTTACAGGCATACTATAGACACCCCCCCCCCGGTACGAAATTTAAAGGAATATTACACTTTTATTGTTTCACTTTAAGCATTATTAAAATCACTGCTCCACGAAAAAACTTCCATTTTTAAAACTTCTTTTTGCATTGATACATGTCCCCTGGGGCAGGACCCAGGTCCCCAAACACTTTTTATGACAATAACTTGCATATAAGCCTTTAAAATGAGCACTTTTGATTATTCATGTTCGTTTCCCGTAGACTTTAACGGTGTTCGCGTGTTCAAACAAATTTTTTGCCTGTTCGCATGTTCTGGATCTGAACCGAACCGGGGGGTGTTCGGCTCATCCCTACTCCACCATGGCAGGATACCAATCAGCTTGGTGGTTATAAACAAAGTAAAAAGTGTAGCGCTAATAAGTACATGAAATTACCACAAAGGGGATAAACCCAATAGTCGTAAACACATATAGATATATATTCAAAATGTAATGAACCCAGTGATTGAAAATCAGCATTTAAACAACAGTCCAAGTAAATAAATCAATAAATACTAGGGTGAAAAGTCCCATGAATAACTTTGTGTAAAAATGTTGACAGTGAACAAGTGCAAGTTTGAAGTGAAGAGACACCACCACCAATAATATGGAGGCTTACCGGAACGTTTGAACCCAAAAGAACCGACGTTCAATGGGTCAAACAGGCTTATGTAGTGGAGCAACCACCAAAGGTATGGAATCCTCTGGAAGCTGTAACAAAAACCCATGACCGTCCGTGGACTGGTGTGTCTCGTAAAGATGACCCGGTATAGGTGGATGGCGAAAAGGACCGCACTTGGAGAACACCGGCTCAATGGGACAGAGGAGGCCTGGGAGCCCGTGGGAATACTCCTCCCCACCTGGACAGAGGAATGAGGAGGGGCCCTAAGTAAATATACTGGGATTAGACCAAACCTAATTGAAAGGTTGAAGCACCATTAAGGGCAAATAAATGGTTGTATCCAAGGATTAAACCGTTGGTTTCAATTATGATGAAAGGTGATGTATATGTGAGCTTTAAAACATGTCCCAGAGTGGAAAAGAGGGCACAGTTTACAGCTGATGATAGTCTGCGATCTAGTACCCAAAGTCTCTCCACAACGTTCCTCACAACTGGGGGGATGAGCCGCGACTCATGTGAGGAACCTTGTGAAGAGACTTTGGGTACTAGATCGCAGACTATCATCAGCTGTAAACTGTGCCCTCTTTTCCACTCTGGGACGTGTTTTAAAGCTCACATATAAATCACCTTTCATCATAATTGAATCCAACGGTTTAATCTTTGGAAACAACCATTTTTTTTCCCTTAATGCTGCTTCAACCTTTCAATTAGGTTTGGTCTAATCCCAGTATATTTACTTGGGGCCCCTCCTCTTTCGTCCGTCCAGGTGGCTCCCAGGCCTCCTCTGTCTCATTGAGCCGGTGTTCTCTATGTGCGGTCCTTTTCGCCATCCACCTATACCGGGTCATCTTTACGAGACACACCAGTACACAGACGGTCATGGGTTTTTGTTACAGCTTCCAGAGGATTCCATGCCTTTAGTGGTTGCTCCACTACATAAGCCTATGTTATTCATGGAACGTTTCACCCTATTATTTATTGATTTATTCACTTGGACTGTTGTTTAAATGCTGATTTACAATCACTGGGTTCATTACATTTTGAATATATATATATATATATATATATATATATATATATATATATATATATATATATATATATATATATATATATATATATATATCTATCTCTGTATGTGTTTACGACTATTGGGTTTATCCCCTTTGTGGTAATTTCATGTACTTATTTATTAGCGCTACACTTTTTACTTTGTTTTTATGCATATATCACAATAGCTGTGTTAGCTGCTTCTTCTGTTCCTTTTAGGCAGTGCAGAATTATTTTTTACACTAAGCTTGGTGGTTATGGTCTTCCTTTTTGCAAGAGCATGGTGTCACTGATACCTCGGTTTCCGAAGGTTTAGCTCTGATGTTCTCGAACAAACTTTTCAGTAAAAACTTCTCCTGGTCACATGTAAATAAAGTTTTTTCAGGAGTCTCTTTCTTTCTTAAATTGAACAATCCTCCCTCTCTTTTCAGTTTTTTCATGATAAGGCAAGCTTTGAAAGGATATAAAAAAGCAAATAAGGTTGTGAATTCTAGGGAGCCAATCTCTACTGAAGTTTTGGGGAGGCTTTGCAAGGCTGCAGAGACAGTTTGCTGGTCAGAGATTGAAGTGATGCTATTTAAATATTTATTTTCAATAGCCTTCTTTGCTGCTTTAAGAATCTCAGAGCTGGTCCCTCCAGCCAAGCATAAAAAGGGGGACTACAATGGGAGGACGTGCTGTTAGGTGAGGCTACAGTTAAAATCCGTATTATATAGTCAAAAACCGATCATATTTGTAAAGGATCCTGGGTAGTGTTAAATGTTTGTAGTAAGTCACTGCTTTGCCCAGTGGCATCGTTAAAAGATTATATTAGGCGTAGGCCAGCGGTTAAAGGGCAGTTTTTTGTACATTTTGACGGCTCGTCTTTAAGAAAAATTCAATTTTTACAGGTTTTCAAAAACTGCAAACATATTTTAGGTTTGGATAATGCACGTCTGATGTCGCATTCCTTTAGAATAGGGGCAGTCACTGAAGCAGCCAGACTAGGTCTCAGTGAAAGTTTGATCAAGAAAATAGGTAGATGGAAATCGGATAGTTTCTTATTATATGTTTGGCCAGCAAGAGAGCAGATGAGAGAGTATCTAAGAACTTGGGTTTAGACCGGACAGATTTCAAAGTGATGTGGCATGGTAAGCGCGCATTTAATTAGTGAGTTAGGAATTTAATATCTAAAGTGGCCAGCACCTGATATTTTAATTTTGCATTTGGGAGGTAACGATTTTGGGAAGGTTAAAACCCTCGATCTAATTTACACAATATAGAGACGATTTGTTAAGGTTCCATTTTTCATCCCCGGGGATGGTTAAATTTCAATTTCTTACACCCCTTAGAGAAAGTGAGAAAAAGGGTTAATTGGGCAATACAAAAGTTTTTAAGTTCTCTCGGGGGATTTTCTTATAGGCACACAGAATTAGAGGTTGGGGTTCCTGGTTTGTATAGAAGGAATGGAGTCCATTTGACAGAGATAGGTTTGGACATTTTCAATGCTGGTCTCAGCTCATGGGGTGTGGGTGACAGGTGGTTTACCACCTGTCTTTTGGGAGATTCCCCTTTATTTGATTATACAGTTTAAGCCGTAGTGGCTGAGCTGTTTTACATGTTCTAAAGTTTAACTTTTAATGTTTATTTATTAAAGCCAATAATAAAGGCCGCAGCCAAATATTTTTCCAATCAAAGGTTTTAGTGTGTTTTATTGTGTTTAAATTCTGCTGACTGCTATCCCATCTAAGGAAAAGGTAGGAAACAGTTTTAATCCTCCTTGCCTCATGGGATTGCGTCAGCTGGGTTTCTAGTATTCCCTCACGTTTTAAAAATTGGGGGAAGACTTCACATTGGCCCTTGGCCTCTGGGAAGGTCAGGTGACCACTGTATCTGGGCAGTTTAAGGGGTTTTCTGTGTGGAATTTCAAATAAAAAGGGGGTTCCAAACCCCAGAGGTTCAGTCGCCTCATTAGCAACAGCTGTGGTGTTCCCTCCCAGCCTCCCTAAATTCTGGCTAAGAACTTTATTATGTGGCTAGTGTCACCTTTCAAGGGGGGCAGTTTTTTTAAACAAAGTTAAACAAATTATTTAAAGGTGATAAAGTTATATGTTGAAAGTGGGGAGATTCCCCTTTATTTGATTATACAGCTTGAGCCGTAGTGCATTGAGGTGAAAAATCTCTTGTGATGCACCAGCCCCCCAGAGCCCCCCTTTTACTTACCTGAGCCTGATCGTTCCTGCACCGGGGACACGCACACCCACTTGGATAGATTGATAGCAGTGCAGCCATTGGCTCCCGCTGCTGTCAATCAAATCCAATGACGCAGGAGCTGGGGGCAGAGCCAATTCCTGCTGTCTGTGTCAATGGATGCAGCAGCAGGACACGGGAGTGCACCTGCAAGGGTGCCCCAAGGGAGAGCACTTCCCCGACGGGGTACTAGAGAAGAGGAGGAGCCAGGAGCACTGCTGGGGACCCCAGAAGAGGAGGATCGGGGGCCACCCTGTGCATAACTGCACAGAGGAGGTAAGTATGACATGTTTTTTTTTTTTTTTTTTAAACTGAACCTTTAGTTATCCCTTAAGCTTTTATCAGAGTTAAAGCCCATACACACGAACGGACTTTCCGACGGGAAAAGGCTGTTGGCGGTATCCATCGGGCAATCGTTGTTGGACTTTCTGCCAACAAATGTTGGCTAGCATGTTTTCAAATTTTCCGTGGGCAAATGTGTGTTGTCGGATTTTCTGAGCATGTGTACACAAGTCCGTCGGACAAAAGTCCAAAGTACAAACGCGCATGCTCGGAAGCAAGGACTACCCGAAAGCAGTCGGTCTTGTAAAACTAGTGTTCGTAATGGAGATATCACATTCGTGACGCGGCAAATTATGAAATCTCTCAATGCATTGCATTCTCTTTTTCTTTGCAATGGTGTACTAATGAAGCTGCTTTGCTGGTGATATTGACAGTTCTGCCAAACGTATTTCATTTTTTTTTGTTGTAGTGATCTCCAGAATAATATTTTTTTTTCCAGTGATCTCCAGAATAATATATATTTTTTTTGTTTTTGTTTTTCTAGTGATCTCCAGAATAATATTTTTTTTCCTAGTGATCTCCAGAATAATATATTTTTTTTGTTTTTCTAGTGATCTTCAGAATATATTTTTTGTTTGTTTTTCTAGTGATCTCCAGAATAATATGTATATATATATATTTTTCTAGTGATCTCCAGAATAATATTTTTTTTTCTAGTGATCTCCAGAATAATATTTTTTTTATTTTTTTTGGGTCAAGTTACCACAAGACCATTATTATCTTGTATTTTTGAAGCTCAAATATACAACTATTAGTAATGGGACTAGTGTTAGGGACTTTAATTGAAGGTATGACCTTGTAAGGTCAGTTCTTCCATCCCTCGGGACTTTAATTGAAATTGTGGCCCAGTAAGGTCACAAATTTCCATCCCTGTATTAATCAAAAAGAGAAGGAGGACAAGAGGGTGGGACTTTAATAAATCTCGTGGTTGCAAAGAGGTAATTGGTGAACATGTTGGGATTTTAATGGTTGCCATGGAGTACAAACAGAAATATATAAAGACATAATAAAATATTGCATGGTTAATGCAGTACATCTTAGTTACAACATGAGTATCATGAAAAACAATGGCAAACAAACAATCCTCCAAAATGCACCAGAATAAATTGAGTAAAAGCATAATACATGATAGTGCCTGCAAAGCCTCGGGTCTCTCGGATCAATGAATAAAAATTGACAAATGGCTAATAGAACAATGTAAATATTGATAAGTGGCAATATGAATGGCAGCTCAACGCGTTTCGTGTCTAGAAGGCCACTCATCAGGAGCCAGCACTTGATATATCTAGAGGTAAAAATGATAGTATAGATTTCGATGGTATAATAATTACACATACGAATGGGGGGTAAAGGTAATACCCTGTATCGATTGCAAGTTAACTTACTCAAGTTCATATGATGGTGGCGTGGTGCCGAGCCTCACGTGCCATCCGACTGTTGTCCCCACCGGGAGCCGCGGCGGGCTATACAGCGGGGGCACCCCAGGGGCCCCAACCAGGCCAGGCATGGGACCAAGGTAACCTGTGTGAGAGTGATAAAGAGGGTGAACCAAGGTTCACAGTAGGGAATGATGTGAGGGGGTGAGGAAAAGGAAAGGAGGGGTGTGTGGAAAGGGTGAACACCAGAGAGGTGGCTGTGTTGTTGGTGGAGGTGGTGGAGGATTATGGTCGATTTCGCACATGTGCGTTTTCTTGGTGATTTGGCCCCTCCTCCCCTTGTTGAGGAGCTGAAGGATCATCTCTTCACACATGCTGCGTTGGTCCTTCTCCATAGCCTTCAGCTTGTTTGCCGTCATGCAGTCAAAAGCCTCTTGGGCATCAGGGGCCGTGCTTATAGCACTTGTTGCATGCCTGAGGAAGGCAGCCATGGCATCATTCAGGCAAACCCTAATGTCAGGCTAAACTCTCATAATCTGGTCCCAATATAGGCCTAATCTAAAAGCAGTATAGGCCACTAACCACTAATGCCCCGATTTAAAAGTGTACCTTTGTTTTAATGTTCCTTTGTGCGATTCCAATCTTTCGTTCTCCACTCACAGATCGTTCCTACGGCCATTACATCGACCGCGCTTTATGGCTTTATATACACTGAGCATGTGTAAAACTCTGCCCCTGTCCTTCTTTCTAGTGTATTCCCCACCTCTTTTCTTTCAGGGCAGTGGGAGAGCAAATGGCGGCGAGACAGCAGGTGTGTGCTGAGAGCAGCAACGAGGAAAGCCCGGAGCAAGAAATTTCCAGATCCAAGAGGAGATATAAGGATACAAATATGTCTTGAAATGGTGGAGATGGTGGACATCTTATTGAGGACAGACTATGATGGGAATCATGGACCTTACAGAAACCCAAATGCCAGAAAGGCCAAGATCATGGCTAAAGTTGTGAGAAGTCTGCACAGGAATTTTGGGGTATGACGATCCAAGGATCAGTTGAGAAAAAGCTTGTCAGACCTTAAATTGAGAGAAGATCAGTATAGAAAGATCAGGAAAGTGCTGCGAAAAAGTAAGTATTGGTCGTGTGTTCCTATTATTATTATTACTTTTGTGCTGGTCCATGTTCTTTTCTGTACTGTTGTACAGTTTAAAATGCCAAGTTTTTTTTTTGCGGGCACAGGAATCATTCACGGGACATGAAACATTGTTCACTCGACCACTAATACTTTGTTTTTGTGAGATGCAGGTTAAATGCGTTTGTTATGGCCTATTTTAATTAAAATAAGTTCATTAGATTGTTGTCTAGATGTGTTTGTAACTATAATGAAATGTCAACTTGATTCAGTGTCAGTAGAGGACACTCAGAAGCTATTCACGCATCGGGACGCAGGAGCACTAGTGTGGGACACCATAACACCCTTGTTATGGTGTCCCACGCAGGTACTCCAGTGGATACTAGGGGTATCTCCATGTGTGAAAATTGCACAAAACAGGTAAGTATTCCTGCTTTGAAAAGGGAAAAAAATCATGTATTCAGCTTGGAACTCTGTCAAAACAGACAATTGGAAGATACTTCCAAACAATGTTTCATATTACTATTTCTAGCCTAACATATCTGTCTGCTAAGTATACCTTTTTTGTATTCACAGGGGAGAAAAGAAGAGGGACATCTGAGCTGTGTGTGGACACCAGTAAACAAGCACCTCCTGAAGATACAGAAATTCAACTCACCCTGAAGATGTCGATGCTGATGTGCAGGAAGTACTGTGTGAAGTTCTCAAAATGGTGTCGACCACAGGTCAGTGTCTGAGGCCACAGCTTCAAGTAATAGATGGATGCCTGCATATTTGGGGCGGCACAGTGGTGCAGTGGGTAGCACTTTCACCTAGCAGTAAGAAGGATCACTGGTTCGAATCCCAACCACGACACTACCTGCCTGGAGTTTGCATGTTCTCCCTGTGCCTGCGTGGGTTTCCTCCGGGTACTCCGGTTTCCTCCCACACTCCAAAGACATGCTGGTAGGTTAATTGGATCCTGTCTAAATTGTCCCTAATATGTATGAATGTGAGTTAGGGACCTTAGATTGTAAGCTCCTTGAGGGTAGGGACTGATGCGAATGTACAATGTATATGTAAAGCGCTGCGTAAATTGACAGCGCTATATAAGTACCTGAAATAAAAAAATAAAATATTTCTAATACATGGTGTTTTTGTTTTTTTTGTAGGTGATGTGGATGTTGTTGAAGACCAAAATCACTTCAGCAGTGCAAGTGCACAAATACTTATCAGTGAGCTCATGGTTTGCAATAGGGAATTGGAGAAAATTTAAAAAAAAATTAATGATGTACAAAACAGAGTTATCAACATCATCGATATATTATTACATAGTTACATAGTAGGTGAGGTTGAAAAAAGACACAAGTCCATCAAGTCCAACCTATGTGTGTGATTATATGTCAGTATTACATTGTATATCCCTGTATGTTGCGGTCATTCAGGTGCTTATCTAATAGTTTCTTGAAACTATCAATGCCCCCCGCTGAGACTACCACCTGTGGAAGGGAATTCCACATCCTTGCCGCTCTTACAGTAAAGAACCCTCTACGTAGTTTAAGGTTAAACCTCTTTTCTTCTAATTTTAATGAGTGGCCATGAGTTTTGTTAAACTCCCTTCTGCGAAAAAGTTTTATTCTTATTGTGGGGTCACCAGTACGGTATTTGTATATTGAAATCATATCCCCTCTCAAGCGTCTCTTCTCCAGTGAGAATAAGTTCAGTGCTCGCAACCTTTCCTCATAACTAATATCCTCCAGACCCTTTATTATCTTTGTTGCCCTTCTTTGTACTCGCTCCATTTCCAGTACATCCTTCCTGAGGACTGGTGCCCAGAACTGGACATCATACTCTAGGTGCGGCCAGATCAGAGTCTTGTAGAGCAGGAGAATTATCATTTTATCTCTGGAGTTGTTCCCCTTTTTAATGCATGCCAATATTCTGTTTGCTTTGTTAGCAGCAGCTTGGCATTGCATGCCATTGCTGAGCCTATCATCTACCAGGACCCCCAGGTCCTTTTCAATCCTAGATTCCCCCAGAGGTTCTCAACCCAGTGTATAGATTGCATTCATATTTTTGCCACCCAAATACATTATTTTACATTTTTCTACATTGAACATCATTTACCATGTAGTTGCCCACCCCATTAATTTGTTCAGATCTTTTTGCAAGGTTTCCACATCCTGCGGAAAAGTTATTGCCCTGCTTAGCTTAGTATCATTCGCAAATACAGAGATTGAACTGTTTACCCCATCCTCCAGGTTGTTTATGAACAAATTAAATAGGATTGGTCCCAGCACAGAACCCTGGGGGACCTCACTACCCACCCCTGACCATTCCGAGTATTCCCCATTTATCACCACCCTCTGAACTCGCCCTTGTAGCCAGTTTTCAATCTATGTAATCACCCTATGGTCCATGCCAACTGACCTTATTTTGTACAGTAAACATTTATGGGGAACTGTGTCAAATGGTTTTGCAAAAGCCAGATACACCACGTATAAGGGTCTTCCTTTATCTAGCTGGCAACTCATCTCCTCATAGAAGGTTAGTAGATTGGTTTGGCAAGAATGATTCTTCATGAATCCATGCCGATTACTGCTAATGATACCGTTCTCATTACTAAAATCTTGTATATAGTCCCTTATCATCCCCTCCAAGATATTACATACTATTGATGTTAGGCTAACTGGTCTGTAATTCATAGGGATGTATTTTTGGCCCTTTTTAAATATTGGTACTACATTGGCTTTTCTCCAATCACCTGGTACTATTCCAGTCAGTAGACTGTCAGTAAAAATTAGGAACAATGGTCTGATAATTACTTGACTGAGTACCCTAAGTACTCTCGGATGCAAGCCATCTGGTCCCGGTGATTTATTAATGTTAGGTTTCCCAAGTCTAATTTTAATTCTGTCCTAAGTTAACCATGGAGATGCTTCCTATGATATGTCATAAGAATAAACACTGCACTTTTGGTTACTGAAGCCCCCCGATTCCCTTGTGAAGACTGAGGAGAAGAAGAAATTCAATACCTTCGCCATCTCTCCAATTAGCTGGTACCATTCCAGTCAGTAGACTGTCAGTAAAAATTAGGAACAATGGTCTGGCAATTACTTGACTGAGTTCCCTAAGTACCCTCAGGTGCAAGCCATCTAGTCCCGGTGATTTATTAATGTTACGTTTCTCTAAGTTTCTGTTAAGTCTAATTTTAATTCTGTCCTCTGTTAACCATGGAAGTGCTTCCTGTGATGTGTCACGAGGATAAACACTGCAGTTTTGGTTACTGAAGGGCCAATCAGTGGGCCAATATGGTCTATCCACCCTTTTTTACTGTTTACATGCTTAAAGAATTTCTTGGGATTTTTTTTGCTCTCCTCCGCTATGTATCTTTCATGTTCCATCTTAGCTGTCCTTATTGCACCCTTACATTTCTTGTTGCATTCTTTATAAATTCTGAATACTGATGATGATCCCTCAACCTTGTATTTTTTGAAGGCCTTCAACTTTGCTTTTATATGCATTTTTACATTGGAGGTAAGCCATCCAGGACTTCGCTCTTTTAAATTTATTACCCAATGGGATGCATTGGCTAATGCCCTTATTTAATATGCTCTTAAAGCAAACCCATCTGTCCTCCGTGTTCTTTGTTCCTAAGATTTTATCCCAATTTATGCCTTCTAGCAAGGTTCGTAGTTTAGGGAAGTTGGCTCTTTTGAAATTCAGTGTCTTTGTATTCCCCTTATGCTTCCTGTTTGTGTGATTTATACTGAAGCCAATTGACCTGTGACCGCTGTTACCTATATTTCAACATCCGTGATCAGGTCTGTATTGTTGGTAATCAGTAGATCCAGTAATGCTTTATTTCTAGTTGGTGCGTCTACCATCTGACCCATAAAATTGTCCTGCAAGGCATTTAGGAACTGTCGAGCCTTAGATGAATGCGCGGTTCCCTCCGCCCAGTCTATGTCTGGATAATAAAAATCCCCCATTATGATAATACTTCCCATCCTTGCTGCTAATCCAAATTGTGATAGGAGATCTGTCTCCCCTTCCTCCCTCAGGTTAGGGGGGCTATAGCATACTCCCAGTATTATTTTCCCCTTAGCTTCATCCCTTTGGAGCTCTACCCATAAAGATTCCACCTCCTCCCTAGCTCCCTTAGTGATGTCATCTCTCACATTCACTTGTACATTATTCTTGATATATAGGCATACCCCTCCCCCTTTTTTACCCTCTCTTTCCTTGCGATAAAGGGTATACCCTTGAATATTTGCCAGCCAATCATGAGAGCTGTTGAACCAGGTCTCTGAAATTCCCACAAAATCCAAATCCTCCTCATACAACAGTATCTCTAGTTTACCTATCTTGTCTGCCAGGCTCCTGGCATTGGTGAACATGCCACGTAGTTTAGACCGTTTGCATATTATCCTCTTATTGGGTGTTCCGAGATTGCAACTAGGACTTGCTACTATGCTTACCTTGGGTTTATGTGCTTTGGTCAACCTACCACTAATGCCCCCAATTCTACCCTCTTAAATATGTTCTGCGCTGATTATCGCTACCTCTGGACCCTCCCCCCATCACCTAGTTTAAAAACCCCTCTAACTTTTTGACCATCTTCATTCCCAGGTGATCTGCACCCTCCTCATTTAGGTGCAGTCCGTCCCTTCTATAGTACTGGTTATTGACTGAAAAGTTGGCCCAGTCCTCCAGGAACCCAAACCCCTCCTTACTACACCAGCTCTTCAGCCACTTGTTTACTTCCCTAATCTCCCTCTGCCTTTTTGGTGTGGCTCGATGTACCGGTAGTATTTCTGAGAATACTACCTTAGAGGTCCTTTTCCTCAATTTAGCTCCTAAGTCCCTAAAATCATTTTTTAGGACACTCCATCTGCCTCTGACTTTGTCATTGGTGCCAACGTGCACCATGACAGCTGGGTCTTCCCCAGCCCCTTCCAGTAATCTGTCCACCAGATCCGTGATGTGCCGAACCCAAGCGCCCGGTAGACAACATACTGTTCAGCACTTCAGGTCTTTGTTACAGATTGGCCTCTCTGTCCTTCTAAGAATTGAGTCCCCTACCACCAGAATCTGTCTTTTCTTTCCCTTCGCTTCCCCCCACTCTCACTGGAGGAGTTCTTCCCCTGGCAGCTAGGAGAGTCCCTCTCCTAGCGAAAATCTAAAGCATGAACATGTGTTTGTACATTTTTAAATTGATTACATTTGTGTGGCTTCATGCCCAGATGTCTATTGAAGTTGCACCTGAAATTGTAAAAAGTATTGCAGGAACTACTTTTGCCAATTGTTGTGGCGCCGCTAAATCTGTGTTGCACCGATTGGAACAGTGCCAAATAGGCTGCGACTTGTCATATGATTTTAGCTATTAAATCGCATGACAAATCGCTCCAATCTGAACCTAGGCTTTATAGTGTCTGAGGTCAGTGTTTAGCCACTCCACTTCTCTAGGTGCACCACCAGGTCCCGTTTTCTTTATTTTCCTCAGGATAAAAACGAATGTGTGAATTACTAACCTCGAAAATGACATCATCACCTGTGCCAAAACCAAAAAATATAGAAAACACGACCTAGAAATGCATCTGGAGAAGGAGAGTTGTGAAACACTGCCCTAAGTAATGTTTTAATTGTAATCTTTATGTGTTTTTATGAATCGCAATGCCAAATTTTGAAGATGCACACAAATTGGGCCACAAAATTTGGATTTCCCTCATGATCCCATGCCTAAAATGTGTGTCTTTCCCTACATCTATTTTGCTAAAGCCCCAAAACACACAGTGTGTCAACATGTGCTATCTCCCATCACTTGTATTGTAAAGTGGATTGGCCTGTCTGAAATAAGCCCTAGGGTGAACATGTGCTACCTCCTATCATGGGGGATCAATGGACGTGTTTCGGGGGTGCAACCCCTTCCTCTCACCTACTTTAGTTTGGAGGAAGGGGTTGTACCCACAAAAGGCATACATTGATATCCTGTGATGGGAGAGAGCACATGTTGACACACTGTGTGTTTCGTGGCTTGAGGAAATAACCTGTTTGTACCTACACACATTTTCGGCAGGGGATCATAAGGGACATTTAACAGTTATGCCTCTACGTGTACGTGGCTTCAAATTTGGGCTTTTAGAGAGGTGAGATTACCCCATCTGAGGAAGGTAACATCAATACAGTTTTGGGATACTAATGTCTCATATGGCCTTCACTTTAGCAAAGTCGAACTTTGTAAGTTCCTGAGTTGGGGATGTGTATGTTATGTTTTTAAACATGCCTGTTTAGCCCCAAAAAAGGCAAAACATACATGTTATACACCAAGATGTTGGTTTGTTCAAAAACCTTTTATAACGCACATGTGAATGTGCTTGGAGTAAAATGTTTTATACTAAACAATGTGTGGCTTCTTATTTCAATGTTCAATACCAGTGTATTTGTTAAGTTGGTGTAGTTACAGTGACAATGTGCTGTAAAATGTGCCAAACTCAGGCAATTTTAGGGACTCCAAGTAATTAATTCAAGGAGTTGAAAAGGCTGAAAATTTTTATCATTAATGCATTACATACATTAACAACAATAATATTGTGTGTGTGTTGCAGACCCACAGCACAACCTAATAGTTAACTGAAGAAGAGATTGTTACCTCATGGGAGCAAACAAGTTACGGTTGCACTATTGGAGAAAATGGCCAAATTTAAAAGGCCACTTTTAAACCTAGGAGACAGATAAGAAACAGAAACAGTAATTCCAATGAAATATGAGTTTAGTATGAAAATTATTTTTTATTCTACATCAGCCAAATTTTGATGGAAAGCCACTGCCCCTCTACCCACAAAGTACTCCAGATTTGGTGGACTCTGGCAGTTTGGGAGGGCAACCCAGCATGGCCACTTTCCAGAGCCGTTAGCACTGTTGATTCAGCTGGGCCGGACACAGCAAATTCCACCTCACTCGAAACTGAGGCAAGATAGCTGCCTGCATTCCTCCTTAAATAATTGTGCAGAATGCAGCAGCACAAGACCACATGATTAAGTTTGTATTCTGCCAGGTTCATCACAGTAAGAAAAAGCCTGATCTGACTCGACATGATTTCAAACGCATTCTCGACAACCCTTTGGGCACGAGACAGCCGATAGTTGAAAATCCTCTGCTCTGGGGTCAGGTTTCTCATGGGAAAGGGCCTCATGAGATGTTCCTCCAGAGCAAAGGCCTCATCCGCAACAAACACAAAGTTGAGGCCCTCCACATTCTCCTCAGGAGGTGGCAAATGCAAGGTGCCATTTTGTAGAATTCTGTCTGGGATATCACTCCTCCATCCAGGTTGCGGCTGTTCTTCCCAACGTCAAGGTAGAGAAATTCATAATAAAAAACACCATCGCTAACATCACTATACTACAAATGCCCTTATAATTAAAATAAGAGCCCGAGTTGAGTGGTGGGAAAATCCACACATGCTTCCCATCAATAGCACCACCACAGTTGGGAAAATCCCACTGATGGTGGAATTGGGAAGCCACAGTCTGCCATTCCTGTGGGTTTGAAGGAAACTGTGGAGTCAAACAAGAAAAAAAAATTGTACTTTTGCACATAACATTGCAAGCAGATTAGACACAAACATTCTTGGCCAACATAAGTATAACATTTATTGAAATGAGTATTTAAAGACAAAAGTATGAGGTCAAATTATTAGATTCCTCACCCCCTCTGGTGGCCCATTCTAAAAACGTTATGGTGGGGGGGATGTTTTGGACAGGTAACCCTCTCCACGTCATTGAGAGCTGAATGCATAAATAATGTGTGTTACTTTGGCCAGTCCCTCCTTACTTACACTATTGGCAGCCCACTGGGCAGGTAAGAAGTGTCATAACCCAAAAATATGGATACACACTCTCCAAATTGAAGCACATTTTTTACATTCTGAAATGACCTATCAAGATAATAGGAGACAACAACTTTCAACAGTACCATTTGAAAGTATTCAGGCAGGCCCTTGCACTACATGCTTTGGTGAATTCATCAATAAATATGACCACAAAAGAGGTATAGTGTGTATGGGTTTGGCAAAGTCAGCAGATAGAGTATTGGTATCGGTTGACTTAGCATTTGGGGGGGTTCCAAATGAGTTTGGGCCCCCAAAAAATAGTCTCTTGCACTCTGCCTGAATTTGAGGACAACAATAACATTTGTACACATTTTAGGGGGTGTTTAGGGTAAGCACAAAAATGTAGCTGACAAAATACATTGTTAAGTTACTAGGCTAGGTGTGTATGGGCCCAGGATAGCATGCTGGGGAGGTTAGTGAAGGCAAATATGCATGAAGGACAAAAAAGGAGCATTAAAAGCTTACAACATGCATGAAGACAAAGAGGACAGTCACAGCATATCACAATAATGGTAATTATGGAATGAAGAAATAAATACAATACATTAGCAAACATTAAATACATAGAATGTGATGTTAAAGGCTAAAACTTACCCGAATATAGTCCTTCTGCAGGACTTGTATGATGACAGAACAGGTCTCTGGAATAATGATTCCAAGAGCCTGGGGGGCGCCTGGGGGGAGCCTTCCCGTCGCCAAGTACCGCAAGGTGGCGACAAGCCTTTGTTCAGGAGTGATGGCTTGCCGCATGCATGTGTCCTGCTTACTAATATGGGGGTAAACATAGCCAATAGACAGTGAAAGCAGGGATCCGTCATCTGGAGATAATTCCTGAAATTATCAGGATTATTCTCCTGGAGCAAAGGCATATGACAGAATTGGTCACAATTAAGCAACTAATTCTTGGTCCAAGAACTCCTCCTCCCCCTGTTCTTGGACTGGACTTGGGTCAAAGTAATAACTCCAAGCCCAACAATAGCACGATCTCTCCGACGAGAACGCCACATGGCTAGTAGACGAACGGCCTTTCAGAAACAAACTGACAAGAACGCACTGAAAATCAGAAAGGACCAGACAAGCACAACCTAAAAATCAGAAACAACCTGACAAGCACGCACTGAAAATCAGAAGCGAACTAAAAAGATCACACTGAAAAACAGAAACGACTTGACAAGCACACACTGAAAAACAGAAAGGAACCAACAAGCACAACCTGAAAAACAGAAATGAACTGAAAAGCACGAGGCTGAAAAGCACAAATCAACACTCACCAAACTTCTACTAACACGAGATTAGTAGAAGGAGCTCAAAGGGTGGCGCATGACTAGTGAACTTCCTTTTTATCGGCTCATAGTATGTCTAGTACATCACTACGTTCGTAGTTGTTGGCCAACATTTGTGTGGCTGTGTGTATGCAAGACAAGTTTGAGCCAACGCCCTTTGGACAAAATTACACGGTTTCGTTGGTGAACAATCCGATCGTGTGTACAAGGCATTAGAGTGTTTTTACAGCTGAAAAACTCCACTTAAAGCCCACTAGTTCTGTGGGTTTTTCCAGCCAGAAAACGCCTCTGCCAAAAAACGCTGATAACAGCCTATTGCCCCGTACACACGGTCGGATTTTCCGATGGACATTGTCCGATCGGAGCGTGTTGTCGGAAATTCCGACCGTGTGTGGGCTCCATTGGACATTTTCCATCGGATTTTCCGACACACAAAGTTGGACAGCAGGAGATAAAATTTTCCGACAACAAAATCCGATCGCGTCAATTCCGACCGTGTGTGGCCTGTTCCGACGCACAAAGTTCCACGCATGCTCAGAAGAAATTCCGACACGGGACAGCTCGTTCTGGTAAACGTAGCGTTCGGAATGGATACAGCACTTTCGTCACGCTGCAATGTTCAAAATGGTTTAATACAGCACACTCTCTTCTTCTTTATAATGTGACAAGAATTAAGTAGTTTTGATGCTCATATTCACACACACTTCTCACACACTTATTTCGTTACTATTTATCGGGATTCCCTCAATATATTTAGATTTCTCACATCTGACAACAAAATTTTTTTTTATTTTTGGACTTTAATGTAGATTCTTTTTTTGTGTTTCTCTTTTTTATTTTTTATTTTTTTGGTGATTTTGATTTGTACTCCCGAAAATGTTTGTGTGTGTTTTTGGTGACAAGTTCCCACAACACCACTAATATGTTGTTCTATTTAATCTGTAGGAGATTGTTTGGTGTTGTTGTCCCTTGTTAATTTCACATTGTACTTTAGAAATGTACCTGAATCGTCACCAACAAACTGTCCTTTTTGGATGAAAACACACACAGGAGAGTAGAATTTACCCAAAAATATTTTATTAAGGGGTCACAACTATAAACAAAGAGGGAGGCAACGCTGGAGAAACTGCAGAAGTGGGTGAAGCCTTGGACCCCCAGGGCAGACATCAATTATTTAAAAGCAAAATTGGTGGCCTGAGGAGTCCATATCTAAGGGAGGGCAGTCTGGTCCAGAAGTCCCAGAGATCCGGAAAGCAGCAGATGACATCTGTGTCCCCAGGCTGTGGTCATACAAGAGACTGCATCTTCTGTCAGACCAGACTGAACCCAGGGTCATCACTCTTTGGTCTTCTTTCCACGCTTCCTTACAGGCTTTGGCTGTGGTGGTGGAGTTGTGGCAGCAGGAGGAGGAGAAGGAGGAGGATCGTCCCTCTCAATGACATCCGTCTTGTGTGTCAGTTCCCCACTCAACCCCTTACGAAGGACTTTATAAATCAGGTCCTCAGAGATCTTGCGTTGGCCCTCCTGCATGCCCTGCAATTTTGTGGCAGCCATGCAGGCAAAGGCCTCTTCAGGACTGGGGAAGGCTCGGAGGGACGCCGAAGCCTCCTGGATCAGCCTGTACGCTGAATCCTGCACGGGACTCGGAGTGGCCTTCCTGGCTCGTTTATATGGCAGGCGGAGGGGAGGGACCTGAGACTCAGTCAGGCTGCGACTTGTCCCTGGCTTCTCTTGGCTGCCACTTAGCCCCGCCTCCTCCTGGCTGACACTAATCCCCGCCTCCTCCTGGCTGACACTAATAATCCCCGCCTCCTCCTGACTGCCACATTCCACAGCCTCCTCCTGGCTGAGGTCTTCCTGTGTATGAAAAAGGGACATAGTTTTAGTTTTTTATTCATCAATCACACACAATTTTCACCTCCTGACTGCTGCAAATTCAATGTTAACAAATATAACAGACTATCCTTCTGAGCCCAGCAGTTTTCATTCTTGTCCCAATTTTGGGTGCCCACTACTGTCTATTGATATGTAAAGCACTTATTTTAATCAGCAATTAGTGATCAATAATAACATCTAATAAACATCATTTATTTATTGACCAGAAATCTGTAGAAGAATGCTATACCTGACTCCAGCTGGGCTCCTCCACTTCTTCCTGGCTGGAAGGCCCAGGTTGGACATCGGAAGCCTCAGCTGGGGTGGAAGGAAGCGTGGAAGGAAGAGTGGAGAGGGATTCCCTGACTTCAGTGTGGTCTGACAGAAATCGCAGTCTCTCGTAGTACCACAGCCTGGGGACATAAATGTCATCTGCTGCAGCTCCGGACCTCTGGGAATCTGTGACCTTCTTGCGCTCCCTAAGATAAGTGCTCCTCAGGCCACCAATTTTAGCTTTCAAATAAGGGATGGTTGCTGTGGGGACCACCGGCTTCACCAACTCCAGCAGTTTCTCCAGCGCTGCCTGCCTCTTCTGTTTGTGATTATAGTGGGGGTGTCTCACTTGCCACAGACAGGGCAGTTCCCTGTACTTGTCTATGAACAGGGGCAGGAAATTGTGGTCGTTGAACCCATCCATTTTCTCTGTAAGACACAACACAAGACAAAGCCTAATGTCAGGCCAAACTCCCCTAATCTTGTTACAATATAGGCTTCCATTTCAAAGCAGTATAGGCCCAAGTTTAGATCCTACCTTCGTTAGCACGATCGGCATCTCCGATGCTCCTTCCTCCGCTCACAGATCTTACGTAAGACGCGCGCGTTACGATTTATACACACTGCGCATGCGTATAACTCCGCCCGCCCCTGACGTTCTTTCTAGTCTATTCCCCGCCCCTTTTCGTTCGGCACAGTGGAGGAAGAGCACATGGCGGAGAGACAGCAGGATAGTGCTAAGTACAGCAACGAGGAGGAGGAGGAAAGGCTGGAGCCTGAAACGTCCCGATCCAGAAGGAGATTAAAGGACTCAAATATGTCCTTTGGGGAGATGTTGGAGATGGTGGACATCCTGAAGAAGGCCGACTATGATGGAAAGTATGGGCCTTACCCCAACCCCAATGTCAGAAAGGCCAAGATCATGGCGAAAGTGGTCAGGAGTCTGCACCGGAAATTCGGGGTACGACGATCGAAAGATCAGCTCAGGAAGCGGTGGTCGGACCTGAAATTACGAGAACATGAGCAGTACAGAAAGATCCGGAGAGTGCTGCAAAAAAGTAAGTAGTTGTGCTGTGTTCCTATTCTTTTTGTGTTTATTACGTTCGTGCTGCTCCATGTGCTTTTAGGAACTGTTGTACAGTTTAAAATGGCAACTTTCATGTTCATGGGCACATTATTCGTTCGGATCACACATTGTTATTTCGGACGATAAAATACCATTGTTTAGGCCATATGCATTTGGCCACCATTTTGACGCCCTATACTTGTCTTCAAAGAATTGGGTTGTGTAGATGGCTTTGTTACTAGAATGAAATGCAAACTAGATTGTGTGTAAGGAGAGGACACTGAGCAGCTGTTTTCACATCTTGACACTGGAGCACTATAGTGTGGGACACAAGAACACCCTTTTTATTAGGGGGGCCACACAGGTGCTCCAGTGTATACTATGGGGGGGGGCTACATCTGTGAAGCTTTTACCAAACAGGTAAAGTATTGCAGCTTGACAAAGGGCACTAAAAAAGCTACATCTTGGAACTCGGCTAAAATAGACAATTGTACCCCACTTCCAAGCAATGTTTCATCTTTATAGTTCTGACATCAAATATCTGTGTGCTAATTATACCATTTTTGTTTTACATAGGGGAGAAAAAACTCGGAGAACACCCCTCATCCGAGGAGACCAGAGCCCCCCCCCCTCTGGAAGAAGGGGAAATCCCCCCAACACAAGATGAGCAGGAGGATGAAGACGTGGTGGAAGTAGTTACCACAACAGGTGAGTGTCTGCGACCACAGGCTCCGATAAGAGATGGATTGGGGCATTTTTTTGAAAACTAATTTATTTTGGGTTCCTCTCTTTTTAGGTGATCGTGAGGTTGTGGGTCCAGATCCTTTCACATCCGAAAGTGCCCAGATCCTGATCGGGGAGATTATGGGGTGTAATTTACAATTGGAAAACATCAAGCAAAACATCAATGATGTTATTCCAAAATATAAAAACATCATTGATGTTTTGGGGCGAGTTTAAAACCCCTCCAAATCACTTTCTTCTTTTGTCTGCTACAATGTGCGAAATGTTTTTGAGATTTTTCCCAAAGCCAAATTTGGAGGATGCACACAGTGTGCCAACATGTGCTATCTGCCATCACGGGAGATCAATGGACGCGTTTTGGGGGTGCAACCCCTTCCTCAATAATAAAGTAGCGGTGAGGAAGGGCTTTCTCCCCCAAAACACATCCCTTGATCCCCCCTGATGGCAGATAGCACATGTTGACATTGGGAAATTTGTGTGCATCTTCCAAATTTGGCTTTTCCAGGGGTGATTTCCCCCCATCTGAACGCAATATCAAACACAGTTCCTAAATACTCATGTCTGATATAGCCTTCCAGTTCTACCAAATGTGAACTTTGTAAGATCAAGATTTGTGTCTTTCTTGTGGGTTTTACACAGGCCTGTTTTCTATAAAATGGACATTTTGATTTTGGATAATGACACCACAAAAATTGTTATACAACAAACATGTTGGTTTGTCAGAAAAACCTTTGGTAAATGCACATGTGATTGTGCAGGTATTAAAAAGATTGCTCATCAAGAATGTGTGGATTATTGTCTCAACACTACAACACTTTTGGGGTGATGTAATTGTTGTTTTATGAGAAAATGGGGGTTATTTCCTAAGGGGAAATCCACTTTGCACTACAAGTGCAGTTTCAGTGCAGTTGCAAGTGCACTTGTAGTGAAAAGTGTCTTTGCATTTAGTAAATAACAGCCAACAGTGCTTTGTATAAGGTTACACAATCACGACATTTTCTGCACTCCACACATTTCTGTCAGGGTCAGCTCAAACAAACACAAGCAGTAAATGTCCACAAAGAAGAGCCTGGGGGGAGATGCCTGTCGAGAACTTGAGGTCCTGCAGACTTCTCCCTGTGGCCAAATACCGCAAGGTAGCGATCAACCTCTGCTCCAGAGTGATGGCTTGCCTCATGCAGGTATCCTGCCTGCTGATATAGGGGGTCAGTGAAGCCAACAAACGGTGAAACACGGGGTCCGTCATCCGGAGAAAGTTCCTGAAATCATCAGGATTATTCTCACGGATCTCACGGAGCAAAGGCATATGACAGAACTGGTCACGCTGAAGCAACCAATTCTTGGTCCATGAACTCCCCCCCACCCTGTTCATGGACTGGACTTGTGTCAAGGTCAGGACCCCAACACCAAGCCCCCGCACAGCACGAACTGTACGAGGAGTACGCATACGAAACATGGCTAGAAAACGGTCGGCTGCTCAGAACGAAGTAACAGAACGCACTGAAGAACAGCAAGGCCTGTGAAGAGCGACCTGAAAAACAGCAACGAGCAGGCAAGATCACACAGAAAACTCTGATACGAACTGACTGCACGCACTGAAGAGCAGATACAAACCCACAAGCACAAACTGAACGGCAGAAAACGATCTGAAAGCCACGAGTCTGAAAAAGCGCGAATCGTCTCTCACCAAACTTTTACTAACACGAGATTAGCAAAAGGAGCACAAAGGGTGCCACGCTTGGTTCTGAACCGGCCTTTTCTAGTCTCGTCGTACGTGGTGTACGTCACCGCGTTCTTGGCGATCGGAAATTCCGACAACTTTGTGCGACCGTGTGTAGGCAAAACAAGTTTGAGCCAACATCCGTCGGAAAAAATCCTAGGATTTTGTTGTCGGAATGTCCGAACAAAGTCCGACCGTGTGTACGGGGCATATGTGTACATGAACACAAAGGGGGTTATTTACTAAAGGCAAATCCACTTTACACTAAAAGTGCACTGCAAGTGCACTTGGAAGTGCAGTCGCTGTAAATCCGAGGGGGACATGCAAGGAAAATAAAAAACAGCATTTTAGCTTGCGCATGATTGGATAATAAAATCAGCAAAGCTTCCCCTCATTTCAGATCTACCTCTCAGATTTACAGCAACTGTACTTTCAAGTGGTGGTGAGGCTGTATTTGATGGGCACAGGTGAAGCGGCCTTGATGGGCAATGGTGAGGCTGTATTTGATGGGCACAGGTGAAACTGTAATAAAAATGCAGGGACTAATGCGCAAAACCACAACCTCACCAATGAAACTCCAACCTAAACATTAGAAAATAGTACCAGATGGAAAAGCTGCCAACATAGAAGAGTGCACTCACACACCCCAATGGATAGGTAATTGCAATAAGGTATGGTATGTGGCGCTAATCTATCCCTAAGTACCAAAATACAGAAGGGGCTCAACAATGCTGTACCAATCTGTATAAAATATAATCTTTCTATTGCAAGTGCAAGTATGTAGCAAATACCTTAGGACCAATACAAAAACCGGGGGCAGCCACAGATTGTTACCACACTATAGCATATAACTTCTTACTTCCAAGTGCAAAGTACATATATGTTTAAAATACCACACATTCACCCAAGCATCACAATATTAACTAGTGAGTCTTCATGCTTAAAAGATACACACAATAATAAAGTGCTTCGTGCAAGGTGCAGCTCCTGTTGCGATTAATGATGTAAATAATGAAAAGTGACACAATGTGCAAAATTATCCTAAATTGCATAATATGTGACTAGAAAATACAACCCAAAAAGTGCTCAAGTGCAAAAAAATATGTATGGATCCTCGTGCTATAAAACATTAAGTGTGCAATGCTCCTCTACAAAATATAACTCTTGTTATCAAAAATACAAAATGACCTGATGTGCAAAGTACTTATGAATGCATATATGCGACTATAGATGCGACTATGACCACGCATCAGTACACGGAAAGTGACAATTGAGCAATATATTCATACATGCATCTATGCGACTTACGATGCGATTAAACCCCCCCCCCATTCACATACAGACAGTGTAGTACATAAAAAGTGACAATAGTGTAATAAAGTCCACACAAACGCTGTTATCATGCAGTGTGACTCCTAATGTCCATACAAAAAGAGTCTATTTATAAAGTGCTAATACAAGTGACTTGTGCTGAATTCCTCCACTTCAATTCTGGTGCACACACCAATTGTTTCCCCCAGCCTCTCACCTCCAGTGGCGGCCCCCAATGGGCCGAATAAAGGGGATGGATGGTACTTTAGTAGAGAGGATGGGTTTCCTGTGGCGATTCACCTTCCCAAGAGGTTGTCCGTGGATCTGGCTCTCTGTGATGATCCCCGCCACTCACAACGATCCCAGAATGGTGATAAGGAAGAAAAGAGTAGCTTCCATAGTGTAATATTTTTAAATAAAGTTTATTGTAGCAAACGTAGTAACTTACATTAAAGTAAAATTTGAGCAGTAGAAAGCAATAGGCTTCCGGGTTCGGCCGTACCCAGGGAAGCGTCGGCACCTGGCTCCTCCTACCCTGACGCGTTGCGTCACACCACGTGACTTTCTCAAAGGGATGAGGAGTCTGGTGCCTGGTAGCCAACTTAAATCAGCGCCGCTGTCATGGCAATGGCTAAACAAACATAGGATTTGATCCTCCATGCATATTAAGCACGCTCGGTGAATGGTATTGGCAGTTAATTGTAATCAATGCTTCATACATGATCAATTAAAATACACAATTCATCAGGGTGAATATAAAAAGTGGGATGGAGTAAAATAAAAAGCAGAAATAAAGCTAAAATAAACCTTCATGTTTCCTACACCTAATACACCACCTCCGCCATCTAGTGGTGGCTAAACAAATAACATCTATCGCAATACATGTACCCTAAGGCCTCTTTCACACGAGGGATCCGTATGTCCATTTTTCATCCTTCCGTTTTCAGATGAAAAATGGACATACATGTATCCCTATGGAGCGTCGGATGTCAACGGTGACATGCCCGCTGACATCCGACCCGCTCCGATCCGAAAAGTGTAACGGAGGAAAACTCTAATTTTCCATCCGTTTTCGGATCGGATCGGGTGACGACGGACACTACAGTCCGTCATCACCCGATCCCCCATAGGGGAGAGCGGCGCTCTGACAGGTCCGTCACAGGACCTGTCATCTTCCTGCTCAGCGGGGATCGGCGTAGCGATCCCCGCTGAGCAAGCGGGTGTTCACGGGGCGGATCATCACTGATCCGCCCCGTGTGAAAGAGCCCTAAGGAAAAGGAAAAAAATTGTTTGTATCATAGACAACACCTATTGGTCCAGTTATAAGGACCTAACAATCATATTTATAAGCTCAATGGTGGACACATAAAAGCAAACCAAATGTTCACAGAAAAGTAAATCTTTCACAAACTCATCTAAGCCATTTACAATAGACATTCTTCTCTCAATAGACTTAGGCGAAACTGTACCAAGAAAGAAACATTCCTGGAACAAGCTAAAATGATCTGAGAAAGGTTTGTCCAGAAGGGATATGATGCCAAATTTATTGAAGAAAAAATTAATGATGTCACACTAATGGATAGAGAAAAACTAATAAAGGATGGGGAAAAAAATTCAACTCAACAAGATAATGTACCCATTATTATGGATTACAATATCCAATGTAAACAAATTGAAAAAATTGTTAAAAAACATTGGGATATCATTAAAATGGATCGACATCTAGGTACTATTTTATCAAACCAACCGAAATTCGTGTATAGGAGAGCTCCGACTCTTAGGGACCGTCTGGCAAAAAATGTTTTAGACCCCCAAAAAAGAAAAAAATTTCCTTCTTTGAAGGTAAGGGTTTCTATCCATGTAAAAATTGCTATACCTGCAGACACACGAGAGAAAACAAAAAGAAGAAATTAAGCTTTACGTCCACAGTTACGTCACAAAACTATGAGATAGAGGATTTCATTTCATGCAGGAGTGAGGGAGTCGTCTATCTTTTGGAGTGTCCCTGCCGCATCCAATATGTCGGCAGTACAAAGAGAGCACTGTGGATGAGATTAAAAGAGCATGTACGCAATATTTAAAAAAGCTTTGATAAACATAGCCTATCCAAGCACTATGCAGAGTATCATAATAGTGACCCTTCATCACTGAGAGTGTGCGGAATAGAAAAGTATAAACCCCATTGGAGGGGTGACAATAAAATTATTAAAATTAGTCAGGCAGAGTCAAGATGGATTCACGAATTATGGACTTTATCGCCTTCAGGACACAATGTAGAATTTGATTTGAATTGTTTTATCTCTAATTTTTAATGGTAATACACTAATATTTTAACCTACATTTTAACATGTATGCTCTTTAGGGTCGGTTCACACATGGGCAACACGACTTTAACGCGACTTTGTACCGCGACTTCAACGCGGCTTCAGCGCGACTTTGGCACGACTTCGGCAAATTACGAGGCGACTTCAAGTCGCCTCCATGACGGGCGACTTCGCTGGCGACCCCCCCACCGTACCAGGCCGCATGCCCTCAACATGGGGGGTGCTTTGGGGCATGGGGGGTGCAGTGTGCGCCCCCCCCAAAGCACCTTGTCCCCATGTTGATGAGGACAAGGGCCACTTCCCGACAACCCTGGCCGTTGGTTGTCGGGGTCTGCGGGCGGGGGGCTTATCGGAATCTGGGAGCCCCCTTTAATAAGGGGGCCCCCAGATCCCGGCCCCCCACCCTATGTGAATGAGTATGGGGTACATGGTACCCCTACCCATTCACCTAGGGAAAAAAAGCGTCAATAAAACAAACAGTACACAGGTTTTTAAAATAATTTATTAGGCAGCTCCGGGATCTTCTTCCGACTTCGGGGGTCTCTCCGCCGTCTCCTCCCGGTGTCCGCATCTTCTGCCGGCTCCTCCGCTATCTTCTGCAGCTCAATTGCTAGCGGTGGTCCGGACTTCTGCCTTCTTCTTTTCTTCCAGAGATATTGACACGACGCTCTCTCCAGCTGGAATGGTCTCTGAACGCTCCGCAACGGACTTATATAGGCGGTGACCCCGCCCCCTTATGAGGTCACTGTCCCAGGGCATGCTGGGGCTGTGCCGTCATAAGGGGGCGTGGTCATCACCCGGTGACCACGCCTCCTAAAACGTCACAGACCCAGCATGCCCAGGGACTGTGACGGCATAAGGGGGCGGGGTCACCGCCTATATAAGTCCCTTGCAGAGCGCACAGAAACCATTCTGGCTGGGGAGAGCGTCGTGTCAACATCTCTGGAAGAGAAGAGGGAAGAAGATGATCCAGAGGTCCGGACCACCGCTGGCAAAAGAGCGCCAGAAGATAGCGGAGGAGCCGGCAGAAGATGCGGACACCGGGAGAAGACGCCGGAGAGACCCCCGAAGTCGGAAGAAGATCCCGGAGCTGCCTAATAAATTATTTTAAATACCTGTGTACTGTGTTTTTTATTGACGCTTTTTTCCCTAGGTGAATGGGTAGGGGTACCATGTACCCCATACCTATTCACATAGGGTGGGGGGCCGGGATCTGGGGGCCCCCTTATTAAAGGGGGCTCCCAGATTCCGATAAGCCTCCCACCCGCAGACCCCGACAACCAACGGCCAGGGTTGTCGGGAAGAGGCCCTTGTCCTCATCAACATGGGGACAAGGTGCTTTGGGGTGGGGGGGGCCGCAGCGCGCCCCCCTCCCCCAAGGCACCAAACCCCCCATGTTGAGGGCATGCGGCCTGGTACGGTTCAGGAGGGGGGGGGCGCTCGCTCGTCCCCACCCCCATTCCTGTCCGGCCGGGCTGCGCGCTCGGATAAGGGTCTGGTATGGATTGGGGGGACCCCCCACGCCGTTTTTTCGGCGTAGGGGGTTCTCCTCAAGGTCCATACCAGACCCAAGGGCCTGGTATGCCCCTGGAGGGGGAACCCATGCCGGATTTTTATTTAAAATTTGGCGCGGAGTTCCCCTCAAGATCATCTGAGCACAAGTCGCATGCCGAAGTCGGATCATGCGAGACGGCGATCCGACTTTGATCCGACTTCAATGATAGTCAATAGGCTGAAGTCGGATCAAAGTCGGATCAAAGTAGTACAGGGAGTACGCTCTGAAGTCGGAGCGACTTCAGTAGTGTCTATTAAGACGCTAGCGTTAACTCCACTTGGGGCGACTTGAGGGCGTACAAGTCGGATCCCAAGTCGCCCCAGTGTGAACCGAGCCTTATTGATGTTTTTATTTCTACATTTCTTTTACAAAATTGCAATTCCCGTAGCAGATATTACTAGGTAGATTGTGCCTCTTGTCTTGATTCAAACATTCCCCAGTATGGTACTTTATGTCAGGTACGATTTAGATTGTACCTTCCCGCTTTGATTTTAAATATTGAGAGAAGAATGTCTATTGTAAATGGCTTAGATGAGTTTGTGAAAGATTTAGTTTTATGTGAACATTTGGTTTGCTTTTATGTGTCCACCACCAGAGCTTATAAATATGATTGTCAGGTCCTTATAACTGGACCAGTAGGTGTTGTCTATGATACAAACAGTTTTTTCCTTTTCCTTAGGGTACATGTATTGCGATAGATGTTATTTGTTTAGCCACCACTAGATGGCGGAGGTGGTGTATTAGGTGTAGGAAACATGAAGGTTTATTTGATCTTTATTTCTGCTTTTTATTTTACTCTATCCCACTTTTTATATTCACCCTGATGAATTGTGTATTTTAACCGGTTCAATACCGAGCATTTTCACCCCCTTCCTTGCCAGACCAATTTTTAGTTTTCAGCACTGTCGCACTTTAGACGACAATTTCGCGGTCGTGCGACGTTGTACCCAAACAAAATTGACGTCCTTTTTTCCCCACAAATAGAGCTTTCTTTTGGTGGTATTTGATCACCTCTGCGGTTTTTATTTGTTGCGCTATAAACAAAAGAACAGCGACAATTTTGAAAAAAACACAATATTTTTTACTTTTTGCTATAATAAATATCCCAATTTTTTTTTTAAAAAAAGAAATTTTTTCTTCAGTTTCGGCCGATACGTATTCTTCTACATATTTTTGGTAAAAAATATCGCAATAAGCGCATATTGATTGGTTTGCGCAACAGTTATAGCGTCTATAAAATACGGGATAGATTTATGGCATTTTTTAAAAAAAAATATTTATTTATTTTTTTTTACTAGTAATAGCGGCGATCAGAGATTTTTTTTTTCATGACTGTGACATTATGGCGGACACATCGGACACTTTTGACACATTTTTGGGACCATTCACATTTATACAGCGATCAATGCTATAAAATTGCATTGATTACTGTGTAAATGTGACAGGCAGTGAAGGGGTTAACCACTAGGGGGCGGGGAGGGGTTAAATGTGTTTCCTAGGGAATGCTTCTAACTGTAGGGGGAGGAGGGGAACAAGGGGAGGAGACCGATCGGTGTTCCGCTGTTCTGGGAACACAGGTCGCTCTCCTCTGAACTGACAGGACGTGGATCTGTGTGTTTACACACACAAATCCACGGTCCGGCCCGGTTAACCGGGCAATCGCGGGTGCCCGGCGGACATCGCGGCCACTGGGCACACGCACCGGGTCTCGAGCAACGCGGCGGGCGTGCGCGCGCCCCCTAGGGAACCCGAGGCCGTCATATGACGTCCACCCAGGATGGGAGATCCCATCTGTGGATGTCATTTGTCTATGGCCGGGTAGGGAAGCGGTTAATTGATCATGTATGAAGCATTGATTACAATGAACTGCCAATAACATTCACCGAGCGTGCTTAATATGCACGGAGGATCAAATCCTATCTTTGTTTAGCCGTTGCCATGACAGCGGCGCTGATTTAAGTTGGCTACCAGGCACCGGACTCCTCATCCCTTTGAGAAAGTCACGTGGTGTTACGCAACGCGTCAGGGTAGGAGGAGCCAGGTGCTGACGCTTCCCTGGGTACGGCCGAACCCGGAAGCCTATTGCTTTCTACTGCTCAAATTTTACTTTAATGTAAGTTACTACGTTTGCTACAATAAACTTTATTTAAAAATATTACACTATGGAAGCTACTCTTTTCTTCCTTATCACCATTCTGGGATCGTTGTGAGTGGCGGGGATCATCATAGAGAGCCAGATCCACGGACACTCTCTTGGGAAGGTGAATTGCCACAGGAAACCCATCCTCTCTACTAAAGTATCATCCATCCGCTTGATTCGGCCCATTGGGGGCCGCCACTGGAGGTGAGAGGCTGGGGGAAACAATTGGTGTGTGCACCAGAATTGAAGTGGAGGAATTCAGCACAAGTCACTTGTATTTGCACTTTATAAATAGACTTTTTTTGTATGGACATTAGGAGTCACACTGCATGATAACAGCGTTTGTGTGGACTTTATTGCACTATTGTCACTTTTTATGTACTACACTGTCTGTATGTGAATGGGGGGGTTTTTAATCGCATCGCAAGTCGCATAGATGCATGTATGAATATATTGCTCAATTGTCACTTTCCGTGTACTGATGCGTGGTTCATAGTCGTATCTATAGTTGCATATATGCATTCATGAGTACTTTGCACATCAGGTCATTTTGTATTTTTGATAACAAGAGTTATATTTTGTAGAGGAGCATTGCACACTTATAGCACGAGAAACCATACATATGTTTTTGCACTTGTGCACTTTTTGGGTTGTATTTTCTAGTCACATATTATGCAATTTAGGATAATTTTGCACATTGTGTCACTTTTCATTATTTACATCATTAATCGCAACAGGAGCTGCACCTTGCATGAAGCACTTTATTATTGTGTGTATCTTTTAACCATGAAGACTCACTAGTTAATATTGTGATGCTTGGGTGAATGTGTGGTATTTTAAACATATATGCACTTTGTACTTGGATGTAAGAAGTTATATGCTATAGTGAGGTAGCAATCTGTGGCTGCCCCCGGTTTTTGTATTGGTCCTAAGGTTTTTGATACATACTTGCACTTGCAATAGGAAGAATGTATTTTATACAGATTGGTACAGCATTGTTGAGCCCTTTCTGTATTTTGGTACTTAGGGACAGATTAGCGCCACATACCATACCTTATTGCAATTACAGGTGAAACTGTATTTGATGGGGGCTGGTGAGGCTGTATTTGATGGGCGCTGGTGATGCTGTATTTGATGGGCACAGGTGAGATGGAATTTGATGGGCGCTGGTGAAGCGGCATTGATGGGCGCTGGTGAGTCTGTATTTGATGGGCACTGGTGAGGCTGTATTTGATGGGCACTGGTGAGGCTGTATTTGATGGGCGCTAGTGAGGCTGTATTTGATGGGCGCTGGTGAGGCTGTATTTTATGGGCGCTGGTGAGGCTGTATTTGATGGGCACTGGTGAGGCTGTATTTTATGGACACTGGTGAGGCTGTATTTGAGGGGCAAAGGTGAGATGGAATTTGATGGGCGCTGATGAAGCGGCATTGATGGGCGCTGGTGAGTCTGTATTTGATGGGCGCTGGTGAGGCTGTATTTGATGGGCACTGGTAAGGCTGTATTTGATGGGCACAGGTGAGATGGAATTTGATGGGCAGAGGTGAGGCTGCATTTGATGGGCACTGGTGAGGCTGCATTGATTGGCACTGGTGAAGCGGCCATGATGGGGGCTGGTGAGGCTGTATTTGATGGGCGCTGGTGATGCTGTATTTGATGGGCACAGGTGAGATGGAATTTGATGGGCCAGGTGAAGCAGCATTGATGGGCGCTGGTGAGTCTGTATTTGATGGGCGCTGGTGAGACTGTATTTAATGGGCACTGGTGAGGCTGTATTTGAGGGGCACAGGTGAGATGGAATTTGATGGGCGCTGGTGAAGCGGCATTGATGGGTGCTGGTGAGTCTGTATTTGATGGGCGCTGGTGAGGCTGTATTTGATGGGCGCTGGTGAGGCTGTATTTGATGGGCACAGGTGAGAAGGAATTTGATGGGCAGAGGTGAGGCTGCATTGACTGGTACTGGTGAAGTGGCCTTGATGGGCGATGGTGAGCCTGTATTTGATGGGCACAGGTGAAACTGTATTTGATGGGGGCTGATGAGGCTATATTTGATGGGCGCTGGTGATGCTGTATTTGATGGGCATAGGTGAGATGGAATTTGATGGGCCAGGTGAAGCAGCATTGATGGGCGCTGGTGAGTCTTTATTTGATGGGCGCTGGTGAGACTGTATTTAATGGGCACTGGTGAGGCTGTATTTGATGGGCGCTAGAGAGGCTGTATTTGATGGGCACAGTGAGATGGAATTTGATGGGCAGAGGTGAGGCTGCAATTGATGGGCACTGGTGAGGCTGCATTGATTGGCACTGGTGAAGCGGCCTTGATGGGCGATGGTGAGACTGTATTTGATGGGCACAGGTGAAACTGTATTTGATGGGGTCTGGTGAGGCTTTATTTGATGGGCGGTGGTGATGCTGTATTTGATGGGCACAGGTGAGATGGAATTTGATGGGTGCTGGTGAAGCGGCATTGATGGGCGCTGGTGAGTCTGTATTTGCTGGGCACTGGTGAGGCTGTATTTGATGGGCGCTGGTGAGGCTGTATTTGATGGGCGCTGGTGAGGCTGTATTTGATGGGCACTGGTGAGACTGTATTTGAGGGGCACAGGTGAGATGGAATTTGATGGACGCTGGTGAAGCGGCAGTGATGGGCGCTGGTGAGTCTGTATTTGATGGGCGCTGGTGAGGCTGTATTTGATGGCCACTGGTAAGGCTGTATTTGATGGGCACAGGTGAGATGGAATTTGATGGGCAGAGGTGAGGCTGCATTTGATGGGCACTGGTGAGGCTGCATTGATTGGCACTGGTGAAGCGGCCTTGATGGGCGATGGTGAGGCTGTAATTGATGGGCACAGGTGAAACTTTATTTGATGGGGGCTGGTGAGGCTGTATTTGATGGGCGCTGGTGATGCTGTATTTGATGGGCACAGGTGAGATGGAATTTGATGGGCCAGGTGAAGCAGCATTGATGGGCGCTGGTGAGTCTGTATTTGATGGGTGCTGGTGAGACTGTATTTAATGGGCACTGGTGAGGCTGTATTTGAGGGGCACAGGTGAGATGGAATTCGATGGGCGCTTGTGAAGCGGCATTGATTGGCGCTGGTGAGTCTGTATTTGATGGGCGCCGGTGAGGCTTTATTTGATGGGAGCCGGTGAGGCTTTATTTGATGGGCGCTGGCGAGGCTGTATTTGATGGGCACAGGTGAGATGGAATTTGATGGGCGCTGGTGAAGCGGCATTGATGGGCGCTGATGTGTCTGTATTTGATGGGTGCTGGTGAGGCTGTATTTGGTGGGCGCTGGTGAGGCTGAATTTGATGGGCGCTGGTGAGTCTGTATTTGATGGGCGCTGGTGAGACTGTATTTATTGGGCACTGGTTAGGCTGTATTTGAGGGGCACAGGTGAGATGGAATTTGATTGGTGCTTGTGAAGCGGCATTGATTGGTGCTGGTGAGTCTGTATTTGATGGGCGCTGGTGAGGCTGTATTTGATGGGCGCTGGTGAGGCTGTATTTGAGGGGCACTGGTGAGGCTGTATTTGAGGGGCACAGGTGAGATGGAATGTGATGGGCGCTGGTAAAGCAGCATTGATGGGTTCTGGTGCGTCTGTATTTGATGGGCGCTGGTGAGTCTGTATTTGATGGGCGCTGGTGAGGCTGTATTTGATGGGCACAGGTAAAATGGAATTTGATGGGCCAGGTGAAGCAGCATTGATGGGCGCTGGTGAGTCTATATTTGATGGGCGCTGGTGAGACTGTATTTAATGGACATTGGTGAGGCTGTATTTGAGGAGCATAGGTGAGATGGAATTTGATGGGCGCTGGTGAGCTGTATTTGATGGGCGCTGGTGAGGCTGTATTTGATGGGCGCTGGTGAGGCTGTATTTGATGGGCACAGGTGAGATGGAATTTGATGGGCGCTGGTGAATCGGCATTGAGGGGCGCTGGTGAGTCTGTATTTGATGGGCGCTGGTGAGGCTGTATTTGATGGGCGCTGGCGAGGCTGTATTTGATGGGCACATGTCAGATGGAATTTGATGGGTGCTGGTGAAGCAGGATTGATGGGCGCTGATGTGGCTGAATTTGATGGGCGCTGGTGAGTCTGTATTTTATGGGCGCTGGTGAGACTGTATTTATTGGGCACTGGTTAGGCTGTATTTGAGGGGCACAGGTGAGATGGAATTTGATGGGTGCTTGTGAAGCGGCATTGATTGGCGCTGGTGAGTCTGTATTTGATGGGCGCTGGTGAGGCTGTATTTGATGGGCGCTGGTGAGGCTGTATTTGAGGGGCACTGGTGAGGCCGTATTTGAGGGGCACAGGTGAGATGGAATGTTGATGGGCGCTGGTGAAGCAGCATTGATGGGTTCTGGTGCGTCTGTATTTGATGGGCGCTGGTGAGTCTGTATTTGATGGGCGCTGGTGAGGCTGTATTTGATGGGCACAGGTAAAATGGAATTTGATGGGCCAGGTGAAGCAGTATTGATGGGCGCTGGTGAGTCTATATTTGATGGGCGCTGGTGAGACTGTATTTAATGGACACTGGTGAGACTGTATTTGAGGAGCATAGGTGAGATGGAATTTGATGGGCGCTGGTGAGGCTGTATTTGATGGGCGCTGGTGAGGCTGTATTTGATGGGCGCTGGTGAGGCTGTATTTGATGGGCACAGGTGAGATGGAATTTGATGGGCGCTGGTGAATCGGCATTGAGGGGCGCTGGTGAGTCTGTATTTGATGAGCGCTGGTGAGGCTGTATTTGATGGGCGCTGGCGAGGCTGTATTTGATGGGCACAGGTCAGATGGAATTTGATGGGCGCTGGTGAAGCAGCATTGATGGGCTCTGATGTGTCTGTATTTAATGGGCGCTGGTGAGGCTGTATTTGATGGGCGCTGGTAAGGCTGTATTTGATGGGCACAGGTGAGATGGAATTTGATGGGCCAGGTGAAGTAGCATTGATGGGCGCTGGTGAGTCTGTATTTGATGGGCGCTGGTGAGACTGTATTTAATGGGCACTGGTGAGGCTGTATTTGAGGGGCACAGGTGAGATGGAATTTGATGGGCCCTTGTGAAACGGCATTGATTGGCGCTGGTTAGTCTGTGTTTGATGGGCGCTGGTGAGGCTGTATTTGATGGGCGCTGGTGAGGCTGTATTTGAGGGGCACTGATGAGGCTTTATTTGAGGGGCACAGGTGAGATGGAATATGATGGGCGCTGGTGAAGCAGCATTGATGGGTTCTGGTGAGTCTGTATTTGATGGGCGCTGGTTAGTCTGTATTTGATGGGCGCTGGTGAGGCTGTATTTGATGGGCACAGGTAAGATGGAATTTGATGGGCCAGGTGAAGCAGCATTGATGGGCGCTGGTGAGTCTGTATTTGATGGGCGCTGGTGAGAATGTATTTAATGGGCACTGGTGAGGCTGTATTTGAGGGGCACAGGTGAGATGGAATTTGATGGGCGCTGGTGAAGTGGCATTGATTGGCGCTGATGTGTCTGTATTTGATGGGCGCTGGTGAGGCTGTATTTGGTGGGCGCTGGTGAGGCTGAATTTGATGGGCACTGGTGAGATGGAATTTGATGGGCGCTGGTGAGGCTGTATTTGATGGGCGCTGGTGAGGCTGTATTTGATGGGCGCTGGTGGGAAATGGTGACTTGGAGGATATGTCTTGGATTGCTTAAAATGGGACAGTAATATTTATCCCCAATATCTCCCAGGATATATATGTAAAGACTATTTTTGGTTTGTTTGATTCTGAACTCAACATGCTAATTGAGTGAGCTGATCACATTGGCCTGCAGGACTGGCTAGGAGACGAACAGTCTACTCCTACTATAGTTTGTTGGTGACTAGGCTGAGGAGGGGGGATTCCTCCAGCAGCCCCCTGCTGATAAGACTGATCCATACTGTTGGGACACATACTGTGAGGAGATGCTGGTGTCATCAACTCCAACTATCTGTCTTGTTGTCTGCTATAATGTGTTTAATGTAAATGAGTCTAGTCTGGCTTACCACAGGTTCTAAGGGTATTCTACACATTGTTATTTGTTCTAATTAACCCTGTGTTGATGTTTATGGTAATGTGTATTGAATAGTCACCTAGTCTGGGTAAATGATTTAGTAAACTAGCTCATGTTAATTAGGTTACAGTTGTATTGTTAGAGGAGGTTCCAACGGCATATAAAGTCTTGTAATTTTGATTCTAAATAAAAGTAGTCCATGTTAGCAGTGAAACAAGTGTCGCCTTGTTTTGTGCTTATGAGCAGTTGGAATATCGGATATCTGAGTCCAGACTGGGAGGAAGTGGTATACTGACGGAAACACTCAAGCGGAGTGTGGGACGTTCCGTTACATTGGTGGCAAGCAGCGGGACGCTTCCTGCAGTCTAGGACATCCAAGCTTCCACCTGGATCCAAGGTCCAGATAGCAGGAAAGGAGAGGTACAGATACCAGCCGCCATGGAAGAGGAATTCAGAAGGAGGTTGCGAGAGATGCAGAAACAGCACAGAGGACCGGTATCAGGGCAGGTCCTGCTGGGATGGTTTGTTTCTATCCGCTGTGAACTCTGGAAGGAAGTGCTAGCCGTGAGCAGCGACACCAGGGAAAAGTTCTCCCCTCCATCGAGGAAAGGTACTGGTCGAAGTATGGATTGCGGGTTCTGTTTTTGGGAGAAAAAATGAACAAGGAGCAGACAGCGGAATTAAGCAGGCTGGTCTGGACAGAGATGCGGCCGGATGAGAGCTACAGAGCCCTCCGGTGGCATGTATCCCAAGCATGCCCTTGGATAGCGGATGACAGCCCAACAGAAGGCTTTGGCTACGGCGCCCTGGGACTGTTGTATGTGAAGCTGACAGGGGACCCTAACTTTGGGAGTGATTTGGAGTGTCGGTTGGATGAAATAATGGATTACAGAGAACAGCTACTGAACGTTTCGGAAGTGCACTGGACACTGGAAGATATAGAGTTTCTGGCTGTTCAGGAATGGGAGCTGGAGATCGCCTACAGGCGTCTGCTAGACTCTGCTCAGAGCGAGGGCTGGGCTCCCTTTGCCTGGGACTATCAGGAAATACCAGGTGACAACTCTGAAATCCTGGCTGAAGAGTCGGCAATGTGGCAAAGTTACAGTGTGCTTTGCCAACCTGCCCCCACAGCTAGGGAGGCGGAGGTCTTATGGCGGATGCAGCAAGTGCTGACTGACCTTGATGATCCTGTTTCTGCATGGGATGATCTTGGATGGAAGAATGTGCCTGTCCAGCAGCATGCCAGAGAATTGGCAGTGGAAAATCTGAAGATTGCTGTCCCCAAACCTGAAGTGCTGACAACAGGGCAGAGCTCTGCTAACCTCTGCCCAGCACTGATAGCATCTTCTGGGTTCCATGGGCAGGAGATGGTGAACCTCTATCCCCAGACACCAGTTGCAGAGACAGGGGATTTGATAGACTTTTCTGCTGAGAAAGAACAATCTGATGAGACCCCAGCAAAAGAGCTGGTATTAGGGCCAAACTTCACTGTGCTCTGCCCAGCACCAACAGCAGTATCTGTGGAGTTACAACAAACTTCTCCAGCTAAAGATCTGGTAACTGAACAGAGGGTCCAAGACCTCTGCCCCACACTTTTAGCAATTCCAGAGACTGGGGATTTAATAGACGTTTCTGTAGAGGAGGAACCACCTAGCAAACTCCCAGCAGAAGTGCTGGCAACCGGACAGAGGGTCCAAGACCTCTGCCCCACACCTGTGGCAGTTTCGGAGGCTCAGGGTGAGAAGGTGGCAATCACTTCCCAGCAGCAGATACAGGGGGAGAAGGGAGAGGAGGTGTGTGTTGTCCCTCCCCAACAGTTGGCCAGGGTGGAGAAAGCGGCCTTTCCTCCCTAGCAAAGATCCATGCACCTGGGAGACAGTACCATAGACATGTCGTCCAAGCAGCCAGATGAGGGAATGGAAAAGGAAGCAGCCAGGTCACCTCCCCAATGGCAACTACACAGTTTGGGAGTGGAGGAAGCCAGCCTCCTGCCCCAACGGTTAGCCAGAGCGGAGGATGCGGAGTCCCCAGCAGAAGTGCTGGCAACAGGGCAGAGTGCTACCAACCTCTGCCCAGCACCGGCAACAACTGTGGAGTTCCAGGGAGCCGGGGCAGTCGGCCTCTCTCTCCAGCAACAAGTTGATGTAGTAAAGCTGCTACTCCCAGCTGAATCACTGGCAACAGGGCAGAGCGCCGCTGGCCTCTGCCTAGCACCTACAGTGTCTCTACAGTTTCAGAAAGCTGGGGCGATCGGCCCCTCTGCCCAGCAGCAGACCGAGCCCCGGAATGTTAAAAACCACCCAACTGAAGCGCTGGCAGCCGGACAGAGAGTAAATGACCTCTGCCCCATACCTACTGAGGTCAACTATTCCTTGCAGCCAAGAAAGGAGATCATGCGGACAGACTATGTGAGTTCACTCTGCCTGACTAACGCATGTCCAGACCAGGTGGAGGTCTGGGACCTTAGACATGTACAGGATGAAAAAATTTGTTTAGTTTAGTTTAGTTTCGATTCGTTATTTAACTAAATTCGTTTAGTTAAATTCATTGCATTCATTACATTCGTTTTCGGGATAAATTTAGTTTCGTATTCAAATTTGAAAAATTCGCCCGTATTCGAAAAAATTCGACCGCATTCGAAAAAAACTATCAGATTCAAAAAAATTCTACCGCGTTCGAAAAAAACGATCAAATTCGAAAAAATTCTACCGCATTCGAAAAAAACTATCAATTTCGAGAAAATTCTACCGCATTCGAAAAAAAACTATCAAATTCGAAAAAATTCTACCGCATTCGAAAAAAACTATCAAATTCGAAAAAAATTCTACCGCATTCGAAAAAATTTGACCGAATTTGAAAAAGTAAACTATATATAACCATTTTGCGAAATTCGAAATTCATATAGAATGAAAGTGAATTTGAATAGAACAGAAAATAATAGAAAAGAATAGCATAGAAAAACAATAGAACGGAATAGAAAAAAAGTATAATATATTCTATTCTAATCTTTTCTATTCAAATTCATTCTGTGCCAAATTCCAATTTCGAAAGATGGTTTTATATATAGAATGAATTCACATTCAAATAGAAAAGATTAGAATAAAATAGAAAAAAACGGAAAAGAATAGCATAGAAAAACAATAGACCAGCATAGAAAAAATATAATATATACATCTTCCATCTTATATATAAAACATCTTCTGAAATTCGAATTTCATGTAGACTGAAATCAAATTTAAATAGAAAAGATTGGAATATAATAGAAAATAATAGGACAGAATAGCATAGAAAAACAATAGAACAGAATAGAATTAAATATAATATATATTATATTTTATTCTATTCTGTTCTATTGTTTTTCTAGTCTATTCTTTTCTATTCTAATAATTTCTATTCAAATTCAAACTCATTATATACGAAATTCGAATTTCAGAAGCCATCTTTTGAAATACGAATTTCGTATAGAATGAATTCAAATTTGAGTAGAAAAGTTTAGAATAGAATAGAAAAGAATAGCATAGAAAAACAAAAAATTATTATAAAATTATTTTCTATTCTAATCTTTTCTATTCAAAACAGAATAGAAAAAAATATTATATATATATATATTCAAATTATATATATTCAAATTCAAATTTGAGTAGAAAAGTTTAGAATAGAAAAAAATATAATATATATACTATATTTTTTTCTATTCTGTTCTATTGTTTTTCTAGTCTATTCTTTTCTATTTTTTTCTATTCTAATCTTTTCTATTCAAAACAGAAGAAAATTATATATATATATATATATATATATTCAAAACAGAAGAAAATTATATATATATATATATATATATATATATATATATATATATATATATATAATTTTCTTCTGTTTTGAATAGAAAAGATTAGAATAGAAAAAAATAGAAAAGAATAGACTAGAAAAACAATAGAACAGAATAGAAAAAAATATAGTATATATATTATATTTTTTTCTATTCTAAACTTTTCTACTCAAATTTGAATTCATTCTATACAAAATTTCGAATTTCGGAAGATGGCTTCTGAAATTCGAATTTCGTATAGAATGAATTTGAATAGAAAAGATTAGAATAGAAAAGAATAGACTAGAAGAACAATAGAACAGAATAGAATAAAATAAAAATAGAAAAATAGAATAAAATATAATATATATATTATTTTTTATTCTATTCTGTTCTATTGTTTTTCTATGCTATTCTTGTCTATTATTTTCTATTCTATTCTAATCTTTGCTATTCGAATTTGAATTCATTCTGTACCAAATTTCAATTTTGGAAGATGGTTTTTTTTATATATATATTTCTGTTCTGTTCTATTGTTTTGTATATAACCATTTTCCAAAATTCGAATTTGGTATAGAATAATTTCGCATTCAAATAGAAAAGATTAGAATAAAATAGAAAATAATAGAAAATAATAGCAAAGAAAAACAATAGACCAGCATAGAAAAAATATACTATATATATATATATATATATATATATATATATATATATATATATATATATATATATAAACATCTTCCAAAATTCGAATTTTGTATAGAATTAATTTGAATTCAAATAGAAAAGATTAGAATAGGATAGAAAAACAATAGAACAATAGAACAGAAAAAAATAATATATATATATAACCATCTTCCGAAACTCGAGTTTAATATAGAATGAATTCAAATTCGAATAGAAAAGAATAGCATAGAAAAACAATGGAACAGAATAGAAAAAGAAAAAAAAATATATAGCCATCTTCTGAAATTGGATTTTGGTACAGAATTAATTAGATTAGAAAAGATTAGATAAGAATATATTATAATTTTTTCTATTCTGTTCTATTGTTTTTCTATGCTCTTCTTGTCTATTATTTTCTATTCTATTCTAATCTTTTCTATTCATATTGGAATTCATTCTGTACCAAATTTCAATTTCGGAAGATGGTTTTATATATATATATTCGAATATATATATTATATTTTTTCTATTCTATTGTTTTTTCTATTCTAGTCTTTTCTATTAGAATTCAATTTCATTCTATTTCTATATAACCATTTTCCGAAATTTGAATTTCATATAGAATGAATTTGCATTCAAATAGAAAAGATTAGAATAATATAGAAAATAATAGAGAATAATAGCATATAAAAACAATAGACCAGCATAGAACACACATATATATGTATATTATATATATATATATATATATATATATATATATATATATATATATATATATATATATATATATATATATATATATATATATATATATATATATATATATATATATATGTATCATCTACATATCTATATATAAATATCATCTTCCAAAATTCGAATTTCGTATAGAATGAATTCGAATTCAAATAGAAAGATTGGAATAGAATAGAAAAACAATAGAACAGAAATATATATATATATATATATATATATATATATATATATATATATATATATATATATATATACACATCTTCCGAAATTCGAATTTCGTATAAAATATATTTGAATAGAAAACATTAGAACAGTATAGAAAAGAATAGACTAGAAAAACAATAGAACAGAATAGAATAAACTATATATATTATACTATATTCTGTCCTGTTCTATTGTTTTTCTAGTCTATTCTTTTCTATTATTTTCTATTCTAATCTTTTCTATTCAAATTCAAATTCATTCTATGCGAAATTCGAACTTCAGAAGTCATGTTCCGAAATTCGAACTTCATATAGAATGAATTTGAATTTGAATAGAAAAGACTTATAGAATAGAAAATAATAGAAAAGAAAAGCATAGAAAAACAATAGAACAGAATAATAAAAAAATTATATATACCTATATATATAGATATATAGATATATCTATATATCTATATATATATTCTGTTGCTTTATTATTTTATATTGTATGATAATGTATTTTTTTAGAAAATCGTTTTCTATTTTTTTCGAATTTGAATCGAATTTGTTTTAGAATTCGATTCAAATTTGTTTTAGAATTCGATCGTTTTTTTTCGGATTCGTTTAAATTCGTTATTTTTGTAATTCGGAAATTCGGATGCATACGAATTTCCTAATAATGAAAAATTCATCCGAATTTCGATTCGGAATGAAACCAAATGCACATGTCTATAGTCAACCTTTGATGGGGTAGAAATGTGACAAACTCACCCGGGATAGAGGCTTTTGGAGGGGACTGAATGCAAGCCTCTTGCCGACCGATTATGAGCCCTGGCATTTGGGGCAACGATGCTCTTTGTGAGCTGTATGCCTGGGGACCCTTGAGGTGGTAATACTGTGGATTCGGGTTCTGGTCCCCCAGGACACACAGATTCTGGGGACCCTGTGTATGCCATATGGGAAATGGTGACTTGGAGGATATGTCTTGGATTGCTTAAAATTATGAATGTAATATTTATCCCCAATATCTCCCAGGATATATATGTAAAGACTATTATTGGTTTGTTTGATTCTGAACTCAACATGTTAATTGAGTGAGCTGAACACATTGGCCTCCAGGACTGGCTAGGAGACGAACAGTGACAAACAGTCTACTCCTGCTATAGTTTGTTGATGACTAGGCTGAGGAGGGGGGATTCCTTTAGCAGCCCCCTGCTGATAAGACTGATTCATACTGTTGGGACACATACTGTGAGGAGATGCTGTTGTCATCAACTCTAACTACCTGTCTTGTTGTCTGCTATAATGTGTTTAATGTAAATGAGTCTAGTCTGTCTTACCACAGGTTCTAAGGGTATTCCACACATTGTAATTTGTTCTAATTAACCCTGTGTTGGTGTTTATGGTAATGTGTATTGAATAGTCACCTAGTCTGCGTAAATGATTTAGTAAACTAGCTCATGTTAATTAGGTTACAGTTGTATTGCTGGAGGAGGTTCCAACGGCATATAAAGCCTTGTAATTTTGATTCTAAATAAAAATAGTCCATGTTAGCAGTGAAACAAGTGTCGCCTTGTTTTGTGCTTATGAGCGGTTGGAATATTGGATATCTGAGTCCAGACTGGGAGGAAGTGGTATACTGACGGAAACACTCAAGCGGAGTGTGGGACTTTCCGTTATGCTGTATTTGATGGGCGCTGGTGATGCTGTATTTGATGGGCACAGGTCAGATGGAATTTGATGGGCGCTGGTGAAGCAGCATTGATGGGTGCTAGTGAGTCTGTATTTGATGGGCGCTGGTGAGTCTGCATTTGATAGCACAGGTGAGATGGAATTTGATGGGCGCTGGTGAATCGGCATTGATGGGCGCTGATGTGTCTGTATTTGATGGGCGCTGGTGAGGCTGTATTTGATGGGTGCTGGTGAGTCTGTATTTGATGGGCACAGGTGAGATGGAATTTGATGGGCGCTGGTGAAGCAACATTGATGGGTGCTGGTGAGTCTGTATTTGATGGGCGCTGTTGAGGCTGTATTTGAGGGGCACAGGTGAGATGGAATTTGATGGGCGCTGGTGAGGCGGAATTTGATGGGCGCTGGTGAGGCTGTATTTGATGGGCACAGGTGAGATAGAATTTGATAGGCACTGGTGAATCGGCATTGAGGGGCGCTGGTGAGCCTGTATTTGATGGGCGCTGGTGAGGCTGTATTTGATGGGCGCTGGTGAGGCTGTATTTGATGGGCACAGGTCAGATGGAATTTGATGGGCGCTGGTGAATCGGAATTGATGGGCGTTGGTGAGTCTGTATTTGATGGGCACTGGTGAGGCTGTATTTGATAGGCACTGGTGAGACTGTATTTTTTGGACACTGGTGAGGCTGTATTTGAGGGGCACAGGTGAGATAGAATTTGATGGGCGCTGGTGAGGCGGAATTTGATGGGCGCTGGTGAGGCTGTATTTGATGGGCGCTGGTGAGGCTGTTTTTGATGGGCACAGGTGAGATGGAATTTGATGGGCGCTGGTGAATCAGCATTGAGGGGCGCTTGTGAGTCTGTATTTGATGGGTGCTGGTGAGGCTGTATTTGATGGGCGCTGGCGAGGCTGTATTTGATGGGCACAGGTCAGATGGAATTTGATAGGCGCTGGTGAAGCAGCATTGATGGGCGCTGATGTGTCTGTATTTAATGGGCGCTGGTGAGGCTGTATTTGATGGGCGCTGGTGAGGCTGTATTTGATGGGCACAGGTGAGATGGAATTTGATGGGCGCTGGTGAAGCGGCATTTAATGGGCGCTAATGAGTCTGCATTTGATGGGCGCTGATGAGTCTATATTTGATGGGCACTGGTGAGGCTGTTTTGATGGGCGATGGTGAGGCTGTATTTGATGGGCACAGGTGAGATGGAATTTGATGGGTGCTGGGGAACCAGCATTGATGGGCGCTGGTGAGTCTGTATTTGATGGGCACTGGTGAGGCTGCATTTGATGGGCACTGGTGAGGCTGTATTTGAGGGGCATAGGTGAGATGGAATTTGATGGGCGCTGGTAAAGCGGCATTGACGAGCGTTGGTAAGTCTGTATTTGATGGGCACTGGTGAGGCTGTATTTTATGAGCGCTTGTGAGGCTGTATTTGATGGGCGCTGGTGAGGCTGTATTTGACTGGCCCTGGTGAGGCTGTACTTGATGGGCGCTGGTGAGGCTGTATTTGATGGGTGCTGGTGAGGCTGTATTTGATGGGCACAGGTGAGATGGAATTTGATGGGCGCTGGTGAACCGGCATTGATTGGCGCTGGTGAGTCTGTATTTGATGGGCACTGGTGAGGCTGTATTTGATAGGCACTGGTGAGACTGTATTTGAGGGGCACAGGTGAGATGGAATTTGATGGGCACTGGTGAGGCTGTATTTTATGGACGCTGGTGAGGCTGTATTTGATGGGCGCTGGTGAGGCTGTATTTGATGGACACTGGTGAGGCTGTATTTGAGGGGCACAGGTGAGATGGAATTTGATGGGCGCTGGTGAAGCAGCATTGATGGGCGCTCGCTAGTGAGCCTGTATTTGATGGGCGCTGGTGAGGCTGTATTTGATGTGCGCTGATAAGGCTGTATTTGATGGGCACAGGTGAGATGGAATTTGATGGGTAGAGGTGAGGCTGCATTTGATGGGCACTGCTGAGGCTGCATTGATTGGCACTGGTGAAGCGGCCTTGATGGGCGATGGTGAGGCTGTATTTGATGGGCACATGTGAGACTGTATTTGGTGGGCGCTGGTGAGGCTTTCTTTGAGGGGCACAGGTGAGATGGAATGTGATGGGCGCTGGTGAAGCAGCATTGATGGGTGCTGGTGAGTCTGTATTTGATGGGTGCTGGTGAGTCTGTATTTGATGGGCGCGGGGAGGCTGTATTTAATGGGCACAGGTGAGATGGAATTTGATGGGCGCTGGTAAAGCAGCACAGATGGGCGCTGGTGATTCTGTATTTGATGGGCGCTGTTGAGGCTGTATTTGAGAAGCACAGGTGAGATGGAATTTGATGGGCACTGGTGAGGCGGAATTAAATGGGCACTGGTGAGGCTGTATTTGATGGGCGCTGGTGAGGCTGTATTTGATGGGCACAGGTGAGATGGAATTTGATGGGCGCTGGTGAATTGGCATTGATGGGCGCTGGTGTGTCTGTATTTGATGGGCGCTGGTGAGGCTTTTTTTGATGGGCGCTGGTGAGGCTGTATTTGAGAGGCACAGGTGAGATGGAATTTGATGGGCGCTGGTGAACCGGCACTGATGGACGCTGGTGAGTCTGTATTTGATAGGCACTGGTGAGGCTGTATTTTATGGGTGCTGGTGAGGCTGTATTTGATGGGTGCTGGTGAGGCTGTATTTGATGGGCACTGGTGAGGCTGCATTTGATGGGCACTGGTGAGGCTGTATTTGAGGGGCACAGGTGAGATGGAATTTGATGGGTGCTGGTGAAGCAGCATTGATGGGTGCTAGTGAGTCTGTATTTGATGGGCGCTGGTGAGTCTGTATTTGATAGCACAGGTAAATGGAATTTGATGGGCGCTGGTGAATCGGCATTGATGGGCGCTGATGTGTCTGTATTTGATGGGCGCTGGTGAGGCTGTATTTGATGGGCACTGGTGAGGCTGCATTTGATGGGCACTGGTGAGGCTGTATTTGAGGGGCACAGGTGAGATGGAATTTGATGGGTGCTGGTGAAGCAGCATTGATGGGTGCTAGTGAGTCTGTATTTGATGGGCGCTGGTGAGTCTGTATTTGATAGCACAGGTGAGATGGAATTTGATGGGCACTGGTGAATCGGCATTGATGGGCGCTGATGTGTCTGTATTTGATGGGCGCTGGTGAGGCTGTATGTGATGGGCGCTGGTGAGGCTGTATTTGATGGGCACAGGTGAGATGGAATTTGATGGGCGCTGGTGAACCGGCATTGATGGGCGCTGGTTAGTCTGTATTTGATGGGCACTGGTGAGGCTGTATTTGATGGGCACAGGTGATATGGAATTTGATGGGCACTGGTGAAGCGGCATTGATGGACGCTGGTGAATCTGTATTTTATGGGCATTAGAGGCTGTATTTGATGGGCGCTGGTGAGGCTGTATTTGATGGGCGCTGATGGGGCTGTATTTGATGGGCACTGGTGAGGCTGTATTTGATGGGCACTGGTGAGGCTGTATTTGAGGGGCACAGGTGAGATGGAATTTGATGGGCGCTGGTGAAGCAGCATTGATGGGCGCTAGTGAGTCTGTATTTGATGGGCGCTGGTGAGGTTGTATTTGATGGGCGCTGGTAAGGCTGTATTTGATGGGCACAGGTGAGATGGAATTTGATGGGCATAGGTGAGGCTGCATTTGATGGGCACTGGTGAGGCTGCATTGATTGGCACTGGTGAAGCGGCCTTGATGGGTGATGGTGAGGCTGTATTTGATGGGCACAGGTGAGATTGTATTTGATGGGCGCTGGTGAAGCTTAATTTAAGGGGCACAGGTGAGATGGAATGTGATGGGCGCTGGTGAAGCAGCATTGATGGGTGCTGGTGAGTCTGTATTTGATGGGCGCTGATGAGTCTGTATTTGATGGGCCCTGGTGAGGCTGCATTTGATGGGCACTGGTGAGGCTGTATTTGAGGGGCACAGGTGAGATGGAATTTGATGGGTGCTGGTGAAGCAGCATTGATGAGTGCTAGTGAGTCTGTATTTGATGGGCGCTGGTGAGTCTGTATTTGATAGCACAGGTGAGATGGAATTTGATGGGCGCTGGTGAATCGGCATTGATGGGCACTGATGTGTCTGTATTTGATGGGCGCTGGTGAGGCTGTATTTGATGGGCGCTGGTGAGGCTGTATTTGATGGGCACTGGTGGGGCTGCATTTGATGGGCACTGGTGAGGCTGTATTTGAGGGGCACAGGTGAGATGGAATTTGATGGGTGCTGGTGAAGCAGCATTGATGGGTGCTAGTGAGTCTGTATTTGATGGGCGCTGGTGAGTCTGTATTTGATAGCACAGGTGAGATGGAATTTGATGGGCGCTGGTGAATCGGCATTGATGGGCGCTGATGTGTCTGTATTTGATGGGCGCTGGTGAGGCTGTATTTGATGGGCACAGGTGAGATGGAATTTGATGGGCGCTGGTGAACCGGCATTGATGGGCGCTGGTTAGTCTGTATTTGATGGGCACTGGTGAGGCTGTATTTGATGGGCACAGGTGAGATGGAATTTGATGGGCACTGGTGAAGCGGCATTGATGGACGCTGGTGAATCTGTATTTTATGGGCATTAGAGGCTGTATTTGATGGGCGCTGGTGAGGCTGTATTTGATGGGCGCTGGTGGGGCTGTATTTGATGGGCACTGGTGAGGCTGTATTTGATGGGCACTGGTGAGGCTGTATTTGAGGGGCACAGGTGAGATGGAATTTGATGGGCGCTGGTGAAGCAGCATTGATGGGCGCTAGTGAGTCTGTATTTGATGGGCGCTGGTGAGGTTGTATTTGATGGGCGCTGGTAAGGCTGTATTTGATGGGCACAGGTGAGATGGAATTTGATGGGCATAGGTGAGGCTGCATTTGATGGGCACTGGTGAGGCTGCATTGATTGGCACTGGTGAAGCGGCCTTGATGGGCGATGGTGAGGCTGTATTTGATGGGCACAGGTGAGATTGTATTTGATGGGCGCTGGTGAAGCTTAATTTAAGGGGCACAGGTGAGATGGAATGTGATGGGCGCTGGTGAAGCAGCATTGATGGGTGCTGGTGAGTCTGTATTTGATGGGCGCTGGTGAGTCTGTATTTGATGGGCCCTGGTGAGGCTGTATTTAATGGGCACAGGTGAGATGGAATTTGATGGGTGTTGGTGAGTCTGTATTTGATGGGCGCTGGTGAGGCTGTATTTGATGGGCGCAGGTAAGGTTGTATTTGATGGGCACTGTTAAGGCTGTATTTGATGGGCATAGGTGAGATGGAATTTGATGGGCAGAGGTGAGGCTGCATTTAATGGGCACAGGTGAGGCTGCATTGATTGGCACTGGTGAAGCGGCCTTGATGGGCGCTGGTGAGGCTGTATTTGATGGACGCTGGTGAGTCTGTATTTGATGGGCACTGGTGAGGCTGTATTTGATGGGCACTGGTGAGGCTGTATTTGAGGGGCATAGGTGAGATGGAATTTGATGGGCGCTGGTGAAGTGGCATCGATGGACGCTGGTAAGTCTGTATTTGATGGGCACTGGTGAGGCTGTATTTTATGGGCGCTGGTTAGGCTGTATTTGATGGGCGCTGATGAGGCTGCATTTGAGGGGCACAGGTGAGATGGAATTTGATGAGTGCTAGTGAGTCTGTATTTGATGGGTGCTGGTGAGGCTGTATTTGATGGGTGCTGGTGAGGCTGTATTTGATGGGCGCTGGTAAGGCTGTATTTGATGTTCGCTGGTGATGCTGTATATGATGGGCACAGGTGCCATGGAATTTGATGGGCGCTGGTGAAGCAACATTGATGGGCGCTGGTGAGACTGTATTTAATGGGTGCTAGTGAATCTGTATTTGATGGGCGCTGGTGAGTCTGTATTTGATGGGCACTGGTGAGGCTGTATTTTATGGGCGCTGGTGAGGCTGTATTTGATGGGCGCTGATGAGGCTGTATTTGAGGGGCACAGGTGAGATGGAATTTGATGAGTGCTAGTGATTCTGTATTTGATGGGTGCTGGTGAGGCTGTATTTGATGGGGGCTGGTGAGGCTGTATTTGATGGGCCCTGATAAGGCTGTGTTTGATGGGCGCTGTTAAGGCTGTATTTGATGGGCATAGGTGAGATGAAATTTGATGGGCAGAGGTGAGGCTGCATTTGATGGGCACAGGTGAGGCTGCATTGATTGGCACTGGTGAAGCGGCCTTGATGGGCGCTGGTGAGGCTGTATTTGATGGACGCTGGTGAGTGTATTTGATGGGCACTGGTGAGGCTGTATTTGATGGGCACTGGTGAGGCTGTATTTGAGGGGCATAGGTGAGATGGAATTTGATGGGCGCTGGTGAAGTGGCATCGATGGACGCTGGTAAGTCTGTATTTGATGGGCACTGGTGAGGCTGTATTTTATGGGCGCTGGTTAGGCTGTATTTGATGGGCGCTGATGAGGCTGTATTTGAGGGGCACAGGTGAGATGGAATTTGATGAGTGTTAGTGAGTCTGTATTTGATGGGTGCTGGTGAGGCTGTATTTGATGGGTGCTGGTGAGGCTGTATTTGATGGGCGCTGGTAAGGCTGTATTTGATGGGCGCTGGTGATGCTGTATATGATGGGCACAGGTGCCATGGAATTTGATGGGCGCTGGTGAAGCAACATTGATGGGCGCTGGTGAGACTGTATTTAATGGGTGCTGGTGAGTCTGTATTTGATGGGCGCTGGTGAGACTGTATTTGATGGGCACTGGTGAGGCTGTATTTTATGGGCGCTGGTGAGGCTGTATTTGATGGGCGCTGATGAGGCTGTATTTTGAGGGGCACAGGTGAGATGGAATTTGATGAGTGCTAGTGATTCTGTATTTGATGGGTGCTGGTGAGGCTGTATTTGATGGGCGCTGGTGAGGCTGTATTTGATGGGCGCTGATAAGGCTGTATTTGATGGGCGCTGGTGATGCTGTATATGATGGGCACAGGTGCTATGGAATTTGATGGGCGCTGGTGAAGCAACATTGATGGGAGCTGGTGAGTCTGTATTTAATGGGTGCTGGTGAGTCTGTATTTGATGTGCGCTGGTGAGGATGTATTTGATGGGCGCTGGTGGGGCTGTATTTGATGGGCACAGGTGAGATGGAGTTTGATGGGCGCTGATGAAGCGGCATTGATAGGCCCTGGTGAGGCTGTATTTGATGGGTGCTGGTGAGGCTGTATTTGATGGGCGCTGGTAAGGCTGTATTTGATGGGCGCTGGTGATGCTGTATATGATGGGCACAGGTGCCATGGAATTTGATGGGCGCTGGTGAAGCAACATTGATGGGCGCTGGTGAGACTGTATTTAATGGGTGCCGGTGAGTCTGTATTTGATGGGCGCTGGTGAGTCTGTATTTGATGGGCACTGGTGAGGCTGTATTTTATGGGCGCTGGTGAGGCTGTATTTCATGGGCGCTGATGAGGCTGTATTTGAGGGGCACAGGTGAGATGGAATTTGATGAGTGCTAGTGATTCTGTATTTGATGGGTGCTGGTGAGGCTGTATTTGATGGGGGCTGGTGAGGCTGTATTTGATGGGCGCTGGTGAGGCTGTATTTGATGGGCACTGGTGAGGCTGCATTTGATGGGCACTGGTGAGGCTGTATTTGAGGGGCACAGGTGAGATGAAATTTGATGGGTGCTGGTGAAGCAGCATTGATGGGTGCTAGTGAGTCTGTATTTGATGGGCGCTGGTGAGTCTGTATTTGATAGCACAGGTGAGATGGAATTTGATGGGCGCTGGTGAATCGGCATTGATGGGCGCTGATGTGTCTGTATTTGATGGGCGCTGGTGAGGCTGTATTTGATGGGCGCTGGTGAGGCTGTATTTAATGGGCACAGGTGAGATGGAATTTGATGGGCGCTGGTGAACCGGCATTGATGGGCGCTGGTTAGTCTGTATTTGATGGGCACTGGTGAGGCTGTATTTGATGGGCACAGGTGAGATGGAATTTGATGGGCACTGGTGAAGCGGCATTGATGGACGCTGGTGAATCTGTATTTTATGGGCATTAGAGGCTGTATTTGATGGGCGCTGGTGAGGCTGTATTTGATGGGCGCTGGTGGGGCTGTATTTGATGGGCACTGGTGAGGCTGTATTTGATGGGCACTGGTGAGGCTGTATTTGAGGGGCACAGGTGAGATGGAATTTGATGGGCGCTGGTGAAGCAGCATTGATGGGCGCTAGTGAGTCTGTATTTGATGGGCGTTGGTGAGGTTGTATTTGATGGGCGCTGGTAAGGCTGTAGTTGATGGGCACAGGTGAGATGGAATTTGATGGGCATAGGTGAGGCTGCATTTGATGGGCACTGGTGAGGCTGCATTGATTGGCACTGGTGAAGCGACCTTGATGGGCGATGGTGAGGCTGTATTTGATGGGCACAGTTGAGATTGTATTTGATGGGCGCTGGTGAAGCTTAATTTAAGGGGCACAGGTGAGATGGAATGTGATGGGCGCTGGTGAAGCAGCATTGATTGGTGCTGGTGAGTCTGTATTTGATGGGCGCTGGTGAGTCTGTATTTGATGGGCCCTGGTGAGGCTGTATTTAATGGGCACAGGTGAGATGGAATTTGATGGGTGTTGGTGAGTCTGTATTTGATGGGCGCTGGTGAGGCTGTATTTGATGGGCGCAGGTAAGGTTGTATTTGATGGGCACTGTTAAGGCTGTATTTGATGGGCATAGGTGAGATGGAATTTGATGGGCAGAGGTGAGGCTGCATTTAATGGGCACAGGTGAGGCTGCATTGATTGGCACTGGTGAAGCGGCCTTGATGGGCGCTGGTGAGGCTGTATTTGATGGACGCTGGTGAGTCTGTATTTGATGGGCACTGGTGAGGCTGTATTTGATGGGCACTGGTGAGGCTGTATTTGAGGGGCATAGGTGAGATGGAATTTGATGGGCGCTGGTGAAGTGGCATCGATGGACGCTGGTAAGTCTGTATTTGATGGGCACTGGTGAGGCTGTATTTTATGGGCGCTGGTTAGGCTGTATTTGATGGGCGCTGATGAGGCTGCATTTGAGGGGCACAGGTGAGATGGAATTTGATGAGTGCTAGTGAGTCTGTATTTGATGGGTGCTGGTGAGGCTGTATTTGATGGGTGCTGGTGAGGCTGTATTTGATGGGCGCTGGTAAGGCTGTATTTGATGTTCGCTGGTGATGCTGTATATGATGGGCACAGGTGCCATGGAATTTGATGGGCGCTGGTGAAGCAACATTGATGGGCGCTGGTGAGACTGTATTTAATGGGTGCTAGTGAATCTGTATTTGATGGGCGCTGGTGAGTCTGTATTTGATGGGCACTGGTGAGGCTGTATTTTATGGGCGCTGGTGAGGCTGTATTTGATGGGCGCTGATGAGGCTGTATTTGAGGGGCACAGGTGAGATGGAATTTGATGAGTGCTAGTGATTCTGTATTTGATGGGTGCTGGTGAGGCTGTATTTGATGGGGGCTGGTGAGGCTGTATTTGATGGGCCCTGATAAGGCTGTGTTTGATGGGCGCTGTTAAGGCTGTATTTGATGGGCATAGGTGAGATGAAATTTGATGGGCAGAGGTGAGGCTGCATTTGATGGGCACAGGTGAGGCTGCATTGATTGGCACTGGTGAAGCGGCCTTGATGGGCGCTGGTGAGGCTGTATTTGATGGACGCTGGTGAGTGTATTTGATGGGCACTGGTGAGGCTGTATTTGATGGGCACTGGTGAGGCTGTATTTGAGGGGCATAGGTGAGATGGAATTTGATGGGCGCTGGTGAAGTGGCATCGATGGACGCTGGTAAGTCTGTATTTGATGGGCACTGGTGAGGCTGTATTTTATGGGCGCTGGTTAGGCTGTATTTGATGGGCGCTGATGAGGCTGTATTTGAGGGGCACAGGTGAGATGGAATTTGATGAGTGTTAGTGAGTCTGTATTTGATGGGTGCTGGTGAGGCTGTATTTGATGGGTGCTGGTGAGGCTGTATTTGATGGGCGCTGGTAAGGCTGTATTTGATGGGCGCTGGTGATGCTGTATATGATGGGCACAGGTGCCATGGAATTTGATGGGCGCTGGTGAAGCAACATTGATGGGCGCTGGTGAGACTGTATTTAATGGGTGCTGGTGAGTCTGTATTTGATGGGCGCTGGTGAGACTGTATTTGATGGGCACTGGTGAGGCTGTATTTTATGGGCGCTGGTGAGGCTGTATTTGATGGGCGCTGATGAGGCTGTATTTTGAGGGGCACAGGTGAGATGGAATTTGATGAGTGCTAGTGATTCTGTATTTGATGGGTGCTGGTGAGGCTGTATTTGATGGGCGCTGGTGAGGCTGTATTTGATGGGCGCTGATAAGGCTGTATTTGATGGGCGCTGGTGATGCTGTATATGATGGGCACAGGTGCTATGGAATTTGATGGGCGCTGGTGAAGCAACATTGATGGGAGCTGGTGAGTCTGTATTTAATGGGTGCTGGTGAGTCTGTATTTGATGTGCGCTGGTGAGGATGTATTTGATGGGCGCTGGTGGGGCTGTATTTGATGGGCACAGGTGAGATGGAGTTTGATGGGCGCTGATGAAGCGGCATTGATAGGCCCTGGTGAGGCTGTATTTGATGGGTGCTGGTGAGGCTGTATTTGATGGGCGCTGGTAAGGCTGTATTTGATGGGCGCTGGTGATGCTGTATATGATGGGCACAGGTGCCATGGAATTTGATGGGCGCTGGTGAAGCAACATTGATGGGCGCTGGTGAGACTGTATTTAATGGGTGCCGGTGAGTCTGTATTTGATGGGCGCTGGTGAGTCTGTATTTGATGGGCACTGGTGAGGCTGTATTTTATGGGCGCTGGTGAGGCTGTATTTGATGGGCGCTGATGAGGCTGTATTTGAGGGGCACAGGTGAGATGGAATTTGATGAGTGCTAGTGATTCTGTATTTGATGGGTGCTGGTGAGGCTGTATTTGATGGGGGCTGGTGAGGCTGTATTTGATGGGCGCTGGTGAGGCTGTATTTGATGGGCACTGGTGAGGCTGCATTTGATGGGCACTGGTGAGGCTGTATTTGAGGGGCACAGGTGAGATGAAATTTGATGGGTGCTGGTGAAGCAGCATTGATGGGTGCTAGTGAGTCTGTATTTGATGGGCGCTGGTGAGTCTGTATTTGATAGCACAGGTGAGATGGAATTTGATGGGCGCTGGTGAATCGGCATTGATGGGCGCTGATGTGTCTGTATTTGATGGGCGCTGGTGAGGCTGTATTTGATGGGCGCTGGTGAGGCTGTATTTAATGGGCACAGGTGAGATGGAATTTGATGGGCGCTGGTGAACCGGCATTGATGGGCGCTGGTTAGTCTGTATTTGATGGGCACTGGTGAGGCTGTATTTGATGGGCACAGGTGAGATGGAATTTGATGGGCACTGGTGAAGCGGCATTGATGGACGCTGGTGAATCTGTATTTTATGGGCATTAGAGGCTGTATTTGATGGGCGCTGGTGAGGCTGTATTTGATGGGCGCTGGTGGGGCTGTATTTGATGGGCACTGGTGAGGCTGTATTTGATGGGCACTGGTGAGGCTGTATTTGAGGGGCACAGGTGAGATGGAATTTGATGGGCGCTGGTGAAGCAGCATTGATGGGCGCTAGTGAGTCTGTATTTGATGGGCGTTGGTGAGGTTGTATTTGATGGGCGCTGGTAAGGCTGTAGTTGATGGGCACAGGTGAGATGGAATTTGATGGGCATAGGTGAGGCTGCATTTGATGGGCACTGGTGAGGCTGCATTGATTGGCACTGGTGAAGCGACCTTGATGGGCGATGGTGAGGCTGTATTTGATGGGCACAGTTGAGATTGTATTTGATGGGCGCTGGTGAAGCTTAATTTAAGGGGCACAGGTGAGATGGAATGTGATGGGCGCTGGTGAAGCAGCATTGATTGGTGCTGGTGAGTCTGTATTTGATGGGCGCTGGTGAGTCTGTATTTGATGGGCCCTGGTGAGGCTGTATTTAATGGGCACAGGTGAGATGGAATTTGATGGGTGTTGGTGAGTCTGTATTTGATGGGCGCTGGTGAGGCTGTATTTGATGGGCGCAGGTAAGGTTGTATTTGATGGGCGCTGTTAAGGCTGTATTTGATGGGCATAGGTGAGATGGAATTTGATGGGCAGAGGTGAGGCTGCATTTGATGGGCACAGGTGAGGCTGCATTGATTGGCACTGGTGAAGCGGCCTTGATGGGCGCTGGTGAGGCTGTATTTGATGGACGCTGGTGAGTCTGTATTTGATGGGCACTGGTGAGGCTGTATTTGATGGGCACTGGTGAGGCTGTATTTGAGGGGCATAGGTGAGATGGAATTTGATGGGCGCTGGTGAAGTGGCATCGATGGACGCTGGTAAGTCTGTGTTTGATGGGCACTGGTGAGGCTGTATTTTATGGGCGCTGGTTAGGCTGTATTTGATGGTCGCTGATGAGGCTGTATTTGAGGGGCACAGGTGAGATGGAATTTGATGAGTGCTAGTGAGTCTGTATTTGATGGGTGCTGGTGAGGCTGTATTTGATGGGTGCTGGTGAGGCTGTATTTGATGGGCGCTGGTGAGGCTGTATTTGATGGGCGCTGGTAAGGCTGTATTTGATGGGCGCTGGTGATGCTGTATATGATGGGCACAGGTGCCATGGAATTTGATGGGCGCTGGTGAAGCAACATTGATGGGCGCTGGTGAGACTGTATTTAATGGGTGCTGGTGAGTCTGTATTTGATGGGCGCTGGTGAGTCTGTATTTGATGGGCACTGGTGAGGCTGTATTTTATGGGCGCTGGTGAGGCTGTATTTGATGGGCGCTGATGAGGCTGTATTTGAGGGGCACAGGTGAGATGGAATTTGATGAGTGCTAGTGATTCTGTATTTGATGGGTGCTGGTGAGGCTGTATTTGATGGGGGCTGGTGAGGCTGTATTTAATGGGCCCTGATAAGGCTGTATTTGATGGGCGCTGTTAAGGCTGTATTTGATGGGCATAGGTGAGATGGAATTTGATGGGCAGAGGTGAGGCTGCATTTGATGGGCACAGGTGAGGCTGCATTGATTGGCACTGGTGAAGCAGCCTTGATGGGCGCTGGTGAGGCTGTATTTGATGGACGCTGGTGAGTCTGTATTTGATGGGCACTGGTGAGGCTGTATTTGATAGGCACTGGTGAGGCTGTATTTGAGGGGCATAGGTGAGATGGAATTTGATGGGCGCTGGTGAAGTGGCATCGATGGACGCTGGTAAGTCTGTATTTGATGGGCACTGGTGAGGCTGTATTTTATGGGCGCTGGTTAGGCTGTATTTGATGGGCGCTGATGAGGCTGTATTTGAGGGGCACAGGTGAGATGGAATTTGATGAGTGCTAGTGAGTCTGTATTTGATGGGTGCTGGTGAGGCTGTATTTGATGGGTGCTGGTGAGGCTGTATTTGATGGGCGCTGGTGAGGCTGTATTTGATGGGCGCTGGTGATGCTGTATATGATGGGCACAGGTGTCATGGAATTTGATGGGCGCTGGTGAAGCAACATTGATGGGCGCTGGTGAGACTGTATTTAATGGGTGCTGGTGAGTCTGTATTTGATGGGCGCTGGTGAGTCTGTATTTGATTGGCACTGGTGAGGCTGTATTTTATGGGCGCTGGTGAGGCTGTATTTGATGGGCGCTGATGAGGCTGTATTTGAGGGGCACAGGTGAGATGGAATTTGATGAGTGCTAGTGATTCTGTATTTGATGGGTGCTGGTGAGGCTGTATTCCGCATTCGTGTGGAGCGCAGAGGGTTAGACACAAGGGCACATGCGCGCCCTGCATCGCAGCTCCGATCACGTGATGCGGCATCAGATCGTACGTAAGGGAAGCCCAGGGCGGAGTGAAGGCCAAAGAGAAGGTTCCAATGTGCCTGCGCGCCTTGAATCTTTATATGACATGGCACTAAATTAGGTAAACGGCTGAATCGCCTTAGTGCACATAGGCAGCAGAGACCAGACACAGAAAGGGGAGGGGAAAGGGGGGCTTGGACGGGAAAGAGCCAATATTCACATATGCACATTGGATTCTCACGCCAAGCCCCACCCAAAAAGGAGAGAGTGCGCAGCCCAGAGAGGGCCCACCCTCCACCATACCAGCGTGCGTCCACACTAAGGTGGACAAGCCACATCATACCACCCCATATTAGAAAGCAATATGAGTGGTGACACGCATACAAAAATTGAAAATGAGGTCTCTAGAGACATGACAAAAAGGGGGACCTCTAGTGGCCAACCTAAAGTATTGCATACAGAATGCAATATTTAGGAATGTATTCCTGAATACATGTATGCATCGTGTGTAAATAAGGAATATATAAAAAAAATCTTAAATATGAAAAAATATATAAAAAAAGGGACAAATAATAATAATAAAAAATATATAAAAATATATATATAAAAGGAAAACTGTGGAATTAATCCGTGGGTCAAGTATGTGTTGAAATAATGTGTACTAAAATTATGAAAAGGGGGGGGGGGGAGCATCCAACTGGGCCGAAAACCCCGAAATTTTATCAAAGTCCTCGTTCACAGACTATGACAATAAGGCCAAAAATAATTGTGTTGGTGCGTGCTACCAAAAAGATTTTTGTGGTAAAGAAATATGAACCCGAAGCGCAAAAGGTGTTCCAATTATGTGAACCCAGAGCGATGGCTTTAACAACGGATTCATAAATACAATATATTTATATCACATGATCAAATATTTGCATAAGATTACATGATAAAAGGAAAAGACAATTGGAAAAAAAAAAAAAAAAGGGGGGGGGAAGGGAAAGAGAAGTGTAGGGGTGTGGAGGGAACAAAAGAAAAGCCCACAATGAATTAGGCGTTATTGATGAAGGCATTTACGTCGGTGTCGACGTTCATGCCGAATGGCACATAACTTTTGACTTTGTATATCCAGGACATCTCTAACTTAGAGATCTCCCTAATGAGTGAACTGCCTCGCCAATGGGGTTTATACTTGTCAATTCCTACAAAAAGTGTTTTAGAGGGGTCTCTACTGTGGACCTGATCGTAATGCCTGGAGACAGGGTGTTTATCATAACCTCTTCTTATATTCCCTATGTGTTCATTCAAGCGAACACGTAGGGCCCTTTTGGTCCTCCCTATATATTGGAGCCCACAGGGACATTGTAGGAGATAGACCACCCCTTCAGAACTGCACGTAATAAATAGTTCAATATCATGTGAACGCCCTGTGCTGGTAGATGTAAATGTTGTGATACGTCTAGATCTATTGATGTTGAGAGAACACACTTGGCATTTACCACACTTATAAAACCCCGTCAGATTTTGAAGAAAAGATCTAGTTTCTTGTGGGGGGTCTTGAACTGTGGGTGCTACCCTATTTCCCAAGGATGCTGCTCCCTTAAATATCACTCTAGGGTTGGATGGTAGAATGGTCTTAAGAACTGCATCACTACCAAGAACGTGCCAGTGCTTGCGTATCAGTTGCTTGATCGCACGGTGTTGCACTGAGAAAGTAGTGATGAATGGGACAGTGTCTGAGACCTCCATCCTAGGTCTAGAAACATCAGACAGTAGATCAGCCCTGTCCCTATCCCTTGCTGATTTAACCACCTGAGAGAGGGAGAGCTGGTCGTATCCCTTCTCTAGGAATCTTTTGGTCAGAATAGATGCTTGATGGTCAAAGGTAGCTATATCTGAACAATTACGTCTGAGGCGCAAAAATTGTCCTAGAGGGATGGCCTTAATCCAGGGTTCATGGTGGCAACTGTCTACAGAAATGTAGGCATTTCTGTCCGTTGTCTTGAAATATGTGGATGTCACGAACTGTCCATCCACGATCTGGATATTCAAGTCCAGGAACTGGATGGCATCCTGGCTGGCCTCAAAATTAAACTTGATGCCTCGATTATTGGCATTCAGGGTATTCATAAAGTCATGGAGTTCGGCCTCGCATCCATCCCATAGGAGGAGGAAACACCAAAATCAGTGTTTGCTGTAAATTGCATCCAGCATTGCTCCTGTTTCTTCTTGCTGGAGCCTCCATTTTGTTGAAGCCCAGAACCCCTGAGCAGAAGTAAATCATAAAGTGGAACTAAACCCATTGATTTAATGTTTTCTTAAAAAAAAGCTATATTCCTGGAATGTTGGGATTGCTAACTGTCACCTTTGCTTAATTCCTCAAGCAAACTGTCAAAGCATCATCATATGGCTGGTGTCATAACTGATCACATGTGCAGCACCATGGCAGTTGCAGATTAAACAGAAGCAGCTTCCTTGGCTGTAAAATATAGGAGGGTTTAATTCTGCTTCAAGGCTGTCAGAAGGCCTCTACAAACACAGCAGTGCCTAAAGATGCCTAAAATTTTGAGCAAATGAGCATTTGCAGATCGGGGGAGACAGTATATCACTGGATTGTACACAGTATAGAAATGATCGAGCAGGACTTCATTTTCTGACTAATTTCCACCCTCCAATATGGTTTCCTCAATCTGGCTGTCCAAGATTGCATAGAGAATTGGACAAGCCTCATGGTTTGTCCAGTCCTCAGCCATATGCCCCCAAATTTGTGTGGATGGATGGGGGAGGGGTTTATTTGTCTAGGAAGCCAGACAGACTAGGATCAACCAATATTTTTGGCCTTAAGTCATGTGGTCACTGTGAAAACCAATCAACCATCACTTGACTAAATGGCTCTTGTCCTAGACAGGAACCAAAACCCAATTTGTCATTCAGGGGTTATTTATTAGTTTATTTCTGCAGTGGATTGATTCACATTATACAATGTCTGGACCTCCACGTAAGAAGTTGTAGGGTGCGGGTTTCAAAAGGAAAAGAAAACTTCGAGAAGAAGAGGCCCCAAAAATTGCTGGATCATTAAAAAAATTCTTCAGTGCTGATCAGGAGCAGAAATCCACACAAGCTCAGGATGATGAACCAGATTGTGAAGTTGAAGACAATCCTGTGCATATGGATAGCGGTGAAGGACCTTCAACAACCATGACAGTGGGTGCTTCAGCATCGATAACTATTAGTGAGCAATTTGTTGAAGAGAAAAGTGACACAGATACTGAAGAAGTGAACTCTCCAATATCACCAAAACTACTAGAGATCACTTCATTACCACTGGATTTCTCTGATCCAGCGGATTGGCCAGATGTCATCACTACGTCATGTCGGGATACCATCGTAACGAAAGACCCAGCAAAACCAAATGAACGCTTTGCATTTCCCAGGGATGCCTCTAATAGATGTTTTACAGCAGTCCATTACAAATGCCGCGTTGGAAATGGAGATGTGCAGACGATACACTGGCTAATCTACTCTACCAAGCTAAACAAAGTGTTTTGTTCTTCTTGCAAACTGTTTATAAACAAAGAAATAAGTCTGATTGCTGGAGGTGTCGAGGACTGGAAAAATATATTGAATATTTTACATAACTAAATACCCCCAAAAAGGGATTTATGGGACTTTAACGGCAACCACATAAGGTAAAATATACTTTTATTAGGTAGAAAACAGTTTTTGTAAAAAACACTGAAATAATCAAAATTGCATAACACAGAAATATCACAAATGACAAGTAAAAAGCTAAACAACCTGTACTGATATGTAGGAATTGAAGTTATGTTCTCTAATCTTCCACGCGTTTCGGGACTAAGCAGGCTGTCCCTTCGTCAGAGACAATTCATGGAACATAATCCTATTGTATAATAGATTGTAAATTGGAAAAGATAATAAGTACAAAAATAGAACAAAAAAACAAAAAAACACATCAATGACATTTGCTTAGTATCACACACAGAGCATTAGGTCAATGTAAACACAGACAGAGGAAACAACCTACCCAAGCGTAACAGTGTCGGAGCACTCATTGCCAAAGCCGCAGCGGCGAAAAGGTTAAAAACACCCACAGGTCCAACAATAAGGGAACCGGGGTGTGTGGTTGGCCCCACTCTATCCACACTGATCCACCCCACAAAAGAGGACACCAGACAACGCAACCCGTTCAAAGGGGGAAACTACATCAGAGCACAGTAACCAAATAGGTATCTAAAGCGTGATAAAGATATATAATGTAGTTTAAAAATGTCTGTGTCAGCTAATCATTTTAGCAATCATGGTACAATGAAGTTAAACAAATTAATTAAATTACTAATATCATACTAGGATGTCCACAGGTGTGAGTAAATTGATCTGGGTGGGAAACAGGAAAGAGGAGAAAACCATACATATGTGGAATGTAAAGATGGTAACTGATTAAATAGTTCTTCATAACCTCAAAATCTGTAAATGACAGAAAGCAGTGCTGTATAAACAAACATCCATCAAATTGCTTGAAGAGAGAGGTATATAAAAAAGGCAGCACAAAGAACACTTACATCCAGGGGCAAAAAAATTTTCCTCCCATCAAGCACAGGAACTCATGTGAAACCGTCCGGACCGTCCATCGCCGTGCAAGGCAATGACAGAATCGCTCCAGTGGCGCGGTGTAATAACTTCAATTCCTACATATCAGTACAGCTTGTTTAGCTTTTTAGTTGTCATTTGTGATATTTCTGTGTTATGTAATTTTGATTATTTCAGTGTTTTTTACAAAAACTGTTTTCTACCTAATAAAATTATATTTTACCTTATGTGGTTGCCGTTAAAGTCCCATAAATCCCTTTTTGGGGGTATTTATTTATGTAATTTGATCTTGGGGATGTTGGCAACATATATGATCTAGTTGGATGGCAGCTTTCTTTCTTTTTGGTATCTCGATTTTAGGGTAGCAAATACCCACTTACCCCCTCTTGCCTATCTAACTACATCATATTTATTCGTTCCAGTGTATATAGAAGTTATATTTTATGACGTTTGCTTTTTATCTAGTGGTATATATAATTTTGTTTGTGTTTTCACATCATTGAGACACACCTAGCCAGCATGTTTCAGGACCAGAACTGGGTAGCCCTTATGGCAGATTACTCCAAGAGCCATTATGAGGGAGAGGCGGTTCAGTCGGAGCTGTCCTCTCTATGTAGTCAGCTGGGTAGACTAGTTGAGAAAAAAGCTTCCTTTTTTTGGCATATAGAGAATTTTGAGAAATACATTAGAGAGGACATCAATCCATACGGACTCCGTATCCAAATCTTTCCCCTGATTGACCAGGTCAGTTCAGAATTTAAAAAGAGATGGGAAGATGGGAGGATAACTTGCAGACATGTACACGTAATATTTTGAAAATGCTCATTGAAGAGTATAGAAGTCGGATAGTGGGACTTGAGAAGGAGATAGATCTAGTATACATGAAATTACAAACATTCAAAAGCCTTCCTGCCTTGAAGGAACACGAAGAGAGGATTAAGACCCACCTAGACCAAGTAACCATTGAAATTTTGAGGAAGAAAGACAAAAAATTTTGGCGTGACAAAATGTCATTCCAAGATGGAAAAGCCTATAAATGGCTCCAAAATAACTATACACCCAATCCAAAAAATCGAGGTTTAACTAAAGCTACTATGGAAAGGGGGTCAGATTCCTCTATTAACTCTTCTGTCTCTGTTTCCTCTTCTCGGAACCGCAACAGAAATAGACAGAAGAAAGCCAAACGCGCCCTATCCGGCGGAGACTCGAACACGCAGAAAAAACTAATTACAGATCATCCTTCTTCTACCACTCAATCTGTCCTTGGAACTTCTGGTAATTATAATACACGTGGTGATATTTCTACTAACTCTCCTGGTACCTTGGGTGACAACTCTTTGCTATCTCAACACACTAATGTAAAACCTTCCCAATCGAGCCTGGGTTTGGGTTTGGCCTCTAATGATGAGGCTAGTAGAAGTAGGTTTTTTCCACAGGGTTCAACCCCTCTTCCCAAAACATAGAGACCGGACTGGTTACAACAACTAACACTCAAGACATGAATATTATCAACTTGTCTGGTTATAACCTTTCCGTAGAAGAGAGGACTCTACTATCGAAAGGGCTAAGCTTTTGCCCTAATTCCAACCTCGATACCTTCGAGGCCATTAAAGACTTGAATTTGTTTGTGAGAAAATTGTTGCTTAAAAGTATGTACTCCAAAAATAAAGACAAACTCGAATTACTGACCACCCAGCAAGAAAAGGATTTGGATGTACTGTTGTCTTTACTTGACAAACAGGATCCAACAGACCTTATCGACTCTATTGACATAGAGTCATTGCTCCAGGAACAACTAACGGTCGAAGTACCTCCCCCTCGGTCTAAAAAGTTGAAAAACAAGTCAGATAAATTTCCCCCTCTCAGCTCTAACCCGAATTTGACGATCTTCGTCTCTTCGGTGACAGCTGCGATTAGGAAATTAAAAATACAAAAAAAGTTGATAATTTGTCCCTTCCTGAACGACTTGTGCTTGAAAATTTAACAAAATTTCACTCTTTGACGATTAAGCCCTCCGATAAGGGGGGCAACATTGTCATTATGTCCAACGATCAATATAGAGCAATGTGTAAAAAAGTCTTGGCAAACGAAGACTGGTATAAACCTATTCCTAGAGCAAGCATTACCAGATTTGAAACTCAGTTTTATGCCCTTGTGGACGGAGCTTTTTCTCAAGGCATTATAGATCAGGACACCTGGGAATTCTTGCGCATCAAGTATCCCAGGATTCCAACCTTTTATTGCCTACCCAAGGTTCCTAAAAATGCATTGGTCCCACCGGGGAGACCAATTGTATCGGGCAATGGATCCCTCACTGAACATCTCAGCTTCTATGTAGATACTTACCTCAAACCCTTTGTTGAGAATCTACCCTCTTTTGTACGCGATACCATTCATCGCTTACAAAGTTTAGAGGGTCTTCATGTCTCGCGGGGGTCTTTGTTGGGGGCTATCGACATAGAAGCTTTATACAGTTCCATCCCCCATCAGCTAGGCTTGGCTGTAATCAGACGTGTTATTGCGCAAACACATAGAGACGATAAAAAATGATGCAAATTCATTATCATGGCATTGGAGTTCATTCTCTATCACAATGTATTTTCTTTCGATGGCTCCCACTTCCTCCAGGTGCAGGGCGTGGCGATGGGGACGTCTTGTGCCCCATCGTACGCCAATCTGTACCTGGGGAAGTGGGAGAAGTCGTTTTTGTCCGATCACATACACAACATGTAGCGGCTTGGTTCCAATATATTGATGACATTCTGATGTTGTGGGAGGGCTCGGAGAGGGAGCTGGAGGAATGCATCAATTGCATGCAACAGAATACTATAAATTTAAAGTTCACTTTTACTTATAGTGAGACCAGTGTCTTTTTTTGGACACCATCATCACCAAAAACGAGGATGGTAGCCTCTCAAGCGGTCTCTTTCCTAAACTCACGGCAGGTAATACCATATTGCATGCCTCCAGCACCCACCCCCAGCCCCTTCTCCGGGCAATCCCTTACAGCCAGTATCTCAGGCTGAAGCGGAATTGCTCCGACCAAGAATCATTTCTACGTGAAGCATCCACCTTGAGAGACAGACTTCTCCTCAGGGGATACTCACATTCCATCCTGAAAAAAGCATTCAAGAGAGCCAATGGACTTACCAGGCGCAAGATACTTTTTAGCCATCGAAAGAAATCCGACAACTGCGCCCCAGTTAGAATGATTATGAGGTTTAGCAATCAACACGAATTGATTAAATCAATTCTGAATAGGTTTTGGCATATACTACATGCCGATCCGACTTTACGCCCACACTTATCTGCACGACCTTCTATTACATACCGACGCACTAGTTCATTAAGAGATCAATTAGTCCACAGTGAATTCGTAGGCGAATTTTGGAATGATCCATGCAAAAGATTTGGGACCTTTACATGTGGGGGCTGTCCTATATGCAGATACATGAATACAAGTCAAAATATCATTCTCCCTAATGGACGACCATATACACCCCATCATTACTTTAATTGCAAGACCGAGGGGGTAGTGTATCTTCTTACTTGCCAATGCCAACGATTCTATGTTGGCAAGACTAAATTGAAGTTCTCCCTGTGGGCCTCTAGGCATATCACTTCTATGAAAAAAGCTAACCCAGACCTCCCTCTGGGAAGGCACGTCATTAATGAACATCATGGGATCTTCTCAGGAATTCAATTTTTGATCCTGGATAGAATCCACCCCAACCTGAGGGGCGGGGATTGGAACAAGGTCCTTCTACAGCGGGAAGCCCGCTGGATTGCGGACCTTGTTGCCACCTCACCCCCAGGCTTAAATGAGCAGCTCAGCTATAGGCCATTCTTAGAAGGTTTTACATCTGGAGGCTGTGAGAAGGATCTTTAGCCTCCTTTGATTAGGATATGTCTTCTCGATATATATCTTGAATGTTTATTTCTGTCTTTATGTTCTATGCGCATTATCATGTCATAATTACCTTTCGGTATTATTTGCTTTTTTGTTCACTTGTCATACCTAGCTTTTAAACATGATGTAAATTCTGCTTGTCCTTGTGCCCTGTTTAGTGCCGGAGTTCCCCTTGCCTTGTCTGTCTGCGGACGCATTGGTGCTTGGGGACATCGGCTGGCCCCGTTCTGTCACGCCCGGCCCAGGGGGGCTCCCCAGGACTATTTTTGTTCCTATGGGGGGGCTTCCGTTTTTGCCGTACTGGTGGGCATTCTTGTTGCTGTTCTCAGTGGCGGCTGCCCGCCTGGCTGCCTTTCTGCGTCGGTGGGCCGTCGTTGCATAACCCCCCTCTCAGGTTTTTCTCTGTGGGGTGGGCCGTGCAGCGGTGGCTCGGGATTCCCCCCCCCCTTTTTAGTTGGCACCTGCAACGCCCCTCCCTCTTTTCCAGCTGGGATGAATGTGGCAATTTTTTATGTTATCTAAATTAATCATCCTGGATTGTCCCCTTTATCTATATAGGATTGTGGAGGATCAGTTTAAGGTGTCTATATAACTTTTTATCATAAGCTTTTGCCCCATTGCCTTGTCAATGCTCTGCCTCACTGCTTTGTTTAGTGGTTACTAGGCGACTATCAGTGACGTCTAGCCGCCCTCCACGTCTTGGTGGGCGGCATCGCCTGTCAGATGTGTTCAGCCTGTTTGACGGGAGATGCGTGTGGATACGCTGCAGTGGGCGTGGCGCCGCTGAGCGGCCGCTCGCATTAGGTGACTTCTCCTTCTGTCCTTCGCTTACTATTCTTGATTGACGTGATGACGCTGTACGTTTAACACGGCGCCACGTCCGACCCCGCCCCCCCAAGCTCTTTTAAAACACCATGCCTCTGGAGCGATTCTGTGATTGCCTTGCACGGCGATGGACAGTCCAGACGGTTTCACATGAGTTCCTGTGCTTGATGGGAGGAAAAGTTTTTTGCCCCTGGATGTAAGTGTTCTTTGTGCTGCCTTTTTTATATACCTCTCTCTTCAAGCAATTTGATGGATGTTTGTTTATACAGCACTGCTTTCTGTCATTTACAGATTTTGAGGTTATGAGGTTTCTCCTCTTTCCTGTTTCCCACCCAGATCCATTTACTCACACCTGTGGACATCCTGGTATGATATTAGTAATTTAATTAATTTGTTTAACTTCATTGTACCATGATTGCTAAAATGATTAGCTGACACAGACATTTTTAAACTACATTATATATTTTTATCACTCTTTAGATACCTATTTGGTTACTGTGCTCTGACGTAGTTTCCCCCTTTGAACGGGTTGCGTTGTCTGGTGTCCTCTTTTGTGGGGTGGATCAGTGTGGATAGAGTGGGGCCAACCACACACCCCGGTTCCCTTATTGTTGGACCTGTGGGTGTTTTTGACCTTTTCGCCGCCGCGGCTTTGGCAATGAGTGCTCCGACACTGTTATGCTTGGGTAGGTTGTTTCCTCCTTCTGTGTTTACATTGACCTAATGCTCTGTGTGTGATACTAAGCAAATGTCATTGATGTGTTTTTTTGTTCTATTTTTGTACTTATTATCTTTTCCAATTTACATTCTATTATACAATAGGATTATGTTCCACGAATTGTCTCTGACGAAGGGACAGCCTACTTAGTCCCGAAACGCGTAAGTCTCCGTGGAAGATTAGAGAACATAACTTCAATTCCTACATATCAGTACAGCTTGTTTAGCTTTTTACTTGTCATTTGTGATATTTTTGTGTTATGCAATTTTGATTATTTCAGTGTTTTTTACAAAAACTGTTTTCTACCTAATAAAATTATATTTTACCTTATGTGGTTGCCATTAAAGTCCCATAAATCCCTTTTTGGGGGTATTTATTTATGTAATTTGATCTTGGGGATGTTGGCAACATATATGATCTAGTTGGATAGCAGCTTTCTTTCTTTTTTTATATTGAATATTTTGACAGTACACAAACAGTCTGCATATCATCTTGCTTCTGTGGGAAGGTGGAATGAGTTATTGATGAGGCTTGGTTCAGGAAAAGTATTGACCGGGCTTACCAGAGGTTATTAACAACCAAACTCAGCATTGGCAAAGTGTTCTCCAGCGCCTTGTAGCCATCATTCAATATCTTGGTAAGCAGTGCTTGAGTTTCAGAGGAAGCAATGACACACTTTACAGTGCAAACAATGGTAATTATTTGCAACTTGGAAATGATGGCCATATTTTATACAGTGATGCAGAACCACCTTCAAAAAATAACAAATTCGGAAATTCATTGTCACTATCTGGAAAAGGATATACAAAATGAATTAATTGGCCTTATTTCTAAAGAAATAACCAGACCGATTTTTCTACTATTAAAAAATGCCAAATACTATTCCATCAATCTTGACTGCACCCCAGATGTTGCTCTTGTGGAACAGAAAACCATCATTGTTAGGTTTGCGTCAATCATACAAGGGGACTCAATAACAGCAAGCCCTGAAGTGAAAATCGAAGAAAGGTTTCTTGGATTCATCCCAGTTCATAGTTCAACTGGAGAACAGTTGACTGAATCAATTCTGGCAGAGCTTGAGAAACTGAACATACCATTAAGTGTTATGAGAGGCCAAGCGTATGACAATGGGTCCAACATGAAACGGAAGCACTTTGTGGTTCAGAAGAGAGTCAAGGATTTGAATTCACGGTCATTCTATAGTACCTGCAGTGCTCATTCTTTAAACCTTGTTGTAAATGATGTTGCTATGTGTTGTAGGGAAGCCAGTTCATTTTTTGGTACTTTGCAGAAAATATATGTATTTTTTATCTGGCTCAACAAATCGGTGGGACATCTGAACGAAGAACATCAGTAGGCTGCTGGTGAAGGCACTATCAACTACAAAATGGTCAAGTAGAATTGATGCCATTCGTCCTTTCGGATTTCAAATAGCTGAAATATATGACACGCTGATGGCAATTGAAGAAGATCCAGCATTTGCTATTCTTGCAAGATGCGAGGCTGCTTCATTGGCAAAAGAGCTGAACAGCTTTACATTTTTGCGTTTGACGGTAATGTGGTTTAACATATTAAGTAGCATTAATAAAGTAAGCAAACTTCTTCAAAGTCAAACAATTTACTTGCCAAATATTGTGGGCTTTTGAAATTCAGCAAAGCCTACATAGAAACTTATCAGTCTGATAATGGATTTGAGGAGTTACTCACAGAAGCACGAACACTGGAAATGGAAATTGAACCTGTGTTCCCTTCTACAGTGCAGATAAAAAAGAATAGACTTTTTTCTATGAGCGACAAGATGATCCCATCCAAGAGCCCCAAAAACGGTTTAAAGTTGAGTGTTTCTACACTATCTTGGATGTCATAATCAAATCTGTTGAGGAGAGATTGGAACAGCTTAAAGGTCATAGCAACTATTTTCAGTTTTTGTATGACATCAGGAAACTTAAAGACATGAATAGGGAGCAACTCTTGAAGAGCTGTATGGAGTTACAAGAGGTGTTAACTGATGTAAAGACCAAGGATGAAGATATTGATGGAATGCAGCTATGTGAAGAGCTAATTGTCTTGGCTCCTGTTGTATCAGCAATCATGAAACCAATTGACATTCTGGGCTACGCAGTCAAGAATGGTTTTGCTCCAAATGTAGCTATAGCACTTCACATACTGTTGACACTCCCCATCACCATGGCTTCGGGTGAAAGAAGCTTCTCAAAATTAAAATCATTAAAACATTTCCTGCGTTCTTCTATGTTACAAGAAAGGCTGGTGGGTCTTGCCACTCTGTCTATTGAGAATGCCATTGCTCAAGAGATTGACTTTGAAATTTTGTTGGAGTTTGCTAAAGCTAAAGCAAGAAAGGTCAATTTGTTGTAGATCCAATAGCCTTAGTTAAAAGATGCTTGAACAGCACAGAGTTCGAAGATTGGCACTTTCATTATTGATTGTTTTTAGATTTGCAATGTTATAAGTTCTTTTGCACTATAATTTAATTTATAATTTTCTCTCTTGTACTTTAGTTTATTTTTTTTTGTACCAAATTTATTGAGAACTGTTGGAGATATTGGAATGTTATTATATCTCTCCTGTCTCATAGTGTTTATTTTATAATGGTATGTTTCTATAACGTTGTCATGTTATTTATCTATCTTATTTTTGTGAATCTTGTTGCCAGTTGATACATGTGCAATGCTGCTATGTTATGTTTTGCAAATGAGAAAATGTTTACAAATAAAATCGACTAATTTATGGTTTATCGTTTTGATTAGTATTTGATCCAAAACTGTAAAATTTCCACAATTAGCTGGTCTAGCAAAGTGTTGCATGCAAAATAGTAGCGGTCATTAAAAAGGTGGGGTGTACATGGGCAGGGCAAAGGGGGTGGAGTCAGGGGTGGAGCCAAGAGGGGAGGCAAAATGAGGTTTCGCCTAGGGTGTCAAAAAGCCTTGCACCAGCCCTGAGTATGGTTTAATAAATGAAACCTTTGTGAACTCATAAAATAGGCTTTGATTGCTGTGCAACAAGAAATAGTCTCACAAACATGCATACCCATCAGCACGATCGTTTATTAAAAATGAAACGCTACCATTACATATGATTTTATGTGCACTGAAAATAAACAGACAGCTAACTCTTTGTCTGGGCCTACACTAAAGAAGATTGTCATTAAAATAGTCAGGGACTGATTAGCAACCAGCAACTGTGGAGGCAATGAACACTTTGGTCAGAAGTATGTAATGTACAATAGTGTGCATAGTGCCGGAGTCTGTTAAGCTGGCCATACACAGTTATTTTTCATTCAGCCAGTGGGTAGAACGAAAAAAAAAAAGAACTTGATTCAAGCAAATGAAGTAGATGGAGGAATCTCCCTGTTGGGACATTCTGACAGCAGCACTAGACAGCTCCCCTACATTCTGCTTCCTAGTACAATTCCCCCTCCCCCAGTTCCCCCTCCTAGCACAAATACTCTCCCACCCACCCAAAATCAACCTTAGGACAAATCCTTTACCCCCCCCTCCCCAAAATCCCCCCTCCCAGCACAAGCCCTTCCCCAAAAATGCCACCTCCTCAGCAAAAATCCTCTTCTGCATCCAATCCTTCCTCTAAGCCCAGATTCCTACTTCTAGCACAAATCCTTCCCCCACCAAATTCCACCTCCCTAGCACAACCCTCTCCCCTCAGTCACCTCCTAGCACTGGTTTTACTACCCCTTGGCCACTAAAATGAATGGCTAAGTTCACCCTTCTGAACAAGTTACATGTTACACCCATAATTAGGGTATAACATGTAACATGCATCCACCCATCTCCCCCCAATCCAACCCCCCCCCCCCCACTCCCATGACAGTGGGCGCTCACAAGGGCACATCTTTATTGTTCACAGATTCCTTAGAAACATTTTTTTTTTTTTTAAAAGGTGAACTTAACCTTTAATTAATAATCCTTCCTCTACATACATAAACCTAAAAACAATTAACACAATATTCCATATACAGTGCCCTAAAAAAGTATTCATACCCCTTGAAATTTTCCACATTTTGTCATGTTACAACCAAAAACGTAAATGTATTTTATGTGATAGATCAACACAAAAGTGGCACATGATTGTGAAGTGGAAGGAAAATGATAAATTATTTTCAATTTTTTTTTACAAATAAAATGTGTGAAAAGTGCATTTGTATTCAGCCCCGAGTCAATACTTTGTAGAACCACCTTTCACTGCAATTACAGCTGCAAGTCTTTATGGGTATGTCTCTACCAGCTTTGCACATCTAGAGAGTGACATTTTTGCCCATTCTTCTTTGGAAAATAGCTCAAGCTCTGTCAGATTGGATGGAGAGCGTCTGTGAACAGCAATTTTTAAGTCTTGCCACAGATTCTCAATTGGATTTAGGTCTGGACTTTGACTGGGCCATTCTAAGACGTGAATATGCTTTGATCTAAACCATTCCATTGTAGCTCTGGCTGTATATTTAGGGTCGTTGTCCTGCTGGAAGGTGAACCTCTGGCCCCAGTCTCAAGTCTTTTGCAGACTTTAACTGGTTTTCTTCTAAGATTGCCCTGTATTTGGCTCCATCCATCTCCCCATCAACTCTGACCAGCTTCGCTGACCCTGTTGAAGAAAAGCATCCCCACAACATGATGCTGCCTCCACCACGTTTCATGGTGGGGATGGAATGTTCAGGCTGATGTGCAGTGTTAGTTTTCCTCCACACATAGAATTTTGCTTTTAGGCCAAAAAGATAATTAAAGCAATCCCAAAAAGCGTTTATTGATTGGTTTGCTCAGAAGCTATAGTGTCTACAACCTATGCAATATTTTTTTTTTACTAGTAATGGTAGCGATCAAGGACTTATAGCGGGACTACAATAATGCATTGAACAGTTGGGACACTGACTTTTTGGGGACCAATGACACCAATACAATGATCAGTGCTTAAAAATATGCACTGTCACTGTACTAATGACGCTGGCAGGGAAGGGGTTAACATAGGGTTGCCACCTTTTCTTCAAGTCAAACCCGAACACTTTAGCGGCGCACAGCAATTTTTTTTATAGTATAAACTATAGATATATTTTGCTATTAAATAACATTTCTAATTATATGAAGTTAATAACAAGAGTCCACAGAGTTCCCCCTTTACATCAGAGTCCACAAATTTCCCCCTTTACATCTGAATCCACAGAGTTCCCCTTTTACATCTGAACTTGCAGAGTTCCCTTTCATTGTAGGGGGGGACTGCAGACTCTGATGTAAGGGAGAACTCTGGGGTCTCTAACTTAACCACTTGCCGACCGCCTAACGTATATATACGTCGGCAGAATGGCACGGGCAGGCAGAATCACGTACCTGTACGTGATCTGCCTCCCGCGGGCGGGGGGTCCGATCGGACCCCCCCCCGGTGCCATCGGCGGTCGGCATCTGACTGGGAGCGTCGGGAGGCGAGGGGGAGACCATCCGATCGTGGCCCCCCCCTCGCGATCGCTCCCAGCCAATGGGAATCCTCCTCTGCCTGTGTGTAGTTTCACACAGGCAGAGGATGTGATGTCATCTCTCCTCGGTCTGGCAGTTTCCGTCCAGCGCCGAGGAGAGAAGACATGTAAGTCCACACAACACAAACACACACAGTAGAACATGCCAGGCATACTTTACACCCCCGATCCCCCCCCGATCGCCCCCCGATCCCCCCCCAATCACCCCCCCCCCCCTGTCACAAACTGACATTAGCAGTATTTTTTTTTTTTTTTTTTCTGATTACTGCATAGTGTCAGTTTGTGACAGTTACAGTGTTATGGCAGTGAGTATTACCCCCCTTTAGGTCTAGGGTACCCCCCTAACCCCCCCTAATAAAGTTTTAACCCCTTGATCACCCCCTGTCACCAGTGTCACTAAGCGATCATTTTTCTGATCGCTGTATTAGTGTCACTGGTGACGCTAGTTAGTGAGGTAAATATTTAGGTACGCCGTCAGCGTTTTATAGCGACATGGACCCCAATATACTATCTAATAAAGGTTTTAACCTCTTGATGGCCCCCTAGTTAACCCTTTCACCACTGATCACCGTATAACTGTTACGAGTGACGCTGGTTAGTTCGTTTATTTTTTATAGTGTCAGGGCACCCGCCGTTTATTACCGAATAAAGGTTTAGCCCCCTGATCGCCTGGCGGTGATATGCGTCGCCCCAGGCAGCGTCAGATTAGCGCCAGTAGCGCTAACACCCACGCACGCAGCATACGCCTCCCTTAGTGGTATAGTATCTGTACAGATCAATATCTGATCCAATCAGATCTATACTAGCGTCCCCAGCAGTTTAGGGTTCCCGAAAACGCAGTGTTAGCGGGATCAGCCCAGATACCCGCTAGCACCTGCGTTTTGCCCCTCTGCCCGGCCCACCCAAGTGCAGTATCGATCGATCACTGTCACTTACAAAACACTAAACGCATAACTGCAGCGTTCGCATAGTCAGGCCTGATCCCTGCGATCGCTAACAGTTTTTTTGGTAGCGTTTTGGTGAACTGGCAAGCCCCAGGCAGCGTCAGATTAGCGCCAGTACCGCTAACACCCACGCACGCACCGTACACCTCCCTTAGTGGTATAGTATCTGATCGGATCAATATCTGATCTGATCAGATCTATACTAGCGTCCCCAGCAGTTTAGGGTTCCCACAAACGCAGTGTTAGCGGGATCAGCCCAGATACCTGCTAGCACCTGCGTTTTGCCCCTCCGCCCGGCCCAGCCCAGCCCACCCAAGTGCAGTATCGATCGATCACTGTCACTTACAAAACACTAAACGCATAACTGCAGCATTCGCAGAGTCAGGCCTGATTCCTGCGATTGCTAACAGTTTTTCTGGTAGCGTTTTGGTGAACTGGCAAGCACCAGCCCCAGGCAGCGTCAGGTTAGCGCCAGTACCGCTAACACCCACGCACGCAGCATACGCCTCCCTTAGTGGTATAGTATCTGATCGGATCAATATCTGATCCGATCAGATCTATACTAGCGTCCCCAGCAGTTTAGGGTTCCCACAAACGCAGTGTTAGCTGGATCAGCCCAGATACCTGCTAGCACCTGTGTTTTGCCCCTCCGCCCGGCCCAGCCCAGCCCACCCAAGTGCAGTATCGATCGATCACTGACACTTACAAAACACTAAACGCATAACTGCAGCGTTCGCAGAGTCAGGCCTGATCCTTGCGATCGCTAACAGTTTTTTTGGTAGCGTTTTGGTGAACTGGCAAGCACCAGCGGCCTAGTACACCCCGGTCGTAGTCAAACCAGCACTGCAGTAACACTTGGTGACGTGGCGAGTCCCATAAGTGCAGTTCAAGCTGGTGAGGTGGCAAGCACAAGTAGTGTCCCGCTGCCACCAAGAAGACAAACACAGGCCCATCGTGCCCATAGTGCCCTTCCTGCTGCATTCGCCAATCCTAATTGGGAACCCACCGCTTCTGCAGCGCCCGTACTTCCCCCATTCACATCCCCAACCAAATGCAGTCGGCTGCATGAGAGGCATTTTCTTTATGTCCTCCCGAGTACCCCTACCCAACGAACCCCCCAAAAAAAGATGTCGTGTCTGCAGCAAGCACGGATATAGGCGTGACACCCGCTATTATTGTCCCTCCTGTCCTGACAATCCTGGTCTTTGCATTGGTGAATATTTTGAACGCTACCATGCACTAGTTGAGTATTAGCGTAGGGTACAGCATTGCACAGACTAGGCACACTTTCACAGGGTCTCCCAAGATGCCATCGCATTTTGAGAGACCCGAACCTGGAACCGGTTACAGTTATAAAAGTTAGTTACAAAAAAAAGTGTAAAAAAAAAAAAACACATACAAAAATATAAAATAAAAAAAAAATAGTTGTCGTTTTATTGTTCTTTCTCTCTCTCTCTCTCTCTCTCTCTATTCTCTCTCTCTATTGTTCTGTTCTTTTTTACTGTATTCTATTCTGCAATGTTTTATTGTTATTATGTTTTATCATGTTTGCTTTTCAGGTATGCAATTTTTTATACCTTACCGTTTACTGTGCTTTATTGTTAACCATTTTTTTGTCTTCAGGTACGCCATTCACGACTTTGAGTGGTTATACCAGAATGATGCCTGCAGGTTTAGGTATCATCTTGGTATCATTCTTTTCAGCCAGCGGTCGGCTTTCATGTAAAAGCAATCCTAGCGGCTAATTAGCCTCTAGACTGCTTTTACAAGCAGTGGGAGGGAATGCCCCTCCCCCCCCAACGTCTTCCGTGTTTTTCTCTGGCTCTCCTGTCTCAACAGGGAACCTGAAAATGCAGCCGGTGATTCAGCCAGCTGACCATAGAGCTGATCAGAGACCAGAGTGGCTCCAAACATCTCTATGGCCTAAGAAACCGGAAGCTACGAGCATTTTATGACTTAGATTTCGCCGGATGTAAACAGCGCCATTGGGAAATTGGGAAAGCATTTTATCACACCGATCTTGGTGTGGTCAGATGCTTTGAGGGCAGAGGAGAAATCTAGGGTCTAATAGACCCCAATTTTTGCAAAAAAGAGTACCTGTCACTACCTATTGCTATGATAGGGGATATTTACATTCCCTGAGATAACAATAAAAATGATTAAAAAAAAAAAAAAAATGAAAGGAACAGTTTAAAAATAAGATAAAAAAATAATAATAATAAAGAAAAAAAAAAAAAAAAAAAAAAAAAGCACGCCTGTCCCCCCTGCTCTCGCGCTAAGGCGAACGCAAGCGTCGGTCTGGCGTCAAATGTAAACAGCAATTGCACCATGCATGTGAGGTATCGCCGCGAAGGTCAGATCGAGGGCAGTAAGTTTAGCAGTAGACCTCCTCTGTAAATCTAAAGTGGTAACCTGTAAAGGCTTTTAAAGGCTTTTAAAAATGTATTTATTTTGTTGCCACTGCACGTTTGTGCGCAATTTTAAAGCATGTCATGTTTGGTATCCATGTACTCGGCCTAAGATCATCTTTTTTATTTCATCAAACATTTGGGCAATATAGTGTGTTTTAGTGCATTAAAATGTAAAAAAGTGTGTTTTTTCCCCAAAAAATGCGTTTGAAAAATCGCTGCGCAAATACTGTGTGAAAAAAAAAAATGAAACACCCACCATTTTAATCTGTAGGGCATTTGCTTTAAAAAAAATATATAATGTTTGGGGGTTCAAAGTAATTTTCTTGCAAAAAAAAATTATTTTTTTATGTAAACAATAAGTGTCAGAAAGGGCTTTGTCTTCAAGTGGTTAGAAGTGTGGGTGATGTGTGACATAAGCTTCTAAATGTTGTGCATAAAATGCCAGGACAGTTCAAAACCCCCCCAAATGACCCCATTTTGGAAAGTAGACACCCCAAGCTATTTGCTGAGAGTCATGTTGAGTCCATGGAATAATTTATATTGTGACACAAGTTGCGGGAAAGAGACAATTTTTTATTTTTTTTATTTTTTTTTGCGCAAAGTTGTCACTAAATGATATATTGCTCAAACATGCCATGGGAATATGTGAAATTACACCCCAAAATACATTCTGCTGCTTCTCCTGAGTACGGGGATACCACATGTGTGGGACTTTTTGGGAGCCTAGCCGCGTACGGGACCCCGAAAACCAAGCACCGCCTTCAGGCTTTCTAAGGCCGTAAATTTTTGATTTCACTCTTCACTGCCTATCACAGTTTCGGAGGCCATGGAATGCCCAGGTGGCAAAAAAAAACCCCAAATGACCCCATTTTGGAAAGTAGACACCCCAAGCTATTTGATGAGAGGTATAGTGAGTATTTTGCAGACCTCACTTTTTGTCACAAAGTTTTGAAAATTGAAAAAAGAAAAAAAAAAATTTTTTTTCTCGTCTTTCTTTATTTTCAAAAACAAATGAGAGCTGCAAAATACTCACCATGCCTCTCAGCAAATAGCTTGGGGTGTCTACTTTCCAAAATGGGGTCATTTGGGGGGGGTTTGTGCCACCTGGGCATTCCATGGCCTCCGAAACTGTGATAGGCAGTGAGGAGTAAAATCAAAAATGTACGCCCTTAGAAATCCTGAAGGCAGTGATTGGTTTTCGGGGTCCCGTACGCGGCTAGGCTCCCAAAAAGTCCCACACATGTGGTATCCCCATACTCAGGAGAAGCAGCTAAATGTATTTTGGGGTGCAATTCCACATATGCCCATGGCCTGTGTGAGCAATATATCATTTAGTGACAACTTTGTGCAAAAAAAAAAAAAAATTTGTCACTTTCCCGCAACTTGTGTCAAAATATAAAACATTCCATGGACTCAACATGCCTCAAAGCAAATAGCTTGGGGTGTCTACTTTCCAAAATGGGGTCATTTGGGGGGGTTTTATGTCATCTGGGCATTTTATGGCCTTCAAAACTGTGATAGGTAGTGAGGAGTAAAATCAAAAATGTACGCCCTTAGAAATCCTGAAGGCAGTGATTGGTTTTCGGGGCCCCGTACGCGGCTAGGCTCCCAAAAAGTCTCACACATGTGGTATCCCCATACTCAGGAGAAGCAGCTAAATGTATTTTGGGGTGCAATTCCACATATGCCCATGGCCTGTGTGAGCAATATATCATTTAGTGACAACTTTTTGTAATTTTTTTTTTTTTTTTTTTTTTTTGTCATTGTTCAATCACTTGGGACAAAAAAAATGAATATTCAATGGGCTCAACATGCCTCTCAGCAATTTCCTTGGGGTGTCTACTTTCCAAAATGGGGTCATTTGTGGGGGTTTTGTACTGCCCTGCCATTTTAGCACCTCAAGAAACGACATAGGCAGTCATAAATTAAAGGCTGTGTAAATTCCAGAAAATGTACCCTAGTTTGTAGACGCTATAACTTTTGCGCAAACCAATAAATATACACTTATTGACATTTTTTTTACCAAAGACATGTGGCCGAATACATTTTGGCCTAAATGTATGACTAAAATTGAGTTTATTGGATTTTTTTTAGAACAAAAAGTAGAAAATATCATTTTTTTTCAAAATTTTCAGTCTTTTTCCGTGTATAGCGCAAAAAATAAAAACGGCAGAGGTGATCAAATACTATCAAAAGAAAGCTCTATTTGTGGGAAGAAAAGGACGCAAATTTCGTTTGGGTACAGCATTGCATGACCGCGCAATTAGCAGTTAAAGCGACGCAGTGCCGAATTGTAAAAAGTGCTCTGGTCAGGAAGGGGGTAAAACCTTCCGGGGCTGAAGTGGTTAAAGGGTGCTCTGGAAACCCTGATTTAAGGGGGAACACTAAGAACTCTGATGTATGAAGAAGACTCTGATGTAAGGGGAAACACTGTGGCCTCTGGTTTAAGGGGGAACTTATATGTAAGGGGTGCTCTGAGAACCCTGATTTGCCTTAGTGTACTTATTCAGAGGCAGGAGAGAGAAGGGGGAGACTTCAGTCACAGACAGAGATGGATGGTGAGCTCACTCACCCTTTGGCAGTCAGCACTTCCCATCCAGATGTATCTGCTCGACTTCAAATTTCCGGCCCCAACTTTCCTTTTCTGAGGCACAGCTCTGGGGATTGGAGTGTGGGCAGACAAAGAGGGATAGGGGTGGGGGGAGGGGGGGTATTAGTGCTGGCTTTGGGCAGTGTGAAAGAGTGTAACAGACACTCTCAGCTTAGACAACAGCAGCCAGCAACCCTTCTGGGAAGCCATAGTCTAGTCTAAATGATGTGTCCGGGTCTCAGACAGTCTGAAACCCGGACACATGATTCCAAACTGTCCGGGGGAATCCTGAACAGGTGACAACCCTAGCTTAACATCAGGGGCAATCAAAGGGCTAAATGTGTGCATCTGCAGGTGCCGGCAGACAGAGTCTGCTGTACCCACAAATCAGTTCCTGCTTTGTCTAATCACAGTGGACTGGCAGCAGCACACACACGCACCCCAAACCCAGAAGGGTAGGTAACTAGGTATGTGATCCTGCGCAGGAGAGCTGACTTGCTGTTGTATATATACACAGGATACGGCCGACAAGCAGTTAAAGTGACTGTAAAGTTAATAACTTTTTTTATTTATTTTTTTCAAATAAAAATATGTCTATACTTACCTGCTTTGTGCAATGGAATTGCACAGAGCAGCCCCGAACCTCTTCTCGGGTCCCCCTCCAGCGCTCCTGGCCCTCCTCTGTCCAGTACTCCCATGGGAAGCCCCCATGGGTTTTCCATGGGGGCACTCTTGTGTGCTCACTTCCAAGCCCTGCTGCTTCATCCATTGACAGAGACTGCGGGACTCGACCCCGTCCCATTCCCTCGTTGTTGACTTTGATTGACAGCACTGGGAGCGCTTGGCTCCCGGTGCCCCAGCAACGCCAGCTAGACCCGGGAGTAACGGGAGAGAAGAGCTGAAGATGTGCACAGTGCTGGATGGAATGAAGGCTTAGGTAATTAAAAAGGTGGTGAGGGGGGATGCTGATTGAATGGTGAGAAAGAGTTAACAAGACTGAAACATTCTGTAAATTGCTGACAGATAAATGTATCTTTGTTTTTAGGGTCTTGTTTGTCACAGGTTAAGTGGGTTCCGGTAAGAACTGATTGTGAAATTATGCTTTCAGACAAAATCAACCGTCAGCATCCCATGACCTATGAACTAAATTATGTCCGAGATGTCATGCTGCATGTTTATATAGGATTTATGTGTCGTGATGAACTCTGTCCTCCCTCCCTCCTTTAAGTTGTGCAATTTTCTTTGTCCATATCCTGTATAAAAGGTACAGCCGATACTACCATTAAAACTGAGCATTCTTTGAAACTACTCTCTTGTGTTGATTTAAGTGCTTCCGGAGCTCTGACAGGCTCTCACTGATCGTCCAGACAGCTAAGCAGAATTAACCCTTACAGCGCTGGTGGCAGCGGGTGGAATGCGTTGATCATCTAAGGTAAGTGAATTGTGCCTTTGTTGATGCTGTTCTTCTTGCCTTAGCTCTGACAATACCGCATCCTTGTATAGTGCAAAATTGTAGAGAGGTTAATTGGAAACTGCCGCACTTTTGGGAAGCACATTAAACGAATAGTCTTGGAGAGACTAATGTGAAATAGTAAAAATAGAGGCTCCCAAGGGAGGATCCATACTGACGATCAGGGGGACTCTACCAACTTTTTGCTTCTCTTTCTATCGCTGTATAGAGTATATGAATATTGTTTAGAGCTTATATTATTGTTTTACATTGCAAGAGGGTCTTGTAAGGTGAGACAACGGCCCTCGGTAAGTTTGTATAAATTGCTTGTAACCAAATTAAGAATGGGTAAGGGAGGAAGTAAATAATACCCCCACCTAATCCCAGAGAGACATGCAAAGACTATGTAGCCAGAGTGTGTGGAATGGATTTTTTTTTGATAAATCCTTTAATAGATGATCTGACTGGATGGACTGAAAGTATGTGCAGTAGCTCACCCTTCCCGTGCACAGGCGCAAATGACCAATTCCATATGGATATGGTCAGGGGACTTTGTCTAGGGGATAAGAAAGCTTTCCCATGGTACACAGGAGACCCCGAGTGGGACATGAAATACATGAAGGAGGCAGAAGAAAACCAACTTTGTCACTGGAACTGTACGCTTACATCATTCATTCAGGATAATACCTTCATGCCCGGTAAATCTTTTAAGAAGAATTTTAAATTTTCTTGACTTGAAGAGGGGGAGTAGCCATAGAATCACCACTGTTCTTGCAAACTGAAGTCCCTCCCCCGTTTCCACAGGACCACCCCCTCTGGGCTAAAGACAGTCTTGATGTAGGATACATTTCATGTACCCCTTACAAGGTCCGACTAAAACAAGGAGTATCCCCAGTTTACCACAAGCAGTACCATCTCTCCAAAGAGAATGAGGAAGGCATCAGACCCATTATTAAGCAATTCCTGAAACAAGACATTTTAAGACCCATCATATCGTCTTATAACACCCCCATAAACCCTGTCAAAAAGAGTGATGGAGCATACAGGTTTGTGCAGGATCTCCAAGCCATAAATAACCTTTTGATTCCAATTGCACCTATTGTACCTGATGTGCCATCTCTCATTACCTCCATACCTGCCTCGGCAGTGTGTTTTTCAGTTATTGATTTAAGTAATGCTTTTTTCTCTGTCCCTGTTGACGAAGAGACACAACTACTAATAGCTTTTTCCTATAAAGGGCGCCAGATAACCTGGAATCGATTGCCCCAAGGACATATATATAGATTCACCTGCAGTCTACTCAATAGCTCTCCAGGCCACCTTACAGTCTTGGGCACCTAGCCATGGTTCCGTCCTTCAGTACGTTGATGACCTACTGTTGCGTAGTCCCTCCCAGATAGCCTGTCTATCAGATAACAGATAGATTGTTTTACTGTTAGAACATTTAGCACAGAGAGGTCACAAAGTGTCTAAGCTGCAATAGTGTCAGGAAACTGTTGAATATCTTGCTTTTACTCTGTCCCATGGTGAAAGGAGAATCAGTCACAAGAGAGCTGCGGCTCTTGTGGGTATGCCCCACCCACACACCAAGGAGGAAGTGTTAACATCTTAGGTGTGATTGGTTACTGCCGCCAATGGATACCCAATTGCTCCTACTATGACAACTTGCTGACAAGCTGCTCTATCCGACAGTCCTGAACTTGTGAAATGGAGTGATGAAATGGTTAATGCTTTTTTGTATCTTAAAACTGCTATGGTAACGGCTCCTGGTTTGGGATTACCTGAAAATTTGAAAGTGTTTCATTTGTTTGCAAGGAACAATGATAAAACCATGGCTGGGGTCCTTGCACAAGAGCATGGAGGAAAGTTGAGACCTGTAGCCTTTTTTTCTAGAGTAGTCCCAGTTCTAGAACAAGGCATGCCAGCGTGTGATGGCTTTGGCCTCTTGTGCCATGGCTGTAGAAATGGCTACATCATTTACATTAGGTCACCCTACGGAATTACACACCAGATTGTGTATCTGCTAAAAAAAAAAATCTTAATACCCAACACATGTCTGCACGACTAAGTGGGTATGAAGTCATCCTCATGAGTAACTCCTCCCTGCAGATAAGGTACAGCGCCCTCATGGCAGGCCCTGCCCCCATATTGAATGCCATGATTGGGATAAAAGGGGAAACAGATGAATTAGTCCCCGCCCATGATTGTATAGACATTGTACATCAGGACATATCACCTCGAGCTGATTTACTTTCAAGTCCCATAGAAGTAGCACACACTGTGTTTGTGGATAGATTTGTGGATTGCTCTCGCCCCAATGATCACACCTATTATGCAGGCTATGCAGTGGTAAAACTACCTGACAGTGATAGAGGCACAACCCATCCCTTATCAATAAGCTCAAGCAGCAGAGCTTATTGCTCTCACTAGAGCGTGTCAGCTTTTTAAAGGACGAGTGAACATTTACACACAGATTCCAAATATGCTTTCGGAGTCGCACACAACTTCGGAATAATTTAGCAGAGGTGTGGTTACATTACTGCCGATGGAAAATCCATCTCCCATTCTTCTCAAGTCACCAACCTACTTTATGCTATTACACTACCCAGTAAGATAGCAATCATTCACTGCAAAGCACGCACATACACAGTACTGATGACATTTCAAAGGGAAATGCACTGGCCTACGCCGCTGCTAAACAAGCTGCTTTGACGATCCCAGCTTTTATGCAAATGCCCCCCCTTTCACCCCCAACTATACCCTGAGAACAGGTTTTGCAGGACCTACAGGCTATGGCTTCACCAGAAGATCTGAAGATCCCATAAATAGGGTCTGACAATGAGCCCTGAGACTGGACTCATTGCCAAAGAGGGGAAACTGGGCATACCAAAAGCAAGTGCACCTTTATTCAGCTCACAGTACCATGGCATGGGACATAAAAGGATGGAAAGCTACAGCTGAAATGTTAACACAAGATTTCCACATTCTGTATTACCCCTATGTAAATCTTTTGTGTCCAAATGCAGTGAATGTATCAGAAATTACCTAAACATGAACATCTACTGTATACTACCTCTCCTTTTCCACATATACAAACTGATTTCACTCACATGCCAAAATTGGGCAAAAGACAGAAATATTTGTTAGTGATAGTGGACATGTTCTCCAGGTGGGTAGAAGTTTTTGTATGTACCCAGGAAGATGCAAGGACAGTTGTAAAAATCCTGACACAAGAAATAATACCCAGGTGGGGATGTCCATTGCAAATAAATTCAGATAACGGCACAGCCTTTGTCTCCAAGGTATGCCAGGAACTAGTAAAGACTTTGCAAATAGAGTGGAAATTCCACATGCCATATCACCCATAGAGTTCAGGTATAGTGGAAAGAATGAACTGAACGATTAAAGATAAAATAAGGAAGGCTACTGGTGGCACATTTGCCAAATGGAAAACGGTGCTGCCTGCGGTTTTAGCAGAAATAAGAATGACCCCTTCCAAGACCAATCACTTGTCCCCTTTTGAGATCCTGATGGGTTGACCTTTTCCCACTCCCTGGCTTAAGAAACCCTTGGTAATAGAGCAGGGAGATTTGAGTTTAATACAGCAAGAATATTGTAGAAACTTGATTATGAAGCTGAATGGCATCTATGGTAAAGTATTCTCTTATTACCCTCACAGGAACCAACACACGAGTTCCAACCCGGAGATGTGGTCATAATTCGCCAGCTGAACTGGACCAAGAAGCAATATTACCCTTTTGGCCCGCCCATTAGAGTAGCCGCAGTGACCAGAACCGCTGTCCTCATGGAACAATCCGGAGCCTGGATCCATGCCGTGAGGTTAAAGAAAGTACCAAAAAAGGACCCAGAAGCAAGACACAGATAAAGGAGGTAAAGCAGATGATGAAAATCCTCGAAGAGCAAGTGAAACAGGTGATAAAGAATCTGAAAAAGCTGACCTCACTTCTCTCACCAGAGACTTCTGGGAAAGCCTTGTGACCTACTCTGTATGGTGGCACTGATGGTGTTTCTGCCCACATGGATCATCACTAACTGTACCCATTATCCTGAGGACTTGGGCTCCCTAAAAGGACATATGCAGCCCCCCCCTTCTAATGGAACAGTAACTAGACAAAGGAGGAAATCCAACGTGGAGGGCCCGAAGGACTCATAACCCCTTATGATAAAATGTTGTTACTTCAGTATAAGACCGCTTCCACACTGGAGCAGGCGAGTGTTGACGATAAAACGCCGCTAGTTTTAGCAGCGCTAGTGGGGCGCTTTTAACCCCCGCTAGTGGCCGATGAAGGGGTTAAATGCCCCATGTAGCGCCACTGCCGAATCGCTTTGCAGGCGCTTCAGCAGCTGTGCCCATTCATTGGAATGGGCAGGAGCGGTGTATACACCGCTCCAAAGATGCTGCTTGCAGGACTTTTTTTAATGTCCTGCCAGTGCATTACTTCAGTGTGAAAGCACTCGGGCTTTCAGACAGACGCAGGGGAGGCGTTTTTCAAGCACTAATTTTAGCCCAAAAGCGCCTGAAAACCTCCCCAGTGTGAAAGGGGTTTGAGTATTCTTATGCTCATAAGTCAGGTCATGACAAATGCTGGGTGTGCAGTAAATTGCACCCGAGCACACTTCGAATTCCCCTGTTAGCCGTCCCTGTGAACATAACTGTGTTTCTGAATGGTATATTGGCTATATATGCGGATAACACAATTTCCTTCCCAATGATTGGTAGAAGCCACTCTTCAGAGTGGTGTTTTAACTTAGGAAATTCCTTAAATAAAAGGTCGAAAGATATGCCTAAGCTCACAGTTTAATATCTCTTTAAAACAGAGATTTGTCCTCCATGCTTCACACCAATAACTCAGAAATTAATACAAGTTTAAAAACCGTCTTTAATAGGGGAGCCGGTATCAACAACCCTGTGAGTTTTGTTTTGAACCAGTTGACCCTGGCCACCTATGATGAAAGTTTTCAGAATACTATAAACCAACGACCATTTTCCCTAGGGAATACTGTATGTTGCAGCTAGGAATGCTACCCATGGATACCGGTTGGTACCCGTGGGTGGTGTTATTTGGCTTCATTGATTCCAGTGATGGGAATCATAGGGGATAAAAAAGGAAACTAGATATGCACAATAAGTGTTGCCCTGACTGGACTCTGTGAAGTAACAGAGGACTATGAGTGCTGCACATGGATTAATAACACCAGTATTGAAATACCTGATTGTTATGACATAATTGATAAACACTGAAAGGAGGTGTCAAACCTCCAAGCTGAAGCCAGAGATATTTCCAAAGATGGGTGGAACCCCTTTAAGGGACTAGGAAGTTTTGGTGATTTTTTTGGTTCCATTTTCTCTTGGTTCCAACAGGCAGGAATGTTAATTTTAATGCGCCTGGTTTTTATCCTTGAGTGTGTATATAAAAATTTGTTCAAGCTTATTCAATGGATCTGTTAAAATGCAACAAAAGGATCCCACACAGAGAATATTAAGTGATCATGGTGAAATCACTTTATGATTTAACCACTCGGCCACTAGGCACTTAAACACCCCTCCTAACCAGACCAATTTTCAACTTTCAGTGCTCTCACAATTTGAATGACAATTACTCAGTCATGCAACACTGTACCCATATGAAATTTTTGTCCTTTTTCCACACAAATAGAGCTTTCTTTTGGTGGTATTTAATCACCGCTGGGTTTTTTATTTTTTGCGCTATAAATGAAAAAAGACTGAAAATTCCGTAAAAAAAAAACAAAACAAAAAAAAAAAAAAACATTTTTCTTTGTTTCTGTGATAAAATTTTGCAAATTAGTCATTTTTATAATACATTTTAGCCAAATTTTATACTGCTACAAATCTTTGGTAACAATAATCAAAATCGGTGTATATTATTTGGTCTGTCTACTACAAGCTATGGTGCCAATCACTGAAAATTGATCACACCTGAAGTGCTGATTGCCTAGCTCATTTCTTGGGACCCTAATAAGCTAGGACAGTACAAATACCCCCCAAATGACCCCTTTTTGAAAAGTAGACATTCAAAAAGGTATTTAGAAAGAGGCATGGTGAGTTTTTTGAAGTTGTAATTTTTTCCCCCAATTCTTTGCAAAATCAAGATTTTTTTTCTTTTTTCCACAAAAGTGTCATATTATCAGGTTATTTCTCACACACAGCATATGCATACCACAAATTACACCCCAAAATACATTCTACTACTCCTCCTGAGTATGGCGATACCACATGTGTAAGACTTTTACACAGCGTGGCCACATACAGAGGCCCAACATGCAGGGAGCACCATCAGTCGTTCTAGGAGCATAAATTACACATATAATTTCTTGACTACCTCTTGCACTTTTGAAGGCCCTGGAGCACCAGGACAATAAAAATGCCCCAAAAATTACCCCATTGTGGAAAGAAAACACCCCAACGTATAATCTATGAGGCATATCGAGTCTTTTGAACATGTCATTTTTTCTACAAGTTTTTAGAAAATGAAAACGCTTTTTTTTTTTTTTTTTTTTTTTTTTTTTTTACACAAAGTTGTCCATTTTTACAATATTTCTAACACATAGCATGTACATAGCAAAACTTACACCCCAAAATAGATTCTCCTACTCCTCCTGAGTATAATGATACCACATGTGTGAGACTTTTACACAGCCTGGCCACATACAGAGGTCCAACATGCAGGGAGCACAGTCACGCATTGTAGGGTCATACATTTCAAATCTAATCTAATTTGAATACCTATTACACTTTGAGGCACTGTAGTGGTATGGATGAGCTGTGGATGGGGATGGCTGGGTATGGCTGAGTATGGATGGGATGGCTGAGTATGGCTGGGTGGGTAAGGATGGGATGGCTGGGTATAGCGGAGTACGGCTGGGTGGGTATGGCTGAGTGTGGATGGGATTGCTGGGTATAGCTGAGTATGGCTGAGTGTGGATGGGATTGCTGGGTATAGCTGAGTATGGCTGAGTGTGGATGGGATGGCTGGGTATTGCTGAGGCTGGGTATGGCTTGGTATGGATGGATGAGTATTGCTGAGTATGGTTGGATGGGTGAGTATTGCTGAGCATGGATGAGGAAGGATGGATGGCTGAGCATGGATGGATGGATGAGTATTGCTGAGCATGGATAAGTATTGCTGGGATGGATGAGTATGGATGAGTATTGATGAGTATTGCTGGGATGGATGAGTATTGCTGGGATGGATGGATTAGTGCTGGAGTGGGCACATATCAGCGCTGTGGGCAGTACACATCCACCCCACAGCGCTGCAGCACTTGATCTCCCCCCACTCTGTACGGATCTGTACAGAGAGGGGGAGAGGACCCGGAAATGACGCAGGTTTGTTTACAAGTGATCGCTCCATCATTTGATGGAGCGATCACGTGGTAAACAGCTGGCGGTCACGGATATTCCTGGGGGCGTGCGGGAGCAAGATTCTGGGAGGGCGTCCATGTATGCTTTCAGCTATGGCCTGGTCGGCACGTGGTTAAAAAGGGGGTGGAAGGGTGATAAAGATTTAACAAGACTGAAACATTCTATAAATCGCTGACAGACAAATGTATCTTTGTTTTAGAGGTCTTGTTTGTTGCAATGGTCACAGGTTAAGTGGGTTGGTTGTTGTGACAGACCTAGCCGGGACAGAGGCTGTTGGAGAGGACTGAATGCAAGCCTCTCGCCTTTTGATTATGGGCCCTGGATTTTCAATGGAACAATACTCTTTGTGAGGTGAATTAGAAATCCAGTCTGAACTGTACTAATCGGACTCGTGTATATATTGTATGTTGTTCGATTCTGTTGGGGACTCCTTGCTCTGGTCATCTGGGATTTGTGTGCCTGAAGAGGGAGGGGGGACTCCTCCAGCAGCCCCTGCTGATAAGTCTGATTCATACTGTTGGGACACATCCTGTGAGGAGATGCTGGTGTCATCAACTCCAACTACCTGTGTTTATGTTAATTGAATGAGCTGATCACATTGTCCTCTATACAATGTAGGAGACGGGACGACTCCTATTCTAGCTGCTGCTATTGTGAGAAAATGTCCTGTGATAATTAACTCAGTCTGGGCAATAGGTCATGTCTCAGTCACCTAGGCTGTATAAAGGATTAGTTAAATAGCTCATGTTAATTAGGTTAATTAGGTACAGTTGTATTGTTAGAGGAGGTTCCAACGACATATAAAGTCTTGTAATTTTGATTCTAAAAAAAGTGAGTTCATGTTAGCAACAAGCAAGTGTCGCCTTGTTTTGTGCTCAGAGAGGTTGGAATATCTGATATCTGTATACAGACTGGGAGGAAGTGGTATATGACGGAAGCACTCAAGCGGAGTGAGCGATGTTCCGTGACAGTTGTGAAATTATGTTTTCAGACAAAAACAACCATCAGCATCCCATGACCTATGAACTAGTTTAAATTAGGTCTTAGATGTCATGCTACATGTTTATATAGGATTTGTGTCTCATGTGATGAACTCTGTCCTCTCTCCCTCCAGTTGTACAATTTTCTTTGTCAATATCCTGTATATATATATATATATATATATATATATATATATATATATATATATATATATATATATATATATATATATATATATATATATATATATATATATATATATATATATATATATATATATATATATATAAATAAAAAAAAAAAAAAAAAAGGGTACAGCCCATACTACAGGCATGTCCAAAGTCCGGCCTGCAGGCCAATCGCGGCCTGCGGTGCGGTTTTAAACGGCCCGCCTGGTTATCTAAACCAGCCTCTCTCAGCCAGTGTGCCGCGGGATCAGGGCTGTCAGATGAGCCCGTTCCCCCTTCAGTGCAGTACCTGGCTGAATGAGGAAGCTGGAAAGGTACAGTACTGTTCTAGAAGCTAGATTCTTTTTAAAAGGGCTTTATTTATGTTTATGTATGTGTGTGTGTGTGTGTGTGTGTGCGCGCGCGCATGTGTCTGTATGTATGTGTGTGCATGTGTCTGCACGTATGTGTCTGTATGTATGTGTATGCATTTATCTGTATGTGTCTGCATGTGTGTACATGTGTCTTTGTGTATGTATGCGTGTATGTTACTTTTAATCTGGACCCCCCACCACCAATTCCTGTACCATCAGAACTTCTTTTTTAGGACTGGTTTGTGATAGCAGCCAGGACTGCTGCTCCTCTGAAAAGCAATCCATGCACAGATCACTTTTCTGAGGCATTTGACAGGCGGTAAAGAGGCATTAAGTTGCCTCCTCACCACCTGATTTAAGCCCGTAAATGCAGCATCACTATACCGCAACCGTGCAATGCACACAGTTGCGGGGTAGTTGCAGTGCAGCCCCATTCAGCCTGGGTACACCTCCAGCTGCAGGCACAGCATGTGTACACCCCCAGCTGCTCCCTCTGCAGCTAAAGGGGGAGAAGTTTTGGGTGGTAAAAACAGCTTAACCATGTGGTTTTACTGCCTCTCACCTGACATGTGAACAAGCCCTTGGTTCACATCTGTGTGGCTGCATGCTGCGTGTAGGGCAAAATGCAGGGAAAGAAGTCCCCGACTTTTTTTTTTTTTTTTTTTTTTTGCACTGCACCAAAAAGCACCCCACGTTTTCCAATGTGTGGGGTAGGTACCATTAAGAATTAACGGTACCCCTAAAGAGAAGAGCATTCATCTGTGTGTCCGGAACGAGCACGACAAAGGCAAGAGAATTCTTGTTGGTCAGTGTATTAGTGCTCGAACTAACACACTTAGACCGAATTGTAATGGTTCAAAGAATGTCAAGCAACATGGTCGGCCCTCACACATGTTCACGTCATCAAATTTGGCCTTCTTTGAAAAAAGTTTGAACACTCCTGCCATACTACCATTAAAACTGAGAATTCTTTGAAATGACTCTTGTGTTGATTTGAGTGCTTCTGGAGTTATGACAGTCTCTCACTGATCGTCCAGACATCTAAGCAGAATTACCCTTACACTGATGCCTAAACATTTTTTACCCTAATGTAAGGAATGCTTTAAGATAAAAAATGTTTAGGTTATAGAACCACTTTAAGAGGGGATACGATGACAATATATAACTATCTTAATGGTGATTCCAACATTGGGAGAAAACTATTTAGTCTCAGGTTACATGGCCACTTTTTTACTGTTAGAGCAGTAAGGGCACTCCCTTCCACAATCGTTGGTTTCAGCAGAAAGTGTCACCTACGCAAAAAAGGACATCTTACTGAACAAAACATACAGGGATATGGGGAGTGGTAGAGACATACAAACACCCACAGAGGTTGAATTAGATGGACTGGAGTCTTTATTCAACCTTACCAACTATGAAACCATAGTAGATGGCAGGTACATCTATGACAAAAACTAGGAACTACTACAGGATGTCCCATTTCTGAAAACATATCTTTATCTGGTTAATCACCAACATGTCAAGATATGTACCAGTGCCAAGAAATAACTGTTTAAAGACCACAAGTGCAGTTTGATTTCCCTTTGTGCCCATGCGAACCACTAAACAATTATTTTGCATGGATGTATAAAATAACAGAATATATGTCACATAAAGCAGCATTTCAGTAAATTTGATACAAACATTATTTTTAAACATTCTATAAAACATACAAACCACAAATGTAATACAATGTTCCAAATCAGACTTTATTAACCTACTCAAAAATATAAAAAGTCTCATCCAAAATAGATGCTTGAGATTTTTTTCCCTCATTATCATTATGGATATTCCTGGCTCTAACATAAAGACCCTCACTTCTGTGTTGCAAATGTGACTGCAAGGCCAACCAGGAGCATGAACATGGAGATGCTGAGAATCACAGTGATGACTACCATTCCTCCCGAGCGTCCTTGCAGAGAAGCATACATTTCTCGTGGGCTTTGAGGTAGATCTGAAATTAAAAAAATATATAATGAAACAACTGAAAAAAGGGACTAGTAAACCCATACATTTCAAAACATATCTGCAGGCACACACAAGGTATTAAAGTGGAACCATGGTTAAAAGGATACAAGTTATGCATTTATACTTTTCCCAAAGGATCTATAGTTTTAGACTGTCATTATTTCATACACACCTTCACCACTTAGAGTGATAATATCTGGGCATTACTTCTACCTGGATCAACTCCTTACTCTGAACAGACATGTAAAAATAGGATTTTATTATTATTTATGCTGCTCGTGACACGCACACGTCACTTCCGGTAAAACCACGGAGATCATGTCCCTGATGCGTTTCGTCACTTCCTGACTTAGTCTGAGGGCATGAAGTCAAGAAGCCGAGGTAACAGGAAGTAGGATTGCACTGCTGTCTACACAGGCGTTCTCCTTACCACTACCGGCTGATGTTCGCACAGGCACTTTACATTGCTTGAGCGAATTGGAATTTTAGTACGTATATTATGTAAGGGGATGATTGGGGTTCATTAAATGCTTATCAACATTATTACGCCATGTGGACAATCTGTTTTTCTACATGGATCCTTGCATGATATGGCTATAAGTCTAGTGGGAGTTCTTTCAGAGCGGTGCACGGTCAGTGGCGAGTGCATCCCCAAAGGGGAGATCATCTCACGTGGTGAAGTGTTTTGGTGGAAGGTGTTTGTCTTCACGATCAAAATTACTACATGGCACTACTGAACCGCACTGCAATATTCCATATATGAACAGTATATTGAAGCTTGCCATCTTTAATACATGACAAGAGCGCTGCAATATTTTAAAAGGAACTCTTATTTAGAGTGGTTTTTTTTTTTAGTATTGTTTTTATATGATGTGCATAATTGACAATTAAAATTCCATTTTTACACGATGAATAAAATCCATGTATAGGGTTGGGATGTAAATGCATAATTGGTAAAAAAAACTGCATTTAAAAGCTTGACGCATTTCGTGGATAAAGTTCCACTTTTTCAGAAGCAAATGCAAAATGCACATCTACAAAAAATATGAAAGATATTCCAAATTACTTAAATCAATAAAATGAGGATAAGGGGGAGGAAAAAAGCCAGACACCCCAAAAATGACTTACATATCAGCTCTGTAATAGGTCATGAAATGCTGAGAACTGAAAGTTGAGGAAGGCTGGAAAATGTCCCTGTCGGGAGCTAAGGAAACATGAATCTGCGGGCAGCCAAGGCGGACAACACCACACTCGAGGGGAGGAAAGGAGAAATGAAGGGTGTCCATAGTGAAATAGATGATGGTGTCTGGGAGTAGCTCCAATATCTAAATTAAAGCGAAGTTCTGCTAAAAAAAGAAAAAAAAAAAAAATTAAATTAAAAATCAGCAGCTACAAATACTGCAGCTGCTCACATCATGGGACACAGATTCAGGCTAATATTCATTACCTGCTGGGACATCCCAGAGCAATAGCCTTGAGAGGAGGGAGGCACCCTACCAAAACAGTAGCCATCAGAACTTATGCGGCAGCCCACAGTACACTGCGGCTGAAAGCCAAATCCTCAGCTGCTCGAACATCCATTTGGTAAAATTTTGTGAACCTATGCACTGAAGACCAGGTAGCAGCCTTACAAATCTGAGCCACAGATCCCTGATGACAAAAAGCCCAGTAGGTTCCTACACCCCTGGTAGAATGAGCTCTCACCCTAAAAAGGGAGGAGCTTTACGTTTCAGACCATAGGCCTGAATGACCAACTGACGGACCCAATTGGCAATGGAAGCTGCCTGCCCCTTCTTGGGCCTTTTTTTTTTTTTTTAACAAAGTCTGCTCCTCGGATCTCCACAGATCTAGACACTTAAACCTTGACTGCCCGGACAACGTCCAAAGAATGCAGTCGTCTCTCTTCTGCCGAACGAGGCTGAGAGAAAAAAGAAGGCAAAAATAATGTCCCGATTTAAATTAAAGGCCAACACCACCTTTGGCAAAGGCTGGAACAGGTTGAAACACGACTCTGTCATGGTGAAGGATCAAGTACAGTTCCCTGCGTGAAAGTGCAGCCAACCCTGATACCCTTCTAGCTGAGGTGATAGCCATCAGGAAAACTAGCTTGTGTGACAGCAAGTCTAATGGAATTTCCTTAATAGGTTCAAATGGTTGTTTCTGTAACACAGACAGCACAAAGTTCAAGTCCCAAGGACACATAGGTGACCTAAAGGGGGGGGGGGGGGGGCGGCAAGCAAGTTGCCCCTTGCATAAAGGTTCGAATCAGTGAATGGGAGGCTAAAGGCCTTTGGAAGAATACTGATAGGGCCGAATTTGACCTCTGATTGCACTCCAAAGCCAAATTGATTTCCACAGCTGACTGTGGGAGAATTCTCTTTTCTAATCACATATTTCCGAGGATGCCATTTTCTGGCTTCACACCAAGCAATACAAAGTCTTCCTGACCTTATGATAAATCTTCCTAGTGACAGCTTTTCTAGCATTCACTAGAGTAGACACCACTGGTCCCGGGATGCCACGGTCCTTTAACACCCTGGCTTCAAAAGCCCTGCTGTCAAATTTAGAGACTGTAAATTGAGGTGGAATATAGGACCTTGAGACAGTAGATCGGGGCGACGTGGAAGCGTCCATGGCCAGTCTATTGTCAGTCTCACAATCTCCGGGAACCAGGGCCTTCTGGGCCAGACTGGTGCCACCAGAATGAATGGAACCCCCTCTCTCTGAATCCTGCACAACAAATGTGGAAGGAGAGGGATCAGAGGGAAAGCATAGACCAGGGAGTACTGGCTCCCATCAGACCATCTGCTTCAACTGCCAGAGGATCTCTTGTTCGAGACACAAACTGCTGTAGCTTGTTGAACCTGGATGCCAGTAGGTTGACCTCTGGTCATCTCCAACGTTGGCAAATTTCCTGAAACAGGGACCATTCCTGGGCAGATCTACTGGCAGGTGAGATAATCTGTCTTCCAGTTCTCTACTCCCTGGATGTAGACCGCCGATATGATTGTCACATGTCCCTCTGCCCAGGCTAGTATGTAGTTCACCTCCTTCAGAGCTGAAGGACTCCTGGTACTGCCGTGGCATTGTCAGACTGAACTCTGATGGGGCAGTCCTGAAGCTCCACCGTCCAGGACCATAGGGCCAGATGTCCCGCCCGTAATTCCAGGACATTGATGGGCAGGATCTGTTCTGTCCCTGACCATTTCCCCAGAGCTGTGAGCCAGTCTAGGGTCACTCCCCAGCCTGAGAGACTGGCATCTGTAGTCAGTACTCCCCAAGTTACCGGGAGAAAAGATTTTTTTCTTTCGCAGGTTCTGATCCTGCAACCACCAGTTTAGGCTTAAGCATGCCAGAGATAAGCACATTGGATAATCCAGGGCTTTTCTTTCTCTGTTCCAAGCCAACAAGATGTCTTGTAGTAAGGGCCTGGAATGGAACTGGGCAAAGGCACTGCCTCGAAGGAGGATACCATTCTCCCTAGAAGACTCATACAGAGCCAAATGGAGGATTGTCTGGTGCCCCTTATCCTTCAGGGTACAGATCCTTATGGGTGGCAAGAATACTCTTGCTTGGACCATGTTTAGGATCAGACCTAAATACTTTAGACTTTCAGCTGGTCTCAAGGCTGACTTTTCAGTATTTATGATCCAGCCTAAGCTTTTCAAATACCGCACTGTGTAGATTATGCTCTGTTCTAGAGCCTGTACTGAGTTATCTCTGAGCAGGAGGTCTTCCACATACCCGAGCACGAGAATCCCTTGGGCCCTTAAAAGACCCAGTACTGGTGCTAGGACCTTTGTGAACACCCAGAGAGCTGTAGCAAGCCTGTAGGCTAGAGCCACAAACTGTAAATGACATTCCTCTACTGCAAAATGTAGGAACCCCTGATGAGGCTGAAAGATAGGTATGTGTAATACGCGTTTTTTTATATCGATGGAGGCTAGAAAGTCTCCCCTCTGGAGGCAGGTTACTACTGAGCAGACAGACTCCACCCAAAAGGGCTGTATCAATAGATACCTGTACAGGGAATTTAGGTCCAAAATGGGCCTTGTGCCCCCGCTTGGTTTCAGAACCGTAAATAGGTTTGCGTAAAACCCTGTGCCCCTTTCGAATACAGGAACTTCTACAATCACTCCTTGATGCACTAAATAATGTAGTGCCTGAAGCAATAAGTTTCTTTTTGGAGGATCCGAGGGAAACCTGCCAATAACTTTTTACAAAGAAGCTCGGCTGACCAGTTCTTAAGCCATAAATGTCTGCGCATATGTACAGACAAGAGAGCCAGATGAGAAACCTGCTGTATTGAATCCTTTAAAAAGGCGTCAACAGCAAAACACAGTGCTCGAGGAATATTTGTCTTACTTTCAGGCAGATCATCCTCCTGGTTAGGCCTAACAGGACGTCTGACCTGATCCTTTACGGACTGGCAAATACCAATTGTTGCAACAGCTGGCTGAATAGCTGAACTGGCCAAAGAAAAAGGAAGCCTTTAATAACTCCAATTTCTTGTCAACAGGGTCTTTCAAGCCCTGTGCGTTATCTACTGGACAAGTTAAGTTCTTGTTTAAAGGAAAAGACTGCTGCATCTACGGCTGGCATGCTCCATTTTTTAACAAACTTTTCATCCATGGGATACAAAAGGGAAAACCTTAGGGAGAAACAAAAGTCCTGTCATGATGTTCTCAATCCGCGTACACCGCCTGTTCCAACAGGGGGTGTAGAGGGAAAGTCTGTGTGACCTCAAGAGGCCTCAGAGATCCCAAAGAGGACCAGGGGGGCTCAGTCACCTCTGCAAGAGGCAACGCAAAGGCGGAACGAACCATTTTGGTCAGAGTCAGAATCAAAAGCCTCTGTGACTGAGAGGCAGACAGACAATCGACTGGATATCTTCTTGTCCCGATTGCGCGGAAGCAGACTCATCTGCCAGGCACTCCACCGAATCCTGAGCTTTAAGCTCCTCCCCATCTTCAACCCATTCCTGCTCCAGACTAAGACTCCGGGGAGGGGGATCTGTCACGCTTCCTGCCACCCTGCGGGATGGAGGCAATCATGCCAGAAATCCTGTGCTCTAACCCAGCTAGGGCTGAGGACAGTTCATCCTTAGTGATAAAGGGTGAAGCAGCAGCATTGACTGTAGGCACAATACCAGATAGGCGCAGAGGCTCAGATTCCCCGGAAGCCTCTGGTCCTTCAGGGGATACGACTAGGTTCATCAGGAACTACTGACGACATAGGTGTGCCCTTCCCTGTGGTGTTAGTCCCACTCCTCTTTTTGGAAGACATTTAATAGCCACAAAAAAAAAAAAAAAAAAAAAAAGTAAAAAAGGAGTACTTGGGTGTAGGATGAAAACACCTCAGAAGGTGAGACCCTTTAATCGGGCTCACCAAGCCCCTATGCAACAATCCTGCTAAGCACCTTTAGTCTGCCAAGCAACACCTGGTGAATCACGTGACCCGGGTAAGGAAAAAATGAACCACTGCAAGTGTCTGTTCAGAGCCTGCTCTGTGTCCCACAGCTACCTTCTGGAAGCACCACATGCTTGGCCTACACAGCTTAATATAAGCTGGGTGTGCGCCGGAGTGTTCTATGCGTGTGCACCCACGCATGTAGGCAGCCCCGGCGAACAGGCGTGACTGTATTCACATACGACACAAATCTTCCTGCGCCCAGATAAAGGCTACGGCGCATATGCGGCAAAGCCACGTGCACCATGGCCACTAAACTGCTGATCCCAGCGGCGCTCTTGCGAGCGCATGTGTGCCATGGCAAACCAAGGCGAAATGGTGCACCATCATGCTTCATAATACAGGTAAAAAACAGCCAGACAAAAGCAAAAAAAGGTACACTTTGCAAACACCCACAGCTAGCCCTAAACTCCCCCGTATGGTTACTGCACACAGGTGTCCAGCTTTTAGCTAGCTTGACTGATTGTTACAATCACTGGGACACCCCACAATAATAAAATAAAGGGGTTTCACTTACCCGTCCGGGCGCAGGGCCACTTAGAAACTAAGGGCCCAATCTTCACCCTTCACGGCGGGTTCCTGTCACTTGGACCTTCAAGGACTGGGTACCCTTTTCATGTTTAGGGTCCACTCCTTTGGACCTGTATAGCACCCTGCAGGAAATGCCATAGTGCTGTAGTGTCCAGGACCCGGAGAACACATTACAGGCAAAACCTTGCAGGATCTTGAGTCTTCTTTGCGAGGCTCTGGTACCATTTATCTAAGCATAAAAGCCTGTGTCAAATGGATCCAACCTGTCAATCTCTTGATTCATTTTGGAACCATTTGTGGGACTAGAGACCTGGAGCTCAGAGAGCTCAAAACAAACCGTGCCATCCACCTTGCAGACACTGGTAAATAAAGTACTTCCTGTGTGGGAGGCGTTATATAGGGGGATCACTTCCTGTCTGAAGACTTTTGGTCTACCAGTGTCTATTCACCTGATGATGAAGTATAACCCATCAGGTAATGAATATTAGCCCGACTCTGTGTCCCACGATGAATGAAAAAGTAATGACGTTTTTTCAAACTTTTTTTTTCTCTTTTTATTGATACATGTCCCCCAATTACTTGCAGATAAGCCTTCAAAAATGGGCACTTTTGATTTTTGACATTCGGGTCTCTGACTTTAATGTGGTTTGTTATTCGGGTCCGAACTTTTGCTGTGTTCGAAGTTCTGCTGCAAACTGAACAGGGGTCCGGTCAGCCGATCCCTATTAGTAAATAGAGTCCACATGTGTATAAAGTTTAATTTCAGTATAAATACAGCTGTTCTGTGGAGGTTTGTTAGAGCACCTTAGTGAACAAACAGCATCATGAAGGCCAAGGAACCCACCAGACAGGTCAGGGATAAAGTTATGGAGAAGTTTAGAGCAGGGTTAGGGTATTAAAAAAAAACAAAAAAAAAAACAAAAAAAAAACAAGCTTTACACATCTGACGGAGCACTGTTCAACCCATCATTTAAAAATGATGGAATGCGGGGGCGTGGCCTAGCACTGCATGGAGTAGGACGTGTGGACCCTGAGCTCCGTCCACTACTCCTGTAAAATCAGTAATCCTGGACCTTTCCACTGACCAACTGGCTGGACTGCCTCTCTGGGACACCTGGGACAGCTGGCCCTAACTCCTGAAGGAGGGGGACGCACGGCGGCCCGAACGGAGCGGCGATCTCCCGCTCGGCGGGTGGACAACTAATTGAGACCGCGGCTTCGGCCTACAACCGGAGGCCGCGGCCATCTTGGTACACCCTAATCTCGGCCCTGCTTGGATCCAGCCACACAACGCAGGTACCTGGCGGCCAAATAACTCCCTGAAGGAGCTGCACTGTGCCCATCCCTCCTTCTCCTAGCCTGCTCACCCATCTGAGGCCCAGAGAAACTGACACCCACAAACGGCCTAGCTGGCGGCCTGGGCCTACATGTGTTGACCGGCGGCCATCTTGGCACACCTGCCCCCTATACCTGTGCAGTACATTAGACTACAGCCCTGCTATCCCCCTATAAGGGCGGTTTATCCTGAGGACGTGGCCTGACAGAGGAATAGGACGCATTCCTGAGAAGAGCTGCCCATTACTGCTGACTTTATCTCATCCTATACCCGCAGACCCCTCTAAACAAGCCTAGTAGTTTTCCTTTTGTGACCGCTGAAGAATCCAATCAAGATGTCTCCCACAAAGGCTCAGAAAGCAGCGACGGCGGCAAAACTAGCTCAGTACCGCCGGCAGGAAGGAGAGGAGATGGAGGAAAATGATACAGCGGAAAAGCCTGAGGAGGAACGCCCGGCGGGAGATACGGATCGGCTTCTCGAGGCAATCACATTCTGCAGAACTTCACTAACAGCCCAGATAGAGGAGGTAAAGGTAGATATATCTTTGATCCGGCAAGATTTACATAAACTCCGGGACCGGGTTAAAACTACAGAAAACCGAATCAGCAATGTGGAAGACGCCATCCCACCCCTGCAAGAGGGGACAGAACGTATACAGCGCCAAATCCAGCAACTGTTCTCCAAGCAAGACGAAATGGAGAACAGACTGAGGAGATGCAACCTGCGATTAATCGGCCTCCCTGAAGGCGCTGAGGGAAAGGACCCCACCACGTTCCTGGAGCAGCTACTCATCACACACTATGGCAGAGAGGCTTTTTCCCCAATGCTAGCTGTGGAAAGGGCCCACCGAATGCCTGCCAGACCGCCTCCGCAGGGAGCACCCCCGCGCACCTTTATAGCCAAGCTCCTTAATTATAAGGATCGGGATGCGGCCCTGAGAATGGCGCGAGAAAAAGGCAACATTCAACTAGGGAACAGCAAAATCGCCATATTCCCTGACTTCTCAACAGAAGTACAGCGCCGCAGACAAGGGTTCACAGAAGCCAAACGCAGGCTGAGATCAAAGCAAATTAAATATGCCATGCTATTTCCAGCCCGACTCCGAGTAGAGCAAGATGGCAGAGTTCACTTTTTTGAGGACCCCGAGGAGGTGATAACCTGGCTGGAACGCCAGGGGGCACCGGAGAGAGCAGACTGATACCGCTGTAAGTACTTTTTTTTTTGCTACCACTTACCACAAACAATACAGCATACAACTCCTGACACTTATTGCAGACCTGATTAGAAATTAACAGATATGCGCTGTGCACTGAAGTGGACATATACAGATCAAACTGCTAGATTTAAATATTCTTTGCACTAGCCCATTTACTCGCTTAGTGAGCCAGATGGAAGACCCGCCAAGGAACTGTGAGTTGTATCCTTACTACGAGAGTCAAGTTTAGCCAAACAGTCAACAAACTGATTTTTTTCTCTTACCCACATTTTTTACTTTAATTTGTTTTCCCCTGACATCTGATGTGGCTCAATATGTTTTTTGAGAAGACGGAGCCCCGGAGAGGGCACAGTCCTGCCCCTCTATTGCAAAGTGCAGCGAGACTTTACCCCACTCGACATCAGAGAATATGCTAGTGGGATTGGGGACCACTGCAATGAACAATTATATACCGCTCCTCCAATACGGAGTGTAACCCGTCAGCACTCTCTTGTGCGGTGGCCCCAATTACTCACATGTTTATGGCTTCAACATGCAAAGTTTTGTATTTCCTTGTTGGGGATTTTCAGTTGGTTTGGGGATGATGCCTGCAACGGTTGGGGAGGTTGCAAGGCGGGGTGGGGGGTGGTGGGGGGATAGTTCAACCGTTGAACAGATTTATATGTGTCATAACCAGATGGTACACCAACCAAAGTTGGACATTGTTGTTGCAGACATTAAACGTTATGTTATACTTAGTGCAATGCACGCTAAATATACATTACAGACATCTGAGAAGGCTAACCAAAAATCTAGATGCATATATGATGGCTGAAATACGTTGCTGTATAGAAGAGAACACATGGGGACTCTAAAGTTTCTTACCTGGAATGTGCGGGGCCTGCGTGAGAAGATAAAACGCTCGGCGGCCCTCACGTTCCTTAAAAAACAACACGCTGACATCTTAGTCTTAGTGGAGACTCATGTGGAAGGGAGATTGCAAATGGCTCTTCGCCGACCATGGGTCGGATGGACATTTCATTCAACCTACACATCACACGCACGTGGAGTATCAGTTTTGGTGGCCAAATCGGTACAATTTGAACTTATAGAGGTTTCTACAGACCCGCAGGGACGGTATGTCTTTTTATCTGTCAAGCTGTATGGGGAACCTTTCCTTATTTTGGCTTTCTATGTACCCCCCCCCCCATTCTCCATACCCATAATCTTAGAGGGCTTCACATTCATGACCAAACACCCCACAGTCCAGGCGGTCTGGCTGGGGGATTTTAACACCACACTAAACCCCTCGGTAGATAGACTTCAACCCTCGAATCCACAACCAATAACCAACAGAGAAACCAAATTTGCCAAGCTAATTTCCTCCTTTCATCTTGTGGATTCTTGGAGATACAAATACCCACACAAACAATTATTCTCTTGTTTCTCTTCCTCCCACGGCTCTATGTCTAGAATTGACATGATACTGTTATCACAAAGTCTTACACCCCGACTACTAGAGACGGCTTTTTCTCCCAGGCTGTTGTCTGACCATAGCCCATACTGGATTACACTAAGCGTGCCCACTGACAAACCAAAGCGGAATTGGCGATTAAACCCGTTCTGGCTCTCACTACTCCCTGAGGATGATGAACTTATGAATGAATGGAAGTTGTTCTTCAGGAACAACGACCGCTCAGCTTCCCTGACAACAATCTGGGAGTCTTTTAAATCTCATGTTCGCATGATACTCTCAACCCGCATTAACAGAATTAAAACAGATTCCTCTAGAGAGCTTGATAGAGCGATAGCGGTACTATCTCAATCCGAACAAAACTATATAGATGATCCCTCTCCCGCAAATGCAGACTTACTTAAACTCCAGGCCAGAGTAGTAGCCCAACTCCAATATGGGAAAGAAAGACACAAAATGTTCTTTGCTAAACAAAAGCTGTTTGAGCACGGGGAAAAGGCTGGTAAGCTCCTAGCATACCTGGTACACAGTGAAGATAGACCCCCTGTGGTAATATCTTTACACGGTCCTGGCGGTGAATCCATCACTAATCCCCTCACAGTAACCTCTATGTTCAGGGATTTTTTTATTGACCTCTACACCTCAAAAAGTCCTGAGGATAAGGGCCCAATGAACTCCTTTTTGGAGGAGACGACATTCCCCCAGTTAACAAAAAGACCAGGTTGACCTCCTTGAGGCACCACTCACTGAGGAAGAAATAGCGTTGGCTATTGCTGGATTTGCCAGGTCCAAATCCCCGGGCTCGGACGGCCTACCTATAGAATTTTACTCCCAATTCGGCGATTTTTTGATCCCAAAACTTCTAACTTTATATAATCACCTATTCGAGACATTTACACTCCCCGCTTCTATGAGAGAGGCAACAATAGTCCTCATACCCAAACCGGGAAAAGATCCAGGATACCCCGAATCCTACCGCCCAATCTCCTTATTACAAGTAGATATCAAGATATTAGCCAAGGTACTCTCCCTCCGACTCAATCAGGTCATTCTCTCTCTGATACATACGGATCAGGCGGGGTTCATGCCTGGTCGTAACACTTCGTTCAACCTACGAAAATTGTTCATAAATTTACAGGCCACACATGAAAATGTAGGATCCCGGGTGATTGTGACGCTTGACACGGCCAGGGCATTCGACTCCGTGGAGTGGGGATACTTATGGCAATGCTTGGGAAGATATGGCTTTGGCCCCAGATTCCTTAAGTGGATCAAACTGCTTTATCAAAACCCCACAGCTAGAGTGGTGGCGAACGGATGGCCGTCTCAAGAGTTTGACCTCAGTCGAGGCACGAGACAGGGCTGCCCTCTTTCCCCACTTCTCTATGCCTTAGCTGCGGAGCCTCTGGCTGTGTCGATCCGTGTGGACCCCGAGATTGTGGGTTTACAAATGGGAACCTTAACTGAAAAAATTAGTTTATATGCGGACGATACCCTATTATACCTCGCTGACTCAGGCCCATCCCTTCAAAAAGCACTACAGTTGATCGAGCATTTTGGAACGTTTTCCGGTTTAAAGATGAACTGGGAAAAGTCTCAGATACTACCTATAGACAGTTTCCCACCATCTGAATCATGGACAGATACCCCACTAAAAAGAGCAGACACAATCAAATACCTGGGAATCCATATCTCCAGAGATCCGGCTGATTATATTCCCCTTAACATTGAACCCCTCTTTTCACTAGTCAAAACCAAAATACGCACTTGGGCCCGCCTACCACTAGGAGTATGGGGTCGCATAAATCTGATAAAAATGGTCCTTCTCCCAAAAATCCTCTACATATTGTGGCACACCCCACTCTATCTCCCATTAAAACACTTTAAATCTCTTGAAGCTTTACTCAAACCCTTTGTGTGGGGGACTAGCAGACATAAAATCGCATGGTCAGCGCTTAAAAACCCGACAGACATGGGGGGAATGGCCCTACCGGATCTGAACCTCTATTACATTGCATCACAATTATCACAACTATTCCACATAGACAAGACAGACAACGTACGCTTCCTGACCCTTCTTTGCTCCAAAAGTGTGCAACTCACAGGTGACTCTCTGTACACAATATCGGCGGGATCCAGGAATACTGAGGTGGGGGGAGACAAGAAGTCCTTACTATACCATTATAGACGTATTTGGGACCTTGCCTCCACCAAATTAGAAATACCAAGACTGCATGATCATACACCGATATGGCACAATAGAGATATGTCAGAATTCATTAACATACCGGACTCGGAGCTGTGGGAGTCTAGGGGAATTTATTATATACATCATCTGCTGTTCAATGGAACTCTCAAAACCTACGATATACTCAAAGAGGAATTTTCTCTTCCACACTTCATGTTTTTCAGATACCTGCAAGTAAGACATGCAACCCAAACACAATTCTTACAGGCTGAGGCTCCTCCTGCTCTCCATCCTGTTATGGCTATTGTTAAAAGTGCAGACCCGCGTGGACTAATATCCACATTTTATAATATGCTTCTAACTCCCACCTCGTCAAAAATAGCGTTTGATTTGAAGCCTCGATGGGAGAGAGAGGTGGGCCTGATGGAAAATGAGGAGTGGGAGGAAGCCCTCGAGACATGCAAAGCAGTATCACCAAAACTCTCGGACAGACTCTCCCAGATTTACATAACACATAGAACATACCTCACCCCAATTCGAGTAGCCAGATATAAGCGTAATCAGTCCACTCTATGCCCGATGTGTGACCAAGAAACAGGTACGTTCTTTCATCTAATATGGACATGCCCCAAGATACAACAACTATGGAAACAGGTCATAACTTTCTTACACGACACCATGGGCTCCCCAATAGCATTAGATCCAAAACAATGTCTCCTAGGGATATTTCCAGACACAGTTGACAAATTCACCAAGGTATTCCTACATGAGACTCTATTCTCCGTCAGAAAAATTATTGCAAGAAAGTGGATGAGACCATCCCCTCCCAGTGTGACGGAGTGGAAAATAGAAGTTAACAATACCTTGCCATACAAAAAACATATTTACATTAACAGAGGATGTCCGACAAAATACAACAAAATCTGGGATCGATGGTTGCAAGAACCTGAAACTTGCACTTAACCATAAACTCGCTCAGTAATACAACATACGGATCTCTGTACCTAAAACTCTATTCCAGATACATACAGAGAAAGTATAAACCAAAAGATACCATGGTTCTTGTTGTTCCCCCAAAATGGTCATGTCTATACTAAACACAATATATCCCCTATAGACTTAAAGGTATATAACAGTATCACATTATGCACATACATAGCACGTGTACTAAAATAAAATACAATTAAATCAAATACGTTCAACGGGGGGGGGGGGGGGGTGGGGTGGGAGGGAGATAATATTACACATTATGATGATAGTAGTTCATGGTGGTATACATTTATTTCTACATTAACATATACTACCTCTAATGTTGATTATATTAACAATGTATACTGTCCTTGTTTAATACGCTTTTTATGTATATATATATATATACATATTGGTAATACTATGTATTTATATGCATCATCTTTGCCTAATAAAACCCTGTTTGATGAAAAAAAAAAAAAATGATGGAATGCAAATGCAAATGCAAATGCAAGGAATGCAAATGCAAAATGGAGTATGGCACAACTGCAAACCTACCAAGACATGGCCCTCCACCTAAACTGACAAGTTGGGCAAGGAGAGCATTAATCAGAGAAGCAGCCAAAGGGCCCATGGTAACTCTTGACGAGCTGCAGAGATCCACAGTTCAGATGGAAGAATCTATCCACAGGACAACTATTAGTCATACACTCCACAAATCTGGCCTTTATGGAAAAGTGGCAAGAAGAAAGCCATTGTTGAAAGAAAGCCATGAGAAGTCCAGTTTGCGAGAAGCCATGTGGGGGACACAGCAAACGTGTGGAAGAAGGTGCTCTGGTCATACGAGACCAAAATTGAATTTTATGCGACCAAAAACTAACAGTGCACATAACCCTGAACACACCATCCCCACCGTGAAACATGGTGGTGGCATGTTGTGGGGATGTTTTTCTTCAGCAGGGACAGGGAAGCTGGTCAGAGTTGATGGGAAGATGGATGGAGCCAAATACAGGGAAATCTTAGAAGAAAATCTGTTAGAGTCTGCAAAAGACTTGAGACTGGGGCAGAGGTTCACCTTCAAGCAGGACAACGCCCCAAAACATACATCTAAAGCTACATTGGAATGTTTTAGATCAAAGCATATTCATGTGTTAGAATGGCCCAAAGTCCAGACCTAAATCCAATTCAGAATCTGTGGCAAGACTTGAAAATGGCTGTTCACAGATGCTCTCCATCCAGTCTGACAGAGCTTGAGCTATTTTACAAAGTAGAATGGGCAAAAATGTCACTCTAGATGTGCAGAGCTGGTAGAGACATACCCAAAAAGACTTGCAGCTGTAATTGCAGCAAAAAGGTGGTTCTACAAAGTATTGACCCAGGGGGCTGAATAAAAATGTACGCCACACCCTTCAGATATTTGTAAAAAAAAAAAATGAAAACCAGTTATTAAATTTTCCTTCTACTTCACAATTATGTGCCACTTTGTGTTGGTCTATCACATAAAATCCCAATAAGGAACATTTACGTTTTTGGTTGTAACATGACCAAACGTGGAACATTTCAAGGGGTGTGAATACTTTTTCAAGGCCCTGTACATTCATCTAAGCTCCCCCCCTCCCCATAACACTATTAGGATCAGTTGATTACATAAACAAACTTTCTATATATTCTCGATCTCGGATATCAATCCTGGGGTTTCAATCCGTGCTTTCCATATCCCTTACTTTTTTTTCCCTTATTATTGTGTTATTGATCATTCTCACCCATTCCTTTATGGAAGGTGGCCTAGAGTTTATCCATTTCCAGGTAATCACTTTCCTAGCTTGATAAAAGGCATCTCAAAACTGTTGCTCGTTTAACCACAGATCCCACTCCCTATACCCCAGTACACATAATATCTGACCTAAGCATAGATTTATTTTGTGACAGACCTAGCCGGGAGAGAGACTTTTGGAGGGGACTGAATTCTAGCTCTTACGGACAGATTATGGGCCCTGGCATTTGGCGGAACGGTGCTCTTTGTGAGCTGTATGCCTGGGGACCCTTATGGTGGCGTTACTTTAGATTTGCATCCATATCCCCCCAAGAGACACAGACTCTGGGGACCCTGGATTTGCCATATTAGAAATAGTGGCCGATTCATAATGCTGGGACAAATACTGTTAGGAGATGCTGATGTCAATTCCAGCCACCTGTCTGTCTGTTGCCTGCTAGAATGTGTTTATTGTAAATAAGTCTAGTATGGGATCTAAGAGTCATTAGATCCCCATTGTTGTTTGTGTTAATTAACTCTGCTATTGTGTAAAGAAGAGTTCTGCATTGATTTGTGATAATGTTGATTGTGTTTTCTGAGCTACAAGACGGCCAGTCTGGCTTAAAGGTCATGACTGAGTCATCTAGGCTGTCTAAAGGGATTAGTTAATTAGCCCATGTTAATTAGGTTTCTGGTCACAGGTGTATGTTCAGAGTAATATGAGCAGGAGGTATGCACCTCCTCTTTTACTGTATAAAAGAGCCTGTATTCCTTTCAATAAAAGAGATCCCTGTTTGAACTTACATACAGCCTGCCTGGTGTTTGTTCTGAGCTATCACAACTGGATTGGAACGGCACATAGCTGTAGTTCGAATCATGGAGCATCGGATGACCGAACCATCAGACGTTGCAATCTGCAATCTGATTCAATAGCCGCAGAGGAGTGTCGGAAGAGTGGAATCGAGCGAGCAGGGGCTAGTTACATATTTCAAATGCTGAGCTATTTTTATCTAACATTTCTTCCCAGGATCTATGCAATTTGGGGCACCTCCAAAGCATATGGATCAAGTCTCCATCCCCACATCTGGGGCAACATGCATCCGGACGACCCCCAAATAAAAACAAACCATCTTTTTGGTGTATTTTACTTCTTAGTGGAAGCCAGAAGAGCAGACCTGAAGTTATTAAGTAAATGGGCAGCATTCAAAACTGATGTAAAAATGCAGCAAATTTACATGAACAAAACCCCCATGCCACATGTCAAGGCCTCTACAAGATACATTTTAAAAATTAAAGTCTTGATCCCTGATGGATCAGGAGCTATTGTGATACATAGAATTAAACCTGAATGCAATAAAATCTCTACAATACTCACCACGTGTCTTAAATGGCTGTGACCAGTGGGTGTAAGCAAGTTTTGTTGCATTGCTATACAATATATAGCGCACTCTGCAATAAACCAGATAAAAAAAAAAAAAAAAAAAAAAAAAAAAAAAGTGGCTCAGTCACTATCATTTTATAAACACAGTTCAGTAAAATAAAGTGAAAACAAAGTGGTTGGTTGGAGAAAGTTTTAGGATCAGAGAGACACTCTCCATCATACTAATTGGAAAAGCAATCTATAATAAGCGGAGAGTGAGGGTTAAAGTATCAAGATGAACCAATCAATTGGCATGCTAGGTTATCATTAAGTTTTACCATTAGAAACAAAATCAATTTAGCTTTTTCTGGAGGTATTAATTTACAAAACAAAAAAAAAAAAAAAAAAAAAAAAAAAGAGAAGAAGAAAGGAGCGAAAGCCTGCCTAGAAGCAGAACAAAAAAAAAACACAACACACACATCTTATTGGAAAAGTTTAACTATAAATTTTGATGCACCTTTTACATGTTTACTGCTTTCTATGTGTCCAGTTTTTCTTTCCTATAAATAGAACAGGCTTGCATAAACACCGGTTGTGTTTCAATTGATTGGATTGAGTTTGCCTTGGAATCAGATTTAATGCTTCACTTACACATACCTCCCAACATTTTGAGAGGGAATGAGGGACACCTACTAGCAAACGTATGTAGGCATAGGACATGCCCCCTGCCACACCCTCTTAAAAGGAGAATTGACCAAAACAAAAAGGTTAATTAAATCCGCAAGAGCTTTTTTTTTTACCACTACTATTCCTTTATACTGGCTTTTAACATTTTCAAATGCACCAATTTAGAATTTGGATGAAAGTTCAGCACTGGGAAACACTTTTTGAAAGATAAAAAGTGCATTTTATATACAACTATAAGGATCAGACCAAAACGAGGGACAAATGAGGGGGAACGAGGGACATTGCTCCAAATCAGGGACAGTCCCTCAAAATCAGGGACAGTTGGGAGCTATGACTTGCATACAAAATACTCTAGCATTCCCTCACCCCCAACCCAAAGCTTAAAATGACACCAAACCTCTTTTTTTTTTTTTTTAACACAGTATGTATTCTTAACTCATATTTACATAGTTAGGTTGAAAAAAGACCAACACAAATCACATATATGTAATCCTATACCCAGAGTTGATCCAGAGGAAGGCAAAAAACCCCAGCAAAGCATGATCCAATTTGCTACAGCAGGGGAAAAAAAAAAAAAAAAAAAGATTCCTTCCGGATCCCCCGAGAGGCAATCTGATTTTCCCTGAATCAACTTTATGGACTACCTAGCTCCATGGACACATAGGATAACATTGAGCTGCTTCTACAGGCAAAAACACAAAACTCCTGTAGAAGCAGCATTTTTTTAAGCCAGTGTGCATGGACCTTAAGGGTCCTTTCACAAGGGCATTCCATAGGTCCATTTTTCCTCCATCCGTTGTCAGAAGAAAAAAAAACGGACACACATCTCCATGGGCTAGCGGACGCTGACATCTGCCTCCGCTAAGCTCCATGTAAGACGGAACAAAACCCTATTTTTCTGTTAAAAATGGAACGGAACGATAAACGGATGTTAGCGGACAATCCACTTACATCTGTTTGTAAACCCTCCCCCCCACACCCCCTCATTAAAACACACTGTATATAGCTGGTTGCCAAAAAGGAGGCTGGGAAGCCGGCCGTCATGTCCTTAACAACCAATGAGTCATCAGCTGTCAGCGGGATTCCATGCTGAAAAAAAAAAAAAAAAACACCCACCCCCACACACACACACACACACACACAGTGCGAGGTCGTTATTTCTCCTCCCCCCCACAGCAAAGATTTTTAAATGGTGTGGGGTCCCCCCCAAAATCCAAACCAGACCCTTATCCAAGCATGCATCCGGCAGGTCAGGAAAGGGGGGGGGACGAGTGAGCGCCCCCCCTTCCTGAACCATACCGGTCCGCATGCCCACAACATGGGGGGGTGGGCGCTTTGAAACAGGGGCCTCTTCCCAACAACCCTGGCCGTTGGTTTCGGGGTTTGCGGGGGCTTATCAAAATCTGGAAGCTCCCTTTAACAAAGGGGCCTCCCCCATGTTAATGGACATCGTACCCAGACCCATTCAACAAAAAAGCCGTAAATACACACGTTTTTGACAAGTCATTTATTAATAGCTCTAAGCTGTCCTCTCCCGGCCAAAAAAAAGGCTGCTGTTCTGTGGCTGTCTTCCTCCGTTGTGTTGTCGCCCGCTGTCTGGCATCTGTTATATAGCCATGGGGCGTGGCCATGAAATGACGTCACCCGGAGAGCCTGCCCAGGTGACATAAAAGGGTGGGCTCTCCACGTGATGTCATCAGGTAGCCACTCCCCATGGCTATATAACAGATGCCATGCCAGACAGCGGGCAACATCACAACGGAGGAAGGTTTGTTTTTGTTTTTCAGCGGGTAACTGTCGGGAGAAATTAATAAAAATAGGATTTTCCCATGATGTACGATAAAGAAAATAGGATTTTTATAACAGCTTACCTGTAAAATCCTTTTCTTGGAGTACATCATGGGACACAGAGCCACAGTAATAACTGTATGGTTATATGGCACCTTCAGGTTATGGACACTGGCACACCCTAAACAGGAAGTTCAATTCCCCATATAACCCCTCCCCTTACCAGGAGTACCTCAGTTTTGTAGCAAAGCAATACACATGTAACCAGAAAGAGGGGAGGGACCTCTGTGTCCTGTGATGTACTCAAAGAAAAGGATTTTACAGGTAAGCTGTTATAAAAATCCTATTTTCTTTATCGTACATCACGGGACACACAGCAACAGTAATAACTGTATGGGATGTCTCAGAGCAATGCCACCTGAGGGGAGGGGACACAAACAAAAGTAGGATGCAATCAGACCTGAGGTCCTATACTGCTGCCTGCAGCACACTGCGCCCAAAGGCGATATCCTGCTTTCTTACATCCACCTGATAGAATCTGGTGAATGTATGGACTGAAGACCAGGTTGCGGCCTTGCAAATTTGAGCCATGGGGGCTTGGTGATGCACTGCCCACGAAGCACTAACAGCCCTGATGGAGTGCGCCTTGACCTGAAAAGGTGGACCCTTCAAGTCATAAGCTTGAATAAATTACCTGCCGAATCCATTTGGCAATAGTGGATTTCGATGTTGCCTGTCCTTTCCTAGGACCTTCAGGCAACACAAACAAAACATCTGTTTTTTTAATCTAAACAGTCGCCTTTAAATTGATCTTGACTGCTCTCACTACATTCAAAGAGTGTAGTGACTTTTCTTCCTTAGAACAAGGTTCTGGAAAGAATGAAGGTAAAACAATATCCCAGTTTAGGTGAAAACCCGAATCCACCTTTGGCAGAAAGCTAGGATGGAGGACACAATACTACTCTATCCTTGTGAACGATTAAACAGGGCTCTTTACAAGAAAGAGTCGCCAACTCTGATACCCTTCTTGCAGAAGAAATGACTACCAGGAACACTAGCTTCCTTGTCAAAGGGACCAAAGGAATATGTTGTATCAGCTCAAAAGGCTGTTTCTGTAATGCCGACAGAACTAAATTCAAGTCCCAAGGGTTCAGGGGTGCCCTAGCCGGTGGATTAAGCCGCGTTACCCCCTGTATAAAGCTTTGTATCAAAGAATTGTTCCGCATGAGAGTGGATCCCTTGTTCTTGACACAAAATTGTCAAGTTTTTTGTTGAACCTGGACGCAAACAGATCTACAGCCGGGATCCCCCATCTTTGGCATATAGCCAGGAAGATGTCAGGGTGAAGGGACCATTCCCCTGGGAACAACTGCAGGCGACTTAAGTAGTCTGCCTGACAGTTCTCTACCCCTGGAATGAAGATTGCCGAAATGCACAGCACATGTTTTGCTGCCCAGGTTAAGATATGGTTTACCTCTCTGTCATGTACCTGGTGGGTGAGCCTGACGTGTAGAGGAAGGCCTCTCATACAGCTTCGGCTTGTGAGCCCCTGATAGTGGGACAGCAGGCTCAGGGGCACGGTGGGGTAAGAGTGCCTATGATCAGTCCAGAAGTCTGTACCAGTAGAAGCCAGGAACTCACAAACAGGAAGCCGGAACACAGCAGGTGGCAGGCAAGCCAAACGGCAGATGGCTGGCAGGCTTGGCAGGAGATAGACAGAGGTGCACTACAGGAAGCAGGAGCTTGTAGCAGGCTGGATGACTAGAAGCAGGGTCAGACAGCAGACAGGCAGAACAGGCAAAAGCAGCAGGCAGAAGCGTAGTCGGGTCACAGGCAGGTTTTGGCAACGGACCGGCAAATCAGGCATAAACAGCAGGCAGAAGTGTAGTCGGGTCACAGGCAGGTTTAGCAACACGTGCTAAGTAACAGGAACTGGAGACAGATCAGTCCGTGGAAAGCCAGGGGTCAGGGCAGGAAACAGGCAGAGGTTGTTGGGAGCAAGCCAGATCGGTAACAGAAGTCAAATACACAGGAATCAGGAGTCAGGTAAACACTGTAGACCAAGCAGCAACCAGTCAGCGTTGAAGCGCCGTTTAAATAGACCGACTAAAGGCCATTCTGGTGACATGTGCGCGAACACGCGGTCACGCATGGTTGTCTACAGAAGTGCCTGTGGTTGTTCTGATCATTCTTGGTTGGCGCCTGCGCACAGGTATGCACCTGGAAACAGCAGCTGTACTCCGCAGACGTCTTTCCTGACACTCTGCCTGGGCTGCCTGACTTCTGGTGCCCCCTTGGTGATTGATATAAGCCACTGCTGTGGCATTGTCGGATTGAATCCTCACATGAGAATTCTGCAACCTGAATGTCCAGGCCCTTAGGGCTAGACGCACTGCTCGAATTTCTAGAATGTTGATGAGCAAGGTCCTTTCGGCTCTGGACCATTTCCCTTGGACAGATGCTTCTTCCAGGACTGCTCCCCAACCTGAAAGGCTGGCATCTGTTGATACCACCTTCCAGGTAACCGGTAATAAGGATTTCCCCTTCTGCAGATTCTCGGATATCCTCCACCAACTGAGGCTCTGGTGCACTGTGGAGACCACCCGTCTGTCCCGAAATTCTTCCTCCCAGACCTTTGAGAACTGCAGAAGTCTTCCCCCCCATTCGAGCGAGCGGGGGTGCCCCTTCATAAACAGGCTTTAACATTCTATCTCCTGCTCCAGGACTTTTTGTTCCTGGGGTTGACCCTGAGGTTTGCCTCTTGAACCTGATGGTGGAGGCCGTCGCGACTGCCTGGAGGCTGATGCCCCTAGCACTGGAGAAAAATGCAAGTTAGACTTACCGGTAACTTGTCTTCCAATAGGCTTTCAGCACAGCACCCGAGAGATCATGGCTCCTCCTCCCCCCACAGGAAACACCTCATCAATTAAGTCTTTAATAGGAGGCCTCCACCTTGCTTCCATCAGTTGTTTGTAGAGAACCTCCAGACCCAGCTGCAACACATAAGCGACACTTATATCATAGTATTACAGCAACATAATAAAAACAGGCGGGTTACTGCTGTCCTGAAAGCCTATTGGAAAACAAGTTACAGGCAAGTCTAACTTGCATTTTTTTCAAAACGTCTTTCAGGACAGCACCCGAGAGGATTATCGAGACTTACTCTATTTAGGGTGGGACAACAGCCTGTAAGACTTTCCTTCCGAAAGCCTGGTCCCCAGCCTTCATTAAGTCAAACCTATAAAGACGGGCAAAGGTTGTCAGACTTGCCCAAGTAGCTGCCTTACAGATTTGTTCGGGGGTGGCGCCAGCTTTTTCTGCCCAACTCACCACCGAAGCTCTTGTAGAATGAGCCCGGATACTTAGTGGACTCTTGACCTGTAAGGGAATAGGCTTCTGAAATAGCCATTCTCAACCATCTGGCAATGGTTCCTCTGGAAGCTTGTCTTCCTTTTTTATTACCGGAAAATAAAACAAATAAAGCGTCTGAACATCTAAAGTTTTTAGTGTTTTCCAAGTAACTCAAAACTGCTCTTTTAACATCCAGGGTATGGAATTCTTCGTCCTCCTTACCCGATGGATTAGAACAAAAAAGTAGGAAGTATCTCCTGAGTTCAATTCTGGATCGAAGCGGCCTTTGGTAAAAAATTAGGATCTGTCTTCAGAACAATTCGGTCTGAGAAAATGGAAAATAAAAATGGCTCCCTGATTGAGAAGGCTTGCAGCTCACTGACTCTTTGAGCTGTTGTAACAGCCACTAAAAAAACGGTTTTCAAAGTAACTAATTTCAGGGAGGCTAAATCAATGGGTTCGAAAGGTTCCCTGGTCAAGGCCTGTAGAATAATTGATAAGTCCCATGCTGGACAACTTTTGATCACCACTGGTCTAGACTGGGTGAGAGCTTTGAAGAATCTAATCACTAAGGGTTCTGATGAAATGTATTTTTCCAGAAATACCCCCAGTGCAGCAACTTGAACCTTGAGGGTGCTGATTGCTAGGCCCTTGTCCGCTCCTTCTTGCAGAAATTCCAGAACAGAGGAAATTTGTTTTGGTGATCTGTCAGATGCTGTGCACCAAGAGTTGAAGACTTTCCAGACTTTGGAATATATTGTTCTTGTAACCTTCTTTCTGCTGGATAGGAGGGTAGCCACCAATCTGTCCGAGAAACCTTTTCTCTTCAAGAGCTGCTCCTCAATAGCCAAGCCATGAGTTTTAGCTTTGCTACTTCCTGGTGAAGCAGAGGACCTTGTAACAGGAGGTCTTTTCTTAACAGAAGGTGCCAATACGGTTTTAGTTGCATCTGAAGAAGGGATGAAAACCAAGGCCTTTTGGGCCAGAAGGGAGTGATGAGAATTACGGTTGTATCCTCTTTCCAGATTTTTGTTATGACCCGAGGGATAAGCTGAAACGGGGGAAATGCGTAACAGAGGTGAAATTTCCAACTGTGCGCCAGAGCATCCGCTCCCAGTGATGATTCGTTCTTGTTCATGGAGAAGAAGCGCGACACTTGAGAATTTTTCTGCGTTGCAAAGAGATCCACTCTTGGCCGCCCCCATTTCTTCACTATCAAACTGAAGACCTCTGGATTCAGTTGCCACTCCGCTTCGAATACCTGGTTCCTGCTGAGGAAGTCTGCTACCCTGTTTAGGGTCCCCTTTAAGTGGACCGCAGACAAGGATAGAGTATGTAGCTCTGCCCAACTTAGAATGATTCTTGCTAGGTTTTGCAGAACTCTGGGTCTGGTTCCCCCGTCTGTTTATGTAGGCCACCGCCGTGGCGTTGTCTGACAGGATCTGAATATGTTGTCCCTGGAGCTCCTCTGCAAAAGGTTAGCAAGGCCATTTCTATTGCCTTTAGTTCCCTCCAATTTGGGGACCCCCGTGCTTCTTTTGTGGACCATGGGCCCTTTGCCCATCGACCGTTCATGTGAGCCCCCCAACCCCAGGAGCTGGCATCGGTTGTTAACCTTACCTGGGTTGGGAAGGACCACAACAGGCCTTCTGAATACCTTGTCTGGTTCTTCCACCACCAAAGACTCCTTTTCACCGTTGTGGGGATCTTCACTAGTGAATCCAGTGAGTCTTGCTGGTGATCCCAGGTTTTTAACAGAAAGCTTTGCAGAGGTCTGAAATGGAGCTTTGCCCACTGAACTGCCGGTATGGAAGAGGTCAGGGTTCCCAACGCTGACATGATCTTCCTGATGGACAGAATTTGGCTGGACTATAGCAATGAAACCACCTGTATCAACTTTTTCTGTTTTTCTTCTGGAAAGAAAATGTTTTGCTCCAAAGAGTTGATACAGAAACCCAGGAATAAGGCCCCTTTCACACTGGGGCAGTTTGCAGGCAGTATTGCGCTAAAAATACCGCCTGCAAACCGCCTCCGCTGTTTGTTCAGTGTGAAAGCCCGAGGGCTTTCACACTGAAGCGGTGCGCTGGCAGGACGGTAAAAAAAGTCCTGCCAACCGCTTCTTTGGAGTGGTGTATTCACCGCTCCTAAACCGCTCCTGCCCATTGAAATCAATGGGACAGCACGGCTATACCGCGGTAATACCGCGGCTATAGCCGCACTGTACGAGCGGATTTAACCCTTTTTCGGCCGCCAGCGGGGGTTAAAACCGCACCGCTATCAGCCGAATACAGCCGCAAAAACGACGGTAAAACAGCGCTAAAAATAGCGCTGTTTTACCGCCGACGCCCCCACCGCCCCAGTGTGAAAGGGGCCTTACACTTCCTGTGAAGGGATCAGATTTGATTTTTGAAGGTTTAACCGGTTCAATACCGGGCATTTTCACCCCCTTCCTTCCCAGACCAATTTTTTGTTTTCAGCGCTGTCACATTTTAAAGGACAATTGCGCGGTCTTGCGACATTGTACCCAAACAAAATTGACGTCATTTTTTCCCCCACAAATAGAGCTTTCTTTTGGTGGTATTTGATCATCTGCGGTTTTTATTTTTTGCGCTATAAACAAAAGAAGAGCGACAATTTTGAAAAAAAAAAAAAAAAATGCAATATTTTTTTCTTTTTGCTATAATAAATATCCCAATTTAAAAAAAAAAAAAATTTTTTTTCCTCAGTTTCGGCCGATACGTATTCTTCTAGATATTTTTGGTAAAAAAAAAAAAAAAAAAAAAAAAAAAAAATCGCAATAAGCATATATTGATTGGTTTGCGCAAAAGTTATAGCGTCTATAAAATATGGGATAGATTTATGGCATTTTTTAAAAAAATATATATTTATTTATTTTTTTTTACTAGTAATAGCGGCGATCGCAATTTTTTTTCATGACTGCGACATTATGGCGGACACATCGGACACTTTTGACACATTTTTGGGACCATTCACATTTATACAGCGATCAATGCTATAAAATTGCATTGATTACTGTGTAAATGTGACAGGCAGTGAAGGGGTTAACCACTAGGGGGCGGGGAGGGGTTAAATGTGTTTCCTAGAGAATGCTTCTAACTGTAGGGGGAGGGGATGCACAAGGGGAGGAGACCGATCTGTGTTCCTCCGTTCTGGGAACACAGATCGCTCTCCTCTGAGCTGACAGGACGTGGATCTCTGTGTTTACACACAGAGATCCACGGTCCGGCCCGGTTAACGGGCAATCGCGGGTGCCCGGCGGACATCGCGGCCGCCGGGCACACGCACCGGGTCCCGAGCAACGTGGCGGCTGGGAACTCGAGGCCGTCATATGACGTCCACCCAGGATGGGAGATCCCATCTGTGGACGTCATATTACTATAGGCGGGTGGGGAAGTGGTTAAGATCCACCCTATGGACTTGTCTAGGTGAACACGGGCCCTGACCAAGTTTTCTTGAAGACCTTCTTTGGTTTGGGCAAAAAACAGCAGGTCGTCCAGAAAAGGAATCACTGAGATTCCTTCTAGGCGCAAATGCTTCGGCCATTATTTCCGTGAACACCCTTGGGGATGATGACAGATCAAACGGGAGTGCTCTGAATTGTAGATGTACCACCTTCTTACCTTCTTTCAGTGCTAACCTTATATTCCTGTGACCTGGCGGCAATAGGAATGTGGAGGTAGGCATCTTGTAAATCTATTGATGCCATGTAGCACCCTTGATACAGGAGGTTTCTTACTGAAAAAATGGAATCCATCCGAAACCTTCTGTACTCTACTGATTTGTTCAGCATTTTGAGATTCAGGATGAGTCAAAACTTTCCTGAAGGTTTCTGAATGAGGAATACATGCGAGTATAAACCCTGGAAGAACTCCCCTGTCGGGACCGGAACAATGACTTTCTGGGTTTTCAGTTCCTGAATTAGGGACTTCATGGCGAAAGCTTTGACCGGATCCCTTGGGACGTTTGTCATCAGGAATCTTTTTGGAGGTTCTTTCATGAATTCTATCACGTATCCCTGGGAGAGCATATTCACAATGAACTGGTTTGAAGTAATGGCTCTCCACTGAGGAAGAAACTCCTGGAGTCTTCCCCCGACCTTGAGGGGGAAGTCATTACGGTTTTCCGGAAGTCATAGGAGGATTGAAGAGCACTCCACCCCTACCTTTGGGTTTCTGGGAAGACCATGGCTTCCTCTTGCTCTGCATTTTTCCTTCCTGCTGCCCTTTTTGGGGCCGAAAAAAACACTTACGGGTCTGTACCTGTTTCTTCTTGACATGAAACGACTTCTTTTTATCTGCCGTACGGTCAAGAATGGACTCTGGCTCCGAACCGAATAACAGATCACCTGCAAAAGGAATACTACACAGTCTAATTTTAGATGCAGAATCCCCTGGCCAAGTTTTCAGCCACAAGGCCCTCCTAGCAGAATTAGTTAAAGCTGCTGACCTGACTGACATGCGAATAGACTCTGCAGAAGCATCTGCAATATATGATATCGCTGCAGATAGAGTTGTAAAGGAGTCTAGAATCTCCTGTTTTGGGGAATCCGCTGTAACATGGGCCTTCAGCTGGTTAACCCAGTGATCTAAATTCCTTCCAACACAGGTTGTTGCCATTGCCGGTTTTAGATTGTTCATCACCGATTGCCAGGTTCTTTTAAGAAGCAGGTCCATCCTTTTATCCATGGGCTCCTTCAGAGTGCCCATATCCTCAAAGGTGAGGTCCGCAGACTTTGAGACCTGGGAAAAGGTAGAGTCCAATTTTGGAACTTTTTTCTATATAGAGTCAGGATTTTTCTCAAATGGAAATCTTTTCTTGTGAGCCCGGGAAAAGAATGGCTTTTTCTCAGGTTCCAGCCACTCTTTTTTAATCATATCTGTGATAATTGAATGGACTGGAAAAGAACAGCCTTTTGAATCTCCTAAACCAGCGTACATGCGGTCATGCAGGGAGAGTTCCTTCTTTTCCTCTTCTATCCCCAAAGTAGCATGGATTACTTTCATGAGTCCACCAACCTCTTCTAGCGACATTTTGTACTTAGAAGCAGCATCCGTTTCATTTTCCTCCTCCTCAGAATCTGTTTCATCTGGAGTGAGGGAAACAGACCCTTCCTGGGATATTGGACCCCCTAATATTATTTGAGAGCCGCCTTGGGGTTCTAAAGATGGCTGCTGAACCGTGGGAGGGACCTGGTTCCGGACCTGGCCCGGAGCTCATCCTTTATGGTTGTAACCAAATTGCCACACATGGATGGAGACTCCTCCCTGACTAGATGTGCAATGCAATCTGCACAAAGCGTTTTGGTCCAAACATCGCTTAATTTCTCTTTTCAGACAGGGCACCTTCTCTTGACTGGTTGGGCAGAACCTTTGGCCTGGACAAACAGAAGAGACAAGGAAACCACGCTTAAAATGCTGCCACACAGCACAAATAAGACACTCAGGTGTACTAAGGAAGACAACATCTTACTTCCATGTGCCCAGCAAGCCACCACCACCTAAAGGTCCCCTGTTAGGCAGATAAGCTAACACTAGCCACTGCAACAAACATTCCCAGGGAGATGGGGGGGTGAGTAACCCCCCACAGGAGAAAACGGCCCAGAGTAATAGAGGACACAGTCCCTTACCTTAGCCTTGCTGGCGCCTTGGCTTGCCCCCTTATCCACTGCATCACTATCCATAGCTGTCTGGAACCGGCGTTTCATTTTACCACGCGTCCGCAGATTCAAAAACGCAGCTGCGCTGACCTGGAACTTAAGGCACCAGGTGACCCTGCCCTCTCCCTCTGCGCTTTGTGGCCAGAAATGACGCCGCGCGCCGACCCGGAAGTGCTGCTTCTTTCTATGCAGGACGTGGCTGAGGCGCTCCTCTGCCACCAGAAACATGGCAGCCGCCACCGCTTATCCCAAATTCAAACATCCAGCAGGGAACGGAGGACAACCGCCTGTCTGGGGAAAAAAAAAAAAAAAAAAAAAAAGAGAAGCAGCACTCCCAGTCATACAGGCTCTCCTCAAGCATGGAAGTTGGAGCCCACGGGAAAATCCATCGGGAGGCAAGTGGGAGGATCACACTCCCAGAAAAAAGACTCAACAGGTGAGAACCTGTGTCTCCCAGGAAAGCCCTGAGAGATTATGGCTCCCACCAGAGGTGTTCCTCGAGCTGGAGGAAACACAAAAAACTGATGGAAGCAAGGTGGAGGCCTCCTATTAAAGACTTAATTGATGAGGTGTTTCCTGTGGGAGGAGGAGCCATGATCTCTCAGGTGCTGTCCTGAAAGACATTTTGGAAAAAGCCTGTTTAAATGAGGGACGTTTACTCTTTTTCTTAACTGGCAAAAGGGTACTTTTCCCACTTGATATTTTTTGGATATATATTTGTCTAAATCCTCCTCAAACAGCTTTTCACCGCAAAAAGGAAAACCAGCCAGGAGCTTCTTGCATGGCGCTTCGGCTGACCAACCTTTTAACCAAAAGATTCTACGCATACCTACCAACCTAAGCGTAAGGCGAGAGGTTTGAAGAATAGAATCTCTGATTGCATCAATTGCAAAGCACAAAGCTGCTGGCAGCTCAGCTAATTCCTGGGCCTGCTGTTCAGGGAATACCTTGAGTATCTGTTTCAAATGGTCTCTCAAGGACTGACATACCCCAATTGCCGCCACTGCAGGTTGAGCCACTGAACCTGCCAGGGAGAAAATGTTTTTTTAACAGGAATTCCAATTTTTTATCAGTTGGATCCCTAAGCATTTGTGCATTGTCAACCGGACAAGTCAAACTTTTATTCAGTGGATATAGCAGCGTCAATTGCTGGTATACTCCACATCTTAGTAAATTTTTTCTCCATAGGATAAAGTGTTGAAAACTTCTTCTTAAGAGGAAAAAAGTGCTTATCTGGGTGATTCCACTCAGAATACATAAGCTTTTCTAGTAATTAAATGGACAAGAAAAGGCACGCAAGGCTTGCGGGGGCTTTAGTGAACCCAAACAGGAAGTGGGCTCTTTAACCGACTCTGTTAAGGGTAGCTTAAATGGGGCGCAGAACATTTCAGTAAGAGAATGTACCAGCAACTTCTCAGCATGTGGAGCTGAAGAAGGTCCTTCCCCACTTGATTCCTCAGAAGAGGAATCATCAGCCTGTTCACGGTCCCCTGAGGGGGATTCATCATCCCCCTCCCACAGTTCCTCCATTTGGGGATCCTGGGTGGTAGAAGGGGACCTATTGCATTTACTTCCATTCCGTGAAGACGTGATTAAAGCCACTAATCTTTCCTCTAAACCACCTCAGCTGAGGAGAAAACCTGCTCAGTTATATAGACAGGGGCTGAAGTGTCAGAAGCAATTGCAGCCCCTGATGACCCTGATGACTCACTCTGAGAGGGAGGGTCCTTAGAACCTGAGGGTGACCCCTTTGTGTCCTTGGTCTTTGTGGCATTTGAACCACCTCCTCTGGTCATAGCGCTGAGCACAACTGCAGAGGTACCACCAAAAAACTGCACCAACTGCTGAGCAATAGTCCAGCAACTGCCAATGCTATTAAGCCTGATGCTTAAAGCAAATGTGCCTGGGAATGCCTGTGTCACCCACTCACATGCCACTCGTCTGCTCTGTGTCCCTCCTAGCTGTACGCACCTGAAAAAGGTGCATTTTATAGCTATGCAGCCCGCGTTGTGGACGCCAAATCGTGCCAACGCTGCTAAGCCCCACCCCCTTCCTCCAACCACCCATCGCACCCCTCCCTCATCCATTTTAAAATAGAGCATTTTCCCGAGCAAGCGGGCAACGAACCTGACTGGACTGCATGGAGGAGAAGAAGAAACGGCGTAATGGCGGCGAGAGCGGCACAGCACACCGCCGTCTAATGCTCCGTCTGCCTGGAGGAAAGCTATTCAGGTGGGGGGGGGACATTCCTAGGAGAAAAAAAAAAGCGTGCAGCTTGTTACACAGAGCGAGACTGACAATCATGGAACAGGTACGTGCTCTTGACAGCCCCCCGGTGGTGACTTTAACCACTTGCCGACCGCCTCACAACGATATACGTCGGCAGAATGGCACAGGCAGGCAAAGTAACGTATGGGTACGTTACTTGCCTCCCGGGGGCCCGAGGCGGTCGGCATCTTTCCCTGAGCGATCAGAGGTGAGAGGGAGGCCATCCATTCGTGGCCACCCCCTCGCGATCGCTCCCAGTCAATGACATTCTTCTTCTGCCTCTGAAATGTAAACAGCGGCAGAGGAAGTGATGTCATCTCTCCTCGAGTCGGTCTTTTCCGTTCCGGCGCCGAGGAGAGAAGACATCAAGTAAGACATCAAGTAAGTGCACCAACACTACACTAACAGTAGGACACTCTAGGCACACATTTCACCCCCCGATCACCCCCCTGTACCCCCTGTCAAAGTGATACCAATAGCAGTTTTTTTTTTCCCTGATTATTGCATTGGTGTCAGTTTGTGACAGTTATAAGTGGTAGGGCAGTTAGTATTAGCCCCCTTTAGGTCTAGGTTACCCCCCTAAGCCCCCCTAATAAAGGTTAACCCCTTGATCACCCTCCCATCGCCAGTGTCACTAAGCGATCGTGTTTTTACTGATCACTGTATTAGTGTCACTGGTGACGCTAGTTAGGGAGGTAAGTATTTAGGCTCGCCATCAGCGTTTTATAGCATCAGGGACCCCCATATACTACCTAATGAAGGTTTTTAACCCCCTGATTGCCCCCTAGTTAACCCTTTCACCAGTGATCACCGCATAACTGTTACGGGTATCGCTGGTTAGTTTATTTTTTATAGTGTCAGGGCCCCCGCCGTTTATTACCCAATAAAGGTTTAACCCCCTGATTGCCCAGCGGGTGATATAAGTTTTAGGGTCAGATAGGGTCTGCGTCGCACCAGGCAGCGTCAGGTTAGTGCCAGTAGCGCTAACACCCACGCACGCAGCATACACCTCCCTTAGTGGTATAATATCTGACGGATCAATATCTGATCCGATCAGATCTATACTAGCGTCCCCAGCAGTTTAGGGTTCCCAAAAACGCAGTGTTAGCGGGATCAGCCCAGATACCTGCTAGCACCTGTGTTTTGCCCCTCGGCCCAGCCCAGCCAAGTGCAGTATCGATCGATCACTGTCAGTTACAAAACACTGAACACACATAACTGCAGCGTTCGCAGAGTCAGGCCTGATCCCTGCGATCGCTAACAGTTTTTTTGGTAGCGTTTTGATACAGTCGCTAACAGTCAGGAGCTTTTTTACCTGTGAGTCTCACTAGTGTACCCCTAAATTTAGAGCCCAAAATGGCAAATCGAAGGTACACTAGTGAAGAGTCCTACACGTTTCTGAGCATGACAGATAGTGAAGAGGAAGTCACTCATCTGTCAGATTCAGGCTCAGAATACGATCCTGTAGAGGACAGCGGCTCCATGACAGATAGCTCTGATGACGGAGTTGTGGTCCCTGCCAAGATCAGGCGTACCAGACCCCGAACTTCTTCTGTTGTTGTTGAGGTGCAAGAATCGCAGGTCCCTCGTATGGAGCAGAGCAGTACTAGCGCCGCTATTCCTTCTGGTGAACTGGCAAACACCAGCGGCCTAGTACACCCTGGTCATACATCCAGCACTGCAGTAACACTTGGTGACGTGGCGAGTCCCATAAGTGCAGTTCAAGCTGGTGAGGTGGCAAGCACAATTAGTGTCCCGCTGCCACCAAGAAGAAGACGAACACAGGCCCGTCGTGCCCATAGTGCCCTTCCTGCTGCATTCGCCAATCCTAATTAGGAACTCACCACTTATGCAGCACCGTACTTCCCCTATTCACTGGCCAACCCGGCATTCAGGTGGAAACAGTTGATTTTACATCACTTGATTTTTATTCGCTGTTTTTCACCGAAGATCTCTATAGATCTATTGTGTACCAAAGCAATTTGTACGCTGGTCAACACATCGCCACTATTCCCCAGTCCTCCCTTGCCAGAGATTGGAAACCAATTACGGTTTCCGAATTTAAGATCTTTCTGGGCCTTTCCCTCAACATGGGCATAACTAAAAAAAAAAAAAAAAAAAAAAAAAGAGTGGGTTGCGGTCATATTGGTCCACTGACCCAATTCACCGTATGCCCTTGTTCTCCGCCCCCATGACCAGGGCACGATACGAGCAGATTTTGCGGTTCATGCACTTCAACAACAATGAACTCTGTCGTCCTCGTGGAGACCCTGGATACGATCGGCTCTACAAAATTCGGCCCCTTGTAAACCACTTCAACCAACGTTTTGCAGACTTGTTTACGCCCCATCAAGTTGTCTGCATTGATGAGTCCCTGATTAAGTTTTCTGGCCACTTGTCATTCAAACAGTACCTTCCCAGCAAGCATGCCAGATACGGGGTCAAGATGTATAAGCGCTCTGACAGGGCCACAGGATATACATGTAGTTTATGGTTTACAAGGGAAAAGATAGTCACGTAGAGCCGAAAAACTGCCCTGACTACATAGGAAGCGCTGGCAAGATTGTGTGGGACTTGGTGTCACCCTTATTCGGAAAGGGGTACCACTTGTACGTGGACAATTATTACACGAGCGTGCCACTTTTTGATCAACAGATTGGAGCCTGTGGCACCGTGCGACCTAATCGTCGGGGCTTTCCCCAGCGGCTTGTAGATTCCCGTCTTAGGCTGGGGGAGAGAGCCTGCTTGCAGTGTAATAATTTGCTCACTATGAAGTGGAGGCATAATAAGAATGTTTTCGTTCTTACCTCCCTTCATGCAGACACGATGGTCCAAATTCCTACGGCGACTGGTGTTGTGGAGAAACCCCTCTGTATCCACGAATATAACCTTAACATGGGAAGGGTGGACCTCAACGACCAGTTGTTGGCGCCGTACCTAGTTGCCTGTAAGGCCAGACGCTGGTACAAGAAAGTGTCTGTTTATTTATTTCAATTGGCTTTGCTGAATGCTCATGTGCTATACAGAGCTTCAGGACGGACTGGATCCTTCCTTCAGGAAGAGATCGTCAGAGCCCTTCTGTTTCCAGACGGTGCTCCACCTCCCCTTCCCCAACCAAATACAGTAATCCGGCTGCATGAGAGGCATTTTCCTTATGTCCTCCCGAGTACCCCTACCCAACGAGCCCCCCAAAGAAGATGTTGTGTCTGCAGCAAGCGCGGATATAGGCATGACACCCGCTATTATTGTCCCTCCTGTCCTGACAATCCTGGTCTTTGCATTGGTGAATGTTTTGAACGCTACCATACACTAGTTGAGTTTTAGCATAGGATACAGCACTGCACAGACTAGGCACACTTTCACAGGGTCTCCCAAGATGCCATCGCATTTTGAGAGACCTGGTACCAGTTACAAAAGTTACAGTTGGGAAAATAAAAAAAACAAAAATAGTTGTCGTTTTATTGTTCTCTCTCTCCCTCTCTCGTTCTGCTCTTTTTTACTGTATTCTATAATGTTTTATTGTTATTATGTTTTATCATGTTTGCTTTTCAGATATGTAATTTTTTTTATACCTTACTGTTTACTGTGTTTTATTGTTAACCATTTTTTTGTTTTCAGGTACGAAATTCAGCTTCAGCGCGGATTTATTTATCTTGACAGCAACGGCGTTTGCTCCCACGATACATAAAGCCGTGACTCCAGCGCTGTCAGAGGTGATTTCACCACCACAGTTACATACTTCAGCATATATGCTGAAGCATGGGGGCAGCAGGGGCGGAGGTGCTCCTACCCTTTTGCGGGAGGATGCCCCCCATGCTTTGGTAAATATAAATAAATATATATATATATATATATATATATATATATATATTTTAGGGACAGATTGCGTTAAAAAATTATTTTTTACTATTTTTTTTGTATTTGCTTTGCAGGTATGGAAAGTCTTATTGTTATACTGTAATGTTATTTTGTTTTACTGTTAATCATTTGCTTAGCAGGTATGCCATTCAGTTGCAGCGCGGATTTATTTATCTTGACACCAACAGCGTTTGCTCCCACGATACATAAAGCCGTGACTCCAGCGCTGTCGGAGGTGATTTCACCACCACAGTTACATACTTCAGCATATATGCTGAAGCATGGGGGCAGCAGGGGCGGAGGTGCTCCTACCCTTTTGCGGGAGGATGCCCCCCATGCTTTGGTAAATATAAATAAATATATATATATATATATATATATATATATATATATATATATATATATATATATATATATATATATATATATATATTTTAGGGACAGATTGCGTTAAAAAATTATTTTTTACTATTTTTTTTGTATTTGCTTTGCAGGTATGGAAAGTCTTATTGTTATACTGTAATGTTATTTTGTTTTACTGTTAATCATTTGCTTAGCAGGTATGCCATTCAGTTGCAGCGCGGATTTATTTATCTTGACACCAACAGCGTTTGCTCCCACGATACATAAAGCCGTGACTCCAGCGCTGTCGGAGGTGATTTCACCACCACAGTTAAAAAAAAAAAAAAAAAAAAAAAAAAAAGAGCATATGTGCCGAAGCATGGGGGCAGCAGGGGCGGAAGAGCGGAGGAGCGATTTGCTCCTACCTTTTGGGAAGGATGCCCCCATGCTTCGGCATATATAAAACGGTGCATGTATTCCCATCATTAGAAGTGGGTGGATGAAGGGAGGTATTCTAATGGTGGGCATACCCACCGATCACTCTTTTTCGTTCAGTCCACAGGCTGCATGAAAAAAAAAAAAAAGTTTACAATATATGCCCAACAAGCACTAGCAATGTACTGGTATGTTGCTGGACTTTGAGTGGTTATACCAGAATGATGCCTGCAGGTTTAGGTATCATCTTGGTATCATTCTTTTCAGCCAGCAGTTGGCTTTCATGTAAAAGCAATCCTAGCAGCTAATTAGCCTCTAGACTGCTTTTACAAGCAGTGGGAAAGAATTGCCCCCCCACCCACCGTTTCCATGTTTTTCTCTGGCTCTCCTGTCCCAACAGGGAACCTGAGAATGCAGCCGTTGATTCAGCCAGCTGACCATAGAGCTGATCAGAGACCAGAATGGCTCCAATCATCTCTATGGCCTAAGAAACCTGAAGCTACAAGCATTTTATGACTTAGATTTCGCCAGATGTAAACAGCACCATTGGGAAAGCATTTTATTACACCGATCTTGGTGTGGCCAGATGCTTTGAGGCAGAGGAGAGATCTAGGGTCTAATAGATCCCAATTAAAAAAAAAAAAAAAAAAAAAAAAAAAAAAAAATGAAAAGGATGGAGTTTAAAAATAAGATAAAAAAGCAAAAAAAAATAAAAAATAAATACGAAGCACCCCTGTCCCCCCCTGCTCTCGCGCAAAGGGAAACGCAAGTGTCGGTCTGGTGTCAAATGTAAATAGCAATTGCACCATGCATGTGAGGTATCACCACGAAGGTCAGATTGAGGGCAGAAATTTTAGCAGTAGACCTCCTCTGTAAATCAAAAGCGGCAACCTGTAAAGGCTTTTAAAAATGTATTTAGTTTGTCGCCACTGCACGTTTGAGCGCAATTTTAAAGCATGTCGTGTTTGGTATCCATGTACTCAGCCTAAGATCATCTTTTTTATTCCATCAAACATTTGAGAAATATAGTGTGTTTTAGTGCATTAAAATTTTAAAGAGTGTGTTTTTTTCCCCAAAAAAATACCTTTGAAAAATCGCTGCACAAATTCTGTGTGAAAAAATAAATAAATAAATGAAAAAACACCCACCATTTTAATCTGTAGGGCCTTGCGTTAAAAAAAATATATATATATATATATATATATATAACGTTTGGGGGTTCAAAGTAATTTTTTTGCAAAAAAAAATAATTTTTTCATGTAAAACCAAAAGTGTCAGAAAGGGCTTTGTCTTCAAGTGGTTAGAAGAGTGGGTGATGTGTGACATCAGCTTCTAAATGTTGTGCATAAAATGCCAGGACAGTTCAAACCCCCCCCCCCCCAAATGACCCCATTTTGGAAAGTAGACACCCCAAGCTATTTGCTTACAGGCATGTCGAGTCCATGGAATATTTTAGATTGTGACACAAGTTGCAGAAAAGAGACTTTTTTTTTTTATTTTTTTTTTTGCACAAAGTTGTCACTAAATGATATATTGCTCAAACATACCATGGGAATATGTGAAATTACACCCCAAAATACATTCTGTTGGGGTGCCTACTTTCCAAAATGGGGCCATTTGTGGGGGGTTTGTGCTTTCTTGGCATTTTATGGTCTACGAAACTGATAGGTAGTGAGGAGTGAAATCAAAAATTTACGCCCTTAGAAATCCTGAAGGCAGTGATTGGTTTTCGGGGCCCAGTATGCAGCTAACCTCCCAAAAAGTCCCACACATGTGGTATTCCCGTACTCAAGAGAAGCAGCAGAATGTATTTTGGGGTGTAATTCCACATATGCCCATGGCATGTTCGAGCAATATATCATTTAGTGACAACTTTGGGCAAAAAAAAAAAGTTTGTCACTTTCCCGCAACTTGTGGCAAAATATAAGATATTCCATGGACTCAACATGCCTCTCAGCAAATAGCTTGGGGTGTCTACTTTCCAAAATGGGGTAATTTGGGGAGGGGGGGGGGGTTGTGCCCATGGCATGTGTGAGCAATATATCATTTAATGGCAACTTTTTGTCTTTTTTTTTTTTTATCATTATTCAATCACTTGGGTCAAAAAAATGTAATATTCAGTGGGCTCAACATGCCTCTCAGCAATTTCCTTGGGGTCTCTACTTTCCAAAATGGGGTCATTTTGGGGGGGGGGGGTTGTACTGCCCTGCCATTTTAGCACCTCAAGAAATGAGATAGGCAGTCATAAACTAAAAGCTGTGTAAATTCCAGAAAATGTACCCTAGTTTGTAGACACTATAACTTTTGCGCAAACCAATAAATATATGCTTATTGACATTTTTTTTACCAAAGACATGTGGCCTAATACATTTTGGCCTAAATGTATGACTAAAATTAAGTTTATTGGATTTTTTTTATAACAAAAAAGTAGAAAATATCATTTTTTTTTTCAAAATTTTCCGTCTTTTTCCGTTTATAGCGCAAAAAATAAAAACCGCAGGTAATCAAATACCATCAAAAGAAAGCTCTATTTGTGGGAAGAAAAGGACGCAAATTTTGTTTGGGTAATGCATTGCATGACCGCGCAATTAGAAGTTAAAGCGACGCAGTGCCAAATTGTAAAAAGTGCTCTGGTCAGGAAGGGGGTAAATCCTTCCGGGCTGAAGTGGTTAAAGGAGAAAACCCACAAGAATTAGAAAAATTCCTTAGAAATCTCCCTTACCTTATCCAGCTGCAGGGTTCTGTGGTAACAGGCCCAATCTTCACCTCTCATGGTGGGCTCCATTTAGAAAACCTTCGGGGATTGGGGCCCCCTTTTTATGGTGGGATCCACAGCCCTGGGCCTGTAAAAAGCACCCCCCTAGGAATATGGCTGAAAAAAACAAATACTGGATCCCAGGGTCCAGCTCTCTAAAAAGAGAAGCGTTACAAGCAAAACCTTGTTTCTTAGGACACGAGGCCCGGGTACCATTCAATTAGGCCTGGAAAAGACACTTTGATTGGATCCGGTTGCATGGCTTGCCCCAGTAAGGAATATTCCATCGGAGCTCAGCACAGCACATCTTTACTCGTGACCAACACCTAAGACACTGGTGAAAAAAACTGAGGTACTCCCGGTAAGGGGAGGGGTTATATGGGGAATTGATCTTCCTGTTTAGGGTGTGCCAGTGACCATCACCTGAAGGTGCCATATAACCATACAGTTATTACTGTGGCTCTGTGTACGATAAAGAAAGGACTTTACGCTTTTTTTGGTGAATGAGTACAGATACCCATTCACATGGGGAGGGGGGGATAGCGGGACAAAAGGGGCTTCCAGATGCCGATAAGCCCCCCCACCCGAAAACCCCAACAACCACCAGCGACGGTACAAACACTCCACTCAGGTACATACCTAATTAACTTATTTGTATTAAATCTATCATGCTTGTGACTGCTCTGTGCTGCTCTGATGCCTATAAGGACTTGGTCCTCTTTACTGTTGACTTTCAGCAGCAGGTACTACATAGTATATTTTGTGTTTCATTAGGTATTCCTTTAAAGTGATTTGTATGCTGGGAGGTGTGTGGTCCCTGGCATTAAGCCAGCTGCCGTATCTGCCTCTGTGAGTGTTAACCCCTACTATTTATTGTGTGCCATGATGATGTGAAGGCTATTTCCAGCTTACCCTCACACATTATAAAGACACTATCTTTTTTTTCTATACCTTAGCTGGCCTTTTTGTACCATCTACACTCACCTTCAGCGTGGGGCTCCCTCGGTACGGCGGCAGCATTTATCCTGGCAGACCTACCCCATTCTCCCCCCCCCCCATCCTCTAGGAGATACAGGTAAGCAATCGCACTGTGATAGCCAAGATGCACATGCATGTAATTTCAATAGATGAATCCATATTTTCTGTACTCATGTTCTGATCTAACATACAACTATTGTTGTATGTTTTTCGCTAGAAGGCAGTGTATTCTGCATGTGACCAGCATCCCGAGGAAGCCCGACAGATGGGCGAAACATGTTGGGAAGTACATCGTCTTTGCTGTGTTACTGCATCTGCAACTAAATACATGTGGCACTTCTATATATAAATCTCCTTTTTACATTTTTATGTGTAAAAAAAAATATATATTTTTATTATATTTTCTCAATAAAGTAAAAATCTTTTTATACAAAAATATTTGATATCTATTTGATGTGCACCCAAAAATCCCCACTCTCCTTGGTCCTAAATACACCAGCGACGGTAGTCGGGAAGAGGCCCTTGTCCCCTTGCCCCAAATCATGAGGGGGGGTTCCCCTCCAAATCCATACTAAACCCAGAGGACCTGGGGGTGACCCCACGACATTTTATTTTTTTCGCAATTGTTTTTTGTACATTCAGCTGTCAGTAGGAAATCCTGCTGACTCATCCTTTGTTAAAGTGGATGTAAACCCACAAAAAAAAAAAAACACTCCTGCAAGACAAAGGCATAATGAGCTAGTATGCATAGCATACTAGCTCATTATGAAATACTCACCTTAGATGAGCCCTCGCAGCAGTCCCAGTACACAGCTCCGGCCGGCAAAATCGCTCCCAGAGTTACTTCGCGGGGTCCGGCGCTGTGATGACGTCACTCCCGCGCATGAGCCGCTGGTAACGGCATATTAGTTCATGCAACGGCACGAACCAGCCATTGCTTCGGTGCCGATGACGTCAGCACATGCTGATACAGGGGAGATCTCCTAAACCATGCAGGTTTAGGAGATATCTGGGTAGCTACAGGCAAGCCTCATTATAGGCTTACCTGTAGTAAAGAGTGGATTGTAAGCTATATACAGTGTTTGAAGTTCAGTCACTTTTTTTGTAAAACATGGATGTCAGCGGACATGAAAACAGATGTAAACATTGACACTGGATGTAAAAAAATAAATAAAGATAAAAATAAAATAATAGAATGCCCGTACAAAACCAGCCTTACCCTTTGGTCCCTTTCACACCGGCTTTCCGATCAGGTCCGCCTGTCAGTTTCAGGCGGACCTGATCGGATACTCCATTTACCCCAGTGGGGCAGCGGATGTCAGCAGTGACATGTCCACCGATAACCAATCCAATCCCGTCCGTGAAATCCAGACGCATGGAAACCCTATTTTTCATCCGTCTGGAGAATCGGATCGGATGAAACCGGACAGGTGTCCTGGTTTTCATCCGATCTCCATTGAGGACAGCGGGGCTTTGACAGGTCCATCTCCGCACAGTGAGCGGAGACGAACCTGTCATCTGCCTGCTCAGAAGATCGATCCCTGCTGAGCAAAGCGGAGTCCGAACACGGACAAGCCCATGTGAAAGGACCCTCCGCACATGCCTTCAGTTTGTTTCATCAGTTCAATCACATTTTTTCAAAAAGAAAGAAAAAAAAAAAAAAATTGGATCAGTTTTTACATCTATTTAAGTCAAAATTTTGATTTACATTAGGAGCTGCACGATTGAGAATCACAAGTTTTTTTGCTTAGAATAAAGATCATGATTCTCTTACGATTCTCGCAGCGTAATATCTTTCACATTATACAAATAAATTGGGCTACCTTTACTGTTTAGTTTTCTTTAATTCATGGAAGTGTATTTATTCCCAAAAGTGTATTTTTTCCCCCCCAAAAAATTGCGTTTGAAAGACCGCTCCACAAATACAGCGTGACATAAAATATTACAAACGTCCACCATTTTATTCTCTAGGGTGGACTCAACTCCTGTCCTCAGGACCCACCAACAGGCCAGAATTGCAAGATAACTGAAATACATCACAGGTGATATAATTTGCTGCTTAGTGATTGCAGCATTCTAGTCTGCATCTCCCCTAGGTAATACTTAAATACATAAAATCTGGCCTGTTAGTGGGTCCTGTGGACATGAGTTGAGAACCACTGCTCTAGGGTCTCCGATTATATATTTGGGGGTTTTAAGTCATTTTCTATTAAAAAAATACTGATTTTAACTTGTGAGCAACAAAATGTCAGAAAAAGGTTTAGTCTTTAAGTGGTCAAACTGACATCATCTACAGACAGAAACTTATGCCTTTGATCTAAAGAACTGAGAAATCCATTGGGGGTTATTTACTAAATGTAAATCCACTTTGCACTGCAAGTGCACTTGGAAGTGCAGTCGTTGTAGATCTGAAGGGGACATGCAAGGAAAAAAAAAAAAAAAACCACCACACACACAACACACACAGCATTTTTGCTTGCACATGATTGGATGATTAAATCAGCAGAGCTTCCCCACAGATCTACAGCGACTGCACTTACAAGCGCACTTTCAGTGCACTTGTAGTGCAAAGTGGATTTGCCTTTAGTAAGTCAAACCCATTGCATCTATGTGATAGCAGATATGTGACAGGTACTCTTTGGGGTGGGGGGGGCCCATTGTGTGCAAGGAGAGGAGAGGTGAAGAGCAGTATACACAGTGAGGGGGCAGCCTATACAGACAGGCTCCCTCACTTGCTGACTGTCCCTGTCAGCTTTTAGATGTAATTATCGACTTTTTGTTTCCTATACTTGATAGCGCTGAGAAGGAGCTGTAATTCGAGCCCACCACTAAATTAAACAAAGGGGTGGGGGGTGGGGTCACCTGGTGACCCTTCCCCTTTATTTAATTTAGTGGCGGGTTCGCATCTAAAAGCTGACAGTGACAGTTGTAGTAAGGACGTTAGAGCGCATTAAGTACTGCATGAATCTGGGTTGAAGAATCATGCATAGAAACATGTTCTGCGCTGGTGGATGGAAGAGGTTGGGACGGAGTTGGGAATAACAACCAAACAAAAAAAAAAAAAAAAAAAAACTGCCCCCCCCCAGCTGAGGCCGGGAAAGGGGTACACCAGTGATAAAACTCAGCTACGAGTTTGGAAAGGTCACACTCCTTGATGTTGGGGTGCTCCATGCACTGAACCCCCATACAGCAGTGGAGAGATGAATGTGAATTGTCCGCTTCCGAAACGCGCGACATGCCCTGACCTATGGAAACACAAACTAGAGAAATGAGAACAGACAACCAACCTACGAAAACAACCCCCCTTCGTACCTGACAAGTATGAGGATGTAGGTGCAGAAATGACAAGCCAACAGTGCGTGAATGTGAAGCTAATGACAACACCACCCTAGTGTATGCAGTAAGCGAGCCCGAGCAACCTGCATCACCAAGACAGGTAATTAAAAGCGAACACTCAGGGCCGAGGTACCCACAGACCGTGGTGTGTAGTAGTAAAGGTGTATAATGGTGAACGTGCACGTATGACGCATGGTATACGGGCGAGAAGATTGTGGGACGACAATCAATTAAAAACGAAATCTCAGCCTGTATGGATCCATAGACGTGACAGACCCTGGATGTGTGCACTAGCTGACAGAAATGCTACGACAGGAAAAAGCTACAAAATGAAATGTCATGACAGAAATGCTACGACTGAAAAGCTGCGACATGAATGCTCCCCTCGAAAGCTACGACAGAAATGCTGCGAACGATGATTGATGCTGACAGATTGAAAAACCAAGCAAGAGCACCGAGCAGATCTGGAATTAACGTCTGTCATAGAGTAGTGTACTCAGAGCACTGTTGCTAATGGTGCGACGGAAATGCTACGAACGAAACCCTACGAACGGAAACTACGACAGGAAAAACATGCTGGACATAACCGCTGTGACAGAAAACACTGTGACAGAAGCTGCTATGGCGACAGGAAAAGGCTACGAAAGGAAAAGGCTACGACAGGAAAAGGCTACGAACGAAAAGCTATGACAGAAATGAACGAAATGCTAAACACCAGAAATAAAATGCTCATGCTCCAGTTACATGAATCAACTCCCAGAATGCATGGCCCTCCCCTGGACCTCCAGCGACAGATCAGCTGGCTTCTCTGTCCCCCTACCCTTATCTTACGTGATTGTTTCCTATGGCTAAGTGCTCGCTGAGTATGCATTTAGTTGCTGATCATACAAGTATAGCGTATCCTGGTGTTTGGTAAGCAGTTCAAATGAGGTTGCTAGACAACCCAGATGCTGGATAAAAAGCTGAAAACAGGGAGCTAAAGAATCACAAATGACAACCGCTAGATATGCATTTCTTAAATAGGTGTGGGGACAGTTGGTTTGGGCATGGTGGATATGGCTGGAGGTGTATACATGAAGACGTGTCCACATGGAGAATGAAGAGTATAGGTGACACTGGATCTGTACATTGCTAATAAAGGACTTTTCCCAAGCTGTCTTGTCTTTACCATCTTTGACACTTTTTTTTCTGAAATGGTAGGGGTACAATGTACCCCGTTACCAATTCACATAGGGGGAGGCCTGGGATCTGGGGGTCCCCTCCTTAAAGGGGGCTTCCAAATTCCGATGCGCCCCCCCCACATACCCCCACAACCACCAGCCAAGGGTTGTGGGGATGAGGCCCTTGTTCCCATCAACATGGGGACAAGGTGCTTTGGGGGTCTACCCCAAAGCACCCTCTCCATGTTGAGGGCTTGCGGCCTGGTACAGTTCAGGAGGGGGGTGGTCTGGTCCCCTCTTTTCCTGCGGCCTGCCAGGTTGCGTGCTCGAATAAGGGTCTGGTATGGATTTTGGGGGGTCATTAAGAAATCTAATATTCCAAAAGGGACATCTGTTCACATATCAGCTATACTTTATCGGTTAACACCATCACAATGTGTCAGGATGACAAACAGTGTATATCAACTATTGAATTAATATTTGACCTCATACAAGAGGATAGTACATCCGTGAGAAATCCAATATTCAAAAGAGGACCTCTGTTAGCATATCCTCTATAATAAAACAATGTGAATCAAATGTGTATCACACAAATTAAAAATCATACATAAGCATGTGTGGATAAGAGTAAATAATAAGTCTCTGAGGTGGGGACAGTTCATATAATCAAATGGAGACTTCTTGGAGCATAGGTATCTATCTCAAAATGACATTTGTTGCTGGATTCCTCCAGTGATCAGCCTGGTGTAATAATATAAAATGCCCTTACCGGACGCGGTGGACTCACAGGCCGTACAGCGGTGAGTCATACGAGCTTGAACCGTGTACCACGGTAGAGTTATAATTGTTCCTGGTCCACCATCAGATGATCTTGATAGAAAACTCCAATCATAAACGGTCTCCCGGTTCGTCCTCCAACACTCACTTTGGTCTCCGACAATTCAGGACAGGGACAATAGGAGAAGAAAGGCTCCACATAGTGTGAATTCCGAAAGGATTTTATTGCATAAAAAATTCCAGCATAAAAAATTCCAAATAAAAGCAAAATTTATAAAAACATGAAAAAATGTAGTAAGCGCAGTAGATAAATGGTTTGAGGTAGCGTCCTACACCCGACGCGTTTCGTCTGAAAAGACATCAACTGGGGTACAGCTCACCTCTCATCTTCTGCGCTATTTAATAAAAAGTGCTCAAAATTGCATTGGGGACACCTGTGCGGCGTGACTTCCGGGTTTGCATCACGTGGGGATATTTTTAGTCAGCTGACTATCTGTCTAACCTATCACCAGATGGCTTCCAGATCCAAACCAAACCTCGGTTTGGATCGTCCATATAGCCAATTAGAATCAGGCGATGTGGACATGTGGTCACCGCGCTCGCGCGTCACAACCTTATGACGCTCCGCGTCATAAGGTTGTGACGCGCGAGCGCGGTGACCACATGTCCACATCGCCTGATTCTAATTGGCTATATGGACGATCCAAACCGAGGTTTGGTTTGGATCTGGAAGCCATCTGGTGATAGGTTAGACAGATAGTCAGCTGACTAAAAATATCCCCACGTGATGCAAACCCGGAAGTCACGCCGCACAGGTGTCCCCAATGCAATTTTGAGCACTTTTTATTAAATAGCGCAGAAGATGAGAGGTGAGCTGTACCCCAGTTGATGTCTTTTCAGACGAAACGCGTCGGGTGTAGGACGCTACCTCAAACCATTTATCTACTGCGCTTACTACATTTTTTCATGTTTTTATAAATTTTGCTTTTATTTGGAATTTTTTATGCTGGAATTTTTTATGCAATAAAATCCTTTCGGAATTCACACTATGTGGAGCCTTTCTTCTCCTATTGTCCCTGTCCTGAATTGTCGGAGACCAAAGTGAGTGTTGGAGGACGAACCGGGAGACCGTTTATGATTGGAGTTTTCTATCAAGATCATCTGATGGTGGACCAGGAACAATTATAACTCTACCGTGGTACACGGTTCAAGCTCGTATGACTCACCGCTGTACGGCCTGTGAGTCCACCGCGTCCGGTAAGGGCATTTTATATTATTACACCAGGCTGATCACTGGAGGAATCCAGCAACAAATGTCATTTTGAGATAGATACCTATGCTCCAAGAAGTCTCCATTTGATTATATGAACTGTCCCCACCTCAGAGACTTATTATTTACTCTTATCCACACATGCTTATGTATGATTTTTAATTTGTGTGATACACATTTGATTCACATTGTTTTATTATAGAGGATATGCTAACAGAGGTCCTCTTTTGAATATTGGATTTCTCACGGATGTACTATCCTCTTGTATGAGGTCAAATATTAATTCAATAGTTGATATACACTGTTTGTCATCCTGACACATTGTGATGGTGTTAACCGATAAAGTATAGCTGATATGTGAACAGATGTCCCTTTTGGAATATTAGATTTCTTAATGGTTCACTGTACTTTCGCATATGGTCTAATATAACTTTTGATATACACTGTTTGTCACCCTAGCACATTTTTGATGCTGCTAACTGATACAGTATAGCGCTACACTTTTTTGTTTCTTTATTTATTGTCACAATTGGTCTAATTGTTGGTGTTGGCTGCTTATTATTTCACTACATTTTATTTTCACTTTTATTGGTTTGTTGGGTTGGCGCAGCAGTTTCTCTTCTCTTTTTTTACTTTATGGATTTTGGGGGGCCCCTACGTCATTTTCTTTTTCTTTTTTTAATTTTGGCACAGGGTTCCCCTTAAAATCCATACCAGACCCGAAGGGCGTGTGTAGTGGTCATCTTTCTGCATGTTAGTAGTTAGAGATCCAGTTACATGTCAGAATAGCAGCTACTAGGGAGTAAGTCGGCTGACCGAGTTCCAGTGCCACACCAGTTTCTGCTGGTAAGAAGTTGTTTTACAGGCTGGTTGGACAATGGCTGGAGATCTACTCATTATCGCTGACCTGGTCTGCAGGTCTCCGGCACCACGATGGACACAGCATAGTGATCATGCCTTGCAAAGGGCTATTCCTCATTCTCTTTCAGCCACTTCACGTGTATATGCACACGCTTTAGTGTTGACTGCATTTCATTGCTCAGGGCTTTATAATGACAGTGGTAGTCAGCACTGCACAGTGTGTGTGTTAGCACAGACACCTCCAGTCCCCCATCAGGGGCTGAAAATGCAGGAGTACAACTACTGTATACTAACTGGGTAATTTAGTGAAAGTTGCAGAAATTTAAAAAAAAAAAAAATTTAATTAAAAAATCCTATTACAATAAACAAACATACTAAAGCTTAAGATTTTTAAATTTCCCCAAACCAAAAAGGTGTATTAAAACAAAAACAAAAAAACCCAAAAAAAAAAAAAAAAAACACCCACACAAAACACAAAGAGTAAGGTATACGTAATCCAGGAGGGGTACAATATATTAGTTGCTTAACAGGCTGCACTTATTTAAGTTTTAGTGACGTTTCTCTTCCTCCCCCCCCCCCCCACCAGATTCTCTTTGTTTCCTTACTTATAGGCGATTCCAGGCATAATTCGTATAACTTGAGTGTTATTTTTATCGATGAGGTTTGGTCCAATTTGAAACACATATGTTTCTGTGGGAGGTGGCTCACCAAACACAGTTCTGCATTGCGGTATGTTAAACACATTTGGGACAATGTACGTTTCATTGTTTTCTAAAAGGAAAAAGAAAAAAAAAAAAAAAAAAAAAAAACACAACACATTAGTATACAAAACATAAAAGACACCCATGTTGATTAAGCTGGTGTCAATAGCATGAATTTGAAACCCTCCCACTCAGCCCAAATCTTTGCCACTCCCATCCCCCCCAGGTTAATTCCCCTTCTAGAATCCCAAATCCCCCTTCCAACACAAATCCCCCCCCCCCGCCCCCCCGCCCCCCACGATACCACAATGCCCAGGGCAGACACCCCTTGTCCCGGCACTGCCTGTAGTTGACCTCCATCAAGCTGGTTTTAAATATAGACTTGTATGGAAATACAAAATCTTTCTAAAGCAAAGACCAATTGACACAGGTCAACGCTGTGTTAAAGCAGACACCAGATGCCACAAAGCTTTGGGTTTCTAGCACTAAGATCCACCAGCTTAAAAGTTAGCTAGCCAAACATTGGTTGATTGATTTGTTATATTTTGGTACTATGAACGCATATATGAAGAAGTTGCAGGTCCAGCTATCATGTTGCATACTGTATGCATTAATGGTTGCCTTTAAATAAGATTTGTCCACTATGATTTTTTGACATGATGTTCATGTGTCATAAGTTTTGTATTACAGCTTTCTATGATCTGCAGGGTGTCATTTGGATTGAGTCACTGTCTGCCAAGGTACTATACTGTAAATTAAAGCACCCCTTTAAAAATTAAGTCAGCAGATACACATACTGTAGCTGCTGAATTTTAACATTAGGACACTTACCTGTCCTGGAGTGCAGCAATGTCAGCACCGCAGCCGAGTGCTGCCTAGAGTGTCCTGGATTAAAAGGGATGATGTGGCAACCCTAAAGCTGCCACCGCCATTGCGGGTAAGGGAACCTTCATGGCCAGGTCCCTACTGTGCATGCGAAGCGCACTGCACCCACTGCCCCAACAAAAGCAGAGGGGGGAAGGATGCTGATGTAATTTGCCATGGCCCAGTCTCCCAGAAGTGGGGACAGGGTACCTGTAAAAGAAAAAAAAAAACCCAGGTACCCGCTCCCAACGAAAGGTGCCAAAACGTGGCACCGGAGAGGTGGCTATTTCACCACAACTGGATCAGTTATAGAGATCACATTCAGTGCTTAAATTGCAAAAGCATAAAACAGAATTATTTTTCTCCAGTCCAAAAAATAAATAAACCCCTCCTCCTCCCCCCCAGAATTGAGGCTTTTTTTTTTTACTGCTGAAAAAAAAAAAAAAAAAAAAAAAAAAAAAAAAAAAAAAACAACACACACAAACACACACACACACACACACACACACACACACACACACACCTGCTAAATTCATTTTACAGCTAATGCCACTGGCATTTTTATAATTGTCCAGTGTGCATGAGGGCCTATACTTTCTGAAGCAAGAGACACAGAAAGCAGTGCTCCACAAACACACAGAGCTATATTGATACATTCTTTAGGAGACTGCCCCTTTGTCAACATAATGTCACAGCAAGACATTACAATTTCTGTGGAGGCTGAAACCCAGCAAGAGACAGACAATTTCCAGATCAAAGGTAAGCAAAAAACAAGCTAAACAAACTTTGAAGGTTCAACAGAATTATGAAGCTGATAAAGAGGAACTGCTGTTTAAGGTGAAATTGGTTATGGTCCATCATTGATTGCAAATCCTGTCCCTCAACCTTTTAATGGAGGTACTGCAACTAGAAGGTGCTCTTAAATTAATTTCTACCGATGAGGAGTTAGGATATGTCATGTCAAATCACATGCCAAATTGGACCAATGTGAACCTGGGCTTAGGGACCGTAAGAATTTAGATGGCAATACATCCGATTCATCATTTGCATCCTCTGACTCTTCCCTTTACACAGTCTATACAATCACAGGGTACACACACAGATTCTGTATCTATGAAACGGAAAGACGAGATACTACCTCTATACATGGTGGCAGTCACTACTACTGCTATTCACATGTCAGACCTCTCATACTACTGATACTCGGGTGTCCAGCTCACAGGTCAGCAGGAATCCTCTTTGTGGTATGATTCCCAAAACCACTGTTTCAATTGATAAGACAAAATTACAGAGAATGTAGCCTCCAATCTCATGAAAAAGCCTATCATGATGGACCAACCAATTACCAAACTGGGCAACGGAAAAGACGAGCGCAAAAGAAATGAATCTGGTTTAGATCTGTCCTAAGATGAAATAAAGATCTTGCAATACGGTCTTAATTTTTGTCATGGACAAATTTTAACTAATCAAAAGGATGTACACCTGTTTGCCTGTAAACACAATTTCAGATCATCTATTGAAGGCCCCAAGATAAAAAAAAAAAAAAAAAAAAAGAAGAAGGAGAGAGAAGGCAGCACTTGTGTGGCTTACTATTTGACTGGCACAAGATTAGAAGATGCTCAAAATCTTATCTGAATTAGAAGCTGTATCAGGTGCTCTTGATTCATTTGAGGAGGAGGTTATACCTTATCTAATACGCAAGAAGGCTGGCCAGCCTGCATTTGTAGGAGGGGTATATATAATTTTTTAAAATTTGTGTAAGGTATGGGGGATTGTAGCTCCACAGGTCCGAGTGCAAAGCCGTTAGAACTTTAAACAAAAAGTCTTTTATTTTCAGCAAGCAAATCAAAATAAGGCTTCCAGCATCATATAAGCACAAAAATACAAAATAAAGTCCGCTTATCTTCAGCGCAAAAGTAAAAGTAAAAAGGCACATACAGTTCATGGATGGCCAAGGGTTTAAACAGTCCTTTTTGAATCTTTAGCAGCCTCCAGCAAAATCACAGCTCAAGACAGGTGAATTCAACAAACTCCTCCCAACCACCACTCCTAGCATTTTATATCCATATATATTACTCTTCCTCTGACTGATCTTGCGTCGGCTCATATTCAGGGTTACAGCAAAAAGTAATTTCCGGGTTCACAGGGCATTCACGTCACTTCCCGTTTTCATTGCAGCAGAGTGATTCGTTGCAGGGACTCTTATTGGTGGCATCTCCCGGTTCTCGAGGTTCTGGTAGGGCGGGCAGTGGGTATCAACGGGGGCCCACATTGGATGCCACTTATGCACAGTTTGGAGGAGGGGGGCCGCCCACTTGCAGCATGCCTCTATTGCTCAGGGACTTCCAAGGGGTTTGTCAGAGGAGTGTTGGCTATTTCTCATCAGTACTTCCCTTGGGGGGCAAGGCTTTGAAGAGGTTGGAGGAGGAGAGAGGAGAAAGAAGCCAGCTGGTCTGTCGCTGGAGGTCTGGGGAGAGGTGACACATGCTGGCAGTCGATGATTCATGGGGTGTTCCAGTCAGGGGTCATCAGATGGGGGGGCCGCACACCCACCAACTTACTCCTCACAGTACTCACACCGGGCATCAATGGGTGGGGCGTATTGGTTATCTGTTAGTCCTGGTAGGTACAGGCTGGGGCTGCTTGCAGCACAGCAGAGAATGTCCAAAGATAATCCCAGCATATGTGAACAAGTCCAGGGCACTCTATGTACCTGCATTGCCAATGATCTGCCACACCGTCCAATCAGCGGACTGTCCCCGCCCTCTTGGCACAGTAACCCTTTCCTTGCCGGTTTGTCATGGCAGTGAGGACACTTCCTAGCACAGTGCTCCCCACTCAAGAACTCATCCCCCCCTCCTCCATCACAGGCTGTGGAGTTGTAGCTCATTAGATTTTTTCTTTTGTTATTTATATGAAGGGACCAACTGTGGTTTCGGTGCTGGTTTGGTAAATTGTCTCCTGTGTTAGTTTACTTGTCCAGTTTTTCTAGCCTGAGGCTTGTTCCATTTGCCCTTTGTTGTTATGGTGTCCCTGTTTACGCTTTGAAGTTTATTTAGGCTGATGTCTTCCAGAAGTGCACTGTGTTGTCATGCTCCCACTGTCCCTGTCCATTTCTGGCCCCTGTGGCTGAAGATTGGGCAAATCTGTTTGTACGTCACTTTTGGTTTTATACCGGAAGTGTGTCACCTACATGGGAGAATGTCCAGCGCTGCTATGGCCACTACTGCATGCGCCAGCCGTAGGGGTAGAGAGGCAGAGAGGAGCCATCTCTTTGGATACATAAAGGGCCCCATGTGTAATGCTCATTTGGCGTTGCCATGTTGCAGGCCGATTCGGCACTACCTGTTGCTTTACTGGCTGTCTACTGCCCAGCACCTCTCCAGGGCATGCAAGTCGATTGTTGTCCCTTTTTTTTTTTTTTTTAAACTTATATCTTTACTTTTGGGTAGTCTGCTCTCTTTTCTTAAAACAGGGGGAATCCTCTGTGACTCATGCAGATGGCAGGTGTGGTTGTAATCTAAAGTCCCGGTTGTCATCTTCTCCCTTTTCATTACTTTGATCGATGGGAGTTATTTTGGGCTATTACCTGCTGCATGGAAAAACCTTCCTTCCATTGGCAAGTTGGTCTATAGGGATAGAGAAATTATATATTACACACACACACACACACACACACACACACACGTTTTTCCTTATTTTCTCACTTTCTAATATATCATGTATTATTTGTAGGCTGTATTATGTTAATATATTGCACTGTTTGTATTATTCATTAGTCAATATGCTGTGAATCACAAAGTGGATCTTAAAAAAGCCCAATCTGGGCAAAACACATTGATCCTATCACTATCGTCTGCTATGTTAGTTGGAGAACAGACTTGGCAGCATCTACTATGTGGTTTTATTTGTACTTTCAGATTTTAATGGTGTCCAAAAAAAATAAAAATATGTGTCTGCTTTTTAAACATATCAGTTTTTCTATGTATGCATATTTTCTGGCACACAAAAAAATCCCCTTCATACCAGAGTCCTCCCTACTGGGAGACCTGGGGATACTACTTGTGAGGTTAACCCAATAGTCTCCAAATTACCTCATGGCACACAGGAAAATTTGGGCATCACTTGGAAAAAGAAAGAAAATAAAGTCTCCTTTCCTCCCTACTTCTGTGAGTTAATTGGAAGAATTGCATATACCAAGAACGATCCAAGTTTAACTCTCTGGGTCCACCTACTCCTGGGCCTACAAGCTCACTCATTTCACATAAAGACCGCAGAGTTTCAGAAAGAAGAAAAAGAAGAAGAAAAAGAAGAAGAAAAAGAAGAAGAAAAAGAAGAAGAAAAAGAAGAAGAAAAAGAAGAAGAAAAAGAAGAAGAAAAAGAAGAAGAAAAAGAAGAAGAAAAAGAAGAAGAAAAAGAAGAAAAAGAAGAAGAAAAAGAAGAAGAAAAAGAAGAAGAAAAAGAAGAAGAAAAAGAAGAAGAAAAAGAAGAAGAAAAAGAAGAAGAAAAAGAAGAAGAAAAAGAAGAAGAAAAAGAAGAAGAAAAAAAAGAAGAAGCCTTATCACTCACCCAGGGTATCTATCCTGGCATCACAGAAGTTTCGCAGTAGCTCCCCTGAATGGCAGTGTAGAAATTCTATTGCCCACTCATCAAGTACAACCAGATTCCAACCAAAAGAGAGAGGATCCCTATTACAGCAACTGCCTCGTGCCACTTTAAGGGGAGTAGCTGACCACATAGCAGCTCTTGACAGAAATGCCGATATTCTGGGTCTTGGCAGGGACATGGCAAGCGTACACAAAAAGTTCGCCAAAAATAAAATCAATTAATGGGCCACATGACGCACCATATGCCCAGTGCCTGGACCTAGCCTGGGTCATCACATGTCGGTTTGGGAAAAGTCAGGAGGGTCTTCCAGCATTTGTGCTTGAAAGATGTGCCCTGCCAAATGGTTGCTTACTTGTTTTGAACAGTACCCACTTCAATACCATGTCAAAAGAAAAAGGACTTTGCAGTAAAAGGTTTGCAACAGTTTTTCACAAAAGGCGATAACAAGGTTCTTTCATTACTGGGATGATAATATTGGCACCACATCGCTGGATGTAACAAATAAAGAAAATGAGTTGGCAGCCATCAAGGAAGACAAGGAGTTCCTAAAAAACTAGAACTAGGTAGTTCTGTCGGGATAATTCCAACAGCTGGGAGGCACCACTACTTTCACACCTCAAGAAAAAAACTACCAAACAACATTCAGCATGCAAAAGCATGATATACTTTACAATATACTCTGAACAGAAAACCTGAGAAAAAACAAAACCCAAAACAAAAAACAAACACAAAACACACTTTTATTGACTTTATGCAGAAGGTGTTGGTGAGAGATCACGCGCCACCTCTCAAGGAACGCTTTTCAAATTGTTCTTCTGTTGTACGAGTATCACATGACTTCAATTTCGTTAATTTGCAAAAATACTAAAAAAAAAGGACCAAAAAGGGTCATGTGAATTTTTCAAGACTGTGCTTGGTGTTAGAAAATCAAAACACCAAATTTGCACAGCCGCACTCAAAAAGCATAAAAAAATACAAGTGCTCAATAACAAACCCAATATTGTTGCTCTGTGTATTAATAGATCTAAAAATTTTGCAAACAAATATAAACCAATAATCTCCATCAGTTGCTTCTCCTTAAAGCAGTTGTATACTCAAATTTGTAACTTTGCACTTAATAATGTCTCATAATATCCCAGTCTATTGCCATTATTTTTTACCTACCTGCTTCCTTTCCGTATTATCGCTATATTGCCGAGTAATGATGTGATACGCGCATGCGCCGTATCCTCGATTCCCGAGACCCTGCCAGAAACACTCTTTGCCTATGTCGGGGCTGCGTCATTTCCTTTTGTAGACGTTAGCCCTGACATCCCACAATGTTTTGTCGGATTTTTCTTGTCAAGAGGATCATGGTTACCTTGTGACTCCTACGTCACAGGGTGAAGGGTGAAGGTTGCCAACATCCCGAATTATATTTAAAGAAGGAATCCTCAAAAAAGGAGGAAGAGGGAACACTTGTACCCCCCGGTACAGAGGGACTTTAAAGGCGAACAGTCACAATTTATTATAAAAACATATTTATTTAGAAAAGTTGCTTAAAAAGCATGATACTAAAAACATGGTAGTAATCTGTACAAAACATTGGTATACATCACATTTTGCATATACTTTGTTTTCTATAAATTTCAAACTGAATCATATTTTCTCCATGAACCTAACACGTTTCAGGATGATGTCCCTTCTTCAAAGGCGTTATATAGGAGAAAGATGGATATATTCTGAAAAACAGGCAGAAACATATTTACCATAGGCATTTCATTCAATGTGCCCATCGCAGCATACCAAGAGGATTCAGTATGCATACCAGTATTAATGTTTAAAGATGTAATTTAACAGTATATGTAAAGAAATATATATTTTTTCCTTCAGGATTTTAATAGACCTCTACTGCCAAGTGTCCATCAAAAAGATGATGGGCCCCGTCCGCGCCCAGAGAAGCCCACACAAAGGATTAATAAAAAAAAAAAAAAAAAAAAAAAAAAAAAAAAAAAAAAAAAAATCGATGAATATTGTGACTGTAATATAAAAATCTTTAAAGCAAATAAATCCTCAAAAAGTGATAAAAAAGATGAATCCGTGACTGATAGTGACTTCAATTGAAAACAGTCCTTAACATAAATGATTCCACCAGTAGTGATTGAAGGCTTAATGGACAAAACACCTCGTGAGAAGGATCCACCACCTATAATGATGTACGCTTACCAGAGGCAAGCTTTATTAAAGCTTAAGTTAGAAATCCACTCTGCGGGGACACCACCATCGGTCTCAGCACAGGGGGAGGACCACCCAGAACTCTCCATCCGTAGAAGCCAAAACTCAGCAAGAGGAACCCAGGGGAATGAAAGACACATCCTCCATAGTGTGAATCCGCATAAACAATTTAATAAATAAAAGTAGCACACTTACATAGAAGTATTGAATAAAACAACATGTATCGTATAACAGCCGGCCGGCCTGCATGCACCCGTTCACAGTGGGATAGAAACGATGATGTCAGCGCGTCTGCCTTCCGACGTACGTTTCGTCCTATTGGACGTTGTCATAGGGTTCCTATGACAACGTCCAATAGGACGAAACGTACGTCGGAAGGCAGACGCGCTGACGTCATCGTTTCTATCCCACTGTGAACGGGTGCATGCAGGCCGGCCGGCTGTTATACGATACATGTTGTTTTATTCAATACTTCTATGTAAGTGTGCTACTTTTATTAAATTGTTTATGCGGATTCACACTATGGAGGATGTGTCTTTCATTCCCCTGGGTTCCTCTTGCTGAGTTTTGGCTTCTACGGACGGAGAGTTCTGGGTGGTCCTCCCCCTGTGCTGAGACCGATGGTGGTGTCCCCGCAGAGTGGATTTCTAACTTAAGCTTTAATAAAGCTTGCCTCTGGTAAGCGTACATCATTATAGGTGGTGGATCCTTCTCACGAGGTGTTTTGTCCATTAAGCCTTCAATCACTACTGGTGGAATCATTTATGTTAAGGACTGTTTTCAATTGAAGTCACTATTAGTCACGGATTCATCTTTTTTAATCACTTTTTGAGGATTTATTTGCTTTAAAGATTTTTATATTACAGTCACAATATTCATCGATTTTTTATTATTTAGTCACAACGGTGTTTTGTTAATAATTGGGTTTAGAATATAATATGTTGTTTCAATTTTGACACATTATATGTGATATTTGGTTGATGGGAATCCTACTTGTTATAGATTATTTGCGATTTTATGTAATATCTCCACATTAGCGCGGTTCTGTTAATTGTTCTAATTTATTTGATTTTTGTACCTACAAATTAGAACTGCAGCTTGGGGTTGTAGGGAAGCGCAGTAATTTTTTATTTTTAAGCCCACACAAAGGTCCCACAACAGGACGGCCACCACAGCAAACCCGAAAGGGACCCTAAGGGGATAATAAAATAACTCAAATTGTAAAACAAAAAAAAAAAAAAAAACCACAAAATGAGCAGACCTTCCCTCTCCCAATACTTAAAAAGCCTCTTGATATAAAGAGTTCTTAGAGGTGATATACACCTGCAAAATAATTAATATGGAAGGGAAAAAATAATTTACATATAGGACACAAGTCCATAAGAGGAGGAAGAAAGAAAGAAAGCTCCTCATCCTGCTCTTACATAACATACCAAAGATGCACTCCCAAGCGGCTCAAGGAAAAGAAGAAAAATAATAATAAAATAAACATATGAGTACATCGGCTATATTGGTGCCTTTGCTTACTTTTAAAGTGGATCAGTGTGGCCAGGGCGTTGTTCCTTTGGGCAGGTGTCAGTCTGCGCCGCTCAGAGCACCTGGAGCGGACTTTAAACTAAGACCATGATAACCTTGTTAAGTGAAGAAAATAAAAAAAAAACGCAAAACAAACTTTGATAAGGATATCGATATAATATATGCCAAGTTACTTCCCTTTAAAGATCTACCCATATTTAAGGAACATGAGGAAAAAATGAAAATCCAGCTCAATCAGAAATCCCAAGAAAAACTAGCAATAAGAGACATAAAATTTTGGCGTGATAAAAGAGCCTTCCAAGAAGGAAAGGCTTATAAAAATGGCATTAAACTACCTCAATACAACATTCTCCAAAAGGCAGGCCAAATAAGAACTCTAGAAATTCTGAATCTAACTCTTCTTTGAATTCTTCTGTTTCATCTTCTTCCCAAAATAGACACAGAAATCGCAAACCACAGAAAAATAAAAGGATTACCGTCTGGTGACAATTCATCAACAAATAAGAAAAGAATCACAGATTCTACTTCTACTCAATCTACACTTACTCTTTTATCCATGGGTAAAAGGTAATTCACGTGGTGATAATCTTCTTCTACAGTTCTTGTTGGTAGTGGTTCTACCTCACACATTGGTGATTCTTCTCTATCCTCTATTACTACAACTTTATTACAAAACGGACAAAGATTTTTTAGTTTACAAAATGGAGGAGAGTCCTCCAGAAATGTAATGACATCACACACTTTGACACAAAATTCTTCTTCCTCTAATTCCAATATTCAAAATATTGTTAATCTCTCAAATCATTCACTCACTCAAGCTGAAAGGGATTTGTTACACAAAAGGTCTCAGTTTCTGTCCAGAGGCTGGCCTAAACACTTTTGAAGTAATAAAGTATTTACATCTATTTGCGTAGAAACTTTACTATAAAAGCCTCTTCTCCAAGGCGAAAGAAGCAAACACCTCCCAAATGGAGACTAGGGATCAGACGAAGCATTAGATGATCTCTTAACACTCCTTGAGGAACAAGACCCAGATGATCTGATTGATTCAATAGACATTGAAACCCTCTTAGAGGAACATATTACTAAACAACCTTCACCATTACCAGTTGAACAGAGGAAGTTTAAAAAAAAAGTCGGATAAATTTCCTTTGTTCACAAGCAATCCTAATTTAGCAGCTTTTATAGCCTCAACCACATCTGAGAATAAAATAAAACCACAGACATTCTGTAGCAATCTCACCAAAGATGAACAACTAACCTTAGAATCCCTCAAAAAAAGAACACTCTTTAACAATTAAGCCTTCTGACAAGGGAGGAAATATCGTGATCATGACAAATGAGCAATATAGAGCAATGTGCATGAAGGTTGTTACCAATAAATCATGGTACAAACCCATCTCAAAAAATGTTATTGATAAATTCAATGAATCTTTTTATAATTTAGTAGATGAAGCGTTTTGCAATGGTGTTATTGATAAGGATGTCTGGGAATATATTAGAACACCATATCCACGCATTCCTACTCTATATTGTCTTCCAAAGATACACAAAAACCAAAGAACACCTCCAGGCCACCCCATCATTTCCGGAAACGGATCTATAACTGAAAATCTTAGTAAATTTGTTGACAGCCATCTTAGACCATTTGTGGCCAATTTATCTTCCCATATTTTCTTCCCATAGTTGCCATTGACGTGGAAGCGCTATACAGCTCTATCCCCCACAACTTAGACCTCTCTGCAATCAAACATACTCTGTCACAATCACAAAAAGATGATCGGAAATTGAACCTTTTTCTTCTGGATGCGTTGGATTTTATCTTCACGCATAATACGTTTTCTTTTGAGGAGTCCCACTACCTCCAGGTACAGGGGGTTGCTATGGGGACTTGCTGTGCCCCATCTTATGCCAACCTGTACTTGGGGGAGTGGGAGCAATCTTTGCTGTCTGATCCCGATTTGTCGTCCTATACCACCCATGTGGTGGCATGGTTCAGGTATATAGACAACATATTGATGATATAGGATGGCACGCCAGAAGATCTACAAGCCTTCATGCATGTTATGAACAAAAATGTATTCAATTTATATTTTACAATGACTTTCAGTGATACTTCCATCACTTTCCTTGACTTAAACATTACAAAATCAAAAGACTTTTTTATCCAGCAGTCTCTATCGCAAAAAGACTGCTGAAAATACCATTTTACATGCATCCAGCTCGCATCCAAGGTCCCTGTTACTGTCCATTCCATATGGACAGTATCTAAGGCTTAGACGCAATTGCTATAAAAAAAAAAATTAAAGTTACGTACCGGTAACGTCTTTTCCTGTAGTCTTTCAGGACAGCCACAATAGAGAGATAGTCTCCTCCCCTTCCTCTGGAAACACTGCGCCAGCCCATAAAATCTCTCCTCCCCTGCCAGACCTCAGTTCTTTCAAGAGTACCTCCGGTCAGCTGGGGAGACACAAGAACACATTAATAACATACCAATCAATATCATTACCATATTGCGTTCTGGTCTTTAATAAGACCCCCCCAAGCTTAGGGTGGGTAACTAGGGCTGTCCTGAAAGACTACAGGAAAAGACGTTACCGGTACGTAACTTTAATTTTCCCTTTCCGTCATTTCAGGACAGCCACAATAGAGAGGATAATCGAGCACTTACCAATTAGGGTGGGACTACAGCTTGCAGAACTTTTCGCCCAAAGGCCTGCTCACCTGCCGCCACCAGGTCCACTCTGTAATGTCTAACGAAAGTGGAGTAGCTGGACCATGTCGCTGCCTTGCATATTTGCTCTGGCGTTGCTCCAGCCTTCTCTGCCTGGGAAGTTGCCACTGCTCTGATGGAGTGTGCCTTTATGCCTCTAGGGACCTCCTTCCCTGCTAAAGAATATGCCTGCCCAATAGCTAATCTAAGCCACCTGGCAATCGTGCGTCGGGACGCTCTGAGACCCTTTCTGGCCCCAGAAAGTAAAATAAATAGAGAATCAGACTTCCTTATTGTTTTAGTCATCTCTAGGTATTGTAGGATACACCTCCTTACATCTAAAAAATGAAATTTTAGTTCCCTTTCCCCTGAAGGATTGGGACAAAACGAGGGTAGGACTATTTCCTGGCTTCTATGAAAGCCTGACGCCACCTTAGGCAAAAAAGCTGGATCAGTCTTAAGGACTATCCTGTCTGGCAAAATAACACAAAAAGGAGGTCTAATTGATAACGCCTCAATTTCGCTGACCCTCCTGGCAGTTGTCACTGCAACTAAAAATACTGTTTTTAGGGTAAGTTCCCTTAACAGACACTTGTCCAATGGCTCAAAGGGACTTCCCGTAAGGCTCTGTAAAACCAGAGATAGGTCCCACCCGGGAAAGGGAGGACCCCTGGTAGGTCTCTGTCTTGACAGTGCCTTAAAGAATCTGACCACCCATGGATTGGTAGCCAGAGACTTCTCCAGATAAGCACTGAGTGCTGAAACCTGACTTTTAAGGGTACCTACAGATAAACCCTTGTCCGCTCCACACTGCAGAAATTCCAACGCAGCTACGGGACTCTGCACCGAGAAGGAGTTTTCTATGCACCATTTGTTGAAAAGGAGCCAGACCTTTTTGTAAATCTTACGGGTCTCCTTTTTCCTACTGTTGAGGAGGGTAGAGATCAAGCGCTCTGAAAACCCCTTGGATCTTAATATACCCTCCTCAGTAGCCAGGCCGCTAATTTCCACTGTTGCACCTGTGGGCAGAGGACTGGACCCTGCGACAGAAGATCCTTTCGAGGTGGAAGGAAAAGGGGAGGTTCCGCTGCTAACTGACTGAGGATTGAAAACCATGCCCTTTTCGGCCAATGTGGAGCTACCAGAATAAGAGAGGTGCTCTCTAATTGAAACTTCCTCAGAACCGCCGGTAATAGTACCGGAGGAGGGAAGGCATAACATGTCCTGAAATGCCAATTCTGAGATAATGCGTCCACTCCCAGTGCTCCTTCCCCTGCGTTTAGGGAGAAAAAACAGGGGGTTTTCGCGTTGTCTTTTGAAGCGAAAAGATCCACTTCCGGGGGTCCCCATTTCTCGGATATGAGATTGAAAACCTCCTGGTTGAGGGCCCAATCTCCTTCCTTTAGACTCCTCCGGCTGAGAAAATCTGCGATTATATTCCTCTCCCCTCTCAGAAAAACCGCTGAGAGTGAGAGAGTGTTGGACTCGGCCCAGCTTAGAATGTCTTCTGCTAGGGCCAGCAGACTTCCGCTCCTGGTGCCTCCCTGCTTGTTTATATAGGCCACGGTGGATGAGTTGTCCGACCGTACCTGTACATGGTGGCCCTGGAGTTCCTTTTTGAAGAATCTGAGGGCTAGGCCTACTGCCCTCAGCTCTTTCCAGTTGGAAGACCTCTGCAGCTCGTCGCCCTTCCATGTGCCCTGCGCTAGAAGGGATCCCAGATGTGCCCCCCAGCCCTTGCCACTTGCATCCGTGGTTAGGATCTGTGGGACTGGGATGAGCCACAGACGTCCCTGTGACAAGTTCACTTCCTTCCTCCACCACCAAAGAGATCTCTTTATTTGATGGGGAACCTGTACTAAGGTGTCTAGATCCCTCTGACTGTGGTCCCATACTCTTAGTACATATGATTGTAGGGGGCGAAAATGTAATCCTGCCCACTGCACTGCTGGAAGAGTAGAAGTTAGAAGGCCTAATGTTGACATTATGGACCTCTTGGACACCAGATGGTTGCACTGGAGGGAGAAAACTGCTCTGTCCAGTTTTAGAATTTTTTCCCTTGGAAGAAAAACTCTCGAGAGCGTAGTGTCCAGCAGGTACCCCAGGTACACAATGCGCTGTGAGGGAATGAGACTGGACTTTTCTAAGTTCAGCAGCCACCCCAAACCTGTTAGAACCCTCTTGGTTAGATCGAGGTCCCTGATCAACTGTTCTGGGGATACTGCAAAAAGAAGCAGGTCGTCCAGATAGGCTATAACTGATACCCCCTGGAGTCGCAGGAAGGCCAACGCCTCTGCCAGTACCTTTGTGAATATGCGGGGCGAGGAGGATAGCCCGAAGGGCAGTGCTTGAAACTGCAGATGCAGTATTGTGCCCTGCAGGTCTACTGCTAAACGGAGGAACCTCTGGGAGGTTTCTGCGATAGGGACGTGTAAATATGCGTCTCTGAGATCCAGAGACACCATATAACAGTTGTGTGGTAGCAGGGCCCTGACCGTAAAGATTGACTCCATGCGGAATCTTTTGTAGCAAATTGACCTGTTTAAGGGTTTTAAATTCAGAATCAGTCTGAATTTTCCCGAGGGCTTTTTCACCACAAATACGTGGGAATAGAACCCCTCTCCTTCCTGCCCCCTTGGTACTCTGTGAACTACGTTCTGAATCTCCAGTTCCTTCAGGGCGTCCACCAAAGCTTCGGCCTTTGCTGAGCAGCTGGGAAGCTTCGTAACAAGGAACCTTTGCGGGGGTGGTCTTGAGAATTCCAAGAGATACCCCCTTCTTATGACCCCCAGGATGAATCGATTGGGTGAGAGGGTCTCCCACTGTGGAAGGAAGGCCCCCAGTCTTCCTCCCACCGTCCCTAGAGAGTCATTGATCTTTACGGGCCTTCTCAGGAGGGCGAAAAATCGCCCCTCCTCTGCCCTTGCCTCTTTGGCCCCAAGTTTTCTTCCCTTGCTTGGGAGATTCCTTGCCTTTTTTCGGACGAAACCCCTTTCTCGTCTGAGCTGGGGCTTTCCTCTTAGGCGGAAAGGACTTCTTTTTGTCCGCTGTACGGTCTAAGACCGTCTCTAAACCAGGGCCAAAGAGTAGATCACCTGTCAGGGGTATCCCACACAGTTTGACCTTGGAGGCGGTGTCCCCCGGCCAAGTTTTCAGCCAGAGCGCTCTTCTGGCCGAATTCGCCAGCGCCGCTGATCTGGCCGACATACGGACTGACTCTGCTGAGGCGTCTGCAATGTATGCGATCCCTCGCAGAATCGTGGGGAACGAGGCTAGGATAGTCTCCTTGGCTGTGCCAGCTTCAATGTGCTCCTGAATCTGGAAAAGCCAGTGCTCTAAATTGCGGGCTACGACCGTAACAGCCATTTCTGGCTTTAAGTTACCCACAGTTGAGTCCCACGTCTTTTTTAGAAGTGAGTCTATCCTTTTGTCCATGACATCCGACAAAGCCCCCATATCCTCGAATGCCAGGTCTGTGTGTCTAGAGACCTGAGAGAAGGCGGCATCCAACTTGGGATTTTTATTCCAAATGGACGCTGGATCCTCTGAAAATGGAAACCTTCTCTTAAGGGAGCTAGAAAAGAAGGGTTTCCTCTCAGGATCCTGCCACTCCTTCTTAATCGTTTCCACCAGTACTTCATGTACTGGAAAAACTTTTCTTTTTTGATCTCCCAAGCCCTTATACATAAGGTCATGGAGAGATAGGGGTTTTTTATCCTCGTGTATCCCGAGGGTTGTATATATTGCCCCCAAGAGATCTTCCACCTCATCCAGGGACAATTTATACCTGGAGATTTTCCTGGACTCCCCGTCCTGGTCCTCCCCTTCTGATTCCTCATGGGAATCAGACGTGCCACTGTCCGGTTGCCTCCGCTCCACCCCGGAAGGGCCTGACATCTCCTCTGCCATAACTAAATTGGTAGATCTGGCAGGTGCAGAGCCCTGAGCATGAGGCGGGGTTGTGTCCTGCTGAATGGGTTTAGAGGGAAGCTTGAACGTCTCAAATAAGGTTTTAAAAGATGAAAAGGTGGATGACAGCTCTTTCACAGAAGCTGCCAACCCAGACTGCTGTTCAGATTCCCTTTCCTTAACCAGGGAGTCTATGCACTCTTTACACAAAACTTTAGTCCATGCTTCCCCTAAACTGTCTCTACAAGAGGCACACTTCCTTTTAGAGACATGAGTGGACTTTGTTTTTTCTGTAGATTTCTGAAAATACATACAAAAAAACACATATTACTTCCAGCAAGTTTAAGTGGAAACAACCCTGGGGGTGTACCAGATCCACCTTAAGGGAACTGCGCTCACCCCCCCACCCCCTGACCACCCAGGGGGACTGCCCTCCCTCTAAGTAAGGAACCATACATGAGGGAGAGCAAACCTTAGATAGAGAGGACCCCTCCCCAGGGAACTCTTACCTTTGGAAGGCTGGAGACAGCGTCCGAATGAGCTGCAGCATCTGCCTCAGACATGACTGCAGGTGGTTGCCTGTGTAGAGTCTCACACTGTGTACATGTGAAGCGACTCACTCCAGCCTGAGCCCGGCCCCCTATCAGCCCCGCGACCCGGAACCGGAAGTCGCGGGTCAAAGGGAAAGCGTCCGCCCCCCCGCCGGAAATGACGTCACCCGTCGTCCGGCCCGCTGGTTCCAAATTTTTGCGGCCTGTATGGATACAGGGGAGAGCGGACTGTCTCCATGCTGCGGCCCTGTGGACGCGATAGGGGTCCCCCACGACCTGATGCCGCGCTCGGCAAGGAAGGGGTGGCTTCAGCTGCGGTATGTACCGCCACTCTTCATCCAGGAAGCCCCTGCTTCCCTAGGGATGATTTTTTAGAAGGAGGCCACAGTGTCCCTGACTGCACCCGGCCTGGTTCCTCTGCACAGTGTCTCCCCACCGGAGGAAACACTAATAACTGAGGTCTGGCAGGGGAGGAGAGATTTTATGGGCTGGCGCAGTGTTTCCAGAGGAAGGGGAGGAGACTATCTCTCTATTGTGGCTGTCCTGAAATGACGGAAAGGGAAAAACCTACCGATCTAAAGCCAATTACGAGATTAATAACCACTTATAATAAACAACATAAAAGTATTAGAAACATCTTAGAGAAGCATTGGCATCTACTACAAATTGACCCCAATCTAAAAATCACATATACTTGCGACACCTACTATCACCTTTAGGCGGGCACGTTCATTAAGAGACCATTTGGTTAAAAGTGAATATACTGGCACCTGCTGCTCTGATACGTGCAAAACATTTGACTTTTACCTGCGGGGGATGTCCCCTTTGCCGATATATGAATATATAGTTAAAATTCATACTACCTAATGGCAGAAGATATAGGCCTAGACATTATGCCAACTGTAAAACGCCTGGTGTTATCTATCTTTTAACTTGCCAATGTTAATGCTTTTATGTTGGAAAAACAAAATTAGAGTTTCAAAAAAGAGCAGCACGACATGTTACCAGTATGAAACAGGTGAACCTGACCTCCCTCTGGGGCGACAGGTGCGAGATTGCCATGCAGGCAAATTTCCTCGCATTCATTTCACCATCCTCGATCGGGTCCATCCGGACAATCAAGGGGGTGATTGGAACAAAATCTTGCTCCAGCAATCCAGCGGACCTCCCTCTGATCTTAAGGCAACCCAATTCCAAGGACTCAATGCCCAATTTAGCTTTCGTCCATTTCTGGAGGGCTTTGTGTCAGGTGGGTGTGAAAAGGAATGAATTTTTCATTTTATATCATACTCTTATTTATATACGCCAAATGTACTTGTTGTTACAAAATGTTTTTTCTGATGTGCTTGTTTATCTACCTGTAAGGCATCCCTGTCTTTGTATTCCTAAACAATAAATGACAGTTGATTGTTAATGATTAAGAACATGATATACTAGATGTTGTATACTCTGATATGAACCAAAATCCATTTTTGATTATACTCATTTTCAATATGTACTACTGCGGATATTCGAACATATCCATAAGTCTTCTGACACTATTACCATAATATAAGTTTGGATCAGATACATTTATATCTTTGCCTTCCGCCATCCCGTTCTGTGCCCGGTCTAACCCCACCCGGTACACGGGGGCCCTCCCTCCTCACTTCCATTGTGTGTGTGTGGGGGAGGTGGGCCTCTTTTTTGCATCACATGCCAGGCTGACCCAGGTTTTTCCTGGGAACTCCAAGCGCTTGCTATGTTGGTAGGCTTCATCTGCATGACGCCACTCCAGTGTGTAATGCAGTGGGTGGGCGCCGTGCAGATCTTGGCCTGGAGGTCCTTTTGGACGTCTTTCCATGGCTCACTGCGGATCGAACAACTGTTCATCCCCTTTTTGTTATGGATGGTTGCCATGTGGATATCTGAGGAAGTGTCCTCGTTTCACATGGCTTACCGTCCTATAATATGCCTCCTTTCCCCCCCTCCCCTTTGTCTCCTGAAGCGCCATTGTTGGTTTCAGCGCAGGTCGCGGGATGGTGACATCATCGACGTGCGCGCGATGACGCGGCTTATGTATGAGATATACCTTGCTGACACAAGGTGTCTTGCGTGCACTGCGCAGGTGCCGGGTGGCCTTTAAAGTCCGCTCCAGGCGCTCTGAGCGGCACAGACTGACACCTGACCAAAGGAACAAATGCCCTGGCCACCCTGATCCACTTTAAAAGTAAGCAAAGGCACCAATATACTCTTATTTTTATTTTATTATTATTTTTCTTCTTTTCCTTGAGCCACTTGGGAGTGCACCTTTGGTATGTTATTTAAGAGCAGGATGAGCTTTTCTTCTTTCTCCTCTTATGGACTTGTGTCCTATATGTAAATGATTTTTTCCCCCCTATATTAAATTATTTTGCAGATGTATATCACCTCTAAGAACGCTTTATATCAAAAGGGTTTTTAAGTATTGGGAGAGGGGAGGTCTGCTCATTTGTGGGCAATTTTTTTCTTTTTTATACCTATATGTAACCCCACTTTATTCAGTTTGTTTACAATTTGAGTTATTTTATCATCCCCTGAGGGTCCCTTTTGGGTTTGCTGTGGTGGCTGTCCTGTTGTGGGACCTTTGTGTGGGCTTCTCTGGGCATGGACGGGGGCCCATCATCTTTTTTATGGACACTTGGCGGTAGTGTTCCCTCTTCCTCCTTTTTTGAGGGTTCCTTCTTTAAATGTACCCGTTACCATTCCAAATAGGGGGGGGCCGGGATCCGGGGGTCCCCTTGTTAAAGGGGGCTTCCAGATTAGAAATAACCCCACTTGCAGACCCCCCACAGCCACAGGGTCAAGGGTTGTCGTGATGAGGCCCTTGTCCCCATCAACATAGGGACAAGGTGCTTTGGGGGGCTACCCCAAAGCACCCTCCCCATGTTCAGGGCATGTGGCCTGGTACGGTTCAGGAGGGAGGCGCTCTCTCGTCCCCCCCTCTTTTCCTGTGGTCTGCCAGGTTGCGTGCTCGGATAAGTGTCCGGTATGGAATTTTGGGGGGACCCCCATGCCATTTTTTTTTTAATTTTGGAGTGGGATTCCCCTTAAAATCCATACCAGACCTGAAGGGTCTGGTATGGATTTTGAGGGGGACCCCTACGCCATTTTATTTTTTTTAAACATTTGGCGCAGGGTTCCCCTCAATATCCATAGCAGACCTGAAGAGCCTGGTATGGAATTTGGGGGGACCCCCAACGCAATTTTTTTTAAATTTTGGTTCAGGGTTCCTCCTAATATTCATACAAGACCCAAAGGGCCTGGTAATGGACTGGGGGGGATCCCATGCCGTTTTTTTTCAATGACTTATCTGTATTGCCGGACCCGACAATTCATTATAGCCACGAGTACTTTCAAAAATTACTTTTTTTCCCCTTTAGAAATGTCATTTTGTGCAGGGACTGTTCTAAACACGGGAAACATACGCCACTTTACAGGCATACTATAGACACCCCCCCCCCCGGGTACGAAATTTAAAAAAGGAATGTTTCACTTTAAGCATTATTAAAATCACTGCTCCTGAAAAAAATGGCCCTTTTTTAAAACTTTTTTTTTGCATTGATATTTGTCCCATGGTGCAGGACCCGGGTCCGCAAACACTTTTTATGACAATAACTTGCATATTAACCCTTAAAATTAGCACTTTTGATTTTTCACATTCGTGTCCCATAGACTTTAACGGTGTTCGAACAAATTTTTTGCCTGTTCGCATGTTCTGCTGCAAACCAAACCAGGGGGTGTTCGGCTCATCCCTATTCACAAGTATGTGGCTAGATAGCGCATTTCAAAATTCAAAAGTTGGGCTCCTCAGCGACAGCTGAATGTAAAGAAAAGAATTGCCGGCATTTAAACAAAAAAAAAAAAAAAACAAAAAAAAAAAAACACCCACAAACGGCGTGAGGTCCCCCGCAATCTAGCCATTATCTGAGCATGCAGTGAGCGCCCCCAACCAGGCCACATGCCCTCAACTTCGGGGGGGGCTCTGGGGCAGGGCACTCCACTCTGGTCTTGTCTTTTAAATTTTGGCGCAAGGGTTCCCTTCAAAATCCATTTGGGGGACCCTACACAGTTTCTTTTTGGAATTCTTAAATGCCGACAATTCTTTTCTTTACATGCAGCTGGTAACGGGGAACCCCCCTGACAGTTGATGACTCACCGGTTGTTAAGGAGTGGGCGACCGCAGCGTTCTTAACCATGACAGTTACTGGTTGTTAAGGACACCTGCGGCTGCATGCTCCTTAAAAAGGATATCTAAAAAAGGTAAATAAAAGACATTTAAAAAATCCACACATCATACTTACCACCTCTGCAGTTGGTTTTGCACAGAGTGGCCCCGATCCTCCTCTTCTGGGGTCCCTCAGCAGCACTCCTGGCTCCTTCTCTTCTCAAGTGCACCGTCGGAGAAGCGCTGCTCTCCCTCAGGGCACCCGTGCGGGCACACTCCCATATCCTGCTGCTGCGTCTATTGACGCATACAGCAGGACTTGGCCCCGCCTCCTGCTCCCACATCATTGGATTTGATTGACAACAGCGGGAGCCAATGGCTGCACTGCTGTCAATCAGGACATAAGACACCGGCTGGAACTGGTGTGCTTATTCCCGGCATGGGAAAGACAGGGTTTAGGTAAAGAGAATGGGGGCACTGGGGGGCTGCTACACTAAAAGTAGGTTTTTCACCTTAATGCATATAATGCATTAAGGGGGAAAAAAAAAAAAAAAAAAAAAAAACGAGGGTTTACAACCCCTTTAACTAGGTAAAACTAAACATGTTCCCCAATTATCACATGCCAGATCAGAGGCATCTATTTTTATCCAACTCTTATGCCCTGTACACACGGTCGGACATTGATCGGACATTCCGACAACAAAATCCATGGATTTTTTCCGACGGATATTGTCTCAAACTTGTCTTGCATACACACGGTCGCACAAAGTTGTCAGGAAAATCTGATCGTACTTTACGCAGTGACGTAAAACACGTACGTCGGGACTATAAACGGGGCAGTAGCCAATAGCTTTCATCTCTTAATTTATTCTGAGCATGCGTGGCACTTTGTGCGTCGGATTTGTGCACACACACGATCGGAATTTCCGACAACGGATTTTGTTGTCGGAAAATTATATAGCAATCTCTCAAACTTTGTGTGTCGGAAATTCCTATGGAAAATGTGTGATGGAGCCTACACATGGTCGGAATTTCCGACAACAAGGTCCTATCACACATTTTCCATCGGAAAATCCTATCGCGTGTACATTAGAGTGCACTAGTTTGTAAGTAAAATTTGTATCTCCCTGTGTGTGGTCAGCCACCAGGATTGGAGTGGAGTCTCCCTCTAGTGGTGGCCAGAGGTAGTGCGGGCTGTGAAATTGTATAGCGTTCAGTCTTACTTTCAAAGGCCACGCCCTGGCTAGCTAGCTGCTAACAATCTCCTTTTGTGAGTTGACTTTAACACTGTTTTATGCAGTATTTTACCAAGCGTTTTTGCTTTATGCGGTAAATAACGCATAGAGCAAAAGTGAATTGACATGCGGTATTGCTTGTGGCACAACAAAGTAAGCACATTTTATGGGTACAAGAATGCTTTTGTTTTATTTAATCATGCCCATTTAGGCCCCTCCCAGTGCTAACACAATATGGCCACGCCCACTGTATGCCATGTCATGTTTGGGTTTGACTTGAAAAGGTGGCAACCCTAAGGTAGACCTTGCCACTTACCTTTATTTTGTAACCCTTTGTACTGCTTCACATCCTGTTCCAGCTCTGCACAAACTACTTCATCTGCAGAGACAATTCTACTCCTCCATATTGGCTTACGCTTTGACAACAGTTTGCAGAAGGACTCACAAGAAGCCTAGCAAATTGGTTTCATCATTAAAGCTCAAAAGAAGCAAAGTGTATATACACACACACACACACACACACACACACACACACACACACACACACACACACACACACACACACACCTTTTGTAAAATAAAGATAACATATTTGACAACTGCTCATGGTGGCCATCTTGTCTAGTTGAGGGTAAAACGTGGAAAAACACAAACACACACCTTTTGGTTTCAAAGAGAGGCTATTTGCATTGCACATAGCAACAGCTTGGTTTTACTTTTATGACGCTACAGTGTAATGCCGTAGACTCAGACACCATTTCATGTTTACATGCAAACCTAAAGCCACAACAAAACCTAAAATGATTTACCTGGAACCTGAACTTCAGCCTGTATTAAGGAAGTGTCCCTTGTGGCCACAGATGGATCTATAGTTTGCATCATCCATTGCTCATACAGGCATGAGGCTGGTTGCAGCCAGATGACACTGGATAAAATCCTGTCCTCAGAAAACAAGGAGATTACGAATTCTAAAGAAATAAATACTTTAAGTTACACACAAAAAACATGGAATGAGTTTAAAGTATCATTGTACTTTCAGTAAAAATTACACCATTGTACTTGTGCCAAAAAAAAAAAACAAAAAAAAAAAAAAACACACAACTGTGCTACCTGGCCTGTTATCCACTGGAGAGTAGAGACTAGACGTGTCAGAACTCTCTCTCCTAAGCTCATATTTAGGGATTAGTAGCAGCTTGTGTTTTTTTATGTGTCCAGATCAGAGGGCTGGTAGTCTTACTGTTGGTAAATTTGAGAATATTTTGTCTTGACATTTGTAGGACTTAAGCCCAGTCTCCTGATCACACCTTATATCCCCAAAACTCCCCCCCTCCAAACCCTTCACAAATGACTTGACCAGGTTTTGGAGTAAATGGCCTTGACGGCCTTTTTATTAAATTATAAAAATAAAAGCTTCATAAAACAAACATTAAACTTTAATATACATTTTAGTATCAGAGGGAAACATACCACTGGTCACTGTGAACAACTTCTTTTAAACTTTAGGCCTCCAGTCGGAAACCCCTGACTCGGAGGCGGTACCCAAACTTCGCAGTGACCTACCCTTTTAAACCCTTCCAGGTTAACCTGAAAGTACCAGAAACAACCCCCATCCATTCATGGATGGGTACCAGAAACAACCCCCATCCCATGGATCATTACAACATGTTCCATACATGTAACCTCTATCTTCTCCTTCTCCAGCGACCCAACACTGCCACAGCACGAAAGGGGTAACCCCTTACCCTTATGTGCACCCCCACACCCTCAGCCCTCGCTGTATGCCTTCCTGAAGGTCCAGTGCCCACAAAAGCCTACAGCCTGGGGATACGTGACTGCCTACCGTTCGGCCGAACCTCCGCTCTTCAGACCCCCCCAATAAACTTAGTAGTAGCGATGAGCTTATGTTCATGCCGAACTCATGTTCGACTCGAACATTGGCTGTTCGCCGAACAATTTGGGGTGTTCGCGGCAAATTCGAATGCCACAGAACACTCTTTAAAAGTCTATGGGAGAAATCAAAAGTGCTAATTTTAAAGGCTTATATGCAAGTTATTGTCATAAAAAGTGTTTGGGGACCTGGGTCCTGCCCCAGGGGACATGGATCAATGCAAAAAAAAGTTTTTTTTGTTTTGTTTTTTTTAAAAAGGACGTTTTTTCGGGAGCAGTGATTTTAACCACTTGACGACCGCCTCACGCCGATTTACGTCGGCAAGGTGGCACGGACAGGCAAAATCACGTACATATACGTGATTTGCCTTCCGCGGGTGGGGTGCCCGAGGCGGTCGTCTTTTGTCCCACGGCGATCGGAGATGAGGGGGAGGCCATCCGTTCGTGGCCCCCCCCTCGCGATCGCCGCCGGCCAATCACATCATTCCTTTGCTGCTGTATGCTAAACAGCAGCAAAGGAAATGATGTCATCTCTCCTCGGCTCGGTAATTTCCGTTCCGGCCCGAGGAGAGAAGACAGGTATGTGAGTGCACAACACCACACACACACACACACACACACACAGTAGAACATGCCAGGCACACAAAACACCCCGATCCCCACCCCGATCGCCCCCCAATCACCCCCCCCCCCCGTCACAAACTGACACCAGCAGTTTTTTTTTTTTTTGTTTTCTGATTACTGCATTGGTGTCAGTTTGTGACAGTTACAGTGTTGGGACAGTTAGTATTACCCCCCTGTAGGTCTAGGATACCCCCCTAACCCCCCCTAATAAAGTTTTAACCCCTTGATCACCCCGTCACCAGTCGCTAAGCGATCATTTTTCTGATCGCTGTATTAGTGTCGCTGGTGACGCTAGTTAGGGACCTAAATATTTAGGTTCGCCGTCAGCGTTTTATAGCGACAGGGACCCCCATATACTACCGAATAAATGTTTTAACCCCTTGATGGCCCCCTAGTTAACCCTTTCACCACTGATCACCGTATAACTGTTACGGGTGACGCTGGTTAGTTTGTTTATTTTTTATAGTGTCAGGGCACCCGCCGTTTATTACCGAATAAAGGTTTAGCCCCCTGATCGCCCGGCGGTGATATGCGTCGCACCAGGCAGCGTCAGATTAGCGCCAGTACCGCTAACACTCACGCACGCAGCATACGCCTCCCTTAGTGGTATAGTATCTGATCGGATCAATATCTGATCCGATCAGATCTATACTAGCGTCCCCAGCAGTTTAGGGTTCCCAAAAACACAGTGTTAGTGGGATCAGCCCAGATACCTGCTAGCACCTGCGTTTTGCCCCTCCGCCCGGCCCAGCCCAAGTGCAGTATCGATCGATCACTGTCACTTACAAAACACTAAACGCATAACTGCAGCGTTCGCAGAGTCAGGCCTGATCCCTGCGATCGCTAACAGTTTTTTTGGTAGCTTTTTATTGAACTGGCAAGCGCCAGCGGCCTAGTACACCCCGGTCGTAGTCAAACCAGCACTGCAGTAACACTTGGTGACGTGGCGAGTCCCATAAGTGCAGTTCAAGCTGGTGAGGTGGCAAGCACAAGTAGTGTCCCACTGCCACCAAGAAGACAAACACAGGCCCGTCGTGCCCATAGTGCCCTTCCTGCTGCATTTGCCAATCCTAATTGGGAACCCACCACTTCTGCAGCGCCCGTACTTCCCCCATTCACATCCCCAACCAAATGCAGTCGGCTGCATGAGAGGCATTTACTTTATGTCCTCCCGAGTACCCCTACCCAACGAACCCCCAAAAAAGATGTCGTGTCTGCAGAAAGCGCGAATATAGGCGTGACACCCTCTATTATTGTCCCTCCTGTCCTGACAATCCTGGTCTTTGCATTGGTGAATGTTTTGAACGCTACCATTCATTAGTTGAGTATTAGCGTAGGGTACAGCATTGCACAGACTAGGCACACTTTCACAGGGTCTCCCAAGATGCCATCGCATTTTGAGAGACCCGAACCTGGAACCGGTTACCGTTATAAAAGTTAGTTACAAAAAAAGTGTAAAAAAAAAAAAAAAATAATAGTTGTCGTTTTATTGTTCTCTCTCTCTCTCTATTCTCTCTCTCTTGTTCTGCTTTTTTTACTGTATTCTATTCTGCAATGTTTTATTGTTATTATGTTTTATCATGTTTGCTTTTCAGGTATGCAATTTTTTATACTTTACCGTTTACTGTGCTTTATTGTTAACCATTTTCTTGTCTTCAGGTACGCCATTCACGACTTTGAATGGTTATACCAGAATGATGCCTGCAGGTTTAGGTATCATCTTGGTATCATTCTTTTCAGCCAGCGGTCGGCTTTCATGTAAAAGCAATCCTAGTGGCTAATTAGCCTCTAGACTGCTTTTACAAGCCGTGGGAGGGAATGCCCCCCCCCCACCTTCTTCCGTGTTTTTCTCTGGCTCTCCTGTCTCAACAGGGAACCTGAGAATGCAGCCGGTGATTCAGCCAGCTGACCATAGAGCTGATCAGAGACCAGAGTGGCTCCAAACATCTCTATGGCCTAAGAAACCGGAAGCTACGAGCATTTTATGACTTAGATTTCGCCGGATGTAAATAGCGCCATTGGGAAATTGGGGAAGCATTTTATCACACCGATCTTGGTGTCATCAGATGCTTTGAGGGCAGAGGAGAGATCTAGGGTCTAATAGACGCCAATTTTTTCAAAAAAGAGTACCTGTCACTACCTATTGCTATCATATGGGGATATTTACATTCCCCGAGATAACAATAAAAATGATTAAAAAAAAAAAAAAATGAAAGGAACAGTTTAAAAATAAGATAAAAAAGCAAAAAAATAATAAAGAGAAAAAAAAAAAAAAAAAAAAAAAAAAAAAAAAAAAGCACCCCTGTCGCCCCCTGCTCTCGCACTAAGGTGAACGCAAGCGGCGGTCTGTCGTCAAACGTAAACAGCAATTGCACCATGCATGTGAGGTATCGCCGCGAAGGTCAGATCGAGGGCAGTAATTTTTGCAGTAGACCTCCTCTGTAAATCTAAAGTGGTAACCTGTAAAGGCTTTTAAAGGCTTTTAAAAATGTATTTATTTGTTGCCATTGCACGTTTGTGCGCAATTTTAAAGCATGTCATGTTTGGTATCCATGTACTCGGCCTAAGATCATCTTTTTTATTTCATCAAACATTTGGGCAATATAGTGTGTTTTAGTGCATTAAAATTTAAAAAAGTGTGTTTTTTCCCCAAAAAATGCGTTTGAAAAATCGCTGCGCAAATACTGTGTGAAAAAAAAAAAAAATGAAACACCCACAATTTTAATCTGTAGGGCATTTGCTTTAAAAAAATATATAATGTTTGGGGGTTCAAAGTAATTTTTTTGCAAAAAAAAAAATAACTTTTTCATGTAAACAATGAGTGTCAGAAAGGGCTTTGTCTTCAAGTGGTTAGAAGAGTTGGTGATGTGTGACATAAGCTTCTAAATGTTGTGCATAAAATGCCAGGACAGTTCAAAACCCCCCCAAATGACCCCATTTTGGAAAGTAGACACCCCAAGCTATTTGCTGAGAGGCATGTCGAGTCCATGGAATATTTTATATTGCGACACAAGTTGCGGGAAAGAGACAAATTTTTTTTTTTTTTTTTTTTTTTTTTTTGCACAAAGTTGTCACCAAATTATATATTGCTCAAACATGCCATGGGAATATGTGAAATTACACCCCAAAATACATTTCTGCTGCTTCTCCTGAGTACGGGGATACCACATGTGTGAGACTTTTTGGGAGCCTAGCCGCGTACGGGACCCCGAAAACCAAGCACCGCCTTCAGGCTTTCTAAGGGCGTGAATTTTTGATTTCACTCTTCACTGCCTATCACAGTTTCGGAGGCCATGGAAAGCCCATGTGGCACAAAACCCCCCCAAATGACCCCATTTTGGAAAGTAGACACCCAAAGCTATTTGCTGAGAGGTATAGTGAGTATTTTGCAGACCTCACTTTTTGTCACAAAGTTTTGAAAATTGAAAAAAGAAAAAAAAAAAAAAAAAAAGTTTTTTCTTGTCTTTCTTCATTTTCAAAAACAAATGAGAGCTGCAAAATACTCACCATGCCTTTTCAGCAAATAGCTTGGGGTGTCTACTTTCCAAAATGGGGTCATTTGGGGGGGGTTTTGTGCCACCTGAGCATTCCATGGCCTCCGAAACTGTGATAGGCAGTGAAGAGTGAAATCAAAAATTTACACCCTTAGAAATCCTGAAGGCGGTGCTTGGTTTTCGGGGCCCCGTACGCGGCTAAGCTCCCAAAAAGTCCCACACATGTGGTATCCCCATACTCAGGAGAAGCAGCTGAATGTATTTTGGGGTGAAATTCCACATAGGCCCATGGCCTGTGTGAGCAATATATCATTTAGTGACAACTTTTTGTAAATATTTTTTTTTTTTTGTCATTATTCAATCACTTGGGACAAAAAAAAAAAAAATATTCAATGGGTTCAACATGCCTCTCAGCAATTTCCTTGGGGTGTCTACTTTCCAAAATGGGGTCATTTGGGGGGGTTTTGTACTGCCCTGCCATTTTAGCACCTCAAGAAATGACAGACAGTCAAACTAAAAGCTGTGTAAATTACAGAAAATGTACCCTAGTTTGTAGACGCGATAACTTTTGCGCAAACCAATAAATATATGCTTATTGACATTTTTTTTACCAAAGACATGTGGCCGAATACATTTTGGCCTAAATGTATGACTAAAATTTAGTTTATTGGATTTTTTTTATAACAAAAAGTAGAAAATATCATTTTTTTTCAAAATTTTCGGTCTTTTTCCGTTTATAGCGCAAAAAATAAAAACTGCAGAGGTGATCAAATACCATCAAAAGAAAGCTCTATTTGTGGGAAGAAAAGGACGCAAATTTCGTTTGGGTACAGCATTGCATGACCGCGCAATTAGCAGTTAAAGCGACGCAGTGCCAAATTGGAAAAAGACCTCTGGTCCTTAGGCAGCATAATGGTCCGGGGCTCAAGTGGTTAATAATGCCTAAAGTGAAACAATAAAAGTGTAATATCCCTTTAAATTTCATACTTGGGGGGTGTCTATAGTATGCCTGTAAAGGGGCGCATGTTTCCCGTGTTTAGAACAGTCTGACAGCAAAATTACATTTCAAAAGGAAAAAAAAAGTCATGTAAAACTACTATCGCTACTATCACTACTAACTATTGTAAAACTACTATCGCTAGCGCCGGCTATAATGAATTGTCAGTCCGGCAATACACATAAAAGTTCATTGATAAAAATGGCATGGGAATTCCCCACAGGGGAACCCTGAACCAAAATTTAAAAAAAAAAAAAAAAAAAAAAGGCGTGGGGTCCCCCTCAAAATCTATACCAGACCCTTATCCGAGCATGCAACCTGGCAGGCCGCAGAGAAAAGAGTACCAGGCCACATGCCCTCAACATTGGAACATTGGGAGGGTGCTTTGGGGTAGCCCCCCAAAACACCTTGTCCCCATGTTGATGAGGACAAAGGCCTCATCCCCACAACCCTGGCGGTTGGTTGTGAGGGGGTCTGTGGGCGGGGGGGCTTATCGGAATCTGGAAGCCCCCTTTAACAAGGGGACCCCCAGATCCCGGCCCTCCCCCCTGTGTGAAATGGTAAGGGGGTACTTGTACCCCTACCATTTCACAAAAAAAAAAAAAAAAAAGTGTCAATAATGTTAAAAATGACAAGAGACAGTTTTTGACAATTCCTTTATTTAAATGATTTTTTCTTCTATCTTCCTTTGGTTTCTTCCTCCATCTTCTTCTTCTGGTTCTTCCTCCAGTGTTCTCGTCCGGCATCTTCCTCCGCGACGTCTTCTTCCCTTCTTCTCCGGGCCGCTCCGCATCCATGATGGCATGGAGGGAGGCTCCCGCTGTGTGACGCTTCTCTTCTGACGGTTCTTAAATAAAGTGGGCTGGCCACCCGGTGACCCCGCCCCCCTCTGACGCACAGGGACTTCCCTGTGGCATTCCCCGTGACACCACAGGGAAGTTCCGTCAAGTCACCTTGCGTCAGAGACCCACCCATTATTTAAGAACCGTCATAAGAGGAGAAGCGTCACACAGCGGGAGCCTCCCTCCATGCCATCATGGATGCGGAGCGGCCCGGAAGGAAGAAGGAAGAAGGAATTTAAAATAGAGGGATCGTCAAAAACTGTCTCTTGTAATTTTTAACAGTTTTTTTATGAAATGGTAGGGGTACAAGTACCTCCTTACCATTTCACACAGGGGGGAGGGCCGGGATCTGGGGGTCCCCTTGTTAAAGGGGGCTTCCAGATTCCGATAAGCCCCCATCCACAGACCCCCACAACCACCGGCCAGGGTTGTGGGGGATGAGGCCCTTATCCTCATCAACATGGGGACAAGGTGTTTTGGGGGGCTACCCCAAAGCACCCTCCCAACATTGAGGGCATGTGGCCTGGTACGGTTCAGGAGGGGGGGGCGCTCTCTCGTCCCCCCCTTCTTTTCCTGCGGCCTGCCAGGTTGCGTGCTTGGATAAGGGTCTGGTATGGATTTTTAGGGGGGACCCCACGCCATTTTTTTTTTTTTAATTTTGGCCGGGGTTCCCCTTAATATCCATACCAGACCTGAAGGGCCTGGTATTGTATTTAGGGGGACCCCCCGCGTCATATTTTTTTTTTAATTTTGGTTTGGGGTTCCCCTGTGGGGAAATCCCATGCCATTTTTATCAATGAACTTTTATGTGTATTGTTGGACCGGCAATTCATTAATAGCCGCGAGTAGTTTTAAATGACTTTTTTTCCTTTGAAATGTCATTTTGCTGTCAGACTGTTCTAAACACGGGAAACATGCGTCCCTTTACAGGCATACTATAGACATCCCCCCCAGGTACGAAATTTAAAGGGATATTACACTTTCATTGTTTCACTTTAAGCATTATTAAAATCACTGCTCCCGAAAAAACGGCCGATTTTAAACTTTTTTTTGCATTGATCCATGTCCCCTGGGGCAGGACCCAGGTCCCCAAACACTTTTTATGATAATAACTTGCATATAAGCCTTTAAAATTAGCACTCTTGATTATTCATGTTCGTGTCCCATAGACTTTAACGGTGTCCGCGTGTTCTAATGAATTTTTTGCCTGTTCGCAAGTTCTGGTGCGAACCAAACAGGGGGGGTGTTTGGCTCATCCCTACTTAGTAGTAACCAATATACACACCAGGCCCACCTCCCGACCTGTGAACAAGAATAAATGGCAGCACAAAGCACATAAAATATCAATCACCAGTACAGTATAACAGCCCAAAGTCATGTGAGACATATAACCGCATTAGGTGTGGACAATGACACTTACATCTATCCGACTCCCACCTACCAATGCGCCAGACCACTTTCTGTCTCAGACCCGTCCTGGACGTCTCTGTGGCTGCCCCCATCCAAAAGGAATGAAAAGAAACTTTTTAGGTCCTACCCAGCTGCTGACACCCATCTTCCGACACCGCTAAACGCTGGAACTGTGATAATGATGCACCTGTCCTCACATATTAGAAAGGACTCCTTGACCACAGGCCACATGTCCCGACCAAAGAAAGCTAGTGCCAATGCTGCCCGCAATAAAGCCCATGCATAAAGAGAACTTAGACCTTTTCCAAACGAATACAAAACCTGTAACATCTTAAAAGGAGACCGGGCGCCTCCCATCCCCTTAATTGTGCCCATCCTGTACCCTGACACCATCTGCTTTACCCCAAACTCTTTGGTGTGGTACCGTTGCCCTTGCCACTTAAAAAGAAAGGCCAAACCTGCCAACTTGCGGTAAATGGCAGCTGCCGAGATACCCTATTCTAATACCATGTTAATAAAATAGAGAACTGCATCGGCTACGTCATGACCTTCTGGGGCCATAACAATTCTGTTAAGTAAGCAAACCATTCCCGCCATATCTTTTGAGTAGGCATACCAAGTAGCCGTACTCACAAGTTGCTTGATCCTGTTTGCTGCAATCCCAAAGTAATGCCTGCTACTGATGCCAACTCCCGGAACCTGTCCCACTGAAAAACGAGACAAAGCGTCAGCCAAAGTGTTATCAAACCCTGATAAGAGTACAGCGTAGCTGAATGCATCCCTTGTAAGCTGCGCAGTACCAAATGTCACAACAACCTGACCACCTCCACGGATGCTGTTGTCAGTCGATAAACCACCTGTACCACCTCCAGATCGTCCCAGTTACCACAGACCTTTTGGTTGCGGGAGGAATCCCCCCAAATTTTCAAGGCCACTACAATTGGAACAATTCCACATGAAACCAGGTTCTGCAGAAACCCGGCCTCGCAACAAGCTGGGGGCCACCGAGCTGCGCTCCATAGTCCCCTGAAACAAGGCTTCAACCCCGTAGAGCCTGCAGCATCCGAGATAGTTCCAAATCATAATCGCTGACGTGACATGACATACAAAAGGCACGCCCACTGAACGACACTAGGAAATCCTGCCACACCCGCAAGTCCTCCCTGTAATCCTTATTACGGCTCACAAAGTGAGTGGGAGCCCGTAATCCCGCAGTTGCTGCCGCCAGCCGAAAGCAAAATAAACCTTACCTATGGGGATTATGCTGCAGCAAGCCATATTCAGTTTACCCAGCAAACACCTTGCATACTCTAAAGGTCCCTTGCACCCTCGTCTTTAAGCCTCCCTAGCTTGTCCCTCTGCAGCCCGCATTCCATCCCAATAGCATCCATTGCAATTCACAGGAATGTAATGTTTGCCGTGGGGGCCCTCTGTTCCCCCCGGAGCTAAAGGAACCCCGAAACGTACCGCCAGATGTCGTAACGTCCCAACAGGGCGTAGATATTAACCCACCGGACCAACGCATACAAACTGATCCATGTAATGCATGCCCGATTCGATACCCAAAACATCCCGGATTGCCCCTTATAAGAAGGAGCTGAACATTTCGAAGAAGGCACACTAAATGGAGTAACCCATCAGCGGTCAACGATCCACATACTATGCCCCATTCCCTATGCTGCCCATCAGCTGCAAGCTGGCCGGATGTACCGGAATAGCTGAAAAGCCCATACAATGTCTGGCTGGGCCACACAATGCCCCCTACCCATACCACCGCACCCATGCAACTGCTGCATTGAAAGAAATGTACATTACCCCCCTCTTCAGGAGCAATTGAATCACTGACCGGCCCACCTTTCTGAAAGGCCGGTGATGAATCAATCCAAGCTTGTTGTGGTCTTTCTGGGGAACCACTTCCAGTGGAGAGACCACCCTTCCTGGAAGCAGCCTACTAAAGGTGGCTGGCCATGAGCCTTAACGTAACCTCCTTCCCCAGTTTAATCAAAACCACTAATTTATGAAGCAGTGCCGCCCGTAAATTCTCAGCCTCGGGTGGAACCATCGTCAACGCACAAGGTATTATAAAACCCTTAGTTAAATCGGCCCCTAACATGTGTGCCGCTGCTTGGTCCGGGTATCTACTGAGGAAAGACAGCATCCTTTCCAACCACCCTGGCGTAGTCCCTCTTACTACCAGACCCTACGGTATGTACTTTTTCTCTCTTAAAACCCTTGGACAGTGAATGGGATACTGCTCCGCCTGAATACATGTGTTTTTCCTTGACAGTTTGTCCCAAATTTACACTTGCCTGAAAACTGATTAGGAGCCCACGATGCTGCCATACAGCTTCATCCACCGGCTGATGTCCTTATTGGCCCAGCGTAGGGACAGTCAGACGGCCATCCGTTGCCGAAGCTATTCGTCCTGCCTAAGCCAAGCCACACCGCCATAATTCCTGTGTGCTAGCCAAGGCCTGCAAGTAAACTAACCAAGCCGAACAGTGTTCGGGGTCTCCCCCCCCCCCCCCCATTACGCTCACCCATATGGTGAACGCCTGTAGCCGATTGGCAGAGGTATGGGGAATCAACAGATATCTCCGTTGTTCCTAGTCCTCCTTGTTTTTGTCTGGCTTCAACCTGGCCAGGTTGAACCTCTCCAAATGCAATAACGTGAATATCTCTACACATTCACCTTTTCGAATTTCTCTGGTATTGCTGTCTGCACATGGGGGGCCGGGGGGGGCCCTCAAAACAGATGTATACTTCACTTTTCGCGTAATCCGCCAACCTGACCGAGTCCGCTTTTTTGTCCCGTCTTGCCCTGGCTATTCGGAGCTTATTTGATAAACCGGGAGACTCACCGACCACCGTGGCCATACCCGTTGCTGTCACAGCAGTATCTCCCGCAACCCTGGGGGCGCCCCCTGCCGGAGGTGTGGCATTTGTCATTGCCCATGCCTGTCTCAGACTACTTCCAGTGCCTGGCTCAAAGCACTGCACCAACTCCTTTGAGCCCTACCACTAACTCACCTAGCCCCATGGTTCCTGTCTGGAGTACTGTCTCTTTTGGGTGGCACGGGAGTAGACCTGTCCCCCCCCGGCTCCCGCAATTACCCCTAAACCTGATGGCCCCAGTTGACTACCCTGACCCAACAGACTACTCAGATAAGTAGAAAGAAAAGTAAAGAATTACACTCGCCAGGATGCCCAGGCCCACCAGCCATCACTCCGGGAACCACCGCTGCTGGATGTCCTTGGTCATCGCCACCCTCCGAACCGGACTGTTCACCCTCATATCTGTCGCTGCCCATTTCCATCCGACTGACCGCAGGCTGCATCCCCGATGGACACGCTCCATTTGCCGTGGGTCTGCGGTGCTGCTCTCACCCTGCTCTCCGACCCATTCCGCCAGACCCGCTCGTTGTCTCACGTGACGGGCTCCTGCACCTCCTGCTTGACTGCAAGCCCACAACCCTGCGCTCTTCGTGGACCTTCTTCCGGGCTGCGTGGGACTGTGGGCTGTGCTGGCTGTCTGGCCCCCATCCTGAAGTTCAGTGTTCCCTCGCTGGGCCAGCTGGCTGCCCCGATCTTCCCCCGCAGCCCCGTCCACCTGCACTGTTCTACTGTGAAAAGCCGAGGGAGCAGAGTCGTACACTGTACAGAGCTCCCCCATCGCGTCCCTGCCTCTTTGCCGGGTCCTTCTCTTCTCCCTGTACTTGGTTCTCTGGCTCCCCTGTGCCCTGGGGGTTCACTCCCCTCTGCTACTGCTGCCTGCTCTGTGAGCCTCCAGCTGGGCTGAACCTTACCGGCGGCCGTGCCGCCACGAGGTGCCGCCGTCCCCCATCGCCACTCCAGCTGCCATCCAAGCCCGCAGCCTGTATGCTCTTAGTGCAGCCCTCCATCGCCGCCATACTGCCCTGTAAAGTGAGAGGACCTGGAGCGGTGAGCCGTCCAATCGCTTCCTCCTCCGCTCTGCAACGGACGTCACTTCCCCCTCCCTTCCTCTCTCAGGCTCGAGTGCCGCCCTCACCCAGCCCCTCTCCCTATTCTAAAAAGGGAGAACACTCCTCTTAAAAAGGCAACTGTGCTGTCCAACACTGTCATGCCGTCCCTGCGCTCATTTCTCTCCTGTCCTTAGCTCCGGGACTCTCTTTATACTTTGTCCTCCCCCATTAATAACTAGGTTGCTCTTTTTAAACACAAGTGAAATTTGTCTCGGTGCCCTTATGGAGAGCAGAAGCGAGGTTTTCACTCGTGGTTACATACTAGTATGGACTGTGATTAAACACACAAATGCAGACTTGGCATTGTCCCCATGAAACGCACTCAAGGTTTGTGTTACAACCCAACAACAAGGAAATTTAAAACAAGGGGCACAGATCACATGGGTGCAACAATACAAGCATTGCTTCAGTTCAGTCTATATCTAGCAATACTTCAAGTAAAAATCCTGCATAATCAGCAGGAAGTTACCATTTTGTTTAACCACTTACCGACCAGCTGCCATCATACTTCGGCAGGTTGGCTCTATTGCGCAAATCGCCGTAGCTGTACGTCGGTTCGTGCGATATAGTGGGCGTGTACGCCTGAGGTGCCAATGCATGTGATCAGCGGCTGTGATGTCTGCCAGCCAACTGTGATCGCTACATAGAGAGCAAGAACAGGGGATCTGTGAATGTAAACAAACAGATTGCATCCTAGCTCATTATGAAATACTTACCTTAGAACAAAGCTGTTGCAGCAGTCCCCGTAATATTACTTCCGGGTTCGCGGGCCCCCCAGCGCTGTGATTGGCAGAAGCCGCAAATTACATCATTCCCACGCATGCGCGGGAGCCACTGGTCACGGCATGAACGTGCCGTTTCTTCAGTGCACATGTGCCGATGACGTCGGCACATGCAGATACAGTGAACATCTCCTAAACTGTAGACAAAAGTGGTTACAACCTCTTTAAAGTCTCCAAAAAAAATAAAAGGATACTTAAAGCTGACTGAAAGTTTTACAAGTGGTCTGAAAACGTTTATCAAACACAGTGCTCTTATGCAAGTTGAAGCCTACAAGGACTTTAGGCTCTTAAATATTTATGAATGCTTTCTAAAACAACATTTGCTGTACACACTAAAACTCAATGGGGTAGATTTACTAAAACTTGAGCACTCAGAATATGGGGCAGTTGTGCATGGTAGCCAGCTTCTAACTTCAGCTTGTTCAATTTAACAATAAAACCTGGCAGCTGATTGTTTTATTTTGCATGCTCCAGTTTTAGTAAATAACCCCCTATATTACCCAACACCCTATCCCTAATAACCAAGCACTAAACAAAGACCATTTAACTTGTTCCTCAGCTCAAACTCCTGAAGAAAGTGCACTTAACCCCCCAAAACAATAAGAGCCCTTAAATATTTTACCTCTTTAAAATGTTCCCTTTACCATTTCCTCCAAGACCAAACCTTAGACCCCATACACACTATTAGATTTTCTGCAGATTTTTGTCTTCAGATTTACCAAAACCATATAATATGAGGTCAAGCCTTAGGAGTTTCAATTTGCATGCAATCAGGCAGGCCCTTGCATTATATGGTTTTGGTAAATCTGAAGACAAAAATCTGCAGAAAATCTAATAGTGTGTATGGGGCTTTAGTCTATATTTACAGGGGCGGAAAATTTGTTGTTTTTTGGAGGTGGATAAACATCACCTCTGAATGCAGCAACACTCTGTGCTATGGCCCCATACAAAACAGGTAAATTAGCTGCAGCCAGGTTGTTTGCAACAAGAAATTGAGCAGAAATGTTAACCCTGAAAAACACAGTTCGTGTCTAGGGATGGTTGAATTTGCATGCAACCACCCAGATGAGTGGTTACATGCGAACAGTGGTGGGACAGCCGCTTATTTGTGCGGAGTGAAAATCTGACAACTGTTGCTGGTCGCACACCTGGTGTGCGCAGGTGGTGTTTAGAACCTTCACAGAGAGCCTTTGCAACAATAACACGCAGCTTCATGTTCACATTGGATGTTCAATAAAAAATAAATTAAAAAAAAAACTGCAAGAGCATGAATGGACCATTAAAATGTTTCCATTCCTAACACCAAATTTACAAGAGAGACCAATGAAAAGATTACTTACTATCCAAAAGAAGAGGCTGAAGCTTAAGCTGTGGCATGGGCTGACATTTGACACATAAAACGAAGAGTAAACCGATCCAATATAACTGCCATGCCATTTCTTCAGGAGAGCAGCTCAAACAAGTATACCTCCACAGGGCCTGCTTCAATTTATTAATTGAAAACTATAGTTGTTAGGAAGAAACACTGCTAAACAAGTAGGTCTGTGCCACATGCAAAGCTCGTTACACAGTGTGAAGTTCATAAGAATATGCATTTGACTCCAACAAAATGGCCTCCGCTGTGCAGATAATGTGTGTATAGAGTTTGTTCTCTTGGATTAAAACCACCTTTAATAAAACACCTGGGTAACTTCAATGAGTTATATAGATCTCTAAATAAAAACATTGTAATATAACATTTTTTTTTTTTTTTAATAACAGGTATAGAAAACAGGTAATTGTCTCTTTAGACAAGGTGAACATTAATTCTAGACACTATGGCAAAATTAATAAAAAGTGCCTGAGGTTAAGTCCTGGCACTACTGCTAAAACACCCAGTAGCCTGTATGGATTCACACCATTTAATGGGTGTTTAATAATAAACATGTACTTTTATGTGCTGCCATTGTTATCAATAAGCCCTATAAAATGGACATCAATGCATTGCTCAGATGTTAATTAGCACTGAATAAAACAATGACTAACCTATGAACATATACTGAAGTGATTTTAAAAAGTGCAGTAAAAAGCATACATTTCAATTAGCAGCAAGGCTGGAGCTACATTTGTGTATTTTGACAAGATGATTTTCCTTTGCAATCAATGTACCAAAACACATCTCTGAGTGTATTCACTCATATATTTGTATTGCATAAGAAACAATGTTTGTCTCTTCTGTCATAGAAGCATCCTCCTGCCTGTCAGCTGTAATGTACACTAAGCCGCAAATGTACAGCTCATTGTACATTTACCTCTCCCAATCTGTTCCACAGCGTGACTCCCACGTGCACACGCAGGAATGAGGTCATCGCGGCCCACCCATTCAAGCGGCTGAAGACATGGAACATGGAAGGAAGACCAGGCAAACATGGAAGCTCCTGGGTCCCGCTGGATCAATCAGACCGCAGAGCTAGAGGGCTTCTTTGACAGGTAAGTCTGCCATAATAATGTGCTAATATGCTGTGCATACAAGCACATTATGGCATATACCTGTAGGGGGCCCCTAAAATAAATGGACTTTACTACCACTTTACAGATGAAGTTTAGCTAAAAAAAAAAGCTCTATAGCTTTAGTGAGCTTACTTACTCTGTGCAGGGATGCCCCATCTTCTAGTCTCTTAACTTCTGCTGTAGGGGTTAATAGCCTTTAGGTTTTCTGTGAAGCTCTCCCCATTCACAGATGCCCCAAGCCCCCCATCTTCCACTGCCCCCCCCCATCAGATCTCTGTACCCACCCAGCACTATTCTGTCACCAATATGCCCCCAGCAAACCTCTTCCTCCAATGCCCCCCCAGCACATCTATGGCACCAATCACCTCCTCAAACAGCACACCTTTGCCTCCAATCCCCCCAGCCCCCAACCAACACACCTATACCACCAATCTCCCCTTCCCCCCTATTTAGCACACCTATGCCTCAAATCACTCCCTCATCCAGTACACCTATGGCTTCCTTCACCCCTCCCCCATCCAGCACATCTATGGCTCCAATCAGCCCCCCTTCACCATCCATCACACCTATGGCTCTATTCACCCCTCCCCCCAATCTAACACACCTATAGCTCCATTCACCCCTCTCCATCCAGCACACCTTTGGCTCCATTCACCCCCCAATCCAGTACACCTATGGCTCCAACCTCCCCCCCATCCAGCACACCTATGGCTCCCTTCACCTCTCCCCCATCCAGCACATCTATGGCTCCAATCAGCCCCCCTTCACCATCCAGCACACCTATGGCTCCATTAACCCCTCCCACCAATCCAGCACACCTATAGCTCCATTTACCCCTCCCATCCAGCACACCTTTGGCTCCATTCACCCCCCAATCCAGCAGACCTATGGCTCCATTCACCCCCCAATTTAGCATACCCATGACTCCATTCACCCACCCCCCAATCCAGCACACCTATGGCTTTATTTACCCCTCCCCATCCAGCACACCTATGCCTCCACCCTCCTATCCAGCACACCTGTGGCTCAAACCCCCCCCCCCCCCAAACCAGCACACCTATGGATCCAACCACCCCCCATACAGCAGATTTTTGAGAATCCTCCAGGACAGCTTGTGATGGGAAGTGCCCTATATAAAGGTATTGAGAATAGCATCCATAGTTTTAAATATAAAAAGTGGTAAGTATACTGAGGTATGCCAAAGAGGATAGAACATTTTGGGTAGGAGAATCATTTTCACTAAATGAATTCCTCCCATAAACCCTAGAGAATTTTATAAGGAAAGTCTGGGAACTGACCCCTAACATAAAACACCTCCATCCCTAATATCAGAAAAAAGCAAATGAAAGTCGCCCACGGGACTTTAAATGAGGTGTAAATGGTGATCAAAGGGTAGACAAATATAAAGGTACAAGTATTTATTGAATACAGCAGCATAATCCATAATAGGGTATAGGCATGGGTGAAACAGGTTCATAAAACAGCAACATTGCATGATAATCCTAAAACATAGCCATGAATAAATAGTAATACATATAATACAGGTATGCATAGTACATCTCTAACCCGACGCGTTTCGCGAGCTTTCCTCGCTTCATCAGGGGCTGATGTGCATAGCTGCTGTCTGTAAATACAGATAAAGTAATTAGAGTAGCGGTTATGAAGGGATACAGCAAGAAGCCAGAACCGGTCATCCCATACTTACTAGTAAAACCAAGGCTACAAACACATAACCCAAGCACAGGTCGGCGGAGAGCGTCTCCCCCGGGAGCTGAAGGGGCCGAGGAACCAACCAGAGGACCGGGGCCAGGCGTGGGGGGGGCAGCATGGCAGAGTGAAGAGAAGAGAAGAGGGCGTAAACCCAGATTGTTCCCAAATGTACTGCAGGGCAGCTCTCTGTATGGAATGTAAACATGTGGTAATATATAGTTAAAAAGTAAATAAGTATGAAATGTATATCGTGACATGAAATACAAGATATGTTGATAGACAAGATCTAAAGTAATGACCTTGGTATTGTCATAGAGATATACATATGTACTGCTTGCATGATATGCATAAGGTGTCCCGCAGAGCAGAGGGAAAAAGGAGGGTACAAGGTAGAAGAGTGGATGAGAGAGGGAAAAGAGTGGAGGGGGAGGAGGGGAAAGCAGGGGGAAGTGAGGTGGATGATGATAGGAAAAGACAAGCAGGAGAAGAAAGAAGAAAGAAAAAAGAAGGGAAGAACAGGGCCAGGGGAGAGAGGAAGAGAAAGTGAAAGGGGGGGGGGGGGGGGGGGGGGGAAAGATGAAACAGAGTGAAGAGGAGGACAAATTAGTTGATGGTGTAATGAACTAGAGAAGTATTTTCGTGTGGAAAGAAACACAGTGTAATAAAGGGAATCAATCAAAAGCAGCAAGTGGGGATAGGTCCGCTGTGGAGTGCAGGTAATTATACAAGAGTAAATGAGTAGAGTGCTTACCAAAATATGCAGCGTCCGGACTGAGTGTAGGAGAAATAGTGAGAGGGAAGTTGCCATGCTGACACCCCCAGCCTTATATCCGGACATCCGCCGGGCTCTCCGCCCCTAACGTCATGCGTCAGGTGGGGCAAAGGGGATCGTAACGCACCCGCCGCAAAGAGGCAGGCACTCGCGATCCCCAGCCCCCTTCAGGATGACACATCCCGCCCATCAGAAAGGGGGGGCCGCTGTAATGCAGACATCCCCAGGTGGGCGTGGAAAGGCATGACGCCGATGCCGGCCACCTTCTCCACCGCTCTTTCTGTGACCGAACGAAGCCTCAGCAACACGTTGTCCAGCACAAGGAAATTGTAACCTCCCAGGCTCTGGAAACGCATTGCACAAACCTTTCTGCAAGGCCTCCTGAAGATATTTCATTCTCTGCTCCCTCTGCAAAGGCTGGATAAGTTCTGCAACCTTACCCTTGTAACGTGGATCAAGAAGGGTTGCCAGCCAGTAATGATCCCTCTCCTTGATACCACGAATTCTAGGGTCCTTTCGCAGGCTTTGCAGGATCATGGAGGCCATGCAGCGTAGGTTTGCAGAGGCATTCGATCCTGAGTCCTCTGGGTCACTAAGGATCACATGATCCTCAACCACCTCCTCCCAGCCACGTACAACTCCATGGGTTTTTGGGGACTGCAAACGATTCCTTAAAGACTGCTGCTGATGCTGAGTGTTATCCTCCCCCTCCATGCTGACACAATCCTCCTCTTCCTCTTCTTCTTCCTGTGTGATCCACGGGCCTGCAGGAATACTGGTATCTGGATAAAGGGGGGCCTTGAGAGGTAAGGAAGTCCTCCTCTTTCTCCTGCTGTTCTGCCTCAAGAGCCCTGTCCATTATTCCACGAAGCGTGTTCTCCAACAGGAAGACAAGAGGGACAGCATCACTGATGCATGCACTGTCACTGCTCACCATCCTCGTGGCCTCCTCAAATGGTGACATGACAGTGCATGCATCCTTGATCAGTAGCCACTGGCAAAAAAAAGCCAAACTCCCCTGACCCTGTCCTGATGCCATACTCACACAGGTACTCATTGATGGTCCTCTTCTGCGTATGCATTATCAACACTGAGTTCCACCTGGTGGGCATGTCACAAATGAGGCGGTTCTTGGGCAGGTTGCATTCTCTTTGAATGTCAGCCAGCCGAGCACTGGCATTATATGACCAGAGGAAATTACCACAGACTTTCCTGGCCTGCCTCAGGAGATCCTGTAAGCCCGGTTACCTGCTCAAAAACCGCTGCACCACCAAATTTAGGATGTGAGCCAAACAGGGAACATGAGTCAAGTGTCCCTGTCGGAGGGCGGAGAGGAGGTTGGTGCCATTGTCGCATACAACCATTCCTGGCTGAAGCTCGCGTGGCGTCAACCACCTCTGAGCCTGCCCCTGCAGAGCTGACAGAATCTCTGCCCCAGTGTGGCTCCTGTCCCCTAAGCAGACCAACTCAAGCACCGCATGGCATCTTTTTGCCTGAGTGCTTGCGTAGCCCCTTGAATGCCTACGGAGCACCACTAGTTCAAAGGAGTAATCTGCAGAGGAAGAGGCCATAGAGAATGAAGAAGAGGTGGGGGTGGAGGAGAGAGCTGTGGCAGAATCACCACTAGCATTTTGGAGGCATGGTGGCGGAACAAGCTCCAACAATACTGAACCATGTCCTGCATCCTTCCCAGCTGCCAGCAGCAGAGTTACCCAGTGCGCTGTGAAAGAAAGGTAACTGTCCATACCTGCTGGACCATGAGTCAGCAGTAATATGCACCTTACTGCTGACTGCCCTGTCCAACGAGGCCAAGACATTGCCTTCCACATGCTGGTAGAGAGCCGGAATGGCCTTCCGTAAAAAGAAATGGCATTGGGAACTTGCCACTGAGGTACCGCACATTCCACAAATTCACGAAAGGGGCAGAGTCTACCAGCTGAAAAGGCAGCAGTTGCAGTGCTAGCAATTTGGCCAAGCTAGCATTCAGACGCTGAGCATGTGGATGGCTGGGACTGAATTTCTTTTGACGGTTTAGCAACTGGGGTAGGGAAATTTGCCTGCTAAAAATCAGATTTTTGTGTACCGCTAGCAGATTGGCCGCAAGTACTTGGGACACCTATTTCTATACCTTCATTCCTTTCAGTGCAGGTTTCTGAGAGGACTGGGGGTATAGTGGGGTTGGAGATCCCAGCTGATGAGGAGCAAGGAGAGGTCCCGCCTTGTTCTTTGATGTCTTTTAAGTGCTGTTGCCAACGGACTACATGGGAGGTCGTCATATATCTGGTCAAGCATGTGGTGCCCAAGCAGCTGCTGTTTTGGCAATGCTTGATACGCTTTAGACATAGGTTGCAAACAGCAACGGTGCGATCTGCTGCACACGTGTCAAAAAAAGCCCATACCAAAGAACTTTTCAAAATATGCGGGGAGTCAGCAGCACCCTGCACCTGCTTAGCTCTGCGGTGTGATGCAATAGGGTGGCTGCCCTTAAGCTGCCCCCTGGAGGGCATCCTACCTCATTGGAGATGTGCCTTCTCCTCCTCCTCCTCTCTTCTATCAGGCACCCAAGTACAGTCAGTGACCTCATCATCCCCTCCCTCCTCGTCACTGGAAAAAACTTGGCAGTATACTGCAGCTGGGGGAACATGGACTGCCAGGGTTTTTGACCTTCTTGGGCACCCCCTCTCTCTAGGCTGACGTTACTCCCTTCCTCAACCTGGGTACCATCATCGGAGCCTTCAAATCGGCTGCGCATCCTCCTGCAGCATTGAAGCCGACACTGTGGTCGAATAGTTCGGGGGACTCCTCCATGCATGATGGTGGGGCTAGGGAAGGAGTGACTGTTGACATGGAGCCGATGGAATAGGCCGCATTGGCAGCTGCAATTGACAGGCAAACTACTCTGAGCCTGGGTGACAGAGGATGAGGAGGATGAGGAGGGCTTTGTTATCCATTCCATCAACTCTTCTGCATGTTGTGGCTCAATAACACGGCCAGCTGTAGGTAAAAAGGACAAGCGTGGCCCCACAGCCACGTGCAGAGGATGCACCGTGTCCACGACCAGCACTGTAGATACAGAGCCTGCTTGCCCTCTTTTTAGTGGCCTGTGAGAGTCTGCCTCTCCTTGGTGGCCTTCCGGACATGCTGTAAATTTTGTTTAGCAAAAAAACACTACACTGTATTGTGTACTGAGTACACCACCAGGAAAGTAGTAGCAACTGCACTAGGAGTGCACGGTACTGTGTACACCAACAGAAGTGTAATAACAACTATGAGCGCACTGGTATGTATTGTGTACACCACCAGGAAAGTAGTAGCAACTACACTAGGGGTGCACTGGTACTGTGTAAACCAACAGAAGTGTAATAACAACTACGGGTGCAATGTATGTATTGTGTACACCACCAGGAAAGTAGTAGCAAGTGCACTAGGGGTGCATGGTACTATGTACACCAGCAGAAGTGTAATAACAACTATGGGTGCACTGTATGTATTGTGTACACCACCAGGAAAGTAGTAGCAACTGCACTAGGGGTGCACGGTTACTGTGTACACCAACAGAAGTATAATAACAACTATGGGTACACTGTATGTATTGTGTACACCACCAGGAAAGTAGTAGCAACTGCACTAGGGGTGCACTGTACTGTGTACACCCACAGAAGTGTAATAACAACTATGGGTGCACTGTGTGTATTGTGTACACCACCAGGAAAGTAGTAGCAACTATACTAGGGGTGCACGGTACTGTGTACACTAACAGGAGTGTAATAACAACTATGGGTGCACTGTATGTATTGTGTACACCCACCAGGAAATTTGAAGCAACTTGCACTAGGTGTGCACGGTACTGTGTACACCAACAGAAGTTTAATAACAACTATGAGTGTACTGTATTGACCACCAGAAAAGTATGAGCAACTGCACTATAGGTCAAAAGCACTGTATACTGTGTTACACCGCCTGACGTATATTAGAAACAGTACACCAGGAACGGCCTGCAGTCAGATATAGCTAAACTGGATACAGTGGGATATATATATATATATATATATATATACATACGAGAGTTGCGAGATATAGCTAAACTGCTAAACTGTATGCAGTGGATATTTTTATATATAATATGTGTATGTGTGTATATATATATATATATATATATATATATATATATATATATATATATGTATTATATATATATATTATATATATAATATATATATATATATATATAGTATATATAATATATATATATATACGAGACTATCTGTGTGTATATATATATATATATATATATATATATATATATATATATATATATATATATATATATAATATATTAAAATACACTGCAGCTAACTGAATCACCTACCTGCCTGAAGTATATTAGAAACAGCACACCAGGAATGGCCTGCAGTGAGATATAGCTAAACTGGATACAGTGGAGATATATATATATATAACAACCCCCCTGTTCGGTTCGCACCAGAACATGCGAACAGGCAAAAAAATTTGTTCAAACACGCGAACACCGCAAGTCTATTGGACATGAACATGAAAAATCAAAAGTGCTAATTTTAAAGGCTTATATGCATGGTATTGTCTTAAAAAGTGCTTGGGGGACCTGGGTCCTGCCCCAGGAGACATGTATCAATGCAAAAAAAGTTTTAAAAACGGCCGTTTTTTCGGGAGCAGTGATTTTAATAATGCTTAAAGTGAAACAATTAAAGTGTAATATTCCTTTAAATTTTGTACCTGGGGGGTGTCTATATTATGCCTGTAAAGTGGCGCATGTTTCCCGTGTTTAGAACAGTTTGACAGCAAAATGACATTTCTAATGACTGTTCTAAACATGGGAAACATGCGCCACTTTACAGGCATACTATAACGGAACGTCCCACACTCCGTATACTGCTTCCGTGACTATACCACTTCCTTGTAGTCTGGATACAGATATCAGATATTCCAAACGCTTCCAAGCACAAAACTAGTCGACACTTGCTTCACTGCTAACATGGACTATTATATTATAATCAAAATTACAAGACTTTATATTCCGTTGGAACCTCCTCTAACAATACAACTGTAACCTAATTAACATGAGCTAGTTAACTAATCCTTTATACAGCCTGGGTGACTGAGACATGAACTTTTACCCAGACTTGTGGTCACCGAGCTTCACACAGTAACAGAGTTAATTATCATAAGTACAACCACAGGACATTTTCTCACAATAGCAGGAGCTCCAATAGGAGTCGGCCCGTCTCCTACATTGTATAGGGGACAATGTGATCAGCTCATTCAATTAACATGTTGAGTTCAGAATCAATCAAACCAAGAATAGTCTCTACATACATCCTGGGAGATATTGTGGACAAATATTACTGCCCCATTTTAAGTAGTCCAAGATATATTTTCTCACTCACCCTGTGCCAGGATAGCACAGGGTGACTTAGACATAAGAGGTGTATGGGGAGCTGAAACAAGGGAATCCCCTACTTTACAAGGGATTCTGAGTTCCACGGGCCCTCCCGTCACACATACTATAGACACCCCCCAGGTACGAAATTTAAAGGAATATTACACTTTTATTGTTTCACTTTAAGCATTATTAAAATCACTGCTCCCGATAAAACGTCAGTTTTTAAAACTTTTTTTTGCATTGATACATGTCCCCTGGGGCAGGACCCAGGTCCCCAAACACTTCTTATGACAATAACTTGCATATTAACCTTTAAAATTAGCACTTTGATTTCTCCCATAGACTTTTAAGAGCATGCACCATGACCTGCATGAATTTGCCGCGAACACCCCAAATTGTTCGTATTCGGCGAACGGTGAACAGCCAATGTTCGAGTCGAACTCATGTTAGACCCGAACATAAAACCCATCCCTACTGATTGTATATATATATATACATTAAATACACTGCAGCTAACTGAATCACCTGCCTGCCTGAAGTATATTAGAAACAGTACACCAGGAACTGCAGTCAGATCTTGCTAAACTGGATACAGTCAGGTCCATAAATATTGGGACATCAACACAATTCTAATCTTTTTGGCTCTGTACACCACCACAATGGATTTGAAATGAAACGAACAAGACTGCAGACTTTCAGCTTTTACAACAGTTTGTATATGTGCCTCCCACTTTTTAAGGGACCAAAAGTAATGGGACAGATTAACAATCCTCCATCAAACTTTCACTTTTTAATACTTAGTTGCAAATCCTTTGCAGTCAATTACAGTCTGAAGTCTGGAACACATAGACACCACCAGACGCTGGGTTTCATCCCCGGTGATGCTCTGCCAGGCCTCTACTACAACTGTCTTCAGTTCCTGCTTGTTCTTGGGGCATTTTCCCTTCAGTTTTGTCTTCAGCAAGTGAAATGCCTGCTCAATCGGATTCAGGTCAGGTGATTGACTTGGCCATTGCATAACATTCCACTTCTTTCCTTTAAAAAACTCTTTGGTTGCTTTCGCGGTATGCTTCGGGTCATTGTCCATCGGCACTGTGAAGCGCCGTCCAATGAGTTCTAAAGCATTTTGCTGAATATGAGCAGATAATATTGACCGAAACACTTCAGAATTCATCCTGCTGCTTTTGTCAGCAGTCACATCATCAATAAATACAAGAGAACCAGTTCCATTGGCAGCCATACATGCCCACGCCATGACACTACCACCACCATGCTTCACTGATGAGGTGGTATGCTTTGGATCATAAGCAGTTCCTTTCCTTCTCCATACTCTTCTCTTCCCATCACTCTGGTACAAGTTGATCTTGGTCTCATCTGTCCATAGGATGTTGTTCCAGAACTGTAAAGGCTTTTTTAGATGTTGTTTGGTAAACTCTAATCTGGCCTTCCTGTTTTTGAGGCTCACCAATGGTTTACATCTTGTGGTGAACCCTCTGTATTCACTCTGGTGAAGTCTTCTCTTGATTGTTGACTTTGACACACATACACCTACCTCCTGGAGAGTGTTCTTGATCTGGCCAACTGTTGTGAAGGGTGTTTTCTTCACCAGGGAAAGAATTCTTTAGTCATCCCCCACAGTTGTTTTCCGTGGTCTTCCGGGTCTTTTGGTGTTGCTGAGCTCACCGGTGCATTCTTTCTTTTTAAGGATGTTCCAAACAGTTGATTTGGCCCCACCTAATGATTTTGCTATCTCTTTAATGGGTTTGTTTCGTTTTTTCAGCCTAATGATGGCTTGCTTCACTGATAGTGACAGCTCTTTGGATCTCATATTGAGAGTTGACAGCAACAGATTCCAAATGCAAATAGCATACTTGAAATGAACTCTGGACCTTTTATCTGCTCTTTGTAAATGGGATAATGAGGGAATAACACACACCTGGCCATGGAACAGCTGAGCAGCCAATTGTCCCATTACTTTTGGTCCCTTAAAAAGTGGGAGGCACATTTACAGACTGTTGTAATTCCTACACCGTTCACCTGATTTGGATGTATATACCCTCAAATTAAAGCTCAAATTCTGCAGTTAAAGCACATCTTGTTTGTTTTATAACAAATCCATTGTGGTGATGTATAGAGCCAAAAAGATTAGAATTGTGTCGATGTCCCAATATTTATGGACCTGACTGTATATATTAAATACACTGCAGCTAACTGATTAATCTACCTGCCTACCTGCTCAATCTAAATGACACTCTCTCTCCGCCCACGCCAACGACACACTACACAAGGCCGACGTGCAGGCGGCCTTATATAGTGTGGGGCGTGGACTTTGGCCAATTATGGCTCTCTTAGCTGAGGGCACTGTGATTGGCCAAAAGCATGCAGGTCATGGTGCATGCTCTGGCCAATCATCATACAGCAATGCACTGCGCTCCCGCAGTGCATTATGGGCCGTTACGCCATGCTCGAATTTGGTGCGAACGGCCCATAATGTTCGGTTTTCAACGAACGGGTGAACAGCCAATGTTTGGGTTGAACTCATGTTCGACCCGAACAGAAAGCTCATCCCTACTCATTAGGGATGAGCCCGAAGTTCGCCTGTTCGCCGAATAGTGAACAATTTTACAAGTCTATGGGAGAAATCAAAAGTGCTCATTTTAAAGGCTTATATGCATGGTATTGTCATAAAAAGTGTTTGGGGACCTGGGTCCTGCCCCAGGGGACATGTATCAATGCAAAAAAAGTTTAAAAAACGGCCGTTTTGTCGGGAGCAGGGACTTTAATAATGCTTAAAGTGAAACAATAAAAGTGTAATATTCCTTTAAATTTCATACATGGGCGGTGTCTATAGTATGCCTGTAAAGTGACGCATGTTTCCCGTGTTTAGAACAGTCCCTACACAAAATGACATTTCTAAAGGAAAAAAAGTCATTTAAAAGTACTCGCGGCTATAGTGAATTGTCAGTCCCGGCAATACACATAAAAGTCATTGAAAAAAACAGCATGGGATTCCCCCACAGTCGATTACCAGGCCCTTTGGGTCTGGTATGAATATTAAGGGGAACCTCAAACCAGAATTAAAAAAAAAAAAATTGCGTGGGGGTCCCCCCAAATTTCATACCAGGCCCTTCAGGTCTGGTATGGATATTAAGGGGAACCCCGCACCAAAATTAAAAAAAAAAATGTCATGGGGTCCCCCATTTCAAAATGCATAGCAGACCCCCCCTCCTGAACCGTACCAGGCCACAAGCCCTCAACATGGGGACAAGGGTCTCATCCTCACAACCCTTGCCTGGTGGTTGTGTGGGTCTGCGGGTGGGGGGGCTTATCAAAATCTGGAAGCCTCCTTTAACAAGGGGACCCCCAGATCCCGGCCTCCCCCCCTGTGTGAAATGGTAATGGGGTACAAATGTACCCCTACCATTTCACAAAAAAAGTGTGAAAATGGTAAAAATTACATGACACGGCTTGGGGACAAGTCCTTTATTAAAAAATTAAAATGTCCCACAAAGTCTTCTTCTTCTTCTCTTGCTCTGCCGATGGACCAAAAAAGTAAAAAAAACCTGCACGTCAGAGGGGGGCGGGGTCACCCGGTTACATCACCGGGTGGCCCTGCCCCCCTCTGATGCTACAGGGAAGCCATAGGGATGTCCCCATGCGTCAGAGGGGGCGGGGTCACCCGGCAACATCACTATGTGGCCCCGCCCTCAGTTATAAAAGTACTGTCACCTGAGAGGGCGGTCATTACGGCGGGTGCCTTCCATGGAGGCGGATTGGTGGCGGCGTGCAGGTTTTTTTTTTTTTTTCAGTCCGTCGGTGGAGCAAGAGAAGAAGAAGACTTTGTGGGATATTTTTATTTTTTAATAAAGGACTTGTCCCCAAGCCATGTCATGTCATTTTTACCATTTTCACACTTTTTTTGTGAAATGGTAGGGGTACATTTGTACCACATTACCATTTCAAACAGGGGGGGAGGCCGGGATCTGGGGCTTCCAGATTTCGATAAGCCCCCTGCCCGCAGACCCCCACAACCACCGGGCAAGGGTTGTGGGGATGAGGGCCTTGTCCCCATCAACATGAGGACAAGGTGCTTTGGGGGGCTACCCCAAAGCACCCTTCCAATGTTGAGGGCATGTGGCCTAGTACAGTTCAGGAGGGGGGGCGCTCTCTCGTCCCCCCCTCATTTCCTGTGACCTGCCAGGTTTCATGCTCTGATAAGGGTCTGGTATGGATTTTTGGGGGGACCCCACAACATTTTTTTTTTAATTTTGGTGCGGGGTTCCCCTTAAAATCCATACCAGACCTAAAGGGCCTGGTATGAAATTTGGGGGGACCCCCACGCAATTTTTTTTTTTTTAATTTTGGTCCTGGGTTCCCCTTAATATTCATATCAGACCCAAAGGGCCTGGTAATGGACTGTGGGGGAATCCCATGTCGTTTTTTCAATGACTTTTATGTTTATTGCCGGGACCGACAATTCATTATAGCCCCGAGTACTTTTACATTACTTTTTTTCCTTTAGAAATGTCATTTTGTGCAGGGACCATTGTAAACAGGGGAAACATGCGCCACTTTACAGGCATACTATAGACACCCTCCAGGTACAAAATTTAAAGGAATATTACACTTTTATTGTTTCACTTTAAGCATTATTGAAATCACTGCTCCCGAAAAAACGGCAGTTTTTAAAACTTTTTTTTGCATTGGCACATGTCCCCTGGGGCAGGACCCAGGTCCCCATACCCTTTTTATGACAATAACCAGCATATAAGCCTTTAAAATGAGAACTTTTGATTATTCGTGTTTATATCCCATAGAATTTAATGGCGTTTGCGTGTTCGAACAAATTTTTTGCCTGTTCGCATGTTCTGCTGCGAACCGAACCGGGGGGTGTTCGGCTCATCCCTACTACTCATCTCAATCAGATTCAGGTGATGCCTGATTGCAGGAGATGATGTCGGCCCCACATTGCCAGGAACCACCCACTGGTGGACGCCAGTACTGCGGCCCAAAGATCACATAAAACTACCAACAGGGGAAAGCTCCCAAGGCAGTTCCAGACTGCCAGGAGACACCTGCTGGTGGACCACAGTACTGCACGCCAAATATTAGGCAGTGTCATCAGTGGATGGAACCTTCCCTGACACTCAGGTTAGAGTGGGTTCCTGATCTCCGTTGGCAAAGAGGAACCAAGGCTTAATAGCAGTTGCTGGAGAGCAGGCGAAATCATCTTCAGGGATAGCTTTTGCTGGCTGGTACAGACCTTTTTTGGTGATAAGGGAGTCCTGTTGTCAGCTTATGTCTGACATCCTTTAATTTGGAAAAGCTTACTATCCCCACATGGGCCCCTTTCTCATATACTGTTTTCAATTAGAGAGACATTCTCAAATTCTATCTCAAGATGGCACAATGGTACCATACATGCCATAGGTCAGTGGTTCTCAACCTCAGTCCTCAAGTACCCCAAACAGGCCATGTTTGCAGGTTTTCCTTTATCGTACACAGGTGCTTTAAATAAGAGTCAATTGCTTGGTATTTTGGACATCTATCTAAAAGAAATTCCCAAAACATGGCCTGTTGGGGGTACTTGAGGACTAAGGTTGAGAAAAACTGCCATAGGTTATATATGTCAGAAAGCCAAGCTATTGTTTTCAGTGGTTACAAAACAATAGACTGATCCAATTGTAAATGCAACAATGGTATTTAAGTTCTCATTGTTTGAGAACAGCCTGTGTAATTGTTACCAAGACAAACTACTAAAAATATTGCTTTTAAAACCAGTCAGATGGAAATTTATATAATATATATATATATATATATATATATATATATATATATATATATATATATATTTATATCAAAAGCAGCTTACCCGCTAACCATGTTCAAACACCTATTGCTTGCTAAAGAAAATGTGCTTCTTGGCCTTTTCATATAGAAGGTGTTTGACTAATCTGGCTTGCATTTTCACTAAGTTGGCATTATGTAAAGAAGGGTGTGCCTTCAAAGCTTGCTCTAGCGAATATAAATGTTCTTCTGCTCGTTGCACTACCATCTAAGATCCCATACACATTATTAGATTTTATGCAGATTTTTGTCTTCAGAATTACCCAAACCATATAATATGAGGTCAAACCTTAAGAGTTTCCATTTGTATGCAGTCAGGCAGGCCCTGGCACTGCATGGTTTTGGTAAATCTGAAGACAAAAATCTGCAAAAATCTAATAGTGTGTATGGGGTCTTAGAGGAAGCCTTGTACCTGGAGATTCGGGTAATCAGCACTGTATGTGCGTGTAACTTGAATGCTTCCCAAATCATCTCACTGGAGGCCAATTCATGATTTGCAGCATAAAAGAATTCCCACTCACGCTGTCCAAATCTGGGAGTGTACTGAGCCAAAGAGGATTCAGTCTCTAAATATAAGTGAAAAACAGGAAGCAGGCGCCTTTTAGGTAAGGCTGTAGTATTTAATAGACAAAGTGCATTAAAAACACTCACATTTTAGTATCGTTAGTCAGGCACAGTGAAGTCCAGTTAGACCAATCTCCATCACAGCTATCAGCAGGGGTCACATCCTGTGGATCCGTGTATGGCCGGCGTTCTGACCAGCAGGAGTCTTTCGGCGTTTGACTCACTGCAAACACATTTTATTTTTAAACGTACTTTTATTTTAAAACCTTCATAACCATAGCTCAATAAGTATTTTTCATAATAGCCATCATAATAGTTTTTTACTTTTCCCTTCCTTTTCTCTATATATCTAATATGGATGTTATCGCAGAAATAGAGTCGCAAAAATACAGTATATTTGACCAACTATATACTATGTTACCTCCTTCTAATTTTTGTCCCAATGCCTCACTAAATAAAAATATACGGTACAAGATATGTGGGAAATTCAAAAAACGTGAACGTCTCATGCACTCTGTTAATTCTCAATGGTGGGACAAATATTTTTTTTTTTAATATTTGGATAACAGAATTTCACCTAGAGGTCTTCAAATTCTAAAAAACTGCTCCTTTCCGGAATCTGAAGATGCCAAGGAGTGGGGTAGTTTAGCAGAATTCTTCACAACCAAATGGATTCATATTCTGGTGAAACACAGAACTTCTAAATTTGAACAACTTAAGAAGTCAGTACAAATTTTTGTCTCAGGAGATATATAATATGTCCCCCATAATGTCCCCCTATCCTGGCTAGAAATCCTTAAAAGGAATACTAAAAAACAATAAGGTGACCTTATCTATAGTAAATTAGGAAAATTTAGGCGTGATATTAAGAACTACACCAATAACAGCGTTCTTACATGGATGCAGAAACCTAACTCATTATCTGTCAATTACTCACCATCCCCTTACCAGCCGCAACAAGCTGGTGCCTCATTACCCTACGTTTCTAATCCCCACCCCACTTACCCTCCAGCTCTATTACTGAAAGGACAGATTATTCATGGACACCAAAATGCTTGGTGACTCCATTCTCCCATGAGTCGCACTGCACATAGAAATAACATTCCTATTCAAAAACTAACACAGAATAATTTATTGCATAACCTTAATCATTTCTACAATCGGCCCCGCCTTGAGATTTCGACCCAGACAAAGAATAGTACATTGCTGCAGGACACGAGTGACCTAATGTAGATAACTGATAATCAGGGACCCTCTATTACAATTGGACAGTCTGGCAATGATCTTCTTCTTCACATACCCCCAACCATCACCCACCAAACAAAAAATACAAAACCAGTCTTTTCAGTGAAAACAGCACTTACTGCCCCTATCACTATGGGACCAGACATTATCTCTGAACCACATGTCACTGTAGCCCAGAATAACAATAGCACATCAGCCACTACCTCTTTGGGGGTCACCAATAGCGAACCCATCAGTTTTGGATCCAATAGCACCCTAGATGTTTTTTTTTTATTGCCACACCCCTCTCCAGCCACTCCAACAAAAAGAAAGAGAGGCCGCAGAGGGGGGGAGAGGTAGACATAGATGTCAATCCGCCAAAAAATCGCAAACTGTTAAAATCTTTAATTTGTCCCAACACACCTTATCCCCTGCAGAAACATCCTTGCTAACTCAGTGCCTCAATTTTGCCCCATCAAATAAGCCTGATCCTTTTGTATTATTCAAGGATTTGAATAGGCACATCAGAAACCTCACTCTAAAAAGATTTTTTCAGATAAAAAATACAAAAAATGCTCCCAACATAGACAGTGTAGAAAACATTGCCACAATTGAGGCATATGCATTTGATTTTGACACCGACATGATCGAGATGTTAGAACAACTCTATCACGACGATTCTTATACAGGACTTGATCTATACACACAACATCTACATACATCTACACCAGTTATACATTCTACACTAAAACCCAAATCCATATTCTATCTGTATCAATCAAAAGGTCCACATCTTATCACTTTTTATAATATGGTATTCTCAGATCTTAAAAAAAATGTGTTCTTACACAACACCACAGACCACTGATCTTGGTCGCCTCAACACTCAAGAACATGCAGCTTTACAATCCTTAACTAAAATCGATGAATTGATTATCAAAACCGCTAACAAGGGCGGCGGAATTGTTATTCAAAATCAAATCAATTACATTACATTATTGAAGCCGACCGCCTACTCGCGGATCACCTGACTTATTGTAAACTAAGCACGAACCCATTGCCTGAATACAAGATAGAAATCAACAAGCTAATTGATTGAGTGTCAGGGCTGGCTCAGCCCTTCCTTCTCTGAGCTGGCCGCTCAGCTGTTGGCTAATTGCCAGCTCTCATCTCTCTCCACAGTTAACCAGCTGTTGTGGATCTGCTCGTCTGTCCTGCCTACTTAAAGATCTCCAGCTCACGTCATTCCTGCCTTCGCCTTGGTCACATCACAAGAAACCATCTCCTGCGTTCCTGTTTAAAGACTGGCTTTGCTGACATCCCTTCTGGCTCCTTATCCTGCTTGCTGTTCCTCTACTTGGATTCCTGACTTCTGGCCTGGCTGATTACCCGATCTGGTTACTGAACTCTGGCTTGGCTGATTACCCGATCCGGTTACTGGACTCTGGCTATGCTTTGAATATGCTTACTCTATTTACCTTTTTATTTTTATTAATAAACAAGTGTGATTTTACTGTACTTCTGTCTCAGTCTGGTTCATGGTTTCTGACATCGAGCTATCCAACACAAAATTATTAACAAAGGTGAAGCTTCCTTTTTACGTAGAGATTTCTACCATACTCCAAATTTTTATCATGTTCCAAAAATACATAAAAACCAGATAAACCCTCCAGGTAGACCTATTATTGCTGCAATGGACAGTATCACCTCCAGTTTATCCAAACATGTTGATCATCATTTACAACCCTTGGCCCAAGGCTTACATGCCTATGTCCGTGATGGAACTTACCTGTTGGACTTACTCAAGCCATACAGTTGGGAAAGTGAGTATATCTGGATGTCATTGGACGTCAACTCATTATACGAGTCTATCCCCCATGTTTTTGGCTTGGCAGCCCTTGACCATTTTCTTTCTGAAGACCCTTATATGAGACATGGGCAAGTTCATTTAGACTGCACCAAATTTTGCCTGACTCATAACTATTTCTGTTTTGATGATCAATATTATTTACTTGTATAAGGGACAGATATGGGCGCTAATTTTACACCATCGTATGCAAACCTGGCCATGGGCCTATGGGAACATAAACACATCTGGCAAAATAACCCTTATTTAAAACACCTCATATTTTACGGGAGATGCATCAATGACATCATCATCATTTGGGATGGTGCTGGTGGTGTCATTGATGAATTTGTCTCTCATTGTAATAACCCATATGGCCTTTCCTTCACTTATGTTGCAGATCAGGAGAAACTTGCGTTCCTGGATCTTGACCTATATCATTTAAATGATGAAATACATGCAAAAAAAACAACAATATTCCTAAAGGACAATTCTGCCGATTAAGATGCAATTGTACAAAAACATCTGATTACATGGAACAAAGCCTTATACTCAAAAACAAACTTAATAATGAAGGCTATCCGGAGTCTTTAGTTGATCAAGCATATAAGTATTATCTACAATACGATCCCCATACAATGAAAAAAGAAAGTTTTGATTAGTCCGCTCGTTTTATTACAAAATTCCACACTGACTCCAAAAAAATGGAAACGATTTTTAAAAAACATTGGCAAATATTACTAGAAGATCCTGACCTCAAACCCCTTTTACCAGATACCCCTAGGGCAGTGATGGCAAACCTTGGCACCCCAGATGTTTTGGAACTACATTACCCATGATGCTCATGTACGCTGCAGTGTAGTTGAGCATCATGGGAAATGTAGTTCCAAAACATCTGGGGTGCCAAGGTTCGCCATCACTGCTCTAGGGTAACCTATGGGAAGGCACCCAACTTAAAAAACAAAATCGCACCTAGTAAATTAAAACCACTTCGAAAAACTTCTTCTACATATACCTGTTTGATTCCTTGAAAAGGTATTTTCCTATGTAGAAAGCCTTTATGTAAGACATGTTCTTTCATAAAAAATAATTTACCACAAAAGGAAAGAGTTATATTCTGGGTGACATTTATAATTGTGTTCAGATTTTGTAGTTTATGACCTTGTTTGTCCCTGCCACTTACTGTATGTGGGACGTACCATACGACTACTCAGACAAAGATTTAGTGAACACCGAAGGAAAATCGAGGTGGGCAGGGACAAATACAGTGTCCCCCGCCATTTTGCTGAACATCATAACAAGTCCACAGAGGGCTTGGAAGTCTGGATCATAGAACAAATCCCGAAAAATCTCCCTGAGGCTGAGAAATTCCACAGACTATGTGAGCGTGAGACATATTGGATATATTCAATAGCTACTTTAAATCCTGGAGGAATTAAAGCCGAGTTCCGCTTAATGATAAAAAAATTAAAGTCAGCAGCAAATACTGCAGCTGACTTTAAATAATCGGACACTTACCTGTCCCAGGGTCCAGCGATGCGGGGGAATGAAGCCCCGCTCGTCTCCCCCTCCTTTCTCAGCATTGTCACCGTGGGTGCCCGTCTGTGGCTTCACAGCCGGGCACTCACTGCGCATGCGCGAGCCACACAGCACGCTGTGACTGGCTGGGCAATCATCTGGGACCTGTGACGTGTCCCAGATGATTCCCGAGAGGGAGGGGGGAGAGGTTAACTTGCTTCCGGCGCCGCGGTGCCCCAGGAGGAAGTGGGAGCTGGAACCCTCTAAAAAGAGGGTTTCTGCTCCCCCCCAAAAAAATTACATGCCAAATGTGGCATGTCAGGGGGTCACCTTCCCTTAGGGCCAGTTCATACCATAGAAACGCAGTCCGGATGCGTTCCAGGTGCTTTTCTGCATGCGCGTTTTTGATGCATTTTTGGTGCGTTTTTGATGCAGTCCAGTGCTTTTTTCCCCCCCTCTTTTTTCTTAACCTTAAATAAGGACAAGTGTGTTGCAGTGCATTTTTGGTGCATTTAGGTGTGTTCCGGTGCGTTCCGTTCCCGTGGAACTCCGTTTTAATAAAGAATTAGAAATATCCACTATATTATAAAATGATGTCTTACCACATGTCCCATTTATCCCCCCCCCCCCATTTCTTTTTTTGGTGATGTTCTATATGTGATCTCACACAAAAAAATGTATATGTACATTTAATGGGGGTAGTGGGCCACTTCGGTTTATAGTAAGTAACCTTAAAAGAGGAAATATTGATTATCTGTTTTCGAATAATTTGTTGTTTTTTCTACTCCTTTTCTTCCCACCCCAACCCCCCACACCCTTCTTTCCCCCTCTATCCCTGTTTTCCCCCTCCCCCCCTTTCACCCTTTCCCCATCCCCCCCCTTTCCCTTCTTGTATTCTCCCCCTTTTTTCCTCCTAACCTTCCAACCCGCCCCCGCCTCTTTATTTTCATCAATTAATCATTTTTAAATTATCCCTTATTTTCTAATTAGTCTTAATTCGGTATTGTACCCATGATTGTTTATTTTTAAATATTCATTATTAGATATTAGCCTGTATTTTATTAGTATAATTGTATTTTTTCCCCCCTTTTCTAAAAAGTGTATACATATATATTAGGGCTGCGGAAATTAACGATTAATTCCTCGATTAATCGTTAATTTTTTTGATCGGTACTCACCTCTCCGCTGTCTTCTGGGTCTTCAGGGAGTTCCATCGAAGATCCGGTGACGTCACGGACATCAACGTCACCAGACTCCTTCCCCCTTCCCCAGTCATTGACGGTGCCCACGCTGGACAATGGTAAAGTAATGGAATACAGCAGGCGCTGACCGATCCAATCATGGCCTGAAAGGCTTCGACAGAGTGGGCGTGTCCGCGAATTGCAGAGGTGTGGCTGCGAGCCAGTTTTGTGATTGGCTGGACACACCCTATGCTGATGATACGTGACCCTTGCTGGGAATAAACAAGCATTGGAAGGCATTATGAAGGTGAGTGTGTTGTCTGTACTGGACAGGTCAGTTGTGGAGGAGGAATCGTGGTGATTTAAAGTATATACAACTTGAATCTGTATTTTAGTTTTAGATTAGGTCATGCAGAGAGAAAACACCTCTCAGTTTAGGCTTTGCCTTGTGCATCCCAGTGTGGAGCTTTCATTTCACTTCCTGTCCCAGAGACACAAAAGGAAGTGAAATGGCATTCCCATTTTAGATGGTTGTCAACAGGACTGGTATACCCATTGGAGGCATTACCCAGATAGCAAGCAATTGAGCTGCAAGTTTGAAAATGTCTTGTTAAAGTGGAGGTCTAATTTAACATTAAAAGACTCCTTAAAAATTATTATTTTTTTTTTTTTTAAAGTGTTAAGTCATGGATTGTGGAAACTAACTAGTGTTGGGTGATTGTATATAGTGTATACCACATTTACCACTGACTAATGCAGAGTTGCAATGAAAGGAGATCAGCTAAAAGTAGTTGGATCTGTATGTGCGTTATAATTAATCGAAATTAGTCGATTAATCGATTAAAAAAAAAAAGATTAATCGAACGCGAACACTTTAATTTTACATTTTTTTATTTATTTATATATATATATATATATATATATATATATATATATATATACTTTTTTTTTTTTTAGATTAAAAACAAGAATAAATATTTCTGTAAAATAATTAATAATATCTTATAATATCATTATGTTCATAATAAGATAAATCTATTCCCTTCAAATTTGAATAAACAAATAAATATACTTCCAACATGTAGGTATATTTTGGTAGCTTGTAAGGCTATGCAACAATCTTCTTATATAGTATCACTTATAGCAATATTTTTTAAATTTTTAAAAAACATCTATTTAATACTGTCCAATTTATCCCATGCGTGCGGATGCAATTACGTTTGTGACGCTATCCCGCCACATGCTGCATTCCAGCGCTCTCCTGTGATCCACCAGCTGCCTTTCAAAACTCGCTTTGGATTTCACCTGAATGCCAAAAGACTCCTGCTGGTCAGGATGCTGGCCATACACGGATCCACAGGACGTGACCCCTGCTGATAGCTGTGACAGAGATTGGCGTAACCGGACTCCACTGTGCCTGACTAACAATACTAAAATGTGAGTGTTTTTAATGCACTTTGTCTATTAAATACTACAGTCTTACCTAAGAGGTGCCTGCTTCCTGTTTTTCTCTACACATGTTTGGAGTGTACTTCGGCTCCCCCTGCAAGGCTGCCCTGCTTCCATAGACTGTTTCCTCACACAGAGCATAATAGCTCAAAGGACTCTTGTATGGACTCATTGTTCATGCTATATACTATAACCTGCATTCCACTCCATCCACTGTATTTCTTTCCTCTAAATATAAGTGAACGGGGAAGGTTGCAAACTTACCCAATAGAGGGCATGATTGAAGAGCACCCGAGGAGCAAATCCTACATCTACCAGGTTAGATATGAGAGGTCTGGCCATAAGGATATAGTCAAAACAGGACAAGGGGGAGTGTGAAGCCAAGAAGCAGGAATGCGCCTGAGACAGTGGGTGTTTATGTCTCCAGGTGTCTGTTAAAGCAAAGCCTACTAGAAATCTACCAAATCAGGTAATATGAGAGGGGCCCAGATCAGAGGAAGGGTAATTCTTAATCTATCAAGACCAAGATCTATTACCATGTTAAAGTCCTCCAACTAGATGGCAGGTGCTGGGTGGTGTTGCACCATATAGTCAGCCTAGTAAGCTATCAATAATACTTCAACCCCACACAGTTCGGCATGAAGAAAAATAAATCTACCCTAGGGATCTGACTGCAGATCCACCAATTGAAATTGAACTGTCTTGGCTATTAGGATTGCAATCCCTCTAGAATTAGATGTATGGGGTGTGTGGTATAACCAGCCCCCCCAGGGTTTTTTAAGTGCAAACTGCAATTGCCTGGTAATGTGGGTTTCCACCAAAACAGAGACATCCGCCTTGAGATGGAACAAGACTGCTAGTCATTTAGATTTTGCCCTGAGGCCCCTAACATTCCAGGCCACAAGTTTAAACTGAGCCATGGCAAGCATTTATAAATAAATAGAGCAGCAATTGGATGACCAGAACCTGGGAGATCACAGAAAATACAGCAGCATGACCTGTGGCGCAGGTTGAGTCCAACAACATTATTTGGAGTACACAAATGAGGAGCAGACACGTTGATGTAATATGCATAACAAAGAAATACTCCAACCCAGGGGATGAAATCTTCAGCACGAGAACAAACAGGGGAAAAACAAACCCAGGTAGCACTACCCTCTTAGGAGTTGCTGAAGTCAGGGTTCCCCACTGTTCACACAGCATTTCCTTCTTTCATCCAGGAACAGAAATCAGTCTTTGGCTTGTTTTTGTAGTTTTCTTAGGGGATAGTAACTTGGATGGGGTAAGGGATTATTGGATTCCCAATGTGACAACAATACAACTTCAGGGACACTTCTTCTCTATTTACAGACTCCTCTTCTTCCTTCCGCCTGCACAAACTTTGTTTTTCTTTTTACAGCTTTTGCTGGTTCACTCCTGGGGAAACTGACAGGCTTTTGTTCAGCAACAGACCATTACAGGCAGGATCTCTCAGTCACTTAGCAAAGCAACACTTAAAGTGGATGTAAACCCACACTCATCATTTTTAAACCAATAGCATACTATCAATCTTTATGTATATACATGCCTCCTGCATGTATCCCTACCTTCGAAATGTCACCCCCTTCTGCAGATGGGGCCCCGCAAAACTCGGTCTATTTTCCAGCGATCGGTGGGCGGAATCGTGGTGTCACCAGACTCCCCGCCAACCTCTACACTCCTCTTGGCCAGGCAGCAAGGTGTGCGCACAGGAGAGGCAGAGCGGGTTTCGGGTAGGAACAGAGCGTGGTCACGGCCCCTTGTCACTCCTGCACACATGGATGCCCAGTGACAGTCGGGAATGATCGGTGCGGCAGAGAGATAGCTGTAAGCACCGATCCCCCTGCATGGCTTTTCAGCTGACAGCCGCAGGAGGGAGAGAAGGAGAAGCGGCTGATGAAAAGCCTGCAGGGAGATCAGTGCTCACAGCTGTCCCCCGCTGCACTGATCATTCCCGACTGTCCCCCGGGTGCTCCTTCTCCAGCGCCCGTGTTCTCCTCCATCAACCCATCTTCCTCTCTGGCCCCCCTCCGCGTCCTCCTCATCCGGCCCGCTGTGTTTTCCCCCTCTGCCCCCCCTTGTGCCCAGCTTCCCTCCTCTCCCGCGGGCTGCGGGGGGGGGGCGGCAGGATGGATAGCGGAGGAAGGGGGCGGTAAGTACTGTATACATATACACTATATGCGTACGTGTGTGTATTTTTTGGACGTACCAGACTTTTATTTGCTACACTGTTTTAATACCAATTCCTTACTCTGTTTTATTATAGGCTAAATAATGTGCAAAATCTTTTTAATGTATTTTTATTTTTAATAATGTAACTGTATCTGACAATTAGACCGCCATAGACGGTTCGAATCTCGGCCAGTTCAGCAGGAACCAGCCCGAGATTCAAACAGTGTATGGGCAGGTTGAATGTACAAAGTTGATTGATCGATCAACTTGTGAACAACCAGCCTGCTGGATTCACTTGCAATTATCACTATCGGCTGCTATAGCCGCTAGCAATAATAATTGTCTTCTCCCGGCAGGGACAGCTTCCCCTGTCCGCCCCCCCCCCCCCCCCATTGTGAGCAGAAAATTGCTCAGCAGGAGGGATTCCCCTGTCAGCGTTGTCTGTGTAATGTCGTTCTTCTGGCCACTCTGCCATAAAGCCTAACTCTATGGAGCATACGGCTTATTGTCGTCCTATGTACAGATACTCCAGTCTCTGCTGTGGAACTCTGCAGCTTCTCCGGGGTTACCTTAGGTCTCTGTGCTGCCTCTCTGATTAATGCCCTCCTTGCCCAGTCCGTGAGTTTTGGTGTATGGCCGTCTCTTGGCAGGTTTGCTGTTGTGCCATGTTCTTTCCATTTGGTTATGATAGATTTGATGGTGCTCCTAGGGATCATTAGACATGTGCACACTGAAATATTTCGTTTCGGAATTTCGTTTTCGTCCGAAATATAAATTTATTTAGTTACTCCCGAAATTCGTTTTTCTTTATTTCGTTTTTCGTTAAAAACTTGCATTCGTCCGAAAATCGAAATGAATTAAGGTCGAATCGGTCATTAAAGGCTTATGGTGTCTGTCGAATGTTCAAAGAAGATTCGACGGAGCAGCTAAACTGTACGACGTCGCAATCGTACATTCCGGTCGAATTTTCTGGGATGCATTTGACCGGAAATGTTCGATAGCAGCATCGTACAGTTTGTTTAGCTGCTCTGTCGAATCTTCTAACTTTTGCAGACACCATAAGCATCATTTACGTTTGCATGTTTTCGTTTCTGTGTCGAATCTTCATCGTTCATGCTCATTGCATTGGTCTACTCTGCCCCAGCAGTCAGCCAATCAAACTTTCACATTCGTTTCTCAATCGGAAGTGCGGAAGTGCGGCCGCAAAATCCGACGCTGTGTGGCTTAGAGATAATGGCAATGGCAGCACCAGCAGCAACCCATTCCAGCACTAGCAGCATGGAGGAGGCTGTTCCTGGGCCTTCTAAGGCAGCATCCAAAAATGGGCGCAGGAGGGGGACACAAGCTGCATCCAGCAGGAAGCGTAACCTAATGTGGACTCATATTGAGTCCCAGGTCCTGGTAAGGGAAACGCTTCCTTGCTGGATGCAGCTGTGTGGCCCCCGCTCCAGGGAAACCACTACGGAGTGGAAGCGAGAAAAGTGGGAGGAGATTTCCAGGAAGGTGGAGGAGACATATCGCCATCGGCGTGACCCGACTGCCTGTCGCAAAAAATTCAGCGACATAAAATGGTAAGTAACGTGTCTGATTATTTTTTTTTTTTACATTTTAACCACTTCAGCCCCGGAGGTATGGCTGCCAAATGACCATGCCACTTTGTGCGATTCGGCACTGCGACGCTTTAACTGACAATTGCGCGTTCGTGTGACGTTGCTCCCAAACAAAATTGATGTCCTTTTTTTCCCACAAATAGAGCTTTCTTTTGGTGGTATTTGATCACCTCTGCGGTTTTTATTTGCTTTTTGCTATATAAGTATCCCCAACAAATATATAAAAAACAAATTTTTTCCTCAGTTTAGGCCGATATGTATTCTTCTACATATTTTTGGTAACAAAAATTGCAATAGGCGTTTATTGATTGGTTTGTGCAAAAGTTATAGTGTCTACAAAATAGGGATAGTTTTATGGCATTTTTATTAACAATTTTTTTTACTAGTAATGGCGGCGATCAGCGATTTTTATTGTGACTGCGACATTATGGCGGACACATCGGACACTTTTGATGTCATTTCGGGACCATTGTCATTTATACAATGATAAAAGCTCCAAAAAATGCACTGATTTTACACACACACATATAAACATATGTTATTGCTATCACAATTTGATGTCAGTAAAGTTAGGTGAATTTTTTTTTTAAAAAGGAATAAATAATTTTCAATTTATCCTCCCTCCTGAGAAAAACCAAATTTGCGCATAGGTGTGCCTAGCCTACACATAGTTTGCAGTTGCACATGTTATATATTATCGCCACAATCATTTTAAGAGGAATATTTCCATGCTGTTATTTGTTCTTAGTTAGTTATCACTAAACTGAGCAGTAAGTGCTTTTAAGTTCCACTTGACCTGACCACCTGTAGGTTGCGCCCCCTTTCTGACCAGGCCATATTTTGCTATTTAGCGCATTGCAGCTTTAAACTGCACGCTCCTGTGATGTATTACCCAAATGAAATTTATGCTCTTCTCCCGCCATATATAGAGCTTTTATTGGTGGCATTAGATCACCGCTGGGTTTTACATTTTTTGTTATTGAAAAATAAAAAAGTTATATATATATATATATATATATATATATATATATGTATATATATAAAAAAGTGTTACGGTGGCTGGACTTAACCAGCTTGCGGACCCGCCATATTTTTAGTTACTATGGGGGGGGTCCACATCTGCAAGTGGGTTAATGCTTTGCAAAAGAAACAAGGAAGGAAATTTTACACTATACACAGTTCACACAAGCGCGTAATAGAAAGGTGGACTGGAGTGGACACAATGGACATTTACTCGGCACAATCCCTATCCTGCCTTTTATTATTTATTGTGCACCAAAAAAGCATAGGTTTTTCTTACAATAAATTTGGTTAATAAATAAATGTGCAAACCTTGTGCTACATGAAAAAATGTGCCTTATCCAAAAATTCCATTTGCATTGTTTCATTCTACGGGTTCATTCTACATGTGTTTCATGTGTTGATGTCATTTTCAGATTACAATTGTAGTTTAATTGTGGAACCCATTTCTCTTCTCTTTTTGTTTTGCAGTTCCATAGTGCGTAAACGCAGGCAGTCGGGGCGCAGAGGAAAGCAGGTATCTCTCCTCCCCCATGAGAAGGAGCTCTTAGCAGCTGTAGGGGAGGATGAGATAAAAAAACTGCTGGCTCATCAGGGTTGGTGTCAGCATTGCATTGTGTGTAGGAAATTTTTTTTGTCAACCATGCGACGCGACATAGTCATTTACTATGATGTGTTTGATTTTATTTAAAGATCGTCTCCAGGCCCAGCGCCGCCGGAGGCAGAGGGCAGAGGAGCAGGAGTCCTCCACGTCATCATGCAGTAAGTACTGTAGTAGTGACACTAATACAGTGGTTCCTTTTCCATTTGTCCAGCCTTCCATTGTTGATTCCAGTGTCATTGTTTCTCGCTCATGTAGTGACAGGTAGAGCCTCTGCGACGCTCTGTCAGGTAACGCAAGCGATTGCGTAACTTACGTAATTTGACAGAACGTGGCCGCTCTGAACTGAGGTGCCTGATCAGTGGCAGTGCACCTAGCACTCGCCGGCGCTGCTGGAACCAGGACAGGTAAGTGCCTCGTATTTGTTTTTTTTTTAAATGATTTTTTCTAAATGGTGAATGCATGTCCCTGCCTTGTAGATAAACGTTAGTGACCTGCCCTGTATTGCCATGCTAATGGATAATTAATTTTATCTATTTACACTACAGTATATTTATTTACGTTTATTAACGTTCATCATTTCTCCTTTATAAATAGGTGTCATCCAGTCAGAGAGGGAGACTGAGGAGGAGGCTGAGGCAGCAACGCCCACATGTAAGTTAGTATAATCTTGCTGGTATCTGCTGAGTGATCATACATGTTTCAATGTTCTTGTACTAATGTGTGAGATTGTTGTACACTGCAGATTGTAATGTTCTTTTCTATCATTACTCAACAGCTGCTGAGCAGGAGGTGGAGGAGACCTGCCCTGTAGAGGCTGCTGGGGATGCGGAGGAACAGCCAGATGCGGCAGATCCAGGGAGTAAGCATAACTTTTTTTGTATTTTACAGGCAAATATAGTATTTTAAATATGAAATTCTGATGGCATACCTTGTCTAGAATAGCTTGTGATTTATTCTGCAAGGCTTCGGTTTAGCTGGAACTATTAATTATATTAGTTCCCCTCTGCAGATGATTCCAGTCTTCCTGTTAGCGTGACCTGTGCTTGTTAATATTTCCCCAATGTCCCTGATCATGCCACCTTCTTGCTGCAGTTCAGATTCCCAGTCTGAGCCAATCACTGTTAATCATTATGAATAACACAGCAGGCTGGGGGGGGGGGGGTGTCAGAAAAGAATCTCCAGCTATTGGCTGGCAGTCCCTGGACATGTTCAATCTCTGGCATGCCCCTAATGCATGCATTAACACTTTTCTCATGATGTTATACCTGTTATACCTCCTAGCCTAGACCAGGAGTGAGTAACCTACCTAGCCTAGAACAGAAGTGGGGCTTAATTTATTCAACAATCAGTGGCCTTACAAAATTGTCAAATTTAAAAAATAGCCTGCTATATTTTATTAAACAACTTTTTATTAGGTCATCCCAAATGCAATGGCTTGAATGGCTTATCTTTGGTGAGTGTAATGTTAAAAGCTGGTATAGCTGATATGTTTTTCTGCAAGTGCAACTGATCCTCCATATTTGCCAAAGTCAGTCAGTCTGGATGAGGTAGATTAGTTAGCAGTAGCACTTAGGCGTCCATTACACCTTAAGATTTTCTCCAGCCGCCCGTGCGACCAAGCGGATAAAATCTTTGGGAGATTCCCCTTTACACTGCTCGATGTGTAGAGGGGAATCCCTTTGTACTCTGGCCGGGGAGGACACTCAGCTCCACCCCGGTCAGAGTACAGTAAAGTAGTACTACACCTTCCTGCACAGCTCTGCAAACTTGGTATGACGCAGCGAATTGACACAGACACCACTATCTCCTACACACAAATTGATTAGGTGCATCTCACTAAATATCAAAAGCTGGTATGGATGGAAGTGAAAACATCTCAAGATGTTACAGGATTGTCTACAAGGGCTGGGAGATCGTTGCCTTTATATAATGTTAGGGTGAAGAAGCCATGTGTATGTGTATTGTATTATCTATCTATCTAATGTATTTTCTTTTCTTCACAGGTGAAGTCTTCATCCTGCAACTGCAGCCTGTGGACGAAGACCTGGACCTGCCCGTGTCTGGTTGGACTGGCTGTCCTTCTGAGTCCCCAGTGGTTTCTACAGTCCTCCACCCTTCAACATCCCCCCACCTGGCCTCCCCAGTGCATCCTTCACCCGCTCCAGAACAGGCACACATCCCCCACCCTCCAGAGCCACATGTGACGGATTATCTGCGGCCCATTGTGGAGGTCCAAAAGAGACATTTTGCAGTTACCCGGAGGCTGCGTCAATCTTTGGCCCTCCACAATCACCAGCAGCTCCGTCACTCTGTGGCTCTGCAGAGGTACCAGCGTAGCCTCAGGAGACACCTGGAGGCTACGCGGTACCTTGGTGACCAGTTGGCTGGGATTAATATGTCCCTACAGCGACTGGTCACCAGGTTGGGGGAGAATGTACTCTAATTTTTTTTTTTTTTTTTTTGTTTTGTTTATGTTAACTGTTAAATAAAAAAATTTTGTTCAGAAATAATTGTTTTCTTGAGTTTTGCTTTCCTTGTTAGATTTGTGTGATGTTTATCTAAATGAACTAGTCCATATATTGTTACTAACTTACTAGAGGCCTTATAATTGTAGTTTTTCTACATTTAACCATCAGGCTGAACTTAGAAAATTGATGAGATTTCTCTCTACACTATTTCAATGTGCAAAGGGTAATCCAATGTATTGTGTCCAGTCACGCCGTTCAGCTTTCCCTCCACCAGAATACACAGCAGATAGTTAGAGCAGGGGTTACTCTATACAGTCCTCAACAGTTCACAGGACATAGGTTGCAGGCTTGCAATCATGAGGGCAACAGTTAACCGGGCAGAGGTTCACAGGCTAACGCAATTACAAGGGGCAACAGTTCAAAGGGCAGTGTCATGGTTATGCAATAGAGATTGTCTGTCAGCATACCTGTCTCCATGTGTTCATCTCTAGAGACCAGCTGACCCTCACCTGACTGCTTTTGTAAGCTCTCCTCTAGCATGGCTCCACCCCAGCTCCTATCAGGGAACCCTATATTAACCTGTGCACTGCAAGCCAGCAGTGCTGATCAACCATTGTGTGTTAGCTTTCGTGTGTACTGGCTGTGTTTCCTACGTCTGATTCCAGTTAACCGACTTTGGCCTGTTCTCTACTATTCCTGTCTGCTCGTGACCCTGACCTTTGGCGTGTCCCTGACCATCCCTGTTTGCCTGTGACCCTGAACCTTGGCGTGTACTCTGTTGTCCTTGTCTGCTTGTGGCCTCGACCTTGGCTTTTCCCTTACTTCCTTGTTGTTCCAGCCTGCTGCCTCTTTCCTCTTCTCCTGTAGTCTACCGTGAGCATGAGATGTGAGACCCTGGGGGCTGCGACCTGGAGCCAGACTGCAGCGCAGTCCATCCTCACCACTAGAGGCTCTGGTGAACACCTACTGGCTCTTAGACTCCGCGCCCTGGAGAATCTATGCTCTAGCTCCCAGTGGGATCTGTGTTAGTGATCCAGTAGACCTGCTTCCTGAACCTCCCAGGTTTCAATCCACAGCAGTCAGTCCTAGGATCCACTACCTAGCGGTGCACTTCCGATTCCTACAGAGTGCATCTGTCACCTAGCCTCAAGGTCTCCTGACAGGCAGTCATCATTTCCAGGGCTTGAGTAACATGGCAGCAGGGTAGATTACTCACTCACACTAGTGACTATGGACAATTGCAGATGGTCATGAAACAGGCGGAGGATCAGAGAGGGCCCTGGTGTCCCCAGGGTCAGAGATGGTAAATGGGAGGGGTCCTGGGCATCTGGATGCAGCTCAGCAGTGACCAACTAATATATCTTGCATAGAATCACGTTTCCAACTGTATGCTTCTTCGTGCTATGTTGTGTTGGTAGCATATTCTGATCCTTGAGTTGACAGTCTCTCCATCAAGAGGAACTGTCATGCTGTTGAGGTCATCTTTAATCATTGTCTCTTATTTCCAGACCACCAAACAAAAATGGTTAAATATTAGCACATGTTGCTATTTGTATTTACAAAGACAGCAACACGTGAGCAGTAGCGCCACGTCAAGGCTTCAACCCTTGCTACTGTCCATTCACACAACATTCATTCATGCAATCAAGCACACTCTAGTCACTCTACACAACATTCATTACAAAAAAGGGTGATGGAAGGAATAAAGGGAAAAATTTGGATTGCTTAAAACAATATAATTCTATTTAAATCTTGGGGTCACACCAAAGTCAAGTAGACAACTGCTATTGTGTCAAGTGGTAAGAAAATAAAAAAAATGATTTTCCTCAACATTTGGATGGTTCCTCTGAGTCCCATCTATCTTCACTGTCCATTCACACAACATTCATTCATGCAATCACGCACAATCAAGTCACTCTTGTCCCATCTACCTTCACATGGTAACAATGATTCAGGTCTCACAAATTAAGGGTAGGGTAACCCAGCTTGGGGAGGTTAAATTTGAGGAAAGTTATTTGTTCCATCAAATGGGGTGTTAGTTGTGAACGGTGTGGATTAAGGATATTCCCAGTAATAGAGAAAACTCTCTCACTTTGCACAGTGGTTGGAGGACAGGATAGTAGTTGCTGGGCAACCAGGCAAAGACCAGGCCACAAACTTTTCTTACCATCCCAATAGGTCAAAGGGTCCTCTGTAGGAAGCAAAGGTGCTTCATATAGGTAGGCCCTGACCATTTCAGAGGCACTGCTCTCCTCTCGATTACCTGCTGCTTGACCTGCATCCACCAGATTGTCAAGTGCCTCTACCCAACATGCACATGCTCCACTCTGTTGTTTTTGAGTGATGCTGCCAGGCCTTGGAATAGCAGACATGGCAGGTGAATCTTCCAAACCGGCCTCAACCGTCGTACATCTCTGTTGCTGCAAATTCCGGACCCTTTCAATCAATTTTTGTTTCCAGTAGGAGAGGCTGTTGTCTCTGAGTGCCAGTTTACCTTTGATCCTGGGATCACACAGGGAAGCCAGCATGAGTTCAGGGCTTTTGCGGACACGGTCATTTAGCCGATCTTTTAAGTTAGCTTGTAGCTTTCTGATGAAAGACGCTACATCGGCATGAAGTGGGCTGCCACAAACAGGCTCACTGTTTTCTAGGTACAATCCCATCTTATCTATGAGATAGGTAAACAAGGGTATGACCTGTCCTAGGCTGGCATTGCTCTGACTCAAGTTTTCCGTCACATTCCGAAAGGGTTTTAAGACATAAACGAGCTGCCCAATTATACACCAGTCATCACGTCCCAGTGTGGAATCAATCCCGATGCTGTGGCGGGATGATAGATTGTGGATGGCTGTCTTTTGCTCCAAAATGCGTTCCAGCATTTCCAGGGTATATTTCCACCGGGTGCTGACATCTTGTTTCAGGCGATGTATGGGGAGCCCTGATTGTTCTTGCTCCTCCCTCAACAGTTGACTAGCCCCAACACTGCGGTGGAAATGCCCTGCAATCTTTCTACAAAGGTTCAAGATTTGAGCAATCTTGTTGGTTTTCTCCACTGGGATTGCACCCTTGACCACTAAATGCAGTATGTGTGCAGAACAGCGCACACCGACAAAAGATCCATCTTGGAGAGCTTTAACCATGTTTGAACCACCGTCTGTCACAATGAACCCAACAGAGACATTGGTGACTGCCTGCTCTCCAAACCAATTGGCCAACATTGATCTAATTGCCCGCAATATGTTGGCAGAGCTGTGTTGGTCATCACGGACTTCTGTGTGGAGCAGGAAAGCTTGATAACCCTGCTGGTCTTGCGCTACAGACCTGCTTCCTGATGGAGTTTGAACTCTTACACCAGCGCCACCACCAACAGGCACAGTGGCCTGCCACCAGTGTGCAGTCAAAGACAGGAAAGCGTGTTGACCGCTGGGAGCTGTCCACAAATCAGTTGTCAAATGAATTGTCTGACCCTCGGCTTTGGCCATTTTTTCTTCAATAATCCAACGCATGAGTGGTATAGTGCTGGAATAATCTTTCTGCTGAAAGTTGTTCATGCAGGAACAACGTATCGTGGAGCAAGGGCATGCATGAGCTGTTTAAATGGCTCCCCTTCAATCATGCGAAAAGAGGCTCCTCCAACAGCAATGAATTGGCCAATGAGGCGGGTGATCTTGTTGGCCTGCTGTTTTGACATGCCCTTGGAACTAAAGCCAACAAAACTATCGAGGGTAGGCTGATGATGTCCTTGGGAGGATGAGGAGCCTGATTGGGTCTGCAGTGGAACTACTGCACGTGGGCGGGTTGTATTAATTGAACCCTCTCTATTGCCTCCTGTGCTCTGAGTAAGTGGTGTGCTTGAGGAGGTACCACCAGTACAGTCAGAGTCCGTTATGCTGCTTCCTGCGCTACCATCTTCTTTTTCTGCCTCTGCCCGCAGTAAAGTAGAGTGGTGGTAATTTTTAAGGTGTAGGTTCATACCAGCATTGGTTAAATGACCTAACTTTTTACCCCTACTTACTTGCTTCCCACACAATTTACACTTGGCAAAGAACCCGCCTTCCAATGTTTGAAAGTATTTCCAAACGTTGCTGCGGCGGGATGCAGCCCCTTGACCCTGTGGATATCTATTTAGGGCTGATATAGCTGCAGCAGGTAGCACACCAGTGGTGGAAGCTGTTGCCACTACAGTTACACTTGGTGAACTAGAACTAGTGCTGCTAATGGCAGGGGTGCTGGGGACTGGGAGGTCGGTGATATCATCACAGGATTCTTCCATAATAACAGAGGGAGAAGGGGAGTTAGCAGCAGATGAAAAAAGTGGACTGCTACCTGTCCTACTCCTCACAGAATATCCCTCTTGCACTTTCTCCAGGTCAAGCTGTAAGTCCTGTGGGCTAAGATTGTATAAAACATCCGCAGTGTTTTGGGGAAAGAGGAGCATCACATTCTAAATCATCTTCTTGGGCCAATGAAGAAAAAGTCTCACACTCTGTCTCTGCTGCTGTCTCCCTCAATTGCTCCTTTGGGGAGCTGGGCAGTGGCACTGGTAGTGTGATTGGTGGTGGTGACTGTAAAGGCAACTCCACTTTACTAGGTTTCTTGCCTATTCCATAAAAATATGCAGCCATGACACCTGTAGAAGTGGAAGGAGGCGCTGCACTGGCAGTGGAAGTGGCAGCAGATGTTGGTGGTCTGGCAGGAAAAGTAATATTAGAAGAACTGGGGGTGGTGGAACTAGCTTTGCTGGTGGCATTGGCGGTGACACCCACTGCTGTGGACGGCATGTTGGTGGCGGCAGAAGTGTCAGAGGCACTAGTAGCAGAGACCTTGCCACTTTTTTTACCAAGGCGTCCACCGCGACCACGACCACGACCACTACCTCTACCAGCCTTCACTTTTAAATTAGAACGGTACATTTCTGAACTTTACAGCAACTGCAAGTCAGAAAATGGACTGGAGTGGAGATAGGGTATATAGAATCTCAATCTATAAATCACCCCCCACCACAACACGGGCAGCCTCTGAGGCTATCACAACACTAGCAGCAACACTAGTATCACTAGTCTATCTATCAAGTTCACAACACAGATGTAGCTTGCTTCACTACTATTCTGCTGCTGTGCTTAGCTTATGCTCAGATGAAATAGTTCAGGATCTCTGATAAAGTGACAATGAATTCAAACGGACCAGCTAAGATTGACTGTTCTGAAATGAATCAGCGTGTCTGTCTCTCTCTGCTAGCAAATCGTAAGTGAAACTAAGTTGGCTGTACATGCGGTTCTAGCTATGTTACTGCCCCTCCTCTTTGGTTACAATTGACCAATAATAACCATCATCATCATTATTTTTATTTTACTTAATTTTTCTCTCTACGTCGAATCTTCTCTCTCTATGTCGAATCTTCTCTCTATGTCGAATCTTTTCGAATAATCTTGGACTACTATGGTGGATAGACTATAGAGTTAAGGTTAGGCACATTCGACCACAGGTTCGATAGACACAAATTGTTATTGTTAGCGTCATGTCGAATCTCCTATCTATATCGAACTGTTGTCGCAACGAAAACGAAAAATAAAGCATTTGTTTATGTCGGATCTTTCGTTTTTCGGAATCTGCGCTTTCGTTATCGTTTGTTAAAACGATAACGAAAATACCTGAAATTCGGACGAAAATGCATTCGGACGAAAACGAATGCACATGTCTAGGGATCATCAAAGATTTGGATATTTTTTATAACCTAACCCTGACTTGTACTTCTTAACAGCATTGTCCCTTACTTGTTTGGAGAGTTTCTTGGTCTTCGTGGCAGTGTTTGGTTAGTGGTGCCTCTTGCTTAGGTGTTGCAACCTCTGGGGCCTTTCAAAAAGGTGTGTATATGTAATGACAGATCATAAAACACTTAGATTGCACACAGGTGTACATCATTTTACTAATTATGTGAATTCTGAAGGTAATTGGTTGCACCACAGCTTTTTATGGGCTTCATAACAAAGGGGTGAATACATACACACATGCCAATTTTCAGTTTTTTATTTCTGAAAAATAGTTTTATGTATATATTTTTCTAATTTCACTTCACCAACTTAGACTATTGTGTTCTGATCCATCACATATAATTCAGATTAAAAAAACATTGAACTAAAGGCTGTAATGTAACAAAATAGGTAAAAAGCCAAGGGGGGTGAATACTTTTGCAAGGCACTGTATATTTGTATGCTATATCTGTTATACCATAATAATTTATTATTTATCTATTTACTGTGAAATTACTGGTTGGAAGTTATAACTTCAGTAATTTGTCCGTTAAGCCACCTGCTTGTACAGATTTTGAAAATATAGTAAATTCCCTTAAAAACAATATATAATAATTATTTGTATATTACTTACTTATGATAATTAACCCCTTGCCACCCAGGCCAATTCTAAATACTTCTCTCCTACATGTAAAAATCATAATTTTTTTGCTAGGAAATTACTCAGAATCCCCAAACATTATATATATTGTTTTAGCTAAGACCATAGGGAATAAAATGGTGGTCGTTGGTACTTTTTATGTCACATTTATTTGCGCAGCAATTTTTTTAAACATGTATTTTTTTGGGTGGAAAAAACTGTTAGGACCAATCCTATTTAATTTGTTCATAAACGACCTGGAGGATGGGGTAAACAGTTCAATCTCTGTATTTGCGGACGATACTAAGCTAAGCAGGGCAATAACTTCTCCGCAGGATGTGGAAACCTTGCAAAAAGATCTGAACAAATTAATGGGTGGGCAACTACATGGCAAATGAGGTTCAAAATAGAAAAATGTAAAATAATGCATTTGGGTGGCAAAAATATGAATGCAAGCTATACACGGGGGGAAAACCTCTGGGGGAATCTAGAATGGAAAAGGACCTGGGGGTCCTAGTAGATGATAGGCTCGGCAATGGCATGCAATGCCAAGCTGCTGCTAACAAAGCAAACAGAATATTAGCATGCACTAAAAAGGGATCAACTCCAGAGATAAAACGATAATTTTCCCGCTATACAAGACTCTGATCCGGCCACATCTAGAGTATGCTGTCCAGTTCTGGGCACCAGTCCTCAGGAAGGATGTACTGGAAATGGAGCGAGTACAAAGAAGGGTAACAAAGCTAATAAAGGGTCTGGAGGATCTTAGTTATGAGGAAAGGTTGCGAGCACTGAACTTATTCTCTCTGGAGAAGAGACGCTTGAGAGGGGATATGATTTCAATATACAAATACCGTACTGGTGACCCCACAATAGGAATAAAACTTTTTCGCAGAAGAGAGTTTAACAAGACTTGTGGCCACTCATTAACATTAGAAGAAAAGAGGTTTAACCTTAAACTATGTAGAGGGTTCTTTACTGTAAGAGCGGCAAGGATGTGGAATTCCCTTCCACAGGCGGTGGTCTCAGCGGGGAGCATTGATAGCTTCAAGAAACTATTAGATAAGCACCTGAATGACCGCAACATACAGGGATATACAATGTAATACTGACACATAATCACACATAGGTTGGTCTTGATGGACTTGTGTCTTTTTTCAACCTCACCTACTATGTAACTATGTAACTATGTTTCATAAATAAAAAAAAAACCCACTAATGTTAGCCCGATTTTAGGTACCTAACATGTCACACTTTAAAATTGCGCACACTTGTGGATTGGCACCAAACTTCAGTACTTATAAATCTCCATAGGTGACGCTTTAACATTTTTTACAGGTTACATGTTTAGCGTTACAGAGGAGGTCTAGTGCTAGAAACATTGCTCTCAGTCTAACGATCGTGGCGCATGTAAACTGTGTGTATCTGGCTCTGATACTAGCCAGTGCCTCACCAGCCACTGACCTCGCCGCACGTCCCTGCACTATATCTGACATATTGATTTGATGGTCAGGAACCAGGGAAGCCACATGGAATGTTGGCTGCTTGTTCTAAAAGGGGAGAGTTTTTATTGTCATATCACCAATAACAACATTGTGCTTGGAAAAGGTACTAAAAATATTGCAGACAGAAAGGGGTAAAGAAGACCTCTATGAAGAAATACCTACTGAATAGGGAGGTTGCCTTAACTGATCTTTTATGAAAACGTTTATTTTTATTTATGACAAAGTCAGCAATGGCAGCCCTACTTCTCTTAGAACAGGTATTCTCTGTATGCTTATAGTAAATTCCAAGTGTTGGCACAATTGGTAAAACTTACATTAAGGGGGGTGCTACATAGTAAAGAGTTGCTCTCTCCCCCCTCCCCTTCCCAATAAACAGCCATGACAGTATTTGAGCAACATACTGGCAGTTGTGTCTATACATTGACAAAACACTTGCTGCGTCATACAGAATCACAACACTATATTTAGTACTATGTTTAACATACCATCTAAGTGAATACAATAACTTACATGTTATGCCAAAGGTCAATACTTTATTTACATTTAGACATACACTATATATTGTTCCTGGCAAATAGACATGGCTTGATACCTATAAAAAAAACACAAAAATAGATCCAAAATACTTCTAACAAAACATATTAAATTGCAGTTTAAATATTCCAGAAAGAAAGACAGAATATATGATATTAAATATACTCAGTAACATGATTTGGTTGCCTCTGACAAGCCTTTGTATACAACATCTTATACATATGTGCTTACACTGTATATCTTTATAAAACTATGTCTATGTCATAAGATTTGTGGCCCAGGGCATATTAAAGTGTTCCTAAACCCACAACAGTAAAATCAGTTTGTATATGCAGTAAAGCATGCTTGTTATACTCACTGTGGAACCAAAGGGGTTAATCCTCTACATTGGGTAAAAAAGGCTGTTTGATCCTGTTTTCTCTGATCTTCCCTTCTTTCACTGTCCCTAATCTATCTTCTGATAAGACAGAGCCTTTGGAGTCACTCTGCACATGCTCAGTTTGGTGTGTATCGCCAGAGCTTTTTTCTTGGGAGGGTGCATGTGATCAGCACTGTCCAGACAGAGGGTCAGGGGTCATACAGTCTCATAGGACAGTCAGAGTAGATTGAAAACTCCTCCTACAAGCTTTAACCAGACACTGACAGAAGTTACAAGACTGCTATATAGTACTGAGAAAAGGTATTTAGCAGTTTATATTTACTAAAATAATTGCATTTCCATGTACTGTGTACTGTGGGAGACCAGATATAGTGAAATCAGGGTCCTGGGTTTAGTAACACTTTAAGTCATCTTTTCTCCATCAGCAACCTCAGATTGTCAAAGCTTTGATCACTCACTGCTCTTCTCCTTTCACAGATTTGCATATTCCTATAAGGTCTGGAGGCCTCCCCTTTTTCTAAAATAGCATCTCAATAAAGACAGAATAACAACTTTATGGTATAAATTTGGGGGAACACAGATTTATTAAACAATTTCACATTTAAAAACAATACAGAACCTTACCACAGGTAGATGGTACCTCGTGGCACTTTTCCCACCATCCGATGATTACTTGAGTATGCCCTCAGTTAAGTCACCTCCGCCGCACCATTCATTTGGCTCTAGAGTCCTGATATTCCTGGCCTGCTTGGGCTCCTTTCCTAGATGAGCTCTGTAACTTCTCGCCTTGGCCTTCTGGTATGCACAGTAAATGAATGAGTGACCAGGATCCAAATGCTTACTTTTGGATCTAAAATGAAAGAATGGTTAAAAATCCATCCTCATAGCACAATCTGCTTGGTTATCCCTGTAGGGCTACTCCTAATCCAACATTCTCCTGTATATAGGCCTTGTATGCCCCTGACCTTCCTCTCCTGGCTGCTTTAATCCCCTTCACTAACCTTTAAATAGCACACAAACTGCTCTCTAATCCCTAATAACCCAAACCCTTTTAAAATCTGCTTGATTAATCTTTTATCCCCAGGATAAACAGTGAGTAAAAATATATCAATAAACCAGCGCTGTATATAATATATATGTTTAAGTGCCACCTCATACATAAAACAATGAACATACTTATTAAAAATACATACAGTGAAATAGCAATAGAAATTCTTCTGTGAAGGTATAAACCCCATGCCAAATATTCCTTATTAATCAGTCCTTCACCTCCATGAACCACATCTACTTAAAACAGCTGACTTACCAGATATAAATGACCTCTTGGGTCAAATAGTGCCTTATAATGGAAGGGTAAGCCTTCCCTCTCCAGTGGTTCTCCTTGCTCATCCAGCCCTGCACTCAGAGAAATTTAAGAAACCAATCACTGTCATGCAGCATATATCAACACCTATATTTAAATATGAATGTTATTGGCACACTAAGGTACATCACTATCAGAGAGAGAATTGTTGCTTGACCAGATAACTGAGCAGTGATGATTACAAAGAATTATCAATGGATTTATATTGGGAACAGTACCAGGGACAAGGGAGTTGGACCAAGCCAATGGCTGCTGATTGTGCTTGAAGTGAAACCTTAGTAATCTTGCTGTTATGAAGTGTGATAGCACACTGTTAAGCTATGCTAGACAGTGCACCACATGAAATACTCACTCGATGAAGAGGGAACCCAGTGTATCCAACTGTATGAAAACCCATTCAGGCTAGGAGATGATGGTGGATAGGGGAATTTGAAGCTTGTCCTGTAACCATGTTAAGTCATTGGTCCCAGTGCAGTAAGTGTCCCCAGTTTCAATGGTGTGATTACCAAAGAGGACCAGGAGTATGATGAGAGTGTGAAAGTGGTATATAACATATAGCCCTTTGTCTGAGGCACACCACACATGTGAGTATTTTTTTTTTGTTTTATGGAATCCTTTTTCTTTAATTATTGAAATTTTTATTGGTTTTGAACAGTTACAAGGTCAAAAATTTACATGGTTGCATCATGTACAGACAATCTTAAGTAACAAGATGGTTTTCTTACAAGTTATGTTCCACATTTCAAGATGGTATCTTGTCATGGGTAAATAATCTTAAGCTGCATGCAATAATAGTAGTAGTAATTTTAATCCTTATATTCATGAATGTCATAACCGAAATGTGAATTATATTTGCATCTCTTGTACATAAACCTGTTTTTTAGAGGTTGTCAGTCTTACCTAGAGATACATATCCTGACCTCATAGAGAACAACAGACATAAAACGAAAGATTAAACCAAAGAACAGAACATTGATATAAAATAAGTAGCGAGGGTACTACGGCCGCAGTATCCATCAACTCCTACTAGTCTTCACCTGCCGCTTATAGGTTGCTTGCTGTTCAATTACCTGCCCTTCTATTCTATTCTAGTTTCTCAGAAGAAATTGGTTAAGCTGTAGGTTTTAATCCATACTTCCCATTTCTTGTTGAAGCTTTCCCTATTGCTGTGGATGTTGGCATACGAGTATTTATGTAAGCAATGTAAGTTTACCCTAGAGACAACTTCTGTAAGTGTGGGCGCTATATCTTTTTTCCACTGACACATTATGGACAATCTAGCTGCTAATAAAATATGTAGAACTACTGTTCTAAAGTTAGTAGTGAAGTTTCCTACAGAGAGTCCTAGTAGTGCCAAAGCCAGCAAGGGGTGGGTTATAATCCCCGTAATAGATGAGATCAGTTGGAAGACAGACGTCCAAAAGCTGGTTACTGATTTGCAGCACTAGAGTATATGTAACAAGTTCCCGGATTGTCCACAGTTAGGCCAGCAGTCCGGAGAGTGTTCTTTATGGATTTTAGATAATCTAACTGGCATCAGGTACCATCTATAGAGTATCTTATAAACATTTTCCCAATGTAATACACAGTGTGAAGCTCCTAGGCTGGATCTGATTTCTTGGGACTAAGGATGAGCCGAACACCCCCCAGTTCGGTTCGCACCAGAACGTGCGAACAGGCAAAAAATTCAGACGAACACATGAACATCGTTAAAGTCTATGCGACACGAACATGAAAAATCAAAAGTGCTAATTTTAAAGGCTTATTTGTAGGTTATCGTCATAAAAAGTGTTTGGGGACCTGGGTCCTGCCTCATGGGGACATGTATCAATGCAAAAAAAAAGTTTCAAAAACGGCAGTTTTTTCGGGAGCAGTGATTTTAATAATGCTTAAATTGAAACAATAAAAATGAAATATTCCTTTAAATATCGTGTCTATAGTATGCCTGTAAAGTGGCGCAGTTTTCCTGTGTTAAAAACAGTACCACAGCAAAATGACATTTCTAAAGGAAAAAAGTCATTTAAAACTGATCTCGGCTGTAATGAATTGTCGGGTCTCGGCAATATAGATAAAACTCATTGAAAAAAACGGCATGGGTCCCCCCCCCCCAGTCCATTACCAGGCCCTTCGGGTCTGGTATGAATATTAGGGGAACCCAGAACCAAAAATAAAAAAAAATTGCGTGGGGGTCCCCCCAAAATCCATACCAGGCCCTTCAGGCCAGGATTTTAAGGGGAACCCTGCGCCAAAATTACAAGAAAATGGCGTAGGGGTCCCCCCAAAATCCATACCAGACCCTTTTCTGAGCACGCAACCTGGTAGGCTGCAGGGCCCCCCCTGAACCGTACCAGGCCACATGCCCTCAACATGGGGGGGTGCTTTGGAGTAGCCACCCCAAATCACCCATGCCATTTTTTCAATGAGTTTTATCTATAGTGCCGAGCCCCGACAATTCATTACAGCCGCGATCAGTTTTAAGTTACTTTTTTTCCTTTAGATATGTCATTTTGCTGTGATACTGTTCTAAACACGGGAAAACTGTGCCACTTTACAGGCATACCATAGTTACCCCAAAGGCACGATATTTAAAGGAATATTTCATTTTTATTGTTTCACTTTAAGCATTATTATAATCACTGCTCCTGAAAAAAATGCAGTTTTTAAAACTTTTTTTTGCATTGATACATGTCCCCTGAGGCAGGACCCAGGTCCCCAAACACCTTTTATGACAATAACTTGCATATAAGCCTTTAAAATTAGCACTTTTGGTTTTTCATGTTAGTGTCCCATAGACTTTAATGGTGTTCGAATTTGCCACAAACACCGCATAATGTTCGCTGTTCGCCGAACGTTCGAACAACCAAAGTTCGGACGGAACTTATGCTTGGGCCGAACCGTTCGCCCACCCCTACTTGGGACCATTCCTGTTCCGAATATGATCTATCTAAATCTTGTTCCCATTTCAGTATCGCTGGTGTTTGTTTTATTGGAGTATTGGGTTGAAGCAAGGAATAAAGAAGTGAAATGCCTCTCTTTTGGATAGAATCTCTATGGTAAAATTCACAGATTTTTTTTTGTCTAGAGCTATGGTCAGAGGTGAAGGTATGCAGGAGATGCTGGTCCTGGTACATCTTAAATTTATTTTGTGTTTGATTACTTCTGGAATTTCCTTTACGGTAGAGTAACCAGCATCTAACCATGATTGAACCGGTATTAAGAGTTCAAAGGATTGAAGTGGTATATCACCTAGGGATATATGTATGGATTCCTGACTTCTGTCTAGAAGGCCTGTCCACGCTTTAAGCAAAGCGGAGATAAAAGGGTGGTCTGGTAAATGTATTGGTTTATTTGTGACCACTGCTATTAATAAAGCTCGGAGATTTTTGTTCTGCACCAGATTTTGTTCTAATAGTACCCATTGCTTTACTGGAGATGGGGCAAACCACGCTTTAAGTTGGTCTTAAAGAGTCGCTCTGTAATAGTCTTTAATTACTGGGAGTCCCATACCTCCCTTCGATCTGTGCTCTGTGAGGATAGAGAAGGCTATTCTTGCTGTAGTCCCTTTCCAAATAAAGGATGGAAGTGAGATATCGAGTTTATTAAAAAAAAAGGGCTGGTAAGGGTATTGGTACAGTCCTGAAGATATAAAGAATTTTTGGTAAAATAACCATTTTAAAAGTTGCTATCCTTCCCATCCAAGAGATTTCAAATTTGCCCAGTTGTAAGAGTTCAGTCTGAACCGAATGTAGTTATTTTTTATAATTGGCATCGAAGAGGTGGCTAGATTTAGTTGTTAGATAAATCCGTAGATATTGGATTTTACTGTTATCCCAATTGCAAGGAAATAAAGATTTTATTTTTGTCTGTATTTTGTGACTAAGATTGGTTGTAAGGACCTGGCATTTGGATACATTAATTTTATAGCAAGATATGGCGCTGAAGGTTTCAATCATCGTGCATACTTCAGGTAAGGAAGAATCCACATCCGAAAGTGTCCGTATGACGTTGTCTGCGAATAATCCTATTTTATGGCTTTTTTCAGCTACTGAAATGCCATTTTTAGACAAGGAGCTCCTAAAGGCAGCCGCAAAGGGTTCTATAATTAATGTAAAGATCAAGGGAGAAAGAGGGCAACCCTGTCTTGTGCCACTTGTGATGTTAAAGACGTCGGAGAGTACAGAGGAGGTAAAAACTTGTGCTGATGGGTTTGTGTATAACGTTAAAATGGCAGACATGATGGAGCCTGCAAAAACAAATTTTGTTAGGGTAGCTTGTAAATACCCCCAGTGTACCCTGTCAAAAGCCTTTTCAGCGTCTAGAGCTATAAAGGCAGTAGGCAGTTTGCGACTCTCAGCTAGACAGAGTAGATTGAGAATTCTGTGGGAGCCATCAGGTGCTTGACGTTCTTTTACAAATCCTACTTGATCGGGGGCTATTAAGGATGGTGTTACTTCAGCTATTCTGTTAGCAATAACCTTTGTGTAAACCTGGAGGTCTGCGTTAAGGAGAGATATTGGTCTAAAGTTCTGTGGTATAGTGGGATACTTCCCTGGTTCGGGCAACGTGACTACTAGAGCTCTAAGCATTTCTGCTGGTAGTACACCAGAGGATACCACTATATTGAATACTTTAACTAAATGTGGAACCAGGGTGTCTGAGAAGTTCAGGTAGTATTCAGAGCCAGGGTTTTAAGAACTTTTTTAAATTTCTTCGGCAGAAATCTGAGCATTAAGGCATTCCAACACTTCGGGATCAAGAGCCGGAAGTTTAACCATATCTAGAAATTTTGCTATACCTTTTATAGATGGCTGGGTAGAGTTAGGGTCCGATTTAAGGTTGTAAAGGGCACTATAGTACTCCTTAAAAGTATTCGCTATATCCTTAGGGTGAGATAACTTCGTACCAGTTTTAGGGTCCATTAGATGGACAATTCTTGTTTTTGTTTGCTTTGATTTAATTTGTTGTGCTAATACTTTCCCCGCTTTATTCCCAGAGGAGTAAAATAAAGCTTTTAGGTGTTTAAGGCCTTTCTCAAACTCATATACAAGTATTTGTTTAAGTTCTGTTCTACACTTCTTTAATTCTTTAATTCCTCTATTAAAGCCTGGGTAATATCCTTTTTATTTTGCGTGGTGGTGTATTTTAGTTAAAAGGGATTTAGCCACCTGCACCCCTTTTTTCTTTTCCCTTGCCGCGATTTGCAACAGTAGGCCTCTTATATAGGTCTTGTGGGCACACCAAATAGTGGAGGCCAGAGTATCATCTGTAGCATTGCAATGGAAAAATTCCTCCAGTTGTTTCTTGATTCTCTCTCATGATCAGTGCGGTTAAAAATGCGTGTATTATTACGCCAAAGAATCATGGGGGTCACATTGAGTTGCTCTTCCATTTCAATTGTTATGGGAGCGTGGTCTGACTAGGCGATGGTGTCTATAGTTTTGCTTTGTATAGGGAGGATAAATCTGTGAGTATTAGATGTATTCTATGCAGGTTTGAAAAGAATGTGAAGTCTTTTTCATCTGGATGGTGACATCCTCCATATAAAGATTTGTTATGTATAGTGGAGTGCAACGTTGATTTATGATGTAATTTAGGAGGAGAGCAGTCTAATTTGGAATCTATCACCGAGTTAAAGTCACCCAACAGGAGGAGATTTCCCTTATAAAAGGATTTAACCTTTTTAAGAAGATTCCTCAAAAAGGTTATCTGTCCTTGGTTGGGAGCATACACTGATACAATCGTATACATAACATCATTCATGGTACAGATTAAAATGATATACTGCCAATTAGGATCTGTGATAATGTCCTGTAAAGAAAATGCAACAGAATTTTTAATTGCTATGAGAACACCATTGTGTTTCGTGTCCGCATTAGCAAAAACTGTCTATGGGAACATTTTGGAGCTTTGGTTGCTGAGAAGTGTATTTCACATATACAGAGAATGTCCCCTTTCAGCCACTGGGCTTCTGACCATATGAGTTTGCACTTAAAAGGGCTATTCAAACCTTTAACGTTGAGAGAGACAAACGTAAAGTCAAAATGCAATCATCATCAGATGCTCTCTGTATAAACTTAGGAGGAAGAGGAGCAGTCTCTTTCAAAGAAAGAGTTGTACTTACAAGAAACCAGATCAGGGGTCGCAAAGTACCGGCCTGCGGGCCAGTAACAGCCCGCGGACCGGTTACAAATGGCCCACAGGCAGGGCCGATCCTGGGTCGAATGCCTGGGGTGCACCGCGCAGCTGCTGGGAGATTTCTCTCTCTCTCCTGTGTACTCTCCTCTGCATGCTGCTGCAGCCCAACGCGCACAGCAAAGGAAACAGACACAGCACAGGAGAGCAGAGAAAACAGAACGGAGGGAGGATCCGCCCATCGCCCCCCCCCCACCTAGGCTCTGATGATCGTTCAGAGCTGTGCTTCCTCAGAGGTTGTGTCCGGATCCAGGGTCCTGCTGCCACCTCAGGATGGAAGATCATGGCATTCTCTGACACCAATGCTGGGTTTTTTTTTAATAATTTATTCTTTATTAAACATTTTTCTCTTATTACAATAAACATTTACATGACTCATCTCCCCAAGACAGAGGACAATATTCAATATCCTGGTTTATATATACATACCAACAACAGGGATGGCTCCCTCTACACCCCCTCCCCCATGCCCTAAAAAAAAAGAGAAAAGAAAGGTTTTTATAAGAGTGCTATAAAAATAATTTAAGATTTTCCAATATTGTACTCTATATACATTGTTGACTTAATACGTTTTAAAGGAGAGGGAAAAAAAAAATTTGAAAGAAAGGAAAAAGACCTTCTTTCAAGTGCTGTGCTCTATATGTGTCATTAACTTATTACACATGAAAGAAAGTAAAACCAAAAACTCCAATTTTATGAAAGTGTTATAAAACGTATTTAAATTATTCAAATACTAGTGCTCTATATATATTATTGACCTGTTATGTGTGAAAAAAAAAAAAAAGGGGGGAGGGGAGTGATGGGGGGGGGGGGGGGGTAAATCCTCCCCTCGTTTATAAATGCATTATAAAATAATCCAAAAAATTTTCCAGTGCTTGTGCTTTGTGTATGTTATCAACTTATTACGTGAAAAGGAGAGAAAAAAAAGTGTGGGGGGGGAGGGGGTGAGGGGAAAACTTTCCCTATTTATTAGTTCATTATATAAAAATTCAAAAATATCAAGTGCTTGTGCTCTACCTCTGTTATTACCTATTAAATATGAGAGAAGAGAAAAAAAGAGGGAGGGGGATAGGGGGGATAAACCCTCCCCTCATTTATAAGTATATTATAATAATTCAAAAAATTTTCAAGTGCTTGTGCTTTGTGTATATTATTAACTTATTACGTGAGAAAAAAAAACACAAAAACAAAAAACAAAAAAGGGAAGGGTAAGGGAAGGGGGAGAAGGGGGAGAGTGGAAGAGGTAAGAATGCCTCAAAGGGAGCCATCCTGTATAATCAGCATATGCCACACAACCATTAATTTAATTTAATAGTCTTATCAGCAAACATCCCCATTATCAAATTCCCCTTTAGAGTTTGTCTTGACTTCCAGCAAAGGCTTCTAATTCATTTTATCTAACACCTTATCAGTTTTCCCACTTTGCCCATATTTTTTCAAATCTGTCCTGTTTATTTCTGGTCTTATAAACCCACCTTTCTGCCTCCATCATCTCCTCCACCTCCCTTTTCCATTCTCCTAATGTGGGGCATGTAGCCTGTTTCCAGTACCTGGGTATTAACTTCTTTGCTGCGTTTAGTAAATGCGGTGTGAGACTATTTTTATAAGATCTTGTGGATCCAATAGTCCCATGGAACAGGAAATGTATTGGTGTTAATGATTAATGCTGGGGGGTTAATAGTGCGTCCGCTGACACCGGTACTGGGGGTCAATAGTGCGTCCGCTGACACCAATGCTGGGGGTTAATAGTGCATCCGCTGACAACAGTGCTGGGGGTTAATAGTGCATCTGCTGACACCAGTGCTGGGGTTAATAGTGCGTCCGCTAATGCCAATGCTAGGGGTTAATAGTGCGTCCGCTGACACCAGTGCTGGGGGTCAATAGTGCATCTGCTGACACTAATGGGGGGGTTAATAGTGCGTCCGCTGACAACAGTGCTGGGGGTTAATAGTGCATTCGCTGACTCCAATGCTGGGGTTAAGAGTGCGTCCGCTGACACCAGTGCTGGGGGTCAATAGTGCGTCCGCTGACACCAGTGCTGGGGGTCAGTAGTGCGTCCGCTGACACTAATGCTGGGGGTTAATAGTGCGTCCGCTGACAACAAAGCTGGGGGTTAATAGTGCGTCTGCTGACACCAATGCTGGGGTTAATAGTGCATCCGCTGACTCCAGTGCTGGGGTTAAGAGTGTGTCCGCTGACACCAGTGCTGGGGGTTAATAGTGCGTCCACTGATACCAATGCTGGGGGTTAATAGTGCGTCCGCTAACACCAGTGTTGGGGGTTAATAGTGCATCCGCTTACACAAGTGCTGGTGATTAATAATGTGTCCGCTGACACCAGTGCTGGGGGTTAATGCTGACACCAGTGCTGGGGTAATAATGTGCCCCCTGACACCAGTGCTGTTTTTGAAGTTTGAAGGTTTGTATGCGGCCCCCATGGGATATGAAAACTTGTCTTGTGGTAATTTGAGTTTGAGACCCCTGAGCTAGATCAATAGAAAGGAAATGTCACCATCTATTGGTGAAGATAGGTACAACCAGCCAATGATAAGATGGATAGAGCGTTGAAACTTTAATATTCAAGCAGGAATAGGTGACACAAGGTGAGTAGTAGCGCATGTAGGCAATCAGCTGGATACAGCAGGTGAGGATAACAAAGACAATAAAACAACCAAATTGTAAAAAGGAGCCTGCCCCTGAGTTCAGAGGCAGCTGAAGCTGCTTGACCTCTGAGGGCAAACAACCCACGCCAACATGGCGATAAGGAATATGTTTCTGGGTTTCTAGAGGGTTATATGACTCCATGGACCGCTCTCAGTAGCAATATGCGAGGTACTTATCTATTAGATTTCCTGGTATAGGGTTCATGACCAATCCTTCCGAAGTTTATGTGGCTCGCGCTGTTCTTCTCCCGGCTTGCCTGCTGGGAAAATTTGCCATTATTTCAGAAATCAGAGGCCAAATTCCAGTGAGAAGATGTTGACTGTCTTGTCCTGATGCGTCACCGTTAGCTTTGATGGGTCCACCATCTATAGGTGATGTTGTGGTTTCTCAGGGCCTTCGTGAAAGTAAGGAGCTTTTTCCTATGTTGTATAATAGCTTGCGATAGATCAGTATACAGAGCAATGCCAGCAAATTGCCCGCTTAAGTGTGTTTTTTTTGTATGGCACACATAGCATCTTCTTTTATATGATAATAATGTATTCTTGCCAATACGTCTCTCAGTAACATATCCGGCAAGAAAGTTGGTTTGGGCAGTCTATGCACTCTGTCGATTGTCAGTTCTATGTCAGTCGCAGTGGGCACTAGTGTGCATAGCATTTGGCGTATGAAACCGCTCAAGTCAGCGGCAGAAATGAATTCTGGAATACCGCGGAATTTAATATTGTTCCTGCGTGAACAGTCTTCCATATCTGAATGAATTATAAAGAATGGGTATAATGGCGCTACCTCAAAGTTTTAAACTGGGACAGCCTGAAGTTTTAGCGGCTCCTTATTCGTGGTTTATAGGATATTAAGCATATAGGAAAAAGTTTCCCCTTGTGTTAAGGGTATCACTTCAGCAGATAAATGTATGCAGCTGAATATATGCTGCAGATATATGACAAACACTCAAGTGTCGCACTAGATAATGTGGTCCTACAGCATCTGGTAGTGAAGCCAGAGGCTATATTCCCTAGAGTGCATTTATTAGACCATATACCGTGTGCTATATTCCTGTATTGGATCTATGACCATATCAAGCAATAAAATACGACCTGGGGATAGCGTGTTACGAGTGTAGATACCATACATTACATACAAGTTATGCCCCCTAATCAAATGCCATGCCAGAGGAAGCAACAAGGGAAACAACTCAGCATACTACATTGCAGGCGCAATACCCCTGTTGGGGTTCTGGGAGCTGGTGAGTAGGCAACCAAGAGGGGGAGCACGAGAGTCACCAGGCAAATTGTTGCAGCACCAAAGTCACCATTGGGAATCTTGTTTTGTTAATATACTGCCAGCATATGGGACTGTTATAATATTCCCGAAATATAAATGCTGAAAATCCTTGTGCTAATATTTTCAGTTGTAAATATATGCAAGTTTTAGTCCTTACTTATGGCATTTGATTAGGGGGCATAACTTGTATGTAATGTATGGTATCTACACTCGTAACACGCTATCCCCAGGTCCTATTTTATTGCTTGATATGGTCATAGATCCAATACAGGAATATAGCACACGGTATATGGTCTAATAAATACACTCTAGGGAATATAGCCTCTGGCTTCACTACCAGATGCTGTAGGACCACATTATCTAGTGCGACACTTGAGCGTTTGTCATATATCTGCAGCATATATTCAGCTGCATACATTTATCTGCTGAAGTGATACCCTTAACACAAGGGGAAACTTTTTCCTATATGCTTAATATCCTATAAACCACGAATAAGGAGCCGCTAAAACTTCAGGCTGTCCCAGTTTAAAACTTTGAGGTAGCGCCATTATACCCATTCTTTATAATTCATTATGCTTTGCAAAGAACCCTATTAGGGACTTTGTGTGAGGGAGGCAGCAACCTTTGGCTTCTGACCCCACAGGCGTATCTTAAGCGCAGTTTCTTTTTTGAACAGTCTTCCATATCTGCCAGCTTTGTTGCCATTCTCTTCATGTCATTTTGTTGATTTTTATATGCATCCACAAGATTATTGTGAGCAGAGAAGGCATCCTCCATTTTATGTTCTGTGTGTGACATTCTTTGCTGCAGATCGTGTAGAGCAGCATTAAAGTGGCTGTAAACCCTCCCTAGTGACTTTTAACTATAGGTAAGCCTAGAATAAGGCTTACCTAAAGGTAGTGGAAATATTGCCTAAACGTGCACCATTTAGGAGATATTTCATTTGTAGTGCACCGATGATGTAATCGACGCATACGCTGTGAAGAAACGGACCTCCATGTTGTTTCTTCCCCCAGCGTGTGCCGTTACTGACGGCTCCCACATGCATAAGCGGGAGCGACGTCACGCAGCTCCGGCCAGTCACAGAGCCGGAGTCCACAGCCCCCCAGAAGGAAGAGGGGCAAAGATGGATGCAGCCTGCACAGGGGACAGCGATGGATTTGTTTGCAGGTAAATGTCACATAATGGGCTAGTATGTGATGCATACTAGCCCATTATGCTTTTAATTTTCAGGCTTTGCAGGGAGCAAAAGAGGAAGTAAAACCCATCAGGGTTTACTTCCTCTTTAATAGGTTTTAGCATATTAACCATGTCAGTGTGTTGGGAGTCTCTCAAATAAATCAACATATCTTTCATATTTTTCATTGACACAAGTTGAGAAGTTGAAGGGAAGTGTTTAAGAGGGGTCTGCGTGGAATGCTCTGCAGAACTTTCTTCCATGAATTTTCTTCCTGCCTGTCTCCTTTAACTTTCTTGAATTTAGTGGGGCTATGGGTAGATGGACTGTCAGGGGGAGAGATGTCAGTGACCCCTGTGTTTACACAATTAATAGCCGTACATACCAAGGAGGACGATTTGCTTGAGTCTGAGGAGAGCTCTCCTTCCTCAGCATGCCTTGCGTGTGCTCTGGCATTGGTGCCATCTTGGTACACTCGGCCGCTTGTGGTAGGGTAGAAATCAGTCAATTTCTGTGGGACACACCGAACGGACACGCCCCCCCACATGTGAGTATTTTAAAGAGGAGAAAAGAGTTCAGGGGACTGTGGAGTGACCATGTGGCCTGAGTTAGGTCTGAACAACTAGCCCTATTACTTTTGGCAGACTCACTGTGAGGAGCAAGGCGGGGACTCTGTCCCGAGGCCAGGACCCACTCACAATAACTTCCTAACATTGTTGACTACTGTAACCTTGACTAGAAAGTCCCCTACCTTCTCTTTCAGCAACCTGTACATGCCTTTCTCTGGGTCAATTTCAATCTCCAAACAGGTGGTTGGGTATATTGTGTTTTCAGGAGCCATCAGTACATCAAAATTCCTAAATACTAACAATATAATTCTTAGTAGATTTTTGCATTCCTTGGTGGCCCTTTCCCTATCATTAGAAAATGATCTAGGTAGTGCTCAACTCTACCTACCCCCCTAATTGACCTGTGCACCACTGCAGGAAAGGGCTAAAAGTCTTGAACAAGGAACAGGATATTGTGTACCCTAAAGGCAGGCTTCTTGCCCTCTGGGTGTAAATGCTGACCCAATGTCTATGTTGGCTAACTGGGCATTTTTCCCCATATGCCTCACAAAGTTCATCAACTGAATTTTCCACTTTTCTAATGTAGGCACCACCCCCAACAATGAAACCACCAGACTCTCTATATGTGATTTTTTAAAAGGGTCAGCCATCCTGCCCAGGCTGACTTCTTTGTCAATCTTGTCCCACAGAGTGCCTAGAAATTTCATAAGCACGTGTTTTTTTTTGTGGGTTTGTATGACTGAATGGTTTCTAGCTTCTGCCTTTGCTGTCCTGACCCATTTTTCTTTGTTTTCTGATTTCCCCAGCTCATTATCCACCCCCCAAGACTGCCCTTTCTGCTCCTTTTTGCCCCTCCCATAGGGCGTTATCAAAGGCGCCCTGTGGGAGGGGCGAAACACGTCAACCTAGATTCCGGTCCCTAGAGACGTCACACCCGGTGAGCAGTTGAACACTTGCGAGGTTGTGAGAGCTGAGCTAGGTCCTGGAGAGAGCCGACTGCCCTGTTTACAGAATTTAAAGAATTTTTGTACAAAGTGAACAAATCTCTGGAATATTGTGTGTTTTTAATCCTATTGATCTTTAATCTTATTCTTTTTTAATTTTTTTACAATAAAATAAGAAAAAAAAAAATACAATAAATAAGAACGTACTACATTATACGGATTCTTTCTTCTTCATGTATAAGTGGTGACTACATAGGAAGATACAGAGGAAGTGACATCTACCCGCTCACCAGCTTAAGCCAAAGAGACCCATATGTAGTATTGCTAAGGGGTCCACACCATCTGGTGAGTAAAAGCACAAGGGGGTGTCTGAAGCACAGGTCACTGTGTAATATCTTGGAGCACTACAGCACTTTAGAAATCTCTGCACAGGAGCACTTTTGGAAGAAATTGTTTTTTGGGACTTTTCTTAGTCCATTTTGGACTTTTACTAGTTGTTTACTTTTTTAGTTCGAATAATATTGGACTTTCATGTTTCATTTGTTTTGAAATTTCACTAGTCATTTTTTAACTCATGTTTCATGGTGTTTCCACTTTAGATACACTGTGGTTTGTTGCATACTGTTAGACCTCTCCTATTGTCTATCTCCCTTATAGTACAGGGAAAATAAAGGAAAAGTGGTAACTGGTACCATGGCATCAAAACGTAGTTTTCTTTGATCAACTAGGTATTTATGTATGAATTAAAGGGAAGTTGTGTCTTCTTAGACCACTCGTCTACTTAAAATGACTCCCCCAAGTCTTATTCCCACTTATCCATATAAAAAAATTCTGATTTGGAACTCAAAATATTGTAAATATTGGCGATATGACTAGTGCATTTATCGAAGGACCTACACAAATACTCCATCGAGGTGGAGGTGTTGAGACCAGACATGAGCTGTAGAGTTGTCAGGAAATGTACAATCTGAAAATAATGAAAGATCTCTGAATTTGCAAGTTGCTGTTTTTTTCGTAGGGTTTGTTTCGATAAGATTTGTGCTCCTCTTCCCCACAATATATACCTTTTATATCTGGATGACACCTAAGTTTGATGGCCAAGGGTTCTAAGGCCAGAATACATAGGATGGGTGTCAGAAATCATGAAATCAGACCGATCCAGAAATACAGAAATCCCACTTGTTTAATAATAAAAGTAAAAAGAACAAACGTAGTCAAAACATAGCCAAAGTTCAGTAACCGGAATGGATAGTCAGCCAAGCCAGAAGTCAGGGATCAAAGTAGTGGAACAGCAAGCAGGATCCGGAGCCAGAAAGGATGTCAGCAAAGCCAGTCTTTAAACAAGAACGCAGGAGATGTTTCTTGTGATGTTGACCAAGGGGAAGGCAGAGCCCCTCTGGACTGGATGGCTTAAGTAGGCAGGACTGACGAGCAGGATATCTACAACAGCTGAGTAACTGTGGAGAGAGATGGGAGCTGGCAATTAGCCAACAGCTGAGCGGCCAGCTCAGAGAAGGAAGGGCAGAGCCCAGCCCTGACAGTGTCCCCTCCTCAACGACCCCTCCCCCTCGGAGGACCACCAGGCTTGAGGGGAAAACGTCTATGGAAATCACGGAGGAGGACAGGGGCATGTATGTCCGAGGATGAGACCCAAGAGTGTTCCTCCGGACCGTACCCTTTCCAATGCACCAGGTACTGTATGTGCCCACGGAACCTATGGGAGTCAACAATGGACTGTACTTCATACTCCTGATGGTTCTCAACCTGTACAGGGTGAGGATGTGGCACCTAGGTGGAAAAGTGGTTGCAGACCAAAGGTTTTAATAAGGAGACATGAAATACATTTGAAATACGCATATTAGAAGGAAGGTCTAATGCGTAAGCCACTGGGTTAATCCTGCGTATATGGAAAGGCCCAATAAACCGAGGTGCGAACTTCAGTGAGGGAAGACGAAGTCGGAGATTGCGAGATGAAAGCCAGACCCTGTCCCCAACCTGGTAGGAAGGCGCAGGCAGGCGTCTGCAGTCAGTATGAAGTCTGTACCTATCATTAGCATGGCGCAAAGCCTCCTGGACTTGTGCCCAAGTGAAACGAAGACCACAGAGATGCTCCTCTAAAGCAGGAATACTCTGCGGAACAAACGAGTTAAGCAACATGGAAGGTTGGAAACCATAATTCGCCATAAACGGGGACAATCGGGAAGCAGAATTCAAGGCACTGTTCTGAGCAAACTGCCCACAGTAATAGGTCTGACCAGTTGTTATGATGTCAGAAATATAGCAACGTAGGAATTGTTCCAAGGACTGATTGGCTCGTTTTGCAGCCGCATTAGACTGCGGGTGATACACAGATGAAAAAACAAGCTGAATTCCCAACTGTGCACAAAAGGCTCGCCAGAACCGGGACACAAACTGACTACCCTGTCCGAGACAATCACCTTGGGTAGCCCATGTAAGCTAAAGATCTCCTGAGCAAAATGGAAGCCAGTTCCTTAGAAGTGGGCAACTTCTTAAATGGAATACAATGACACATCTTTGAGAACCGGTCAACCACCATAAGGATAACTGTGTTGCCCTGGGAGCTGGGTAACGCCACAATGAAATCCATAGACAGGTGGGTCCAGGACCTCTCTCCATTGGGTATGGGTTGTAGGAGGCCCACTGGAAGGTCTCGTGGAGTCCTACTCTGAGCACAGCTACAAAAGCAGTTACATCAGCACATAGACTAGGCCACCAGAATTGTTGGGAAATGGCCCAAACGAGTTGATTCTTCCCAGGGTGGCCAGCTGCCTTAGGAGAATGGTAAGTCTGGAGCACGGCAGTAAGGAGATTCTCTGGGACAAAGCAGTGGTCACAAGGTTTCTCAGGAGGAGCATGGACCTGAGCAGAAAGAATTTTTTCACCCAAAGGAGAAGTGAGACTGGTGCGAACCGTAGCCAGAATACGATCAGGAGGAATCACAGGAACCGGAACCGACTCCAAACTGGAAGTGGAGGAAAATTGTCGTGACAAGGCGTCAGCCCTTACATTCTTAGTACCGGGTAAGAATGAGACAATGTAATTGAAATTTGACAAGAAAAGAGCCCATCGCGCCCTTCTGGGAGAGAGGCGTTTAGCCTCAGACAAGAATGTGAGATTCTTATGGTCAGTAAGAATGAGAACCGGCACAGTGGTACCTTCGAGGAGTTGTCTCCATTCTTTCAGGGCTAAAATGATCGCCAACAGCTCTCTGTCACCAATCTCGTAATTGCACTCAGCAGGTGACAATTTCTTGGAAAAGTAGCCACAAGGATGCATAGCGCTCTTAGATGTAGGACGTTGAGACAGAAGGGTGCCAAAAGCATCAACCTTAAGGATAAACGGTAACGTAGAATCAGAATGTGCCAACACAGGAGCAGAAACAAAGGCAGCCTTGAGACTGTCGAAGGCCTTAATGGACTCCGGAGACCAACTCTGTGGGTTACCGTCCTTTTTGGTCATATCAGTCAGGGGCTTGACCAGAGACAAGACGTTATGAATAAACTTTCGATAATAGTTGGCAAAGCCCAGGAAATGCTGCAGAGGATGTAAACCCACAGGTTGGGGCCACTGTAGGACTGCCGAAAGCTTCACTGGGTCCATCGAAAAACCAGCAGTGGAAATGACATAGACCAGGAAGTCTATGCAGTTCTCGCGGTTCTCCAGTTTCATCTGTGTTGTGGTTCTCCAGGGACATGGAAAATATGAGGATATTATCGAGATAAACCACCACACATACCTGCAACAAATCTCAGAGGACATCGTTAATAAATTTCTGGAAAACTGCCGGGGCGTTACAAAGGCCAAAAGCCATTACAAGGTATTCATAATGGCCTGTTCTGGTATTAAACGCAGTTTTCACTCATCGCCCTCCTTAATCCTCATGAGATTGTATGCCCCTCTCAAATCAAGCTTTGTGAAAACTGTTGCTCCCTTGAGGCGGTCAAATAACTCTGTAATCAACTGAATTGGATAAGCATTCTTAATCGTGAAACGATTGAGACCCCTATAATCAATACAAGGTCTCAGTTCACCACTGTTCTTCTTCACAAAGAAGAAACCAGCACCAGCAGGAGACGAGGATTTGCGGATGAAACCTCGAGTAAGTGCGTCTGCAACATACTCCTCCATGGCCTTATCCTCCAAGACCGACAAAAGGTAAACCCAGCCACGAGGGGGTATGGCACCAGGTCAATTGCACAATCATACGGCCAGTGTGGAGGCAAACTACCGGCTTGACCTTTGTCAAAGACATCGCTAAAATGTGGTACTCCTCCAGCAGGGAGGAGAGTGAAGAGGTGCACAGGACCTTGGCTACCTTCTTGAAGCATGTCTCCCTGCATTGTGGTGACCAGGAGAGAACCTCAGCACGGAGCCAATCAAAAGAGGGGTTGTGCCTCTGTAACCAAGGATAACCAATAACCAGCAGAAACTTAGGTGAGGAAATAACTTGGAATTGGATTATCTCATGGTGAAGAGCCCCTACGGCCATGGACAATGGAACGTCTTATGAGTCACATGGGCAGGCTGTAGGGGTCTCCCATCAAGAACCTAAATGGCAAGTGGAGCATCATGCAGCTGCAGTGGAATTGAGTGCTTCGATACAAAGGCAGCATCAATGAACAGGCCTGCAGCCCCAGAGTCGATTAGAGCCTGTATCTCGACAGACGACTCCAGCGAAACCAGGGGCTTATCCTTCTGGATAACTGGTGATGAAACAACGCCACCTAAAGTCTGTCTGTGACAGGACCTCAAGGTCCGGCGTTCCCTGGACAGGTAGGACAAGACTTCCAAAAGTGACCTGCCTGGCCACAAAGGCACAATCTCTCCCTCCTCCTAAAGGTTCTCTCATCCGCAGAGAGAAGCGTGAAACCCAAGTGCATAGGTTCACCTTCACTGCCTGACTCGGTACCAGGAGGCATGGGAGGTGAGGGAGGCGCGGGTGGGACTGCAAAGCTCGGAGACAAACATACAGGAGGCTTCCGCAAGCGCTCCTAAAAAGAGCGTCTTTCTCTGAGTCTGGAGTCAATGAGGATGGCAAAATGGCAAACGTGATCAACTTCTCCAGCTTATTGGGTATATCCCGGGCTGCTATCTCATCCTTTATGGTATCCAAGAGACCATAAGAAAAAGCAGCCATGAGGGCCTCATTGTTCCATGCAAAGTTCAGTAACCGGAACGGATAGTCAGCCAAACCAGAAGTCAGGGATCAAAGTAGTGGAACAGCAAGCAGGATCTGGAGCCAGAAGGGATATCAGCAAAGCCAGTCTTTAAACAGGAACGCAGGAGATGTTTCTTGTGATGTTGACCAAGGCGAAGGCAAAGCTGCTCTGACGGCTTAAGTAGGCAGGACTGATGAGCAGGATATCAACAACAGCTGAGTAACTGTGGAGAGAGATGGGAGCTGGCAATTAGCCGACAGCTGAGCGGCCAGCTCAGAGAAGGAAGGGCTGAGCCCAGCTCTGACAATGGGAGATAGGAGATAACCTTGTTGGGTTCCTCTATGAACATCTATTTTTTGTGAGCTATATCCTTTCAAAAGGAAGTTTGGCTGTGGAGCACTATAGAGGGTCTACAATACTGTCAAAAAGTTTGGGCCAAAACTGTAACGTTTCAATACATAAAAAAGATAGTCCCATGACATGGAGTCAACAGCCTTGCAAAGGTCTAACAACAGTAACATGCCCTTCCTAGACCCGTGGTTATCGCAATTGGAATGTAGCTCTGAGATTATATTTATCCACCTTCAGGTGTGATCAGGAGCCTGTCAGTTGGGTACAAACCCCACCTGGTCTGGGTGGATATATCTGGATAGAAAAGTATTCATTCTGGTTGCCAAGACTTTAGTCAGTAGTTTGAGGTGCACATTTATGAGTGAGATCGGGCGATAATTAGCGCAGTCTCCATGATCCTTCCCAAGTTTGGGGATGACATGGATGAAGGACACATTTTCATGCATGGCCAAAACAGATCCTTTTTTCAAGTCGTTCAAATAGGAACATAGATGGGGTGTTAATAGCTCAGAATACTTCCTATGTTAACGGCCCAAATATCCGTTGGTGCCTGGTGCATTTGAGGGATGCAGACCCTTGATAGCTACGCTAATTTCCCCCTCCATGTAGTCACCTTCAATCAATTCTATGTGGTCCTTAGTTACCTGAGGTAAAGGGATATCTTGAAAAAAACGTATCTGCATGAGCTGTGGGAAAGGTATTCGGTGAAGCGTATATCGTAGAATAAAAGTCTAAGTTGACAATTTAATGCATCCTTGCACTTTTGTTGGTCAGCATGGTCTGCATTTAAATGTGAAAAAAAATGTAAAGAAAGGCATGTGAAATAAAAATAAATATTTTTTATTTGAAATATGTCATTTACATGTTACGTTAGCCACATACTGTTATCAGAATACATTTTTTATATAACCACTACCAGCAAAAAGAAGAGATTTTTGTACCCACATGTCCCTTCACCCTTCCCTCTGATCTTTACTCTGTTCATGATATATGACCACCCAAAGAAACTTCACATTCCAGGGGTGCCAGAAGAATGGTCCCTTGCTGGGCCCTGTGGTTCCTTACCCTGATCCCAATGTCACTACTATGTCCTGTAAAGACATAGGGGCCAGCAGAAGGAACCACAGTGTGCAGAAGGGGTCCAGACAACCAACACACCCAGAAATGTTTAGAATGCAAAAAAGCCATCAAAGATCAGAGGATTGATCAACAGGACAGGTGAGTATATGACCTCTTCTTTCGCAGGCCCTGCTTTGTTACAGATTTGTAACCCTGCAGCGGAGTTGCTTTAAAACTGGACTCCATTCAGATATAAATTGCATGCAGCTCTGTAAACGTTATTAAATGATTTCTTATGCAACAAGTATGAGTGCCAGAATTTGGCTTAATATCAACTTCTCATTGAAAGCAAAGCCAAACCGCTCCAGGTGAGAGCAATCCCACGCTTCAACCTCATGGTGCAGGTCCAGTCCACAATCTGGATAGGAGTGACTGGAACAGGAAAAGGTTTGACTGCACTCACAGGTTTGAAGCAAAAATGAAGACTTTATTGAAGATAAAAATCATCAGATAACATCGTAGACATCATGAGATCAATGCAGACCTGGCAGAGATTTACTGTATTTATTGGCGTATAACACTCACTTTTTCACCATGAAAATCGGGTGCAAATAGCATGTGCGTGTTATACGCCAATACTTAAATTTTAGCTGCCTTGGAGGGGACAGGGAGCGGGGCGGGACGAGCGCAGTCAGATTACATGCAGTGAGAATCTCCTGTTTACTTGGCAGCCTCTGTAATAGGAAGTCCCGTCTCCTGGGCCGCCATTGGACCACTGTTCTGTCTATCATAGGATTCTCACTGCATGTAATCTGTCGGCACTCATCCCGCCCCCCTCCCTGTCCCCTGTTGCTGCAGATGGGCATCGATCAGGCTGCACTGATGGCAATGGTGAAGCTGCTGCATTGAAGGCAATGGTGAGGCTGCTGTATTGAAGGCAATGGTGCTGCTGCATTGATGGCAATGGGAGGCTATACTGATGGCACTTGTGAGGCTGCAGATGGGCATTGATCAGGCTGCACTGATGGCAATGGTGAGGCTGCAGATGGGCACTGACCCTTATTTTGCTTCAAAGTTCCTTATTTAAAATTTAAGTTTTTTTCCTGAAATTTCCCTCTTAAAATGAATGTGCGTGTTATATGCCTGTGCGTGTTATACGCCTGTGCGTGTTATACGCCGATAAATACAGTATTTATTTTTTAAAATTACTTTTTATTGCCATTTCAAACACAAATACAAACAGAACAAAACAATATAGTCAGGCATTTTAGCTCTTACAGAAAGAAAAAGAAAAAAAAAAAGGAACAATTCAAACAAACAGCAAATATATTATTTAAATATTAATATCTATGCTTATAGAGCAATTTTTTATTTTTACCAAAACAACAAAAGCAAAAACAAAAAGAAGAAGGGAGAGGAATAGGGAAGGAGGGAAAGAGGAGGAAAACAAAAAAAGAGAGGGATAAAGAGCAATAGATACACTGTGTTCTATTCCAGGCCTGGGATTATAAATATAGAGTATTGAACTTCTATTGCACCATATCTATCCAAATATTATATATTATATCATCTGAGAACTTTATGTCATTAGAATACTAAAATTTTAGGGATCTGATATCGTATTATAATATAACAAAGTACTTTTAAAATCAGACCAACATGCCCATATCTTTAAGTGTTTGTCAACCATGCCCTTGGTATTGTACCTATATTCTTGTTTATGACATATATCATCTATTTTTCGTAACCATTGAGCTAAGTTCGGTGTAGACTTTTGCTTCCAGTACAACGGTATTAAGGATTTTGCCGTGTTTAGCAAATGCAGGGTTACTGAATTTTTATATCTAGATATTGATTGTGAAGTAAGATGAAATAGAATAACCCAAGGATCAAACTGAATTATATCTTTTTGTATTATAGATGCCATATTAATAACTGTCTGACAATATTTTTGAATAAAAGGGCATTACCACCAGATATGACCATGAGTAGCACGGCCTCCACATTCTCTCCAGCATAGAGGAGAGATAGAAGAGAACATCAAATGTAACTTAACTGGCGTATAGTACCACCTAACAAACAATTTATAGTTTGCTCTTACTGCTGCAACTCCAGCTAGAATCGTATTACTGAAAACTGTCTCCTATGTCTCTTAACTTTGGTATGCTCTTACTGCTTAAACATATAGATTGTCCACATTGCTATTGTTTTTGTTTCCTCCCTATGCCTTTCCTTTAAATTATGGCCTCCTTATCTTTATTAGCTATGCACCTAGTCTGTTTCTGAAGTGAGAATTTTTCTCGGCATAGCCAGCTTTGTTTTATTAACTCCCTGATTAGCAATTAAGCACCCTACCCCCATTGCTAGCAGTATATAACTAAGCATCTCTTGGGAAAGACACGTTTGCCAAGGGGTGGCACGTTTGCAGATGGGGTTCTTTCTCAAAGTGGGGGTATTTCTCTAAGTGGGAGCACTTCTTATATGTCCCCTCATATAAATCACACTCCCACATTACCTCCCTCACCCTACTGCTTCTCCTATCTTCTGGTGATGTTTCCCCAAACCCTGGGCCTCCTTCATCTAACTGTACTCAACACTCCCAATATTGTACACCCTCTGGCTGCAGCCGAAATGCACACAATCTAGTTCCCATTTCTCTTCTTCCCAAGACCAGACTCGCTTTCTCTTGCGCCCTTCGGAATGCTTGCTCTGTCTCTAACAAACTCACCTCATTCCACAATCTCTTTATTGCTAACTCATTTAATCCACTTGCCATTACCGAAACCTGGCTTCACGAATCCGACACTGTGTCTTCTGTGGCTCTATCCCACGGTGGTCTTCTTTGGACTCACTTCCCCAGACCCAGTGGACGCAAAGGAGGGGGTGTTGGAATCCTTTTAGACCCACATAGCACCTTTCAAGTACTTCACCCACCTCCCTCTCTGTCATTCTCCTAATTTGAGGCGCACTGCATTCATCTTTTCCCCCCAGTTTCTATAAAGATAGCTGTGACCTACCTGCCCCCTGGTCCAGTATCATCCTTTCTTGATGACTTCTCTGCCTGGCTACCCTACTTTCTCTCTTCTGAAATCCCCACAATCATTCTTGGGGACTTCAACATCCCTACTAATACTAACATTCCTGCAACTTCCAAATTTCTCAGTCTAACCTCCTCCTTTGACCTGAAGCAATGGATACATGCTCCTACTCACTCTGAAGGCAACACCCTTGACCTCGTCTTTTCCCACCTATGCACTCCATGCAACCTCTCCAACTATCCTTACCCTCTCTCTGATCACTACCTTATTAACTTCACTCTCTCCCTCGCCTCTGCCTCTTCACCCTCCATACACCTAACAGTTACCCGTAGAAACCTTCGCCATCTCAACTCTTCTCTTCTCTACTCTGTTACTGACCACCTCTATGACAAAATTGCACCTCTGTCCTGCACCAACCTAGCCACTTCTGTCTACAACACTTCACTTCTAGCCTCATTGGACACACTGTCCCCCCTTACTACACACAGAGTCAGGCCCTGCCCCTTCAACTCTGGCAAACATATCACACTAGAAGTCTTTAAAAACACAGCCGTCCTCTAGAGCGCCTGTGGCATAAGACAAAGTCCCACAAAGATTTCAGCCAGTATAAATCTGCCCTCCAAAAATACAATTCCAGCCTCCTCACTGCCAAGCAGACCTATTTCATCACCCTCATTAAAAAGTTATCATCCCGTCCCCGTCAACTCTTCTCTGCCTTCAATTCTCTACTTCGCCCTCCACTGCCTCCACCCACTAACTCACTCACTGCTCAGGAGATCGCCAATCACTTCAAACAGAAGATTGATACAATTCGCAAGGAGATCTCTACTGTTCAGACACCCTCCATGCCTTACACCTCATGTCCACAGGTACAATCATTACTTCCCTCTTTCAACCTCACCACTATAGAAGAGGTTGCTAAATTATGTCCATTTTACCACCTGCCCTCTGGATCCTGTTCCCTCACAAATGCTACATTCACCCTCTAGCTCTGTTCTACACTCTCTAACCCACATCTTCAATCTCTCCCTCTCTTTTGGCATCTTCCCCAATTCCTTAAAACATGCACTTGTCCGCCCCATAGTTAAAAAGCCCTCACTGGACCCATCCAATCTTAACAACCTATGCCCCATCTCCTTGCTCCCCTTTTTATCCAAACTCCTTGAACGTCTAGTCTACAACCGACTGAGCGTCCATCTTGCTGATGATAGCCTTCTTGATCCCCTTCACTCTGGATTTCATCCTCAACATTCCACAGAAACTAACAAACGATCTACTAACGGCCAATACTAAGGGACACTATTCTGTACTCCTACTTCTGGACCTCTCTGCTGCCTTTGATACGGTTAACCACCCCCTCCTCCTCAAAAAACTCCATGCCTTTGGTCTCCGTGACTGTACCGTGACTAACCACACCTTTAGCGTTACCTACAATTCTACTGCCTCCTCTCCTCTTCCTTTCTCTGTTGGGGTCCCCCAAGGTTTTGTTCTTGGACCTCTCCTATTTTCAATCTACACCTCCTCCCTGGGTCAGCTGATAGCCTCCCATGGCTTCTAATGTCATCTCTACGCTGACGACACTCAAATCTATTTCTCTACCCCTCAACTCACTCCTTCAGTCTCCTCACATATCACTATTTTGCTATCAGATATATCAGTCTGGATGTCACACCACTTCCTCAAACTTAATCTATTCAAAACCGAACTTATCATTTTTCCTCCCCCACGTGCCTCTTCCCCTGATCTCTTGGTCAAAATTGATGGCATAACTATCAGCCCATCCCCACATGCCAAGGTACTAGGAGTAGTCCTGGACTCTGAACTCTCCTTTAAGCCCCATGTCCAATCACTCTCCAAATCTTGCCGCCTCAACCTCCGGAACATCTCCAAAATACGCCCCTTTCTAACCAATGACACAACAAAGCTCTTAATTCACTCCCTGGTCATCTCTCGCCTCGATTACTGCAACTTCCTCCTCATTGGCCTTCCTCTGCATACTCTATCCCTCCTTCAGTCCATCATGAATGCTGCTGCCAGACTCATCCACCTTACCAACCGCTCTGTTTCTGTTACTTCTCTCTGTCAATCCCTCCACTGGCTTCCGCTCACCCAATGAATTAAATTCAAAATACTAACAACTATCTACAAAGCAATCCACAACTCTGCCCCCAGCTACATCACTGACCTAGTCTCAAAATACCAACCTAATTGTTCTCTTCGTTCTTCTCAAGACCTCCTGCTCTCTAGCTCTCTCATCACCTCCTCCCATGCTCATGTCCAGGACTTTTCCAGAGTCCCTCCAAGCCTATGGAACTCCTTACCCCAATCTGTCTGGCTACTCTATTAGCTTTTAGACTATCCCTGAAAACCCTCTTCTTCAGAGAAGCCTATCCTACCCACACCTAACAACTGTATTTTCATTTTGTCCATCTCCCCTTTGTTCCACTTGACCCTCCCTTCTAGATTGTAAGCTCTAACGAGCAGGGCCCTCTGATCCCTCCTGTATTCAATTGTATTGTAATTGTACTGGCTTCCCCAGTGTTGTAAAGCTCTGCGCAAACTGTTGGCGCTATATAAATCCTGTATAATAATAATAATAGTTCATTTCCTCTATTCTGGAAGAAAGGGAGGAACCATGAGACAGTATCAGAATCTTGACTCTTTGTGTATTATCAAGATTGTAGGTCTGTTTCCCAACGGGTTAGGCACGCTGCATATCCAGTCTCTTGAAAAGACAGCAAAGCTTTATAAAATTGCGATATACAATGCCGGGGAGAATCCGCCTGTCAAAATATTGCCTCTACTTTAGTTAATTTGTTTAATGTTCGAATAGGTTGTGGTAAACTGCCTACAAAATGAGATAACTGAGTATCTCCAAATATACATGTACCTATATCTTGTTGGGCCACATATTAATCGCATAGATTTAAATTTAGAGTTTTTGGTCACATGGTGAAGTTGGGGTTTGTCCTCTAAAAACCATGACCTAAACCCTTTAGCTAAGGAGCCAGGCAAAAAATAGGAATGGTGTAACAAGGGCATCAAAGGCGAGTTATATTTCCATGAGTATCGTAATGCAACAATTCCCATATAGCCAAGGTGGATACCGTCAGGGCCAATACTGAATGTGCTAAGGTTCTATATTTATGTGGAAGCCATACAATAGCCGATAGATCAGTTTCTGCCATAGTATGTTCCATCTGTACCCACAACCTGGAATCCCCTGCATATTTCCAATCTGATATTCGGGTTAGGACTATTGCCTGGTAATATAGCTTAAAATTAGGAAGAGCTAAACCTCTGGCTCCTTTAGTGCGATACAGTACATCCTGGGAGATTCTAGAACGCTGTCCTTTCCGTATAAAATGGGAAACCAAGGATTGAAGGGTAGAAAAAAACAGAAGTGACTCCAAAGGGAATCATTTGAAACATGAATAAGATACGTGGTAGGATATTCATTTTAACTATATATATTTTCCCCAACCAGGTATGAAAAATATAAGTCCATTTACTTAAATCTGCTTTAATTTCATTCATGAGAGGAAGATAATTATATTGAAACATGTCTGACAAACGGGCTGTTAAATTAACTCATAAATATTTTAAGGTTCTAGACTGTCAAGTAAATGCAAATAATGGACATAACTTCCTGGCTTCACTCGAAGGAATGGAGATATGAAGTACCTCAGATTTTAACATATTCATTCTAAAATTAGAAAAAGATTGAAATGTCCGTAGGGAAGCCATTATGTTTGGAAGAGTAATTCTAGGTTGCTGAATGTAAAACAAAATATCATCTGCATACGTGGCAAATTTATGCTCTACCTCTTTAATTTTCACTCCATGAATATTAGGATTATGCCTTATTGTTGAAAGAAAAGGTCCTAATGAAATGGCAAACAACAGGGGTGAAAGAGGACATCCCTGTCGTGTGCCATTACTAAGTGTAAATGATTCGCTGAGTGAGCCATTTACCCTTATCCTAGCAGACGGAGATGCATAAAGAGCAAAAATGCGATAAAGCATCATTGGGCCAAAACACATAAAATTCAGAGTTGTCCTTAAATAGTTTCAGTCAACCCTGTCAAATACTTTTCCAGCATCAGTAGAGAGTAACATGGTGGACCTGGCAGAGATTAACGCGTTTCACAAATTGGAATTAGCTTAGTCATAATCTGACAAACCCTGGTAAGTATAACCCTTATATAGCATATACTCAGCAGAAATCAACCAGTGATTGATTATGCCAATTAACCCTTGTATCGGAGGTTTCTGCAGCAAAACAGACAAAAAACACAAATACCACAAATAACTACAACCTATACAATAAAACCAGTACACATATAATAAAATAAAGGAAAGAAACTTTAAACAGAGTCCTCCTTTGTATAGAAAAAAATTGTAGAAAAAAATTGTAGAAAAAATTCTCTCCCTGTTGCAGATAGCTGTCCCAACAGATAAGAGAAAAAACTTTATAGAACACCACTAATGAAACATTCAAATATTTTTCAAAAAATCCTCAATATTAATTTCCTTTGGTAATGAAAAAATGTTATAACAATCACACATCAATGTTATAACAATCACAAATGTTATAACAATCACACATCATACATAATGCCTGTATCTGTCAATACATGTCACTATTGATAAAAAAATAAATACAGTAAACTGTTTAAAGAAAAGAGCACTGCCCAGAGGGGGAAATGATTCTGAAACAAAAAGGCAGACTTCATAATAATTTGTGACATCCCACTCATGGTTTAACCCCCTCAGTATCCTACTCTGTAATTTGAAGATCCAAAAGACCTCTCTTTTGCAGAGGAGGCAAAATACTTCACCTCCTCTTCGCGGGATTTTCACCTTTTCGATCACCTGTACTTGTACAAGTGACCGATTTTCTCCATGTTTGGAGTTAAGATGACGGGCTATATTAGTGGGCTTACATAATCTAATGTCTGCTAAATGCTCACGAAACCTGTCTCTGAGTCTGCGAGTGGTTCTCCCCACATACTGCATGGAACATGCTGCACAGGTAATGGCATACACCACATAAAGGGTGTTACAAAAAAATTTGTCAATACTGTACTGCCTGCCATCAACCGAACAGCAGAAAGTGTCACCCTGCAACATGTTGCGGACAGCAAAGACACTCACAGGAACCACATTTAAAGTTGCCCTTGCAGTGAACCCAAGTAAGGGATTTTGCAGGAAAGTCTTTGGACACAAACAAACTGGGTGATAAGTAATTACCCAGGGTTTTTGCTTTTCTGGTCACTATGTTAACTCCCCCATCCAAAAGCTGAGCGCATGTCTGGTCATTATAAAGTATGGATAAATATTTGTTGACAATGGGGTTTCTTTACTATAGGCAAATCCACTTTGCACTACAAGTGCACTCGAAAGTGCAGTCGCTGTAGATCTGAGCAGAAGATTTGAAATAAGGGGAAGCTCTGCTGATTTTATCATCCAATCATGTGCAAGCTAAAATGCTGTTTTTTATTTTCATTACATGTCCCCCTCAGATCTACAGGGACTGCACTTCCAAGTGCACTTGTAGTGCAAAGCGAATATGCCTTTAGTAAATAACCCCCAATGTGTTTAATTTGATTCAATTCTAAACTATAACCTAAAACCAAAGAAGGACGCTTATCCACCCAATTCGTCTTTAACTTTTTTGTACATGATTTCTTTGGACAAGATAATAAATCTTTCCTTTCTCTGTTCAAGGCTATAGAATATGATCTGTCTAATGATCATCTAGGGTATCCCTGGCCAGAAAGCGATGGTACAGCTTTGAGGATTCTTCCTCAAAAGCCACTTGCTCGCTGCAGATGCAGCGCAATCTGAGAATTTGCTCCACTGGGATACTCTTGATGGTGTGGTGGGGATGACTAGAACTGGCGTGAAGGAAACTATTGCCTGCTAAAGGCTTTCTATATAGACTACAAGAGACCTGTGTTAATTTCGCCGACTAAAACGATTAAAACATTTTAGCCGACTAAATGAATGATATTTTAGTCGACTACAATACGACTAAAACTAAAACAATTGATATGACTAAAATATGACTAAAACTAAAATGGCATTTTAGTCAAAAGACTAAAATGGGACTAAAACTAAAATGCAATTTTAATCAAAAGACTAAGACTTAAACTAAATTGAAATTTGACTTAGAAATTAACACTGGTCTGTAGTGCATGTTCATACCTCAATACCATAAATAATAACATATGGGATTTTTCACTCCAGCAGTATATAATGAGTTTGGAAATTGTAGAGAAATATTCACTAATGCATTACAATTTAATTACACCGATTAGATTTTAGACAACTAAAATTAGTTTTAGTCGACTAAAATGTACTGGAAATTTTAGTCGACTAAAAGGTCGGACCTTTTAGTCGACTAAAATGTCCTGGAGATTAAGTCGACCAAATACGACTAAAACAATTGCAGAAGACTAAAATGGGACTAAAACTACAATGCCATTTTAGTCCTAAGACTAATGCCCCGTACACACGGTCGGATTTTCTGACGGAAAATGTGCGATCGGAGCGTGTTGTCAGAAAATCCGACCGTGTGTGGGCACCATCGGACTTTTTCCATCGGATTTTCCGACACACAAAGTTTGAAAGCAGGCTATAAATTTTTCTGACAACAAAATCCGATCGCGTCAATTCCGACCGTGTGTGGACAATTCCGACGCACAAAGTGCCACGCATGCTCAGAAGAAATTCTGAGACGGAACAGCTTGGTCTGTTAAAATTAGCATTCGGAATGGATAGAGCACTTTCGTCAGGCTGCAGTGTTTAAAATTGTTTAATACTTCTTCTTTATAATGCAGGAAGAACGAAGTAGTTTTGCTGCTGATATTTACATAGACTTCTCACAAACTTCTTTCTTTATTATTTATCGTGATTCCCTCAATATATTATGATTTGTCACATCTGTCACAATCTATATCATTTTTTTTTTTTTTTTTGTTCAAGCTGATGTGTTTTTTTTTTGGTTTGTATTTTTTTCAAGGCTGATCTTGTTGTTATTTTTTTTTTTTTTTAGTTATTTAACATCCTGAATATTTTTGTGTGTGTTTTGTGTGTCAGGTTACCACAACACCATTATTATCTTGTATTATTTAATCTCAAGGAGGTTGCTTGGTTTTGGTGTCTCCTGTTAATTTCACATTGTACTTTAGAAATGTACCTGAATCCTCGCAAACAAACTGTCCTTTTTGAAGGAAAACACACATAGGCGAGTATAAGAGCCCTTTCACACTGGGGCGGGTGGCGGCGTCAGCGGTAAAGCTTTACCGTCGGTATGCGGCCGCTAGCGAGGCGGTTTTACCCCCCGCTAGCGGCCGAGAAATGGTTAAAAACCACCGCAAAGCGCCTCTGCAGAGGCGCTTTGCTGGCGGTATAGCCGCGCCGTCCCACTGATTTCAATGGGCAGGAGCGGTGAAGGAGCGGTATACACTCCGCTCCTTCACCGCTCCGAAGATGCTGCTGGCAGGACTTTTTTTACCGTCCTGCTTTCGGGGCTTTCACACTGGAATGAAAGCAGCTGCACTTTCGGGTCGGTTTGCAGGCGCTATTATTAGCGCAATAGCGCCTGCAAACCGCCCCAGTGTGAAAGGACCCTTATTGAAACCAAAAAACCTTTATTAAGGGCTCATAACCAAACAAATATGGAGGCAACGCTGGAGAAACAGCAGAAATTGGTGAAGCCTTTGACCCCCAGGGCAGACATCAATTATTTTACAGCAAAATTGGTGGCCTGAGGAGTCCATATATAAAGGAGTGCAGTCTGGTCCAGAAGTCCCAGAGATCACGAAAGCAGCAGATGACATGTATGTCCCCAGGCTGTGGTCATACAAGAGAATGCATCTTTTGTCAGACCAGACTGAACCCAGGTCATCATTCTCTGGTCTTCCTTCCACGCTTCCTTCTACACTGTGGCTGTGGTGGTGTAGTTGTGGCAGGAGTAGAAGGATGGTCCAACTCACTCAGGTGGGTATTGAGTGTGATTTCGACCCTCATCCCCTTAGTTCAGACTTTATAAAGAAGGTCCTCACACAGCTGGCGTTGGCCCTCCTGCATGCCCTGCAGTTTAGTGGTAGCCATGCAGGCAAAGGCCTCTTCAGGAGTAGGGGTGGCTCTGAGGGACGCAGAAGCCTCCTGAATGAGCCTGAGTCCTGAATCCTGCACGTGACTCCCCTTCCTGGGTCTTTTGGTTGGAAGGCGGAGCGGAGGAACCTGCGATTCTGTGAGGCTCCTACTGGGCCCAGGCTTCTCCTGGCTGCCACTTAGCCCCGCCTCCTCCTGGCTACCACTAACCCCCACCTCCTCCTGTGTGCCACATGTTGTATATGTTGTAATATGTTCACCGATTTATGTGGGACATTATATTATTATATGTATGTACACATACAGTCAATATTGACCAGGCCAGAATTCAATTGACAATGGTTGATTTGTCCAAGTCAACTGAATTTTAACATATCAAGGGGATAGCTGAAGACTCTTTGATGTGTTGATCTTATGCAAGTCTACCTAGGTGTGTGAGGTGAGGTATGGTCTGGAAACCTAATTAAACTTTTCAAAGGGTACATTGTTTAAAGCACCATAGAAGAAGTATTTATTGATGGTAATTAGACTTGAGGGGGTAACAAAAAGATCAAAGAGTATTTTGGGTTGACCTAGCAGAAACTCCCGCCTAGTGGACTAGTATTTCAGAGAGGACATTCAAGCTGGCATTTGGTTTTTGGTATAGGCTTGTCTTTGTCATCTGTGGACTTTGGACCTTGTTCTGTGTTGGAAGTCAATAAAGTGCATCTCTCTGGAAGAATTGGGTTGCTGCGGAAGAGTACTTACTAATTAATTATCATACCCACTATACTAATATACTACTATCCACACATACACATATTATATCACTACATTGGTGCCGTTCAAGTGACCAGAAGAGCATTTTCGGACTTAGTAACAGAAGTCGGTGGTGACAACAATCCTGTGAGGTGGACAGAAGTCTGATGAAGAACCAAGAGCTGTGCTGTGACTCTAATGTCTGGTTGTGACATAAGAGAGTCTGATCTACAAAATTAAACAAGTTGGGAACCCCAGAATTATTCTCTGGAGACTGGAAACAACAACAAAAAAAAAGGACTGTGTCGTGTACCAGAAGACCTGAACTGGAAGCTGAAGGAGTAACTAATGCGGTGAGTAAAATATTTCCTTTTTTTTAAAAAATTATTAGTAATATAGTCAAAATGCTTACTCAGTGTGAAGCTAGTGTCAGTTCTGATAAAGTTAACAGATGGGTATTAAAATGTATTAAGCGCCATGGCGGTCCTTATGAAATTCCAGAAAAATGTAAACAGACATGGACGATGATGAAGAATTTTTAGAGAAAAATGTTTTTGATAGCAAAATTTCAGAAAGTAAAAGAAAAGGTTGTATTATACAGGGATTATTATCTTGCTGTTTAACAATGGAAAGTTCTTTGAAGGGTAAGGTTGAGGAAATTACCCAGTTACAGAAGGCAGTTTATAATAGCAACAATGTTTGTGAGAGGTTACAAAACCAATCAGACACCGAGACAGTAAATTTAAAATTGCATGCAGTTACCATTGGGGAAGCTTTGCTTGAGAAATCTAAACGTTGTGATGAATTATCAAAAGAAAATGAGAGATTAAAATTAAGAATTATGGAATTAGAGAAGAGATCTCAGGAATGCAGATATGCATCAAATCTTGGATTCAGCAATCTGCAGCAAACAGAACCTCATATTAAATCTGATAATTCATTACCAGCTGCCCCCACTGTGACCACCACAGTTTATAACAATAATAATAATACAGGTGAAGTTCAGCTTATAATGAAGCCTTTGAAACCAAAAGAATTAGACACAAGTCTTAAAGAAATAGGAATGGTTCCATACCATGATTTAAACAGATTTTTAAAATGGTTTTGTGACATGCAGCAGGTCAGAGATATGTACAATCTCAACCCATCTGACTTAGAAAGAGTTTTGCAACATTCTGTAGGAAGTGGTCTTTGGATGAAAATTAAATAGATCTGTATTCAGCCTCTGAGGACAAGGGACATATTACTGGAATTATTATGTGTTTTGTATGGTGTACGTTCTGATGTTACTATTCATGGGAGGATCCAACAGATGCAAAATGAATCTCCATATGAATTGTCACACAGGATAGCAACCATTATGGAATTATTGGTCAGTAATAATCTGGAATTTGAGCGTGGTGGCTTGATACATATGAGTATGTTTCTAGATGCATTGCATGAAGATATCAAACAAAATATTTTATTAGTTACCCCAAATCCTCATGATTTAAAAGACATATTGTTGAGAGCAGACCATTTATGGAGAAAGTCAAATGAGCAGGCTGTCAAAATTGATTTAGCCACATTGTTTAGGACAAATACTGAACCTAAAGATCAGAAGATAATATCCTATGATAACACCCAGAGAGGAGACACCGGGTCAAATATAGGTGATATTAATATGAAAAACAGAGCTGACCAAAATGATAATAAGAAAAGGTCCAAAACCTGGATACCGTTTTCTCAGTTAAAACAGAAATATGACCACCTCAAGATTGAGTATGACAAGATGAGAGGGGAACGTGATAAATTATTAGAGCAGTTGAAGGGGGTACAAGATGTACATTCTCCAGATCTGTTTTTGAATGCAGATGACACTTCTCTAGCAGTGGGGATTAATTAGCTTCAAACTGTATATGTGTAATTCATGCTTTGTTTTAACTTGAAACAACGTTTAAGGACCTCGCTAATGAGTTTTTGTTGGAGTGTTTTGTCTTTCAGGTACTGACGGAGAAACTTGCTTGCATGTGAATAGCAGAAGCACAGTCTGAAATTGCTGGCTAGTGGGGGAGAATTATGGGAGAAATGCTGAATAGACAACAAGGAATTATAAAGAATTCATGGACTCAATAAATATTCATCAAGCAATGGACCTTTTTTCTTTTTTCTTCAACGCCCTAATTTTTTATTTTTCTCCTTTTTTTTTGCTTTTCATTTTTTTATTTTGTTTGTTTTATTTCTTGAACTTTATCTTAAAACCAAAGAGAAGCATTTAAACCTAAAATAATTTTCATAACATCTGTACATATTACATAATGCGTATTGATCAATATATTTGACATCTAAGGTGAGATGCTGCACAATGGCTTGGCATAGCATAAATTATAGTATGTTGGGTGGTTTTCCTAAATTTATAAGAGGGGTGAGTGAAATTCATCACTCCAGTCATGATTTGAAACTTTGTTGAATCAGTTGTTTATAATATACTAAAGGCTATGACATATATGGATGAAAAAGACCTTTCTACCTTTCATGGTGAGGATACTGGCAAGAATTTCCACTGCCGCTTTGTCTGTATAGAAGATCTGATAAACACTGATGTCAAGCTGATGCTATCTGAACCATCGTGTGGGGGTATATGTATATGTTGGTATACCATTCAGGTGGAATTATGGACTGAATGATCCATTTAACTGCTCTATTGAAGGCAATGAGGAGTCGGCCTACAGCAAATTACAAAAGAAAATTGTGGCTGGCAATCAACAAATTCAGGTACTTGACAGGCACACAACCGGTCATCATTGCTCAAATAGGAAACAAGCAGATGTGAATTGTAAAATGCTTGCAAGATGGACTCATGAATGTCAAGTGCAAGGAAATAGTTTGCAGTACAGTTTTTACTGCCATATCCAAACCTTTTTGACCTTGAAAGTGAGTGCTGGTACATTGATGGTTCTTCTTACCATAAAGATGAAAGTAGAATGTTTGTGTAAAAGCATCTTTAAAAATGGAAAGCTTGAACCTGGAGATGAGAGAATCCTGGACTTATGTGGATTGGAGCTCCCAGAACAGAGCATACCAAGTTTACATTCAGTGAGATGGTGAGAGATATGAGGAAGTCAGACTGAAGAATGGACTGTGACATCAGCTTGTCTTTGTGCAATATTCAAGATCTTGATGTGATATAATAAGGCCTAACAGCTATATGGGCCACTGACGTTTACCAAATCCTTTTCCAGTCATGGTCTAAAAGTTATATTATCTAATAACTGTTTCATGGGGATATTTTAGAGGCTGGTGAAGAGAGATGTAACCAGTTTCAACTTTATATTTTATATGAGCCATTGTAAAGCATCCAGTACCTCAAATCGTAATGATATTTTTTGTTGTTTGATTTATGGGTCAGTTCTAGTAGTTAGAACCGACCCAAGTGGGGGTATATGTTGTATATGTTGTAATATGTTCACCGATTTATGTGGGACATTATATTATTATATGTATGTACACATACAGTCAATATTGACCAGGCCAGAATTCAATTGACAATGGTTGATTTGTCCAAGTCAACTGAATTTTAACATATCAAGGGGACAGCTGAAGATTCTTTGATGTGTTGATCTTATGCGAGTCTACCTAGGTGTGTGAGGTGAGGTATGGTCTGGAAACCTAATTGAACTTTTCAAAGGGTACATTGTTTAAAGGACCATAGAAGAAGTATTTATTGATGGTAATTAGACTTGAGGGGGTAACAATAAGATCAAAGAGTATTTTGGGTTGACCTAGCAGAAACTCCCTCCTAGTGGACTAGTATTTCAGAGAGGACATTCAAGCTGGCATTTAGTTTTTGGTATAGGCTTGTCTTTGTCATCTGTGGACTTTGGACCTTGTTCTGTGTTGGAAGTCAATAAAGTGCATCTCTTTGGAAGAATTGGGTTGCTGCGGAAGAGTACTTACTAATTAATTATCATACCCACTATACTAATATACTACTATCCACACATACACATATTATATCACTACACCACATTCCACAGCCTCCTCCTGGCTGAGGTCTTCCTGTGTATGGAAAAGGGACATAGTTTTTGTTTTTTCTTCATCAATCACACACAATTTTCACCTCATGACTGTTGCAAATTGAATGTTAACAAATATAACAGACTATCCTTCTGAGCCCAGCATTTTTCATTCTTGTCCCAATTATTTTTGCCCACTACTGTCTATTGATATGTAAAACGCTTTATTAAATCAGCAATTAGTGATCAATAATAACATCTAGTAAACATAATTTATTTCTTGACCAGAAATCTGTAGAAGAATGCTATACCTGACTCCAGCTGGGCTCCTCCACTTCTTCCTGGCTGGAAGTCCCAGGCTGGACATCGGAAGCCTCAGCTGGGGTGGAAGGAAGAGTGGAAGGAAGGGTTGAGAGGGATTCCCTGACTCCAGTCTGGTCTGACAGAAATCGCAGTCTCTCATAGTACCACAGCCTGGGGACATAAATGTCATCTGCTGCAGCTCCGGATCTCTGGGAATCTGTGACCTTCTTGCGCTCCCTAAGTGCTCCTCAGGCCACCAATTTTGGGTTTTAAATAGGAGATGGTTGCTGTGGGGACCACCGGCTTCACCAACTCCAGCAGTTTCTCCAGCACTGCCTGCCTCTTTTGTTTATGATTATAATGCGGGTGTTTGACCTGCCACAGACTGGGCAGCTCCCTGTACTTGTCTATGAACAGGGGGAGGAAGTTGTGGTCATTGAAACCATCCATTTTATCTGCAATACACAAGACAAACCCTAATGTCAGGCAAAACTCTCCTAATCTTGTTACAATATAGGCCTCAATCTAGAAGCAGTATAGGCCTAAGTTTTTATCTTACCTTCGTTATCACGATCGGCGCCTCCGATACTCCTTCCACTGCCCACAGATCGTACGTACTACGCACTCGTGTTACCCTTTATAGACACTGCGCATGCATCAAACTCCTCCCGCCCCTGATGTTCTTTCTAGTCTATTCCCCACCCCTTCTCGTTCAGCGCAGTGGGGGAAGAGCACATGGCGCAGACACAGCAGGTGTGTGCTAATTACAGCAACGAGGAGAAGGAGGAGGAGGAAAGCCCGGAGCCTGAAACGTCCCGATCCAGAAGGAGACGATTTAAGGCCTCAAATATGTCCTTTGTGGAGATGGTGGAGATGGTGGACACCCTGAAGAAGGCCGACTATGACGGGCAGTATGGACCTTACCCCAACCCCAATGTCCAAAAGGCCAAGATAATGGCAAAAGTGGTCAAGAGTCTGCACCGGAATTTCAGGGTACAACGATCGAAAGATCAGCTCAGGAAGCGGTGGTCGGACCTCAAATTAAGAGAGCATGAGCAGTACAGAAGGATCCGGAGAGTGCTGCAAAAAAGTAAGTAGTTGTCCTGTGTTCCTTTTCTTTATGTTTATTACGTTCGTGCTCCTCCATGTGCTTTTCTTAACTGATGTCCAGTTTAAAATGTCAACTTTCATGTTCATGGGCACATTATTAGTTCGTATAAAACATTGGTCGTTCGGCCTAGAAAACACCATTGTTTTGGCCATATGCATTTGCCAACATTTTTTATGGCCTACTTGTCAGAAAATAATTTGGTTGTGTAGATGGGTTTGTAACTAGAATGAAATGCAAACTAGATTCTGTGTAAGGAGAGGACACTCAGCAGTTTTCACATCTGGACGTTGGAGCAATAGTGTGTGACACATGAACACCCTTTTTATTAGGGGGCCCACACAGGTGCTCCAGTGTATACTATAGGGGGGTCTCCATCTGTGAAGCTTGACAAAGGACAATACAAATTCTACATCTTGGAACTCTGCCAAAACAGACAATTGTACCCCACTTCCAAGCAATGTTTCATATTCCTATTTCTGTCATCAAATATCTGTGTGCTAAATACACCTATTTTTTTTGACATAGGGGATAAAAGACTCGGAGGGCACCCCTCATCTGAGGAGACCACAGACCCCCACCTCATGAAGAAGTGGAGACCCACCCAAGCAAAGCAGAGCAGGAGGATATATGTTGTAATATGTTGGCCAATTTATGTATAATATTGTATTGGAGTGCTGACCAGAAATTCAGTTGCATTGTCCAACTGAATTTTAACATAGCAAGGGAACAAGCTGAAGACTCTTTGATGTGTTAATCATATGCAAGTCTATTTGAACATTTCAAAGGGTGTTCAGGTGGTATACACATATCTAAAGAGGACTTGTTGATGTTGATATGCGGGAGTGCAAATTGGGGTGGTTTATGACTACAGCTGTTCACGGCTGGGGGTTGTTGTCTGTTTGAAAGACTAAAGCTAATCAAAGGCCAATCAAATTGCTCAGCCATTCAATGCCTGGTGAATATAACATGGCATTCAGTCTATAGGTTTTGGGAGAGGCTTGTCTGTGTATGCACACTCAGACCTAAGAACATGGGACTATGAATTATATCTCCTCTGTCGGATTTCTTTGTCATCTGTGGACTTTGGACTTTGTTCTGTGTTGGAAGTCAATAAAGTGCATCTCTCTGGAAGAATTGGGTTGCTGCGGAAGAGTACTTACATCATCATCATTATAATAATAACCACTAATTAATTATCTATACACCCAATATACATTAATATATTATATCACTACACTGGTGCCGTTCATGTGACCAGAAGAGCATTTTCGGACTTAGTAACAGAAGTCGGTGGTGACAACAATCCTGTGAGTTGGACAGAAGTCTGATGAAGAACCAAGAGCTGTGCTGTGACTCTGTCTGGTTGTGACATAAGAGAGTCTGATCTACAAATTTAAACAAGTTGGGAACCCCAGAATTATTCTCTGGAGACCGGAAACAACAACAAAAAAAGGACTGTGTCGTGTACCAGAAGACCTGAAGTGGAAGCCAAAGGAGTAACTAATGCGGTGAGTAAAATATTTTTTTTTTTTTTTTTAATTATTAGTAATATAGTCAAAATGCTTACTCAGTGTGAAGCTAGTGTCAGTTCTGATAAAGTTAACAGATGGGTATTAAAATGTATTAAGCGCCATGGCGGTCCTTATGAAATTCCAGAAAAATGTAAGCAGACGTGGACGATGATGAAGGAATTTTTAGAGAAAAATGTTTTTGATAGCAAAATTTCAGAAAGTAAAAGAAAAGGTTGTATTATACAGGGCTTGTTATCTTGCTGTCTAACAATGGAAAGTTCTTTGAATTATAAGGTTGAGGAAATTACCCAGTTACAGAAGGCAGTTGATAATAGCAACAATGTTTGTGAGAGGTTACAAAACCAATCAGACACCGAGACAGTAAATTTAAAATTGCATGCGGTTACGATTGGAGAAGCTTTACTTGAGAAATCTAAACGTTGTGATGAATTATCAGAGGAAAATGAGAGATTAAAATTAAGAATTATGGAATTAGAGAAGAGATCTCAGGAATGCAGATATGCATCAAATCTTGGATTCAGCAATCTGCAGCAAACAGAACCTCATATTAAATCTGATAATTCATTACCAGCTGCCCCCACTGTGACTACCACAGTTTATAACAATAATAATAATACAGGTGAAGTTCAGCTTGTAATGAAGCCATTCAAACCAAAATTATTAGACGCAATTCTTAAAGAAATAGGAATGGTTCCATACCATGATTTAAACAGATTTTTAAAATGGTTTTGTGACGTGCAGCAAGTCAGAGATATGTACAATCTCAACCCATCTGACTTAGAAAGAGTTTTGCAACATTCTTTAGGAAGTGGTCTTTGGATGAGAATTAAACAAATCTGTATTCAGCCTCTGAGGACAAGGGACATATTACTGGAATTATTATGTGTTTTGTATGGTGTACGTTCTGATGTTACTATTCATGGGAAGATCCAACAAATGCAAAATGAATCTCCCTATGAATTGTCACACAGGATAGCAACTATTATGGAATTATTGGTCGGTAATAATCTTGCATTTGAGCGTGGTGGCTTGATACATATGAGTATGTTTCTAGATGCGTTGCATGAAGATATCAAACAAAATATTTTATTAGTTACCCCAAATCCTCATGATTTAAAAGACATATTGTTGAGAGCAGACCATTTATGGAGAAAGTCAAATGAGCAGGCTGTCAAAATTGATTTAGCCACATTGTTTAGGACAAATACTGAACATAAAGATCAGAAGATATTATCCTATGATAACACTCAGAGAGGACACTCCGGGTCAAACATAGGTGATATTAATATGAAAAACAGAGCTGACCAAAATAATAATAAGAAAAGGTCAAAGACTTGGATACCGTTCTCTCAGTTAAAACATAAATATGACCAGCTGAAAATTGAGTATGACAAGATGAGAGGGGAACGTGATAAATTATTAGAGCAGCTGAAGGGGGTACAGGGTGTCATAAATGTACAAGATGTATATTCTCCAGATCTGTTTTTGAATGCAGATGACACTTCTCTAGCAGTGGGGGTGAATTAGCTCCAAACTGTAAACTTGTAAATAGTGTTTTGTTTTAACTTCAAACAATGTTTAAGGACCTTGCTAATTAGTTTTGTTGGAGAGTTTTGTTTTTCAGGGATGTCTGAAGATGCTTGCATGTGAATAGCAGAAGTCTGAAATTGAATAGTGGTGGAGAATTATGGGAGAAATGCTGAATAGACAATATATCACTATACATGGAATTATAAAGCATTCATGGACTCTCTCGAAATTCATCAAGCAATGGACCTTTTTTCTTTTTTTCTTCAACGCCCTAATTTTTATTTTTTCTCCCTTTTCCTGATATATTTTGCCTTTTATTTTTTATTTTTGTTTGTTTTATTTCTTGAACATTTATCTTAAAACCAAAGAGAAGCATTTTAACCTAAAATAATTTTCATAACATCTGTACATATTACATAATGCGTATTGATCAATATATTTGACATCTAAGGTGAGATGCTGCACAATGGCTTGGCATAGCATAAATTTTAGTATGTTGGGTGGTTTTCCTAAATTTATAAGAGGGGTGAGTGAAATTCATCACTCTAGTCATGATTTGAAACTTTGTTGATTCAGTTGTTTATAATATGCTAAAGGCTATGACATATATGGATGGAAAAGACCTTTCTACCTTTCATGGTGAAGATACTGGCAAGAATTTCCACTGCCGCTTTGTCTGGATAGAAGATCTGATAAACACTGATGACTCTATCTGAACCATCGTGTGGGGGTATATGTATATGTTGGTGTACCATTCAAGTGTAATTATGGACTGAATGATCCAAGTAACTGCTCTATTGGATGCAATGAGGGGTCGGCCTACAGCAAATTACAAAAGCAAATTGTGGCTGACAATCAACAAATTCTGGTACTTGACAGGTACACAACCCGGTCATCTTTGTTCAAATTGAGGAAATGGAAAGAAGCAGATGTGAATTGTAAAATGCTTGCAAGATGGACTCATGAATGTCAAGTGCAAGAAAATAGTTTAAAGCACAGTTTTTACTGCCATATCCAAACCTTTTGACCTTGAAAGTGAGTGCTGGTACATTGATAGTTCTTCTTACTATAAAGATGAAAGTAGAGTGTTTGCGTAAAAGCATCTTTAAAAATGGAAAGCTTGAGCCTGGAGATGGAAAAATCCTGGACTTATGTGGATTGGAGCTCCCAGAGCATACCAAGTTTACTTTCAGTGAGATGGTGAGAGATGTGATGAAGTCAGACCAAAGAATGGACTGTGACATCAGCTCATCTTTGCGTAATATTCAAGATCTTGATGTGATATAATAAGGCCTAACAGCTATATGGGCCACTGACGTTTACCAAATCCTTTTCCAGTCATGGTCTAAAAGTTATATTATCTAATAACTGTTTCATGGGGATATTTTAGAGGCTGGTGAAGAGAGATGTAACCAGTTTCAACTTCATATTTTATATGAGCCATTGTAAAGCATCCAGTACCTTAAATCATACTGATATTTTTTGTTGTTTGATTTATGGGTCAGTTCTAGTAGTTAGAACCGACCCAAGTGGGGGTATATGTTGTAATATGTTGGCCAATTTATGTATAATATTGTATTGGAGTGCTGACCAGAAATTCAGTTGCATTGTCCAACTGAATTTTAACATAGCAAGGGAACAAGCTGAAGACTCTTTGATGTGTTAATCATATGCAAGTCTATTTGAACATTTCAAAGGGTGTTCAGGTGGTATACACATATCTAAAGAGGACTTGTTGATGTTGATATGCGGGAGTGCAAATTGGGGTGGTTTATGACTACAGCTGTTCACGGCTGGGGGTTGTTGTCTGTTTGAAAGACTAAAGCTAATCAAAGGCCAATCAAATTGCTCAGCCATTCAATGCCTGGTGAATATAACATGGCATTCAGTCTATAGGTTTTGGGAGAGGCTTGTCTGTGTATGCACACTCAGACCTAAGAACATGGGACTTTGAATTATATCTCCTCTGTCGGATTTCTTTGTCATCTGTGGACTTTGGACTTTGTTCTGTGTTGGAAGTCAATAAAGTGCATCTCTCTGGAAGAATTGGGTTGCTGCGGAAGAGTACTTACATCATCATCATTATAATAATAACCACTAATTAATTATCTATACACCCAATATACATTAATAGACCACATCACTACAGGAAGGAGACGTGGTGGAAATTGTCACCACAATAGGTGAGTGTCTGCGACCACAGGCTCAGGTAAGAGATGGATGCCGGCAGATTTATAATACATGGTGTGTTTTTGTTTCTATCTTTTTAGGTGATCGTGATGTTGTGGATCCAGGTCATTTCACCAGTGAAAGTGCACAGATCCTGATCGGGGAGATCATGGGGTGTAATAGGGACTTGGAAAACATCCAGAAAAGCATCAATGATGTTCAAAAAAAATGAAGAACATCATTGATGTTTTAGGGAGAGTTTAAAGCCCCTCGAAATCCTTTTGTTTTTTTGTGCTTTTTGTGAGCTAAAACTTTTGACCATTTTTTGACATATTTGCGAAAAGCCAAATTTTGAAGATGCACACAGTGTGTCAACATGTGCTATCTGCCATCACGGGAGATCAATGTATGCGTTTTGGGGGTGCAACCCCTTCCTCAATAATAAAGTAGCTGTCAGAAAGGTTTTGCACCCACAAAACACGTCCCTTGATCCCCCGTGATGGCAGCTAGTACATGTTGACATTCGGCAATTTGTGTGCATCTTCAAAATTTGGCTTTTCTAGGGGTGACTTCACCCCATCTGAACGCAATATCAAACACAGTTTGTAAATACTCGTGTCTGATATTGCCTTCAAGTTCTACCAAATGTGAACTTTGTAAGTTCAAGATTTGTGTCTTTCTTGTTGGTTTTAAACATGCCTGTTTTAACTTAAATGGACATTTCTACTTTTTCTAATGTGACCCCAAAAATTGTTATACAACAAACATGTTGGTTTGTTTTAAAAATCTTTTCTAAATGCACATGTGATTGTGCTGGTATTAAAAAGATTGTTAATCAAGAATGTGTGGATTATTGTTTCAACGCTCCAAAACTTTTGTTGTGCTCTAATTGGTCTTTTCAGTGACAATGGGGGTTGTTTCCTAAGGGAAAATCCACTTTGCACTACAAGTGCAGTTTCAATTGCATCATTCAAAGTGTCATTGCCTTTGGTAAATAACACCCAACAATGCTTTGTAATGTTACACAATCACACCATTTTCAGGACTCACCACATTTCTGTCAGGGTCAGCTAAAAGAAACACAAGCAGTAAATGTCACCAAAGATTTTAGTAGTTAAATTTTTTTTTATTTGAAAAAGGTTTCAGACATTGTCTGGCATATTGATAGCCCCCTACCCACAAAGTAATCAAGGTATCTTAGCTGAACATCACAGGCACTCAGGGGGGGCAAGCCAGGACGGCCAATTTCAAGCGCCGTCAGGGTTGGTTCATTTTGAAGTCCAGCCTCAGGCCCAACTGAGCCAGCATAGTTGGCAGAATGTTGACGTAAAAAGTTGTGTAGAACACAGCACGCCAGGATGATATGATTCAGTTTGTACTCCGCCATGTGTATGGGTGTAAGAAATAGGCGGAACCGGCTGGCCATGATTCCAAACATGTTCTCCACCACTCTTCTGGCTCTGGCCAGCTGGTAATTAAAAACCCTCTGGTCTGGGGTGAGGGTCCTCATTGGGAATGGCCGCATAAGATGGTCCCCCAGTGCAAATGCTTCATCCTCTACGAAGACGAATGGGAGTCCTTCCACATTGTCTTCTGGAGGTGGCAAGTCCAAGCTGCCATTCTGGAGAGTTTAAAACTGAAGTACATGAACTCTATGGAAGATTCCAGGAACGGGGTTACTCCCATAAATGTATCAGAAAAGCCAAAAAAAAGGCCCTGCAAGCAGATAGGGGATCTCTCATAGATGATAACACAAAGGAGAGACAACCAGGTAGTCCCAATGGTGCCCCAATTAGGATTATCACTAAATTCGGAGCACAATGGGAACAGACTAGAAGTATACTTAGCCGTCACTGGCATATCCTAAGAGAGGCCCCCATTCTGGGAAACATAGTAGGTGACAGGCCCTTACTTACAGCAAGGAGAGCTACCATCCTCAGGGATAGATTGGTCCATTCGGAATACCGTAGATCTGAAAAAAACGTGACTGGCTTACGAGTCTCCCCCCACTAAAGGGAATGTACCCATGTGGCAGATGCCACGTCTGCAAATATATGGAAAAGACAGATACGTTCGCCAACTCGGATGGCACTAAACAATTCAAAATCAATAATTTCATAAACTGCCTAACAACACGTGTAATATACATGCTCACCTGCCCATGTGGATTGATCTATGTGGGAAAAACCAAGAGGCAGTTTAAAATCAGGATTGGCGAACATATACAGAGCATTATCAACAAAGATGACGATCACCCCCTATCCCTACATTTTCTGAAAACCCACGGTGGGGAACCAAGGGGCCTTAAATGCAAAGGCATCTACAGACTTAACCTGCCACCTCGCAGAGATGATTTTGATAGGATACTGTATCAAAAGGAGAAAATGTGGATCTTAACATTAAACAGTATGCAACCTAGAGGCCTGAATAATGAGTGTAACTTATCTGTCTTTTTAGAGCAATGAAGTGCATGTAACCATCTCACTGCTCCCCTACTTCCACATTTATTAATCTATACCAAATGTGTTATTAGAACGAAATCTGCACAAAAATATTTTTGCCCAGTAAAGCTATTTACCCCGATGGATTAAAGCGGTTGATTTGACCATCTCAGAACCACAAATGGGGGGAACATAGACAGCCTACACATTGGGACAGTAAAGACAAACTATATACAGTAGTGGAGCGGATGTCACAACTACTCCAGATTTCTGGACCATTAAATAATCTGTTATGTTTTTTATTATCAATCTTCTACTTCTTTGATTTTCTTATTCCCTTACCTAAATTACATCACAATAGTGTCCACTAAATGATGGATACTCTGTATTTATTTGTATTATGCTCGATACACAAAAAAGCCTCTGTAAATAGTGTAACTATTTGCCCTGAACCTCTTCTGAACTTTACCTTGCTTTTCTATGTTGATTCTTATGTTTTTTTTGTTTTTGTTTTTTCCCTTTCGATACATATGTTTCCATTAAGATATATCTTTACTAAGTTGCCCAACGTCCCTGCATGATTCTGTGTGTTTGCACTAGTGGTGAATGACACCGTGAATGGATTGCAGCGCAAATGGGATGTTCACTCCGGGTATTGATTATCTGTTAATTACCTGATGATTTAAACAAGGATCCCAAACAACAGCGCATGCTCTGAAGAAGCTTGAGGTCAAGCGAAACATGTAAGCAGCAAGACACCATCATGGTGCACAGGGTGAAGACACAGTAACCTCCTCCATTAACCTGGATCCCCCCTCTACCTTACTCGAGCCGCCACTACTTTTTGAAAGCTGGAAATCGGTGTTATCACTAAGGGCAGTACTACTCTGGTCGCCACTGCCGGCAAGCTTCGGTAGCTTCTGAAGCTAATTATTTAGGAACGAACAACTGTTTCAATCTTCCTAAGATGGAATCGTCTTCACTATACATCCTCTATTTGGGTTCCTTTGAAGCCACTAGGATGACGGACTATGGACATTAAGCCTGGATACTCAAGACGGTGACCAGTTATACACAGGAAGAAACGATAAGCTGTACCTTATCTTTATTATTTGCCAAGAAATGCTATCAGAATATCCCGTCCTGTATCTGTGTCAAGTCTTTCTGTAGTATACCTGCTACTAGCTCCTGATCTCCATGTAGAGCACCTGTATGCCTGTCACAACACGGATTTCAAATACAGCGCCCACAGCGGCTAATAACGAGGAAGCGTCCACACTGCACAAGCACTTGACTGTTTATAATTCCCTATTATGTGAATGTCCTTTCATCACTTCACTAGCATCTTTCAATGAAAAGTAACTCTTTGCATCTATAACTACCCAAGTGTTCAAGAAAGCTATACTAACAATCCGATCTGAGGATCGGTTCCGGTCTGCTTGTGTGTGTGCATGCTTGTGAGGGATATGAAAGGTATGATCTAGAAATGGTGGCCACCTGTGTTTTATCCAGATGTTAAGTCCTTTTAACTATGCATTGGAGATAGATGTAGTTTGTTTCACGAGTTTTGTAAATCTTTAACATATTTTTGGATAATCAATAAATGATAAGTAGCATATCATCGGTTTGTCCTTTATGAAGAATGGCTTTGGGATTTTCCCAATTTTTTTTTATATAGCGATTTGTGACATTCAGAGGACTACTACACCCAGAGGTCTCCAGTGGATTCTTGGGACACTTCAGGTTGACGGTAGAACCGGACCCTTATAAAAGGGCGAGGCTAGTTTTGACCTCAATCTTTTATCTAATAGAGCCAGTGCTAAACTTTGGATGAGCCCTTGTCCTTTTTCTCCTTTTTCTGCCGTTCTGGAGATGCCTGTAGAACTCCGTCTGGGCGATGACTCCACCATCGGACATCCGGCCATTCTTCCCCACGTCCACATACAGGAACTCGTAAGTAGCCGACACCACCGCCAACATCACAATACTATTGAACCCCTTATAGTTGAAATAGTATGACCCGAGTTGGGTGGTGGGACAATTTGTACGTGTTTTCCATCAAAGTCCCACCGCTGGGCAAAGTGGGAGGCCACAGTCTGCCATTCCTGTGGGTTGGAAGGAAACTGTGGAGTCAAACAAGAAAAAAAAAATAGTCATTTTGCACATAAACATGGAAAGCAGATTAGACACAAACATTCTTGGCCAACATCAAGATAACATTTATTTGAGGGAGTTTTTAAAGACCAAAGTATAAGGTACACATATCAGATCCCCCCCCCCCCCCCTCCTGGGCCATTTCTAACATTTTAGGGGGGGGGGGGAATCTTTTGGACAGGTAACCCTCTCCACTTCATTGAGAGATGAATGCCTAAATAATGTGTATTACTTTGGCCAGCCCCTCCTTAGTTACACTATTGACAGCCCACTGGACAGGTAAGAAGTGTCATAATACAAAGATATAAATACACACTGTACACATTTGAGCACATTTGGAAATTCTGCTATTACCTATCAAGATAATACAAGTAATAGGATACAAAAACTTGAAACAGTACCATTTGAAAGTATACAGGCAGGCCCTTGCACTACATGCTTTGGGGAATTCATCCATAAATATGACCACAAAAGAGATGGCTATAGTGTGTATGGGTTTGGCAAAGTCAGCAGATAGAGGATTGAGGATAGATAGAGAATTGGTATCAGCTGACTTAGCAGTTGGGGGGAGGGTTCGAAATAATTTGGGGACCCCCCAAAAAAGCCTCTGGCACTCTGCCTGAATTTAAAGCACAAATCACATTTAAAAACATTTTAGGGGGTGTTTGGGGTAAAGCACAACTATGGAGCTGATAAAATACATTGTTAAGTGACTACATGAGGTGAATATAGGGCCAGGAGACCATGCTGGGGAGGTAAGTGTATGTATGAAGGACAAAAAAAAAAAATTACAGAAAAATCAAGCATGCATGAGGACAAAGGGGAGATTCACAGCATATTACAATCATGGTAATTAGGGAATGAACATTAAATACAATTAAATGTGATATTAATGGATAAATCTTATCTTAATATACTCCTTCTGCAGGACCTGGATGATGGCAGAACAGGTCTCTGGGATAATGATCCCCAGAGCCTGGGGGGAGATGCCTGTCGAGAACTTCAAGTCCTACCTGCTTCTCCCCGTCGCCAAGTACCGCAGGGTGGCGACGAGCCTCTACTCCGGAGTGATGGCTTGCCTCATGCAGGTATCCTGCCTGCTGATATAGGGGGTCAGCAAAGCCAACAAACGTATACGCAACATGGCTAGAAAACGGTCGGCTGCTCAGAACGAAGTAACAGAACGCACTGAAGAACAGCGAGCCCTGTGAAGAGCGACCTGAAAAACAGTAACGAACGAACAAAAACACAATGACAAGAGTCACGCGTAACTCGCTGCACACACCAAAGACCAGATACAAACCCACAAGCACGAACTGAACAGCAGAAAACGATCTGAAAACCACGAGTCTGAAAAAGCGCGAATCGTCTCTCACCAAACTTTTACTAACACGAGATTAGCAAAAGGAGCCCAAAGGGTGCCGCGCTTGGTTCTGAACTGGCCTTTTTTAGTCTCGTCATACGTGGTGTACGTCACCGCGTTGTTGGGGATCGGAAATTCCGATAACTTTGTGCGACCGTGTGTACACAAAACAAGTTTGAGCCAACATCCGTCGGAAAAAATCCATGTATTTTGTCATCGGAATGTCCGATCAATGACCGATCGTGTGTACGGGGCATAAGACTAAAACTGAATTGAAATTTGCTGCCAAAATTAACACTGCAGGAGACTTTACCATTTTTATTGCTCAACAAAACATCCAGAAAGCAAATAGGCTCCCTATCACTGCAACCAATAAAGCGGAGATTGTGCCGATTCTCATTCAAGAATTCCAGAAAACAGTCAAGTACAATCCCTCAACGGCAAATAAAGATCAAATCGTCTATATACCTATAGTACATGACAATCTGATCCCTAAAGGGGTTCCTATCTCCAAAGCTGTGGGACCTCTCCCACCAATCCATGTAGAGGTTGGCTAGTGAGGGTGAAAATTTCACCCTCATCGAGGCCCCACACCTCTGGAGATAGAAAACCCTATCGAATAAAAAATAATTGTGTGTAAACAAATAATCAATCACTTCCAAAATAAATGAACATAAATCTGACGACATCTCAGTACTAAATTTCAACAAATAGGAAACAGCTTCCAGAGCTAGCTGCTGTGGTATATATGAATAAAGGCTCGCAACATCACAGTTAAGCCAATTACATTCATCCTCCCATGTAAAATGATCCACGATGTCTAACAAATGGTTTGTATCCCTAAGATAACTGGGCAGTGTATGGACAATAGCTTGGAGCTGTCCATCCACCCACTCATCCAAGTTTTCATTCAGGGAACCAATACCCAATACAATGGGTCTGCCCTGGGCCGAGGCAATGCCCTTATGAACTTTGGGGAGGTGGTGGAAGGTGGGCAGTATGGGAAAATCTGGGACCAACTGGGAATGGGAACATGGCCACGGGTTCCACTGTGCATGCGCGAGCGTTCACGGGTGCTGTCACGCACGGGCACGCGTGCGCGCACTCCCGCTAGTGCCAGGCGGGCTATTTTAACCGGCTTGTCACACTCAATCCCCGTTGTCTGCTCTACAGCGTTCCGTGTGGCTTAACCTGATCTGACCTGTGTACTCTGCTATCTGACCCGGCTTCCTGTTAGACCATCCTGCTATCCGCCTGCACCAGACCCTCTTGGCTTGCCTGACCATCCCTCTGTGTAATCCCTGGTACCTCTGCTGATCGACCGATACCAACCTCCGGCTTGTTTGACTATCCCTCTGTCTGATACCAGTATCCAGTCTGCTTACCTGCTGCCTTGTTCCTGGCTCCAGTTCAGCATTCCAGACTACTACCTGCTGTTTGTTCCTGGTTCCAGTCCAGCGTTCCAGGCTACTACCTGCTGCTTGTTCCTGGTTCCAGTTCAGCATTCCAGGCTACTACCTGCTGCCTTGTTCCTGGTTCCAGTCCAGCATTCAAGTCTACTATCTGCTGCTTGATCCTGGTTCCAGTTCAGCGTTCCAGGCTGCTACCTGCTGCTTTGTTCCTGGTTCCAGTCCAGCGTTCCAGTCTACTACCTGCTGCTTGTTCCTGGTTCCAGTCCAGCGTTCCAGTCTACTACCTGCTGCTTGTTCCTGGGTACAGTCCACCTCTTCAGTCCTGCTTACTTACCTGCTGTGGTTCCTGGTCCTCTCTGCATTCCAGTCTCCAGTCTCCCCTTCAGCTTCAGGTTCCAGAGGGTGCCACCACTCCTGAACTTCCGGTGACTGTTGATCCTGCCAGGCACCCATACCACTCCTCACTCCCGGGCCCTCTGTCTCCATTCCAGGGGAATGGGAGTGGGAGCTGTAAGGGAGGTCTTTCTCTGCACTTCAGGCTCAAAACCTACCAGGTACGTGACACCAACTTTTCTGCTTCTTTGGGAGTAAAGGCCCCTAAGCTGGCTCCCTTTTGTTCTAACAGGGTAAGAATATTTTTATAATTTTTGGTGGCATCACTTTTCAAAATGGAATAAGTATTAATATCATTTAATTGTCTTGAAGCTTCCTCCCTATACATCTCCCTGTCCATAACCACCACTGTTCCACCTTTGTCCGCATTACGAACCACGATAGATGGATCATCCATTAAAGATTCTTAAAGCGGATCCCTCTTTAATACTAAGATTGTCTTTGTTGATCCGCGTGCTGCAAGAAATCTGTGAAGCAAGTGCAAACAGATCACGTTCAACTAGTTTTTGAAATTTGTCCATATCGGGACTTCTAGACTGTACAGGGTAAAAAGAAGATGAACATGATGAACACATGAAGGGGGACAAGATGAGTGCCACTTGCATTGGTTTCAACATCGGAAACCAGTGCACTCTCAGCCCTAAGATCTTCCATATCTGTAATGACACATTTTTCCTTAATGCCCCGTAGACACGATCAGAAAATTGTATGGAAAATACTGCTTTCGAATCGATCGTACGATAATCAGATCGTTAGTACAGAGCTTTCGAGGGCCGATCATGACAGTTCATCCGATATTATTCTATATAATATCTGTCTGTCTCTGTCTCCATTCCAGGGGAACGGGAGTGGGAGCTGTAAGGGAGGTCTTTCTCTGCACTTCAGGCTCAAAACCTACCATGTACGTGACAGTAGCAAACAGCCATGTCTGAGCCTGAGCAGGGAACGTCTCCCATAGAGGAACTTTGTGCACACCTGGCAGGATTGACTGAAGCAGTCAAGAATCTGCAGCAAGGATACACCAGGCTGGAGGAACGAGTGCTAACCTTGTCTAACCCCACTGGGGTCCAGGGAGTTCCTTCCGCTTCTGCTCCTTCAGTCGGGCCTTCCTCAACGGTGGTAATGCTCCCTCCAGAACCCAAAGTCCCGATGCCTGACTGTTTCTCCGGGGATCACCTTAAATTCAGGGCCTCCCGCAACTCCTGTGAATTATTCTTTGCTCTTCAGCCACGTACCTTTTCCCTGGAGGCTACCAAGGTGGGCTATGTAATTTCTCTGCTTTCTGGTGTCCCCTAAACCTGGGCCCATCGCCTCTTGGAGCAAAAGGATGTATCCCTGACCAATCTCTCCACCTTCTTTGACGCATTGGGTCAGCTGTACGATGACCCCCAGCTGTCCGTGACTGCAGAGGCGGCTTTGCACACCCTTAAACAGGGTCGCAGGGCAGCAGAGGACTATGTGGCTGAATTCAGAAAGTGGAGTGCGAACACAAATTGGAATGATGCGGCTCTCCGCTATCAGTTTCGGATGGGACTCTCTGACTCTTTGAAGGATGAATTGGCCAGGGTGGGTACACCACAGACTTTAAATGCCTTGATCGATCTAGCCATCCAGATCGATCGACGTCTAAGAGAACGTAGGACTGAGAGAGCTATGGGATCTTCTCGCCCAACTTGGGTTACCCCTAAAGTTCTTCATCATACGTCACCAACACCACCTACCTCCACGTTTAACACACCTGAGCCAATGCAATTAGGAGTCCTGCGGCCTTCTCTTACCCAGGAGGAACGACAACGTCGTCGAGTGAATAATCAGTGCCTGTATTGCGGGGAACCTGGGCACTATGTCAGGAACTGTCCCCTTAAACTCCGTAAGTGCCTATCCCTGTCCACTGACTATGTTGCACCTCTGGCTAAGAATACTACTCACTTTGCTCTCTCTATCCTGTTACAGCTTCCAGGAGAGACTCTGCAAATAACCGCCATTATTGACTCTGGAGCTTGCAGTTGTTTCATGGACTCTCTCTTTGCTACCCAACACCAGATACCTTTGTTGCCTAAGGCCCATGGACTTTCCATCCATCTAGCTGATGGAACCACCATCAAATCTGGACCTGTTACCCAAGAGACTGTTCCAATACCCGTCTCCATCTCCTATTCTCATCAAGAACTGCTATGCCTGGATATAATCGCCTCACCTCTGTTTCCCATAATCCTCGGCATGCCATGCTTACAGGCTCACAATCCTGACATTAATTGGATCACAGGTGAAGTTACCTTTTCTTCTTCATATTGCCAACAATCTTGCAGATTTCAGAACGTTCAGGAGAACCCTACCTTGCTTTGCCTAGATACAGATCCTAGTCTACGCCTCTCCATCCCTTCTGCCTATCATGATTTCTTAGACGTATTCAGCATGCAGGGGGCAGAGGTCTTACCCCCTCACCGGGCCTATGACTGTCCTATCAAATTACTTCCCTGTGCTGAGATTCCTTTTGGAAGAATCTTTCCTTTGACTGAAGTAGAACAAGGGGCTTTAAAGGAATATATCGATGAGAACCTAAAGAAAGGCTTCATTCGTCCGTCCACGTCTCCAGCGGGTGCAGGTATCTTCTTTGTACAGAAGAAAGATAAGACCCTCAGACCATGTGTGGATTACCGCGAACTAAATAAAATCACTGTAAAAAACCGTTACCCTCTTCCTCTGGTGCCAGAGTTGTTCCAAAGACTTGGGACAGCTACCATATTCACTAAGCTTGACCTCCGCGGAGCCTACAATTTAGTTCGTATTAGGGACGGAGACGAATGGAAGACCGCCTTTCGTACCCGTTATGGACATTTTGAGTACCTAGTGATGCCTTTCGGTCTGTGCAATGCCCCTGCTACATTTCAGTACTTTATCAATGATGTTTTACGAGACTTTCTAGATCTGTTTATTATCGTCTATTTAGACGACATATTAATTTTTTCTTGTTTCCTTGAATCCCATCGCAGGCACGTCAGAAGTGTGTTTGGCCAGCTTCGACAACACGGTCTATATGCAAAAGCTGAGAAGTGTGAATTTGAACAGGAAAGTATTGCATTTTTGGGGTTAATCATTTCAAGTGGAGGCATTAAGATGGACCCTCAAAAGGTCGCTGCAGTTTTAGATTGGCCAGTCCCGACAGACAAGAAGGGAATCCAGCGATTCGTTGGATTCGCTAATTTTTACCGTAAATTTATTAAGGGGTTCTCAGCCATCATCACACCCATCACACAGCTAACTAAACAAGGTACACGCTTCCACTGGTCTGCTGAAGCCCAAAAGGCTTTTGAGACTCTCAAGGGCCTTTTTACTTCTGCCTCCGTACTTAAGCATCCAGATTCCTCTCTGCCGTTTGTACTAGAGGTGGACGCATCTGAAATTGCAGGAGGGGCAGTGTTGTTCCAAAGACAGGGAACTAAGGCCCTGTTACATCCTGTGGCCTTCTTCTCTCGTAAATTGTCCACGGCAAGAGAAATTATGATGTAGGTGACAGAGAGTTGTTGGCAATCAAATCAGCGTTGGAGGAGTGGCGCTATCTGCTGGAGGGTGCCGCTCATCCAGTCTTAATTTTTACAGATCCTAAGAACCTGGAGTATTTGAGATCTGCAAAAAGATTGAAGCCACATCAAGCCAGGTGGGCTCTCTTTTTCTCCAGGTTCTCCTTTCATGTCACTTATCGCCCTGGCTCCAAAAATACCAAACCTGATGCCCTATCCAGGATGTTTCACAAGTTCCAAGAGGTTTCCGCCCCAGACACCATTCTATCCCCGGGGAATTTTCTTTTGCTTCAGGGAGACCTGCTTTCCCAGATTAAGCAGGCTTCCGCAGAATTGGGATCTTCCTTTAGGTCAGAACTCCAAGTTAAGGATGGGTTACTGTGGCACGAGAATAGGATCTTTATACCTGAGACACTACGAGTTTCAGTACTAGAACTCTGTCATGATCATGCATTGGCTGGGCATTTTGGTGTGGCTAAGACCACTGATCTGGTACAGCGTACCTTCTGGTGGCCTCAGTTACGCGAAGATTGTAGGAAATATGTTGAGTCCTGTACCACCTGTATCAGGAACAAGGGGCACAGAACCAAGGCATGGGGGTTGCTAAAACCATTGCCTGTCCCAGATAGGCTTTGGAAAATGCTTTCCATAGACTTTATTGTGGAATTACCTCCGGCTGGGGGCTTCACCTCAATTTTTGTCACAGTAGATCGGTTGTCGAAAATGGCCCTCTTTTTCCCAATGAAGGGCACTCCCTCAGCTACAGAAACGGCACAAGCATTCATTAAAGAAGTCATCAGGCTCCATGGGGTACCGGTTAATATCGTTTCTGATCGGGGGGTACAGTTTACCTCCCGATTCTGGAGGTCTCTGTGTAAGACACTGAACATTGAGCTTTCATTTTCATCTGCTTATCATCCCCAGACTAATGGGCAAACAGAGAAAACAAACCAGACTCTTGAACAATATTTACGCTGTTTTTATTCTTTTGCCCAAGATGATTGGATTTCTGTTCTCCCATTGGCTGAATTTGCCTACAACAATTCTATTCATTCCGCTATTCATTTTCAAACAAACTCCGTTTTTTGCAAATTATGGTTTCCACCCTTCATTTTTGCCTAATTCTCTTCCAGAGTGCACAGTACCCGCAGTTCAGGAGAGGTTGGACTTCTTTACTTCCAACAACCAAGTTTTACAGGAGACCATGACCAGGACCCAGAAAAAGCGGAGATTGTGCCGATTCTCATTCAAGAATTCCAGAAAACAGTCAAGTACAATCCCTCAACGGCAAATAAAGATCAAATCGTCTATATACCTATAGTACATGACAATCTGATCCCTAAAGGGGTTCCTATCTCCAAAGCTGTGGGACCTTTCCCACCAATCCATGTAGAGGTTGGCTAGTGAGGGTGAAAATTTCACCCTCATCGAGGCCCCACACCTCTGAAGATAGAAAACCCTATCGAATAAAAAATAATTGTGTGTAAACAAATAAATCACTTCCAAAATAAATGAACATAAATCTGACGACATCTCAGTACTAAATTTCAACAAATAGGAAACAGCTTCCAGAGCTAGCTGATGTGGTATATATGAATAAAGGCTCGCAACATCACAGTTAAGCCAATTCATCCTCCCATGTAAAATGATCCACGATGTCTAACAAATGGTTTGTATCCCTAAGATAACTGGGCAGTGTATGGACAATAGCTTGGAGCTGTCCATCCACCCACTCATCCAAGTTTTCATTCAGGGAACCAATACCCAATACAATGGGTCTGCCCTGGGCCGAGGCAATGCCCTTATGAACTTTGGGGAGGTGGTGGAAGGTGGGCAGTATGGGAAAATCTGGGACCAACTGTCATGAAGATCCTGACAGTAATCGGCGATTCAGATGCACGGGAACCCGGCCACGGGTTCCACTGTGCATGCGCGCGCGTTCACGGGTGCTGTCACGCACCGGCACGCGCGGGCACTCCCGCTAGTGCCAGGCGGGCTATTTAAACCGGTATGTCACACTCAATCTCCGCTGTCTGCTCTACAGCGTTCCGTGTGCTTTAAACTGATCTGACCTGTGTACTCTGCTATCTGACCCGGCTTCCTGTTAGACCATCCTGCTATCCGCCTGCACCAGACCCTCTTGGCTTGCCTGACCATCCCTCTGTGTAATCCCTGGTACCTCTGCTGATCGACCGATACCGACCTCCGGCTTGTTTGACTATCCCTCTGTCTGATACCAGTATCCAGTCTGCTTACCGGCTGCCTTGTTCCTTACTCCAGTCCAGCGTTCCAGACTACTACCTGCTGTTTGTTCCTGGTTCCAGTTCAGCATTCCAGGCTACTACCTGCTGCCTTGTTCCTGGTTCCAGTCCAGCGTTCCAGTCTACTACCTGCTGCTTGTTCCTGGTTCCAGTTCAGCGTTCCATGCTGCTACCTGCTGCTTTGTTCCTGGTTCCAGTCCAGCGTTCCAGTCTACTACCTGCTGCTTGTTCCTGGTTCCAGTCCAGCGTTCCAGTCTACTACCTGCTGCTTGTTCCTGGTTCCAGTCCAGCGTTCCAGTCTACTATCTGCTGCTTGTTCCTGGTTCCAGTCCAGCGTTCCAGGCTGCTACCTGCTGCTTTGTTCCTGGTTCCAGTTCAGCATTCCAGTCTACTACCTGCTGCTTGTTCCTGGTTCCAGTCCAGCGTTCCAGTCTACTACCTGCTGCTTGTTCCTGGTTCCAGTCCAGCTCTTCAGTCCTGCTTACTTACCTGCTGTGGTTCCTGGTCCTCTCTGCATTCTAGTCTCCAGTCTCCCCTTCAGCTTCAGGTTCCAGAGGGTGCCACCACTCCTGAACTTCCGGTGACTGTTGATCCTGCCAGGCACCCATACCACTCCTCACTCCCGGGCCCTCTGTCTCCATTCCAGGGGAATGGGAGTGGGAGCTGTAAGGGAGGTCTTTCTCTGCACTTCAGGCTCAAAACCTACCAGGTACGTGACACCAACTTTTCTGCTTCTTTGGGAGTAAAGGCCCCTAAGCTGGCTCCCTTTTGTTCTAACAGGGTAAGAATATTTTTATAATTTTTGGTGGCATCACTTTTCAAAATGGAATAAGTATTAATATCATTTAATTGTCTTGAAGCTTCCTCCCTATACATCTCCCTGTCCATAACCACCACTGTTCCACCTTTGTCCGCATTACGAACCACGATAGATGGATCATCCATTAAAGATTCTTAAAGCGGATCCCTCTTTAATACTAAGATTGTCTTTGTTGATCCGCGTGCTGCAAGAAATCTGTGAAGCAAGTGCAAACAGATCACGTTCAACTAGTTTTTGAAATTTGTCCATATCGGGACTTCTAGACTGTACAGGGTAAAAAGAAGATGAACATGATGAACACATGAAGGGGGACAAGATGAGTGCCACTTGCATTGGTTTCAACATCGGAAACCAGTGCACTCTCAGCCCTAAGATCTTCCATATCTGTAATGACACATTGTTCCTTAATGTCCCGTACACACGATCAGAAAATTGTATGGAAAATACCGCTTTCAAATCGATCGTACGATAATCGGATCGTTAGTACAGAGCTTTCGAGGGCCGATCATGACAGTTCATCCGATATTATTCTATCGGACGTGCACAAAGTCTTTTTACGTGTGATGCAAGACCGTACGATTTTCGTTTAATCAGTACAGCTATCTTTCGAAAATGCAATACAAATGCATTACAACACATGACATCACTTTCGAAATTTGTTTTCTGTCATACGGGAATTTTCGTGACTTTAATAAACTCATCAGATTGGATCTGAGATTAGCATGCAAAAATCATTTGTCCGATAATCGCATCGTGTGCACGGGGCGGCTTAAGGGAAAACTTCAAGTGATCATCATTAACAGCTTATCTGATATATCAACATTTATTTAATCTGTATCAAAATAGTGTCTCCGAACTTACGCACAAATCTATTAATGTCCATAACAGTATCAAAGGGGTTAAAATGTGAATAGAGACACAAACCTATACCTTTTGAAAGTAGTGACAATTCCCCATCAGATAATGGCTTGTGGGACAGATTACATTACCAAATGTCTCTATTTCTACTGCACTTGAGCTCTGAGAGAATATCGATTTTTGGCAGGATCTACAATGTTTTCTTCCTGCTCTCCCTGTTCTTTTGATGATGATTTTTTTCTTTTTCTGAATTTTTTTTTTCTTTTTGTATTGTTGCCTGATTTTTGATGGTCCCGCCGTAGTACTGGATTTATTTAAATGATTGGAACCTCTCGGTTGATCTATAGATGTATCTGAGACTGTAACAACCAAAGTGTCCTCAGCAAATTTAGTCTCTGTTTCAGAGAAACTGACATGTTTTTTCACATGTTGATAACCATATTGATTCCAATGCCCTATTTTTTTCCAAGAATAAACATTGTTCATTTCATAGTCCAGTTTGTTTCGAAGAAGTTTTTTTTTTTCCCATCATTCTTTTCTCTCTCAATCTAATTGATTTTATCACTTAATTTCCCATCCAATTCTGAAAATAATGTCCCATCTTTCAGGAGTAAAATCTCCTGTTCGAAAATAGTGATTTCCTCCTGAAGTTTAACCAATTCCAAGCTTTTGGATGCAATAATTATTCTCATAAGCTCAAAAGAGCATGATGAAAGGGTATCTGTCCACATTTTTTTCAGATCCTTATTGAATAGATCAAATGTGGGGAACTTCTTGATACAAAGACCCCTGGGCACACGTTCCACAGTAAGTTATTCATTTAAAGTCCTTTTTCCCGATTGGATTTGACCTCCTTAATTATTGATTTTTCTAATTTGTGAAAAAGTAACTTGATAGAACATAAATTATCTTCCTGTCCTTGATTAAAGGCATCCTGTGCATTATTTCTCAAGGGATTGTCTTTCATGGTTCTGAAGGTGTGACTGATGACAGGTTCATCTGCATTGATTGCACTAGTTTTAGACATTATATATGTAAAAGATACACACTTTGGTACAGTCCCAGACTTTATAACATAGCTTAGTATAAACCAAATTGAGTGTGTGTAAAATGCTCACCGTGTCGGCTGATTTACGGAAAACAGTCTAGTAGAAAGCAAAGCAAAAAGCAATCCCACGCTTCAACCTCATGGTGTGGATGTAGTCCGCAATCTGGATAGGAGCCACTGGAACAGGAAAAGGTTTGACCGCACTCACAGGTTTGAAGCAAAAAATTATGACTTTATTGAAGATAAAAATCAACAGATAACATCTTACACATCATGACATCAATGCAGACATGGCAGAGATTAACGTTTTTCATAAATTGGAATTCACTTTGTCATAATCTGACAAACACTGGTAAATATAACCCTAATGCAACGTACACATGGGCGGACTTTTTGACGGACTAGGTCCGGCCGACTGTTCGACGGACTTTCCAACGGACTTTCGAATAAACGGATTTGTCTACACATGATCAACCAAAGTCCGACAGATTCGTACATGATGACGTATGACCAGACTATAATAAGGAAGTTCATAGCCAGTAGTCAATAGCTGCCCTAGCATCGGTTTTTGTCCGTCGGACTAGCGTACAGACGAGCGGATTTTTTGACCGGACTCGAGTCCGTTGGAAAGATTTGAAACATGTTTTATTTCTAGGTCCGTAGGACTTTTGGAAAAAAAAAGTCAGCTGGAGCCCACATACGGTCGAATTGTCCGACGGTGTCCAGTCCGCCGGACCTAGTCCGTCGAAAAGCCCGCTCGTGTGTACACGGCATTAGATAGCATATACTCAGCCTGAAATCAACCAGTGATTGATTATGCCAATTAACCTTTGTATCTGAGGTTTCTGCAACAAAACAGACAAAAACACAAATTCCACAAATAACTACAATCTATACAATAAAACCAGTACACATATAATAAAATAAAGGAAAGAAACTTTAAACAGAGTCCTCATTTGTATAGAAAAAACTGTAGAAAAAAATTGTAGAAAAAATTCTCTCCCTGTTGCGGATAGCTTTCCCAACAGAGAAAAAACATTATATAGAACACCACTAATGAAACATTCAAATATTTTTCAAAAAATCCTCAATATTAATTTCCTATATAGTGGTAATCAAAAAATGTTATAACAATCACACCTATATTACACTGTATATGTACATAATACTTGTACATAACTGTAGGGTGATGGGAGTGACTGGAGAAAATGACAGATCGTTGTTACTAGCTAGTAGGAACTCACAATCTGTCTCTCCTCACACAACAGGGATATGTGTGTTTACACACACATGTCCCGGTTCTGGCTCTCGTTCCCGCAATCACGCATGGCCAGTGGTCATCGTGACCGCTGGCCATGCGCATCGGCACCCCTGAAGTGCGCCTGCTATCCCGCTTAAAGGGACCGACCTACAAAAAATGTTATAACAATCACACCTGAGAGGTCTCAAATGCCGATCAGAGGGAGGAGCCGGATGTGGACGGCTCGCTGGACGCGGCTAAGCCCGGGAGGCTTGTGATCCCCTCCCTGAGACGCCGGCTCATGCCTAGGTAGGGCCGTTGCGTACCTTTCTCCTCCTGTCCCTCGACCCGCTACCCCCCTGGCGAGGCCGCCCCGTTGTGGCTTCTTCGATCGGCTGTTGCATACCACTGCAGGTCATCGCTCCACTGCTCCACCGTCTCCGTACCCGATCCCTCCCCCCGGACGCGGGAGCCGTTGCCGTGGTGACGCCGCGCGGCTCGCCGAAGGGAACACAGAAGCTATAACAGAAGCTACAACAGAAGCAGAGTACTCGTCCCCGGGCTTCCTAGCCTCAGCCCGCCCGCCCTGCCTGGGCTGAGGAGATACAGGCTACAGCTAAACAAGATCAGGCGGAGGGGTAAAAAAAAAAAAAAGGTATGGCGAAATAAAGAAAAGCTTAAAGAGGAAAGAACAGAGCTGGGCAATCAAACCGAAGGAAGGAAGGGGTAAGTGCTTGACACCCGGCTAGGGTACAGTGGATGGAAGGAGACGACAGATGAGAATGGGCAAGTAATTTAAAGAACTTTAAGTATTTAAGTTTATGCTAAACTCTGTTTGGTTGCTCTGCATCACAGTTTTGTGTTTTCAACTGCTGGAGGGGTCTGTGAAGTTACTGCTATATGCGACTCAATATAAGAGATTTTCTGTGAATAGCTGCTACACGCACCTGGGACTTTCCGCTCACAGAGCCTGCAGTATAACAGTGTTCAGTCGCCTCTTGCTTCTTTTTTTCTGGCTGTGCCGTAGGTGTAAATTTATAGGAGAAGTAATATGCTCTTTGCAATGCGTTTAAGGACTGTAATATAAACACAGTGGGGGGGGGAGTTGTCTAGCAAAAGTAATATTTGGAACTGCAAAACTGCAAATACTTACAGCCCAGGAGGTCAACGGCTTGCTTTAGACTCTTCGCCTCATGTTAGAGTAAAAGTGGGGTTATCGAATTGTGAAGCCTAAGCTATTCATTGCACTGAATACCAAGGGTCACTTGGGCCATTTGGGATATCTGTCAGCCGGGCCCGGAGGAAAAAAAAAAAAAAACGCTACTTTTAAAGCTCTAGGCTTCTTAGAATCACAGAATTACAGTGGTTATCATTGCTAGTCACCTATTCCAATTAAGTAGGGTGCTTTGTTATAATTATAGCACATGTACACCCACACCGTTCTGCCTTATATAGCAAAAACAATTACTTGTTAAGGAGGAAGGTGGAAGGTGATTAGTGCCGGCCTACTGAAAGGGGGTACTAACAGGGGTACTAATAGGGGGAGGTGAACGGCCATAGTGGAAGCTGTGCCGAGTGCCTTTCTCTAGTTCGCCCAAGCCTCGAAAAGTTACTACCACTTTCTAAACCCACGGACGCGCCAAATATATATTATAATCATGTAAACGGCTCAGGATATATGTACAGGATACATTTACACCTAAACGGCCCTACACAGCAAAATCATATACAGTCAGGGGAGGAGAGTAGACCTGAGCTGGCCCGATTGCAGAGAGGGCGTTGAAATTCCATAGGGAAATAGGCTCTCTCCGTGATGATATGAATCTCATATTGCAGAGAGTGGAAGAGGCAGAAACAAAAATGGATAGGCAAGAAGAAGATATAAAAGAACTTAAATCCCAGATGGAAGAGCTACAAAGAGAGCAGAGAAACCTACAATATAGATTGGAAGATCAAGAAAATAGGAACAGAAGGAAAAACTTACGGATTAGAGGTCTACCAGAAACCCAAGAGGGAACAGAAGATCTACAGGGAATAATGGATGAAATATTTGGAGGTATGGTGAACCCCCCGGATACAAATAAAAAGATAAAGTTTGAAAGAATTCATAGGATCAGAAAACCGGCAGAAATAAGAGGGGAGGTCCCAAGAGATGTCATCGCAAGATTTCACAATTACAATAATAAAGAAAGAATTAAAAATAAACTGAAAAAGAACTACCCAGTGAAGTTTGGAGAAACAAATCTGCAGATCTTCCCGGACCTGGCAGCAGAGACGCTGGCCAGGAGAAGGACCCTAAAACCACTTTTAGAACAGCTAAAAGCTTTCGGTGTCCAATATACTTGGGGCTTCCCAGCCAGCCTTACTGGACGGAAAGAGGGCCGATCGGCTACCCTAAGATTCCCAGAAGAAACAGAAAAATTTTGTAATCGGCTAGAGGTGCCTCTGGTTGAAATCCCGGGTTGGTGGATAAAGACTGGGGACACAAAAACGACTAGGGAGCAGCAGGCATGGAGGCCAGTATTTAAAATGAAAAAATCATAAGTAGAGTAGATACATGAGCCAATGCAATTGAAAATGAAGTAGGAGTTATTGAGCTAGGGGGGAGCGGGTCTGGGGGCGGGGATCGTGGGGGGGGGTGAGGGGGGGATCAGACAGGCACGGGTACCCCACTGATATAGGGGGAGTGTCGAGTCTAAGGTTGCCCAGTCTGAGTTCAACCTCAAGGGGGACAACCGTAGGGCTGGGTGGAGCAGGAGGAGCCACGGTTATTCAGGTCATGGGAAGGCCTTGTACCCCCACACGGGAACGGGAGGGAAGGGGGAGAGCGGAGGGAGCAGGGAGGGGCAGGAGGGAAAAGGGGGGTAGGGGAGGGGGGCATAGGCAGGGATTGAAGTCCGTTAAGAATCTCCAACGTATAAAGGTGTGTTATAGGTCTCCAGGACACCACTCTGTTGCAGGGTATAGGAAAGGCATCTTAAAGTATAGATGAATAACATAAAAATAATATCATACAATGTACGCGGCCTGAACTCACATATAAAGTGCGCTAACATATTACAGGAATTAAAATTCCTTGGAGCTGAAGTGGTATTTCTTCAGGAGACTCATTTTCTCCTGGAGAGGAACCAAAAAGTTTTTTCCAGGGATTATCCAGTATGGTTTTATGGAGACTCACCTACATTGCGCGCAAAAGGTGTGGCCATAGGGTTTGCAAGTGGAGTAAGGTTCGACCCACATCAGAGGACGACGGACCCGGAGGGACGGTTTCTGTTCCTGAAGGGGAAACTCAATGGCATGGACTGTTCACTGGCAAACATATATGGCCCAAATAAAAATCAAGACAGATATTTGATCAAAAGGACTGCTGAATTTCTGGAATTTAAGGACGGTTTAGCTATAATGGCTGGCGACTTTAACTTGTGCCTGGAGCCAGAAAAGAATAAATCATCCTATGCGCGGGGGAAGTGCACGGCCTGGAAGAACAGAGTGAGACAGAAACTGCATCAGTCTCAACTGGTGGATGCTTGGAGGGCGCAGCATCCTGATAGCAGGGATTACACGTTCTACTCCCCCGTGCATGGGACTTATTCTAGACTGGATTTTTTTTTGATTGAACATCATCGGCTGGAGGCGGTAGTTAGTTCTAATATTGGGGTAATGACCTTTTCTGACCACGCGCCTATAAGTATAACAGTAAATACAGGACAGATCCATAATAAGAGCCCGAGTTGGAAATTAAATGAAGATCTACTAAATGATAAAGAAACAAGGGATCTGGTAACAAAGGAATTGGAGTTTTACTTTAAAACTAATGAAACACCAGAGGTCCCAGAGCCAATAGTTTGGGAGGCACACAAAGCCTACATTAGGGGGATCCTGATCAAGGCAGGCGCGGAAAAGAAGAGAAAGAGAAGGGAAGAAAAACTCCAAATAATGAAAGAGATTTCAGAACTCGAGCAGGCGCATAAAATAGACGGGGGGAAGGAGGTTCTCTTAAGACTCCATAATAAAAGAGAGGTCATGAGAACTATAATTGAACAAGAAACACGTGTGACATACAACCTAGTAAAGAAAGACAGGTATATGGGGGGAAACAAGCCGGGGAAATATCTAGCAAAAACCCTAAAAAAGAAAAAGACCACTAACTACATTGAGAGAATAAAGGCTCCAGATGGGGGGGGTAAAGTACAGAACCAGTGAAATCGCCAAGACCTTTCAAAACTACTATGAGGGGCTATACTCCATTAATAATAAGATTTCAAAGAGTGAAGCAGACAATAAAAGAGAGAAAACCAAAAATTTTTTCCAGGAGTTAGGATAAGAAAATAGAAGAAGACAAACTTATCCTTCTAGAGAGCCCAATCACAGAAGAGGAAATAAAAAAAACTTTAAGGGAGACGTCAGTGGGGAAAAGCCCGGGGCCAGATGGTTTTCCTGTACTGTATTATAAAAAATTCCAAGAAGTCTTGATCCCTAAATTATGCTCATATATGAATGGGATAGGCGTAAAGTGGGACATGGGAAAAGAAGCGTTAGAAGAGACTATTACCATCATATTGAAAGAAGGCAAAGACAGCTTACTCTGTTCTAGCTATAGACCAATAGCGCTCCTTAACGCGGACACGAAATTGTTTTCGAAAATCCTGGCCGGGAGGGTGAAGAACATTTTAAACAGCATGGTCCACCCAGATCAGGTGGGATTTACCCTGGGTAGGGAAGGACGGGATAATGGGATAAGAACCCTTATGGTAACCCAAAAAATGAGAGATAGTGGAGCCCCAGGTCTACTCCTGTCAATCGACGCTGAGAAAGCTTTTGACAGGGTAGACTGGGGCTTCATGTTCTGCATGTTGGAGGAAATAGGATTGGGGCCAATCATAACTGGATGGATAAAGGCGTTGTATGCCAATCCTTCAGCAAGGGTCAAGGTTAACGGAGCATTATCTGAGCCGTTTGAAATGACCAACGGAACGAGACAAGGGTGCCCATTGTCCCCCCTTCTGTTCGTGCTGGCGCTTGAGCCCTTGCTAATTAGGATAAGGCAGAACCCGGATATCTCAGGAGTAGGGATGAGCTTCGAGTTCGAGTCGAACTCATGTTCGACTCGAACATTGGCTGTTCGCAAGTTCGCCAAACAGCGAACAATTTGGGGTGTTCGCGGCAAATTCGAATGCCGCGGAACACCCTTTAAAAGTCTATGGGAGAAATCAAAAGTGCTAATTTTAAAGGCTTATATGCAAGTTATTGTCATAAAAAGTGTTTGGGGACCTGGGTCCTGCCCCAGGGGACATGAATCAATGCAAAAAAAGTTTTAAAAACGGCCGTTTTTTCAGGAGCAGTGATTTTAATAATGCTTAAAGTCAAACAATAAAAGTGTAATATCCCTTTAAATTTCGTACCTGGGGGTTGTCTATAGTATGCCTGTAAAGGGGCGCATGTTTCCTGTGTTTAGAACAGTCTGACAGCAAAATGACATTTTGAAGGAAAAAACTCATTTAAAACTACCCGCGGCTATTGCATTGCCGACAATACACATAGAGTTCATTGATAAAAACGGCATGGGAATTCCCCAAAGGGGAACCCCGAAACAAAATTAAAAAAAAAAAATGACGTGGGGTTCCCCCTAAATTCCATACCAGACCCTTCAGGTCTGGTATGGATTTTAAGGGGAACTCCGCGCCAAAAAAAAAAAAAAAAAAAAACGGCGTGGGGTCCCCCCAAAAATCCATACCAGACCCTTATCCGAGCACGCAACCTGGCAGGCCGCAGGAAAAGAGGGGGGGACGAGAGTGCGGCCCCCCTCCTGAACCGTACCAGGCCACATGCCCTCAACATTGGGAGGGTGCTTTGGGGTAGCCCCCCAAAACACCTTGTCCCCATGTTGATGAGGACAAGGGCCTCATCCCCACAACCCTGGCCGGTGGTTGTGGGGGTTTGTGGACGGGGGGCTTATCGGAATCTGGAAGCCCCCTTTAACAAGGGGACCCCCAGATCCCGGCCCCCCCTGTGTGAAATGGTAAGGGGGTACTTACCCCTACCATTTCACTAAAAAACTGTCAAAAATGTTAAAAATGACAAGAGACAGTTTTTGACAATTCCTTTATTTAAATACTTCTTCTTTCTTCTTTCTTCTATCTTCCTTCATCTTCTTCTTCTTCTGGTTCTTCTGGCTCTTCTGGCTCTTCTGGTTCTTCCTCCGGCGTTCTCGTCCAGCATCTCCTCCGCGGCGTCTTCTATCTTCTTCTCCTCGGGCCGCTCCGCACCCATGGCATGGGGGGGAGGCTCCCGCTCTTCTCTTCTTCTTTTCTTCTCTTCTTCTCTTCTTCTCTTCTTCATTTTCTTCTCCGGGCCGCTCCGCATCCATGCTGGCATGGAGGGAGGCTCCCGCTGTGTGACGGCGCTCCTCGTCTGACAGTTCTTAAATAACGGGGGCGGGGCCACCCGGTGACCCCGCCCCCCTCTGACGCACGGTGGCTTGACGGGACTTCCCTGTGACGTCACGGGGAATGCCACAGGGAAGTCCCGTCATGTCCCGTGCGTCAGAGGGGGGTGGGGTCACCGGGTGGCCCCGCCCCCCGTTATTTAAGAACTGTCAGACGAGGAGCGCCGTCACACAGCGGGAGCCTCCCTCCATGCCAGCATGGATGCGGAGCAGCCCAGAGAAGAAAATGAAGAAGAGAAGAAGAGAAGAAGAGAAGAAAAGAAGAGCGGGAGCCTCCCCCCCATGCCATGGGTGCGGAGCGGCCCGAGGAGAAGAAGATAGAAGACGCCGCGGAGGAGATGCTGGACGAGAACGCCGGAGGAAGAACCAGAAGAGCCAGAAGAACCAGAAGAACCAGAAGATGAAGGAAGATAGAAGAAAGAAGAAGTATTTAAATAAAGGAATTGTCAAAAACTGTCTCTTGTCATTTTTAACATTTTTGACAGTTTTTTAGTGAAATGGTAGGGGTAAGTACCCCCTTACCATTTCACACAGGGGGGGGCCGGGATCTGGGGGTCCCCTTGTTAAAGGGGGCTTCCAGATTCCGATAAGCCCCCCGCCCGCAGACCCCCACAACCACCGGCCAGGGTTGTGGGGATGAGGCCCTTGTCCTCATCAACATGGGGACAAGGTGTTTTGGGGGGCTACCCCAAAGCACCCTCCCAATGTTGAGGGCATGTGGCCTGGTACGGTTCAGGAGGGGGGGCCGCACTCTCGTCCCCCCCTCTTTTCCTGCGGCCTGCCAGGTTGCGTGCTCAGATAAGGGTCTGGTATGGATTTTTGGGGGGACCCCACGCCGTTTTTTTTTTTTTTTTGGCGCGGGGTTCCCCTTAAAATCCATACCAGACCTGAAGGGTCTGGTATGGAATTTAGGGGGAACCCCACGTCATTTTTTTTTTTAAATTTTGGCCGGGGTTCCCCTTAATATCCATATCAGACCTGAAGGGCCTGGTATGGAATTTAGGGGGACTCCCACGTCATTTTTTGGTTCGGGGTTCCCCTTTGGGGAATTCCCATGCCGTTTTTATCAATGAACTTCTATGTCTATTATCGGCAATGCAATAGCCGCGGGTAATTTTAAATGAGTTTTTTCCTTCAAAATGTCATTTTGCTGTCAGACTGTTCTAAACACAGGAAACATGCGCCCCTTTACAGGCATACTATAGACACCCCCCAGGTACGAAATTTAAAGGGATATTACACTTTTATTGTTTGACTTTAAGCATTATTAAAATCACTGCTCCTGAAAAAACGGCCATTTTTAAAACTTTTTTTTGCATTGATCCATGTCCCCTGGGGCAGGACCCGGGTCCCCAAACACTTTTTATGACAATAACTTGCATATTAGCCTTTAAAATTAGCACTTTTGATTATTCATGTTCGTGTCCCATAGACTTTAACGGTGTTCGCTTGTTCGAACGAACTTTTTTCCTGTTCGCATGTTCTGGTGCGAACCGAACAGGGGGGTGTTCGGCTCATCCCTACTCAGGAGTATTTGATGGAGAAGAAGACCACAAATTGGCTGCCTTTGCAGATGATATCCTCCTTTACATCACCCGACCTAGAATAACCCTCCCTAACCTGCTTAAAACATTGAAAGAATATGGGGAAATATCAAACTTTAAGATTAACCCGGCCAAATCCGAAATTCTAGAAATTAATAAGATGGATAAAAAAGATCGCTTGGCCCACAAGGAATTCCCATTTGCGTGGGGAAAAAAAGAGTTAAATTACCTGGGGATAAAGATAACTGGGACTAGAGAGATGTTATTTCAGGCAAATTTTGTTTCTCTCCTCAACGAGGTCAAGGGGGAGTTGAACAGAATTACAAGAAGACAGCTCTCATGGGAGGGAAGAATCAATATCATCAAAATGACAATATTGCCAAAGATTTTATATAAAATGCAAATGGTGCCCATTCCATTACCACAAGCATACCTTAAAAAATTGCACTCACTTTTTATAAAATTTATTTGGAGAGGGAAAGCACCGCGTTTAAGTTACGCAACACTGGCTAGGGGCAAAGAGAAAGGAGGATGGGGAGCACCAGATATAGGAAGTTACCACGAAGCAATTATTTTAGCAAGAATCACCGACTGGGCAAAAGTAAATAAAGAAAAGCGTTGGGTGAAAATGGACAACACGATTAGTAAAGTAGATTTGAGTAAAGTAATTTGGATACCTCCACTGTTTAGGAAACTTAGTACTGAGACACATTATATCACCAGATACACTTTAAAAGTATGGGACTATTTGTATAAAAGGGAGAAATGGGAGTATAACTCCCCTTTGATCCCTTTGGGGGGCACAGAATTTTTTGCACCAGGATTGGAGAGCTTAAGTGGGAGCTGGATCTTGCAAAAAGGAGTTCAGCTTAAGGATATTTTGGAGAATGGCAAACTTTGTTCATTTCAAGATTTAAAAAACAAAAGCGACCTCATGATCCTTAATAGATGGCGATATTTTCAATTAAAACATTTCTTTGAAACACTCCCCCAACCAATTAGAACGATGGACAACTTACAACCATTAGAGAAACTTTGTGTTGATCAGGAAGGGAAGAAAGGGATTTCCAAGATCTATAAGATATTGATAGACCTGAAGGGTATAGATATTCCAGTATATATCAAAAAATGGGAGATAGAATTAAATTCAAAAATCAAAAACGATGAGGCTATAACTTTAATAAAACGAGCTCACAACACCTCTGTATATTATAAAGAATCTGAGCTAAATTATAAGTGCTTGACAAGATGGTACATCACCCCAGACAGAGTCTCTAGGTATCAGGGTGAAAACACACAATTCTGCTGGAGGGGATGCAAGGAGTTGGGTACAGCGGCACATATTTGGTGGCAGTGCACAAAAATAAAGGAATTTTGGGATGAGATAAGGAAAATTATTGGCGAGATAACTCAAATAGCGGTCCCGGATGACCCATGAGCATGTTTGTTTCATGGTCTCAGAATGCCAACCGAGTCATATTTGAGAACACTCATCCCACAATTGTTGAATGCAGCTAAAAGTCTCATTGTAAGATACTGGAAGGAAAAAAGCAGTCCAACACTACAAGAATGGTACGAAAAAACAAATGAAATCCAGAACTTAGAATACTTGAGATATACTGAGGAAGAGGAGGAGTATGAAGAAAAATGGAAGGGTTGGCAAAAATTTAAAAGCTCAATGAGAGCAGTAGAGGTCCTGGGATATTAAGAGGAACAAGCTAATGCAGCTGGAAATTAGAGAGAGATATTATGCAACAAGAGTGGTGTCCATTGGGGAGATTGACCTAGTCAGTTTGGAAGGCCTGGAGGAAAAGATTTGTAGGACTTCAAAGGGGGGGGTAGACTGTGAATGAGAGATACAGCGAGGCTGTAAGCAAGAAAACTAAAACAAACAAGAGTTGCAAAAAAAAAAAAAAAAAAGAGCCACTATGATGTGAGTAATGAATCGGGAAAGTATTGAACGAAAAAGTTGAAACTTATGCCCCCCGAAAACAGACACTGACGTGGCAAAAAAAAAAAAAATAACAATCACACCTATATTACACTGTATATGTACATAATACTTGTACATAACTGTAGGGGGATGGGAGTGACTGGAGAAAATGACAGATCATTGTTCCTAGCTAGTAGGAACTCACAATCTGTCTCTCCTCACACAACAGGGATATGTGTGTTTACACACACATGTCTCGGTTCTGGCTCTCATTCCCGCAATCACGCATGGCCAGTGGTCATCGTGACCGCTGGCCACGCGCATCGGCACCCCTGCAGTGCGCCTGCTATCCCGCTTAAAGGAACAGACCTACAGCTACAACAGTTTATGGGATTGTGCCAACCTGCCGCACTATAATGACGATGGCTGGTCAGCAAGTGGTTAAATTAATATCTGACTGTGGAACATGTGCCCAGGGGTCTTCGTATCCAGAAGTTCCCCACATTTGATCTATTCAAAGAGGATCTGAAAAAACAGTGGACAGAGACCCTTTCATCATGCTCTTTTGATCATATGAGAATAACTATTGCATCCAAAAGCTTTGAATTGGACAAACTTCAGGAGGAAATCACTATTTTCCAACAGGAGTATTTTACCTCTGAAAGATGGGACATTATTTTCAGAATTGGATCTGAAATGAAGTGATAAAATCAATTAGATTGACAGAGAAATGATTGAAGGGAAAAAAGAAAAACTTCTTCGGGACAAACTGGACTATGAAAAGAACAACAATTATTCTTGGAAAAAAATGGGACATTGGAATCGATATGATAATCAACATGTGAAAAAACGTAAGACTAAATTTGCTGAGGACACTTTGGCTGTTACAGTCTAGGATACATCTATTAATCAACCTAGAGGTTCCAGTGATTTAAATAAATCCAGTACTCCAGCGGGACCATCAAAAAATGGGCAACAATACAAAAAGAAAAAATTTCAGAAAAAGAAAAAAATCATCATCAAAAGAACACGGAGAGCAGGGAGAAAACATCGTAGATCCTGCCAAAAGTCGATATTCTCTCAGAGCTCAAGTGCAGAAGAAATGGAGACATTTGGTAATGTAATTAATCTGTCCCACAAGGCATTGTCCGATGGGGAATAGTCACTACTTTCAAAAGGTTTAGGTTTTTGTCCCCATTCGCATTTTAACCCATTTGATACTGTTATGGACATTAATAGATTTTGGCGTAATTTAACTGTTCTGAGACACTATTTCAATACAGATGAAATAAATGTTGATATATCAGATAACAATGCTGTTAATGATGATCACTTGAAGTTTTCCTTTAAGGAACAATGTGTCATTACAGATATGGAAGATCTTAGGGCTGAGAGTGCACTGGTGTTGAAACCAATGCAGGTGGCATTCATCTCGTCCCCCTGCATATGTCATCTTCTTTTTACCCTATACAGTCTAGAAGTCCCGATATGGACAAATTTCAAAAACTAGTTGAACGTGATCTGTTTGCACTTGCTTCACAGATTTCTTCCAGCACGCAGATCAACAAAGATAATCCTAGTATTAAAGAGAGATCCATTTTAAGAATCTTGATAGATGATCCATCTATCATGGTTCGTAATGCGGACATGGGTGGAGCAGTGGTGGTTATGGCCAGGGAGATGTATAGGGAGGAAGCTTCAAGACAATTAAATGATATTAATATTTATTCCATTTTGATAAGTGATCCCACCAAAAATGATAAAAAAAATTCTTACCCTGTTAGTACAAAAGGGAGCCGACTTAGGGGCCTTTACTCCCAAAGAAGCAAAAAAGTTGATCCCAGATTTTCCCATACCGCCCACCTTCCGCCACCTCCCCAAGGTTCATAAGGGCATTGTTCCAGTCCAGGGCAGACCCATTGTATTGGGTATTGGTTTCCTGAATGAACACTGGGGTGAGTGGGTGGATGGACAGCTCCAATCTATTGCCCATACACTGCTCAGTTATCTTAGGGATACAAACCATTTGTTAGACATCATGGATCATTTTCCATGGGAGAATGAATTCAATTGGCTCAGCTGTGATGTTGCAAGCCTTTATTCATCTATACCACATCATCTAGCTCTGGAAGCTGTTTCCTATTGGTTGAAGTTTAGTACTGAGATGTCTTCAGATTTATGTTCATTCATTTTGGAAGATCTTGATTATTTGCTTACACACAATTTTTTTTTATTCAATGGGGTTTTCTATCTCCAGAGGTGTGGGGCCTTGATAGGGGCAATATTTTCGCCCCCACTAGCCAACTAGCCAATATGGGTTGGTGGGAGAGGTCCCATATCTTTGGAGATAGAAAACCCTTTAGGGAACAGATTGTTGTGTACTATAAGTATATAGACGATTTGATCTTTATTTGCCGTAGAGGGATTGTACTTGACTGTTTTCTGGAATTCTTGAATGAGAATCGGCACAATCTCCACTTTAATTGTGGCAGTGATAGGGAGTCTATTTTCTGTCTGGATGTTTTGTTGAGCAACAAAAATTGGAAAGTCTCCTGTAGTCTATATAGAAAACCTTTAGCGGGCAAGAGTCTCCTTCACGCCAGTTCCAGTCATCTCCACCACACCATCAAGGGTATCCCAGTTGGGCAATTTCTCAGATTGCACTGCATCTGCAGTGAGCAAGTGGCTTTTGAGGAAGAATCCTCAAAGCTGTACCATCGCTTTCCAGCCAGGGGATACCCTAGATGGTCATTAGACAGAGCATATTCTATGGCCTTGAACAGAGAAAGGAAAGATTTATTATCTTGTCCAAAGAAATCATGTACAAAAAAGTTGAAGAAGAATTGGGTGGATAAGTGTCCTTCTTTGGCTTTAGGTTATAGTTTAGAATTTAATCAAATTAAACACATTGTCAACAAATATTTATCCATACTTTATAATGACCTGACGTGCTCATAGTGGCCAGAAAATCAAAAACCCTGGGTAATTACTTATCACCCAGTTTTTTTGTGTCCAAAGACATTCCTGCAGGGTCACACTTTCTGCTCTTCGGTTGATGGCAGGCAGTACAGTATTGACAAATTTTTCAATTGTAACACCCTTTATGTGGTGTGTGCCATTACCTGTGCAGCATGTTCCATGCAGTATGTGGGGAAAACCACTCGCAGACTCACAGGCAGGTTTCGTGAGCATTTAGCAGACATTAGATTATGTAAGCCCACTAATGTAGCCTGTCATTTTAACTCCAAACATGGAGGAAATCGGTCACTTGTACAAGTACGGGTGATCGAAAAGGTGAAAATCCCCCAAAGAAGAGGTGATGTATTTTGCCTCCTCTGCAAAAGAGAGGTCTTTTGGATCTTCAAATTTACACAGTACGATACCGAGGGGCTTAAACGATTAGTGGGATGTCACAAATTATTATGAAGTCTGACTTTTTGTTCCAGAATCAGTTCCCCCTCTGGGCAGTGCCCTTTCATATAATAAGTTGTGTTTTTTCTTTTTTTTTTTGGTATTCTGTTGCAGTCTATATACTTATATACTAGTCATTAGGGCTGTGTACATCATTATTTTGTGAAATATCTGTCAATACATGTCACTATTGATAACTTTTTTTTTTATCAATAGTGACATGTTTTGACAGATACAAGCATTATGTACATATAGAGAGAGCACTCTAAAGGAGGGAGAGCTGTCTGAGGAGAGCAGACTGAGGTACAAGCATCAGGTTAAAGGAGAGAGAGACACACACACACACTGACACCAGAGAGGGTGTGACCTATTATAGAGAGAGAAAGCCAAGCCTTTTCAGAGACTGCAAAGAGAGAGAGAGTGTGGTGAGGTGACCAGACTGTGTGGTGGAACTCCTCCAGAGAGAGAGAGACATTTTTTCCTGCGATGCCCTGGAGAGCGCTGCAAGAAGATAGAGGGGAGCCAGGATCAGTGTCACCCACATGTTCCGCCACCGTTAAGCTCAGGAACCCTGATCGGTGACCCAAGCAGCACCCAGCTCAGCAGAGACGACCCACGCCGTTTCAGGGATCGTGATATCCATCCAGGTATTGGGTCGGCCGCTGCCTCTTCACATTGCGAGTTTTGCTACCAGTTATCTCAATCGGCCCTCAGAAGGAGATCCAGTGCCTTACAAAATTGCTAGGAGCATCAGGAGCCTGAACCAGCACCTGGGATTATCGTTGTGTCATCGCACAGAGGATTGGTGAGAGGGTGAAAACCCAACATCCTTCTTGGCACCATACTGACACTGCATGCAGACACCAATTTCCCTTTTTAGTGTCACAGGATGCTTGTTTGGAGCTGCCGCCTCTAGTAGTTTGCCCTTTAAACCTCTACCTAATGGAACATTCTAGAGGATTACTGCTCCATGCAAGCTTTTTTAAACCTTCTCTTTTAAAACAAGGGCCCCACCATTTGCTAGCAGAAGACACTAGTATTCTTCACCTCAGGACCTGCAACATTACAGACTTGTGCTTACTGTATTTGTGTAACCCTTTTCTTTTCGTTGTGTGTTTGCTTCTCAAAGGTGTTTGCGGCCAGAAGGAGCTGAGAAGTTGACAAGTCTTCTCTCCTCCCTCTCAGCGCCTGTGTTAAGAGCATATAGATTACTGCCCTTTCTATACCTGCAGTTGCTAAATATTGAAGGTTGTTTTTTCTAATGTATTAGTTATTTGTAGCAAGGTTTAACAGTGTTGTAAGTTTCCATATACTTTAAACCGTACTAATATATTCAACTTGTTTATCACTACCAGGTGTGTGTCTATTTTTGGTGATAATCCACAGCCAGGATAATGGTATTTACCGCATGTGTCCTTAAATGTGTTTGCAGTAATTTTATTTAACCAGGTGTGTCAGAGGGGCTGAGGTCATTCTTGGAGCTGAGGCGGAGATCAGAGAATCCAAATTCACCAAGCGGCTCCAAGCAGCTCCTTGGTTTTATTGTATAGGTTGTAATTATTTGTGGTATTTGTGTTTTTTGTCTGTTTTGTTGCAGAAACCTCGGATACAAGGGTTAATTGGCATAATCAATCACTGGTTGACTTCTGTCAAGCAGGGGAGCCCACACACATATAGAATTTGATCAGTGTATGGCCAACTTTAGTTTCAGGACTGACTGAGCAGAAATTCAAATCCTGTAGCTGATAAAAATAGCTCCATGCTATGTATTTTATCTGTGTATTTTTGCAGTCTAGTCTAAGACATTGGCCATGCACAGTCTATAGCTACCCAAAGAATGCAGAGAATGCATGGGTATAAGGAAATAATAATTCTGCAGATGATTTCCTTCAAATAATAATGCTGTGTGTTCATATCGTATACTTCTGTTAGAAAAAGATACTCTGACTGCCTCTGTTATATAGGCAATATACAAAAACAAAACTCAATTGATAGCCTCTCTCCTACAGAACATTGCTATATGTGTCTTCTGGGTTTGCAGCTATCACATAACTACCCTAAGCTTCATAAATCCTATCAACACCATTTATGAGCACCAAATTTCTCTTTCAGTATAAAGTCATGTTCAAGTAGATAAGAAAAACTTTTTTGCCATGCAAATAAACTTTGTTATTCTTAAAATTTGTTTCTCTAATGATAGGAAAATTCAAGAACAAGGGCAGCCATTATTTCACGTCTTGTTGTCACATCATCTGTCAGAAAGGCTGGTGACTCATGTCTAGGCTCCAAGCAGCTAACAAGCTAACGATGGCTCCTGTTCCATAAACAATTAGACCATCAGCGCTACATTTTTAACAAGGTCACCCTTAACCCCAACACATCAGGTCATAGAGTTTCCTGGACATTTGATATTGTATTATTAAATACAAGACAACAGGAAAAGAAAAAGGAGGAGGTGGGTTAAGCAAGAGGTCCATTGTTTCTGCTGACTTTGAATTAAAACCAACAATATTGGATTCTTCACTTGCAGACCTGACACCAGTCTCGATCCTGAGGTTTTGCAAAGAAGACTCACCTAATTTTTGCATGTCATTATTCAATTCATTAAAGTGTCCAGTTTAACCAATGTACCATATATGCTGTGCTAAAGAAATAAAGACAACCAATAAAGTAAATATATCCACTTCCTCTTGCCTCCTCCTTTATGTCTCGACACAAGGCCTTGGACTAATAGATGTTGAAGAGCTATCGAAGAGACCCGTGAGTTTTATGGGCAGAGGTGACATAGTCAATTTTTCACATAAGGAAACGAGTAAGAAATTTGCGTCATTTCGGCATCATATTTACGTGTATATAAATGAAAAGAGGAGCTGGTGTAGTAAGAAAAAAAATCATTGCACTTCTTAGAGGCTCCTCAAGACAAAAAGTCAAGAAGATAAAGATAGACTATTCAGGTAAACTCAATTTTTTCAATTCGAAACTACTAATATTTAAATACTATTGTATATTTGTACTATATCATTTTGTATGCTTGTAGCAATACTTAGAAAAGAAGGTACACTCTTTCAACATTTATTACTAAGACCTGTGCAAAAATATATTTTTCAAGCAAAGGGTACATTGATGTTAGTATTATGAAGCTAAACATTTGAAAGTTTTCTAAAGAATATTTTCTTTTCAGGTTTAAAAAGTAAACCACACAAAAAATATTAGTATTTGTTAGATTCTGGAGAATTAAGCCACTGACTTTTATCCCTTTAATATTTTATCCCTTGGGGACTATATTGGCAGGATCTCTCTGTTTGAATTTCTGGCTCTCTAACCTGCTGTGGTCAATGGGGGAGGGCTGGGGGATCTCATTCTCTCTGTTGGATTTTCCACTTGTTTTGCAATATAGAGAATGCAACAGGACATGTTGGAACAACCAACAGTGGGGGACAGCACCTATAACCTACAGGTGAACAAGAACAGAGCCAGGAAAAATGATAGGGATAGCTCCCCACTGAAGTATTAAAAGGCATATAAGAACCCAGAGGTTAATTCAGCCAACCGGTTTAACATTCAATAATAAATATATTACTTTTAGATAGTTTGACTCTCTATAAATATAATAATCACAAGCTGTCTAGTTTAATATAGTTGTAAAGATTTGTGCTGCTTATGTTTTTGTGTACATTCCATAATTCATGACAACATTGTCCTATTGCTTAAAATATACCTAAAAAACATAAATATATATATTCTCTATTGGTTGAACTGGATGGACTTCTGTCTTTTTTCAACCAGATTAACTATGTAACTATATTGTAAATGTAAATTTGTTTTGGAAGAGGGACAAAATTCCAAGTAGGAAAAAATTAACAAAAGGGGTAAAAATCCAAGGCAGTGAAAAAGAACCAGAAAATATGGTGGTAACATCTTGCCACCTAAGTTTCTAAAACATAAATGTTGTTGGTGGGTGACTCAACTCATTACTATGTATTAAAAATTGATATATCAGATTTGATTGGACTGACTCTATAATAATAGAAGAACTATCAGTTCTGGCAAATATACTAAGGTACAGTTTTGCAAATTTAGACATTTAAAAGTGGTTCCCACGAAATACTGTTGGCTTCTAATAGGTGTACAAAACATATTAAAGAGGTAAAGTTCTAAGGTTAAAATAACCTAAAATAAGGAGCATTGTACAATTGTGTTAACCAACAGCAACCAATCAGTAAGAATCTTTCATTGTTTGTGCTCTAAATTAATTAAATATGATGTGATTTGTTGCTATGAGTTACTGTACTTTGTACACTATTATCCCTCTGCATTTCCTATTGTGTAGACAATACAATACATGTCTATAATATGAGAAAATGTACACGTGTAAAGTGGTGGACACAGAAATGTAATTGTTTCTTCCAATGCTTTACTTTTCCAAAACAAATGCAATTAAGATTTTTGTTTTACATAATTAATGTTGTACAATTAATAAACCTGTACCGATCAAAGAATAGTGGGCTATCATTGCTAATCTAGTTCTGAAAATGCAGTTTGCCTAGAACAAGCATGTCAAAGCAAAGTCAGAGCTGTTAGTGTGCACACTTATACAGAGGCAGTGATATAAAATGTATTGAAGCCAATGGACAATCAATGCCTCTGAGAATCACATTTCCGATTCCTTAGCTGCATTTGTAGACCAGCAGTAGCACAGAAATCATCAGGTTTTGTGGACGAGAGTTCTCAGGTAAGTATTTGAGGGTAATGCATTCAGATAGCATTTGGAGCAGGTACACCAATGGGCAGTTTCTGACTTTAGGTCTACTTTAAAGTCAATTTTGTCTTAAAAATACAAGGACCACATATTACATACTGTGCCCCATCTAAAAATGCAGCATTATACCCATTTAAAACAAAGTATCTGTGCAGAAGAGTTAGAAAATATACTTACCTTACCTTCAGATTCCACACTGAAAAGACGTCATAAGAAGACACTTAAGCACAGTGCATAATTGGGTAGAGTTCCTCTCCTTTCTTTAGACTTCCTAAATCAGTGATACTTATGCCTAAATAATATACACAGAGATCAGTGTACAATATGTATTATGTTATAACATGATATGACATTAATATATTTGATGCTTTGTAGTGACATTGCACAGGGCATGGAAAAAAGAGCTGCTGAGCGAAGTTTCTTTCTGATCACAGTCCTTCTGGGATACTGCATTGTGTTGTCCTCTACAGCCATAATCACCAACATCCGGAATCCAAACAGGTATTAAGCACAGTATTGTTTTTTATCCTACAATTTAGGTAAATAAGCTTTACACTTTATATCAGGGAAGTTGAGTAAAGGTAGGATCCACAAAGAAGAAACTTGCATTAGGCTCCTGTATAGACTCTGACATTCTATTATATAGGAATTTAAAGCAGAAGAAAATGAGGGAAGGGGACAAACATGGTTTCTTTTTTGGGTTGATAGGTAGAAGTTATTATTGCATTAGAGGTTTTATTACTCTAATGCCCCGTACACACGAGCGGAATTTCCATCAGAAAAATCTTGGATGGTTTTTCCGACTGAATTCTGCTCAAGCTTGGCTTGCATACACACGGTCACACAAAAGTTCTCTGAACTTTCAACCATCAAGAACGTGGTGACGTACAACACTACAACGAGCCGAGAAAATGAAGTTCAATGCTTCCGAGCATGCATCGAATTGTTTCCGAGCATGCGTGATTTTTTGTGCGTCGGAATTGCATATACAGACGAACGGAATTTCGGTCAAGAACTTTTTCCGTCGGAAAAATAGAGAACCAGCTCTCAATCTTTTGCTGGTGGAAAATCAGACAGAAAAAGTTGGATGGAGCATACACACGGTCGGAATATCCATCCAAAAGCTCCCACTTTTTTTGACGGAAATTCCGACCGTGTGTATGCAGTACAAAACTTTTAATAGAAATGCTTCATGCCAACCTTATAGATATTTCATTTATTGCTAATAATATGTACTAAAATGAATCATATTTTAGAAATTAAAAAGATAATTATTTATTAAGACAAAAAAGAAACCTTATTAGGAAACTATAATTCAGTTATATTACATGCCAGGAAAATACATTGGGTCATTTTATTGACTCTTTCCTTTTACTGAGAGGATACTCCTATTCAAACTCTAGGAGACAGTCGATTAAAAGGAAAAAAAAATTTCATTTTCATTTGAGGACCCCTAAAGCTCTTCAAATGCTGTAGTATCTATCATTATATTTGGCGTCAAGATGATTTCGTTTTTTGTTTTTGTTTTTGTTTATTCTTGTAGGGTTATTTATTTCTCTTTTAACAAGGATACTCATATATCATTCATAGTTCAAAGATAGAATCCAAAGGATAACATGTTTTTTTTTTTTTATAAATGTAAACTGTAATGGACTTTGGTCGATTTGTTATCTTTTTGGTGCTTAAGGTTCCGTTCACACTTGCGAGAGTCCAAAGTTGTGCGATTTCCATTTTGATGCAATATTTTGATGGAACTTTGGATGGGTGTGATTTGGATGCGGCTTTATTGACTTTGGCTTTGACTGTTACACAACCGTTGCATTGATAACATTAAGATGCGACTTTCATGCAACTTTTGAGAGTTTACATTTCAGTCTATGGCACTCAAGTCACATGAAAGTCTTATCAAAGTAGTGCAGGGACCTTTTTAAAGTTGCTGTGACTTTAAGTCGCATAGGTTTGAATGGCTTTCATTACATGGGCTGCGACTTGTCATGCAACTTTATGTGTCCAAAGTCGCATTACAAGTTGCACAAGTGTGAATGGAGCCTAATTCTTTAATGATCTTATTTGTTTTACAAATAATCACATAATTAATGACGTAAGGATTTCTAGAGACCCTAGATGTATCAGGCTAAAGAAAAACCATTGCAGAAGCAACCTGCCCTTTGGCTGGCTTTCTCTGATTGAGACCTTAAACTAAACTGTCAGATAAGGGATGAATAACTGTAATGAAACATTAAGTTCAGTGCTTACATTTACAAGTATAGTTAAAACTGTTTTTGTTTTGCATAGAATAGGGAGGGGTTAAAACATATGTTTGTGTCCCAGCAAAGAGATTTATCTTCACTTCCTGTCCCGGAGATGCAATAAGTTAGAGGAAGGTTGTCATCGGAACTGGTGTCCTCATTGAAAGATTTTAGTCACCTCTTGTTCTGGTAATAACTGTTGAATTTTGGATTTCCCATCACCTTTTAGGTGACAGTGGCTAGTAGAGGGCTGAGTCTACCTAGCTGAGACACAGACAGCAATAAAAACATAAACAAAGAATAGTTACAATATCCTGGGTAACACTATTACTTATCAATTAATCAATGTGTTAATCATGTATTAATAAATATATTAGTTACATCACCAATAAATCTATAATATTATTACTATTATTAATATTATTATCATTATTACACAGGATTTATGTAGAGCCAAAAGTTTGTGCAGCGCTTTACAAAATAAAGGGGAACAGCTACTCACTGCAAAGCATATTCCCATGGGCAATAAGTTTAAAAGGCCAACGTTAATAAAAACTATAAATAAAAATAAAATAGCTTTTAAAAATATTAAAATGAATGCACACTATCATCATTTAAATGTTACAAAGAATATAACAGAGTTTGTAAAAAGGAAATCAGGGATGCAAAAATTCAAAACGAACGACAGATTGCAAAGGATAGTAGGAGAAACCCCCAAAAATTCTTCAAATATATTAATAGTAAAAAGGTCAGGTTTGGCCTGGGTGACTGGAGACAAAGAGAAGGCAAATATATTAAATACCTTCTTCAGCTCTGTGTATACAAAGGAGCATAGGGGAGATCATGTCCATAATGGGGGTGGTATTGACACAGCCCCAAATGATTCACAATGGCTCAAAAGTGATATGGTCAAGAAATATTTAGACAGAATAAAGGTGGATAAAGCACCTGGACCAGATGGCATACGCCCATGGATCCTAAAAGAATTGAGTTCTGTCATTTTCAAAGCCATTGTTTCAAATTTTTAGGTACCCTTTAATGACTGGAATGGTACCACTGAATTGGCGTAAGGCCAACGTGGTGCCTATATTTAAAAAGGGACCAAAGTCTGTACCAAGCAACTATAGACCTGTTAGTTTAACTTCTATATTTGGGAAGATACTGGGGAGTTTAATAAAAGACCACATAGATGAGTTCTTGCTGGAAAAAAGTATTTTAACCACTTCAGCCCTGGAAGGATTTACCCCCTTCCTGACCAGAGCACTTTTTATAATTTGGCAGTGTGTCGCTTTAACTGCTAATTGCGCGGTCATGCAATGCTGTACCCAAACGAAATTTGCATCCTTTTCTTCCCACAAATAGAGTTTTCTTTTGATGGAATTTGATCACCTCTGCCGTTTTTATTTATTGCGCTATAAACAGAAAAAGGCCATGGGCATATGTGATATTGCACCCCAAAATACATTCAGCTGCTTTTCCTGAGTACGGGGATACCACATGTGTGGGACTTTTTGGAGCCTAGCCGTGTACGGGGCCCCGAAAACCAATCACCGCCTTCAGGATTTCTAAGGGCATAAATTTTTGATGTCACTCCTCACTACCTATCACAGTTTTGAAGGCCATAAAATGCCCAGATGGCACAACCCCCTCCAAATGACCCCATTTTGTAAAGTAGACACCCCAAGCTATTTGCTGAGAGGCATGTTGAGTCCATGGAATATTTTATATTTTGACACAAGTTGCGGGAAAGAGACAAATTTTTTTTTGCACAAAGTTGTCACTAAATGATATATTGCTCACAAACCCCCCCAAATGACCCCATTTTGGAAAGTAGACACCCCAAGCTATTTGCTGAGAGGCATGGTAAGTATTTTGCAGCTCTCATTTGTTTTTGAAAATGAAGAAAGACAAGAAAAAATTTTTTTTTTTTTTTTTCAATTTTTAAAACTTTGTGACAAAAAGTGAGGTCTGCAAAATACTCACTATACCTCTCAGCAAATAGCTTGGGGTGTCTACTTTCCAAAATAGGGTCATTTTTTGGGGGGGGGGGGGGGGGGGTTTGTGCCACCTGGGCATTCCATGGCCTCCGAAACTGTGATAGGCAGTGAAGAATGAAATAAAAAATTTACGCCCTTAGAATGCCTGAAGGCGGTGCTTGGTTTTCGGGTTCTGTACGCGGATAGGCTCCCAAAAAGTCTCACACATGTGGTATCCCCATAGTCAGGAGAAGCAACAGAATGTATTTTGGGGTGTAATGTCACATATTCCCATGGCATGTTTGAGCAATATATAATTTAGTGACAACTTTGTGCAAAAAAAAAAAATTGTCTCTTTCCCGCAACTTGTGTCACAATATAAAATATTCCATGGACTCGACATGCCTCTCAGCAAATAGCTTGGGGTGTCTACTTTCCAAAATGGGGTCATTTGGGGGGGTTTGAACTGTCCTGGCATTTTATGCACAACATCACAACATTTAGAAGCTTATGTCACACATCACTCACTCTTCTAACCACTTGAAGACAAAGCCCTTTCTGACACTTTTTGTTTACATGAAAATTTTTTTTTTTTTGCAAGAAAATTACTGTGAACCCCCAAACATTATATATTTTTTAAAGCAAATGCCCTACAGAATAAAATGGTGGGTGTTTCATTTTTTTTTCACACAGTATTTGCGCAGAGATTTTGCAAACGCATTTTTTGGGGAAAAAACACACTTTTTTAAATTTTAATGCACTAAAACACACTATATTGCCCAAATGTTTGATGTAATAAAAAAGATGATCTTAGGCCGAGTACATGAACACCAAACATGACATGCTTTAAAATTGCGCACAAACGTGCAGTGGCGACAAACTAAATACATTTTTAAAAGCCTTTAAAAGCCTTTACAGGTTACCACTTTAGATTTACAGAGGAGGTCTACTGCTAAAATTACTGCCCTCGATCTGACCTTCGCTGTGATACCTCACATGCATAGTGCAGTTGCTGTTTACATTTGACGCCAGACCGACGCTTGTGTTCGCCTTTGCGCAAGAGCAGGGGGGGACAGGGGTGCTTTTTTTTTTTTTTTTCTTTATTATTTTTTTGCTTTTTTATCTTATTTTTAAATTGTTCCTTTCATTTTTTTTAAAATCATTTTTATTGTTATCTCAGGGAATGTAAATATCCCATATGATAGCAATAGGTAGTGACAGGTACTCTTTTTTGAAAAAATTGGGGTCTATTAGACCCTAGATCTCTCCTCTGCTCTCAAAGCATCTGACCACACCAAGATCGGTGTGATAAAATGCTTTCCCAATTCCCCAATGGCGCTGTTTACATCTGGTGAAATCTAAGTCATGAAATGCTCATAGCTTCCGGTTTCTTAGGCCATGGAGATGTTTGGAGCTGCTCTAGTCTCTGATCAGATCTATGGTCAGCTAGCTGAATCACCGGCTGCATTCTCAGGTTCCCTGTTGGGACAAAAGAGCCAGAGAAAAACATGGAAGATGGTGGGGGGGGGGCATTCCCTCCCACTACTTGTAAAAGCAGTCTAGAGGCTAATTAGCCACTAGGATTGCTTTTACATGAAAGCCGACCGCTGGCTGAAAAGAATGATACCAAGATGATACCTAAACCTGCAGGCATCATTCTGGTATAACCACTCAAAGTCCAGCAACATACCAGTACATTGCTGGTCCTTGTTGGGCATATATTGTAATCTTTTTTTTTTTCATGCAGCCTGTGGGCTGAACGAAAAAAAGAGATTGATCGATGGGTATGCCCACCATTAGAATACCTCCCTTCATCCACCCACTTCTAATGATGGGCATACATGCACCGTTTATATATGCCGAAGCATGGGGGCATCCTCCCGCAAAAGGTAGGAGCAAATCGCTCCTCCGCCCCTGCTGCCCCCATGCTTCGCCATATATCACCTTCGCTGGAGTCACGGCTTTATATATCCTGGGAGCAAACGCTGTTGCTGTCAAGATAAATAAATCCGCGCTGCAGCTGAGTGGTGTACCTGAAGACAAAAAAATGGTTAACAATAAAACACAGTAAACGGCAAAGTATAAAAAATCGCATAACTGTAAAGCAAACATAATAAAACATAATAACAATAAAACATTGCAGAATAGAATACAGAATTTCCTCGTAGATGGAATTGGTCACATCTGGCAGATGGATAGATAGATAAGGAACCACAGATGGATAGAGGGTCTAGGTAGGTGGCAGGACCATCACTGGAGCATCAAAAGAGGCTTACCAGAGTTAAGTGACTTGAAAAGACCTATGTCTTACAAGTCTGAGAAGCTTATTGACCACCTGGTCTGGCAAGATGAATCGTCAGATATCCTCAGCTTACAATAGAGGGAGGGGTCTCACCACAGCTTTCAACGTTCCCGAACGGTCCAACAGGCCAAACGAATATTTCAAATACCATGCTAGAAATAAGACTCACATAGCGTGATAACGTTTAAAAACATCAATTTATTAAAATAATAAAAGATAAACTCACATGGTAGGAGATCAAAGACAGCTCAAAAAAGATCAAACAGCGGTAATCGTGAGGGGTCCACTCGACATGTTTCAGCTACAAAGCCGTCATCTGGAGTGCGGAGCCCCCCACCTCACCGCTTTATAAACAAGTAATGACCCCCACTGGGAGTGTCACAATACCGGAAGTTAAACAATTGATGTCACTTCCGGTTACTAGAAATATTGATATACTGTTAGACTAACACAGATATGTATGAAATATGAAGGGAGCAATAGACAGTATTATACAGCTATCACTCACAAATGAAAAATACGAGTTATATGATGAGTATTATAGTAACAGCTTGGTCTGCTGATTCGGAAGTGATCCAAACACAAACCAAGCCTCTCTGTCAATACAGCCAGATCCCATAGGCTGTAGTGCCGTCACGCTCCGCCTATCTGATTTGGCCTCGTAATCCGTGTATGCGCGATGACGTCATCTTCCGCTCTTCAAGTGCGGCGTCGGTGCGCTCCACTACTAGGACCAAGCCTCTCTTTCATGCTAGCAGCCACATCTCGTCTCATATGAGAAACGAGGCGCTGATAGGTTAGAGAGGACCGGAACTCAGCCATAATGATCTGACATCAGTTTTAAAGTGTCAGCAGAGATGGATCTAAACAGAAATAGTATTTAAATATGCCATGATGTCGAAACATCATGTAATCTGTAAACAGACCTAATTAAGATTATAGAGGGGCATCAACCGCAAACCATTTATTAATTAAAAGTTGTGAAGGGAAACTAAAATGACACTACCAATGAGGGGCATCACATACCATCATATACAATAAAATAAAAATAAGAAAAAAAGGGGAAAAGGGGAAAAAGAGGACTGGACAAGACCTCAACATGAGAAGGCATTCTCCATACAGTAATCAATATACAAATTATGCATATCCTGAGGTGGTATTAATACTACTACGTTACTTAATAATAATATGCAAAGTATATTAATCTAAAATTCATATTGACACCAATAACCGATATATGAATCTAAAATTCATATTGACACCAATAACAGTAATTAGAATTAAAAAATTGTTAAAAAGAGAATATAAACTATATACCTAAGCTTGGTTAATAAAAGAATTGATGTCCCACTCCACATTAATACCTTGCGGGAAGTGGGACCCCAATTCATAAATCCAGTAAGTCTCCAAACGGAAGACACCCCTAAGGGTCGAACCCCCTGGCAGGGGGCAACATATTTATCGATAGTGAGAAATTGTGTGCCCTCAGGGTTTCGGTCATGGAATTCCCTGTAGTGTCGAGGCACAGTGTGTTTGGTACTACCTGCTTTAATGAGATTAATGTGTTCAGAAACTCGTGTGGTAAATGATCTGATGGTCCACCCCACATACTGCTTACCACATGGGCAAGTCAGGAGATAAACTACCCCTGTGGTAGCGCAAGTGCAAAATTGCTTGATCTTATAGGAACGACCAGTCACAGTAGAGGAAAAACTATGACTGGCCCTCCTACCGCAGGTGTTAAACTGACATACTAAACATTTTTTGCAGGGGTAGAAACCAATCCAATCATGAAAAAAAGAAGGTTTACTCGGGGGGTTGATGACATTGGGTGCCAACTTGTTTCGAAGAGATGGAACACCTTTGAAATCCACCTTGGGGGTTCTGGGCAACAGAGGGCCCAAAACCTTATCCGTTTTAAGGACATTCCAATGGTGTTCAAAAATTCTTTTGACGTGCTTATGTTGAATGGAGAATGATGTCAGAAAAGACCATTTAAAATCCTCATTTACTTGTCGAGGTCTATCCTCCAATAATAATTGACGATCAGTCAAACAAGCATTATCAATCTCCTTATCCAAATCAGAAGAGTTATATCCCTTCTCTAGGAACCTATCTTTTAAAGACGCTGCCTGGATCAAGGTGTTAAGGTCAGTGCAGTTCCTACGTAATCGTAGGAACTGACTTTTGGGAACTGACCTAATCCAAGGCGCGTGATGGCAACTGTCGGTCGGTATGTACGTATTTTTGAGCTGTCTTTGATCTCCTACCATGTGAGTTTATCTTTTATTATTTTAATAAATTGATGTTTTTAAACGTTATCACGCTATGTGAGTCTTATTTCTCGCATGGTATTTGAAATATTCGTTTGGCCAGTTGGACCGTTCGGGGACGTTGAAAGCTGTGGTGAGACCCCTCCCTCTATTGTAAGCTGAGGATATCTGACGATTCATCTTGCCAGACCAGGTGGTCAATAAGCTTCTCAGACTTGTAAGATGTAGGTCTTTTCAAGTCACTTAACTCTGGTAAGCCTCTTTTGATGCTCCGGTGATGGTCCTGCCACCTACCTAGACCCTCTATCCATCTGTGGTTCCTTATCTACCTATCCATCTACCAGATGTGACCAATTCCATCTACGAGGAAACTCGGGATTCTCTTTTCCATCATTTTCAACACACAACCCTCATAGACTTTTGGTGGTGGTTTTCTATTCCACTAGTCACTACTAATATATTTGTTTATTTTTTATGGACTTGATTGGTTGATTTACCATATACGTATGGTTTCCTAGACCTACTATATTGTTTTTTTCATTATTGTTTATTAATACTCACCGTATTTCAAGTGTTGTTTTGAATCACATAGTGTCACTGCAATATGTTTTTTTGCCCCGCAAGGGGTGACTAGGTTTCTATTCACTGTTTCATATATGTAAGATTTATAATATATATATACACATAGAGCTACACTATTATTATTATTATTTTTAACCTGTACCTGTGTCTAGAGGTGTGTTAGCTGCTAATTGTACTATATATTTTTTTAGTATTTTTTGGCGCAGCGCTGTACTTATTTTCCTATTGATCCTAGAATAGAATACAGTAAAAAAGAGCAGAACAATAGAGAGAGAATAGAGAGAGAGAACAATAAAACAAATTTTTTTGTGTTTTTTTTTTTTTTACGCGTTTTTTTGTAACTGTAACTTTTGTAACTGTAACCGGTTCCAGGTTCGGGTCTCTCAAAATGCGATGGCATCTTGGGAGACCCTGTGAAAGTGTGCCTAGTCTGTGCAATGCTGTACCCTACGCTAATACTCAACTAGTGTATGGTAGCATTCAAAACATTCACCAATGCAAAGACAAGGATTGTCAGGACAGGGGGGACAATAATAGCGGGTGTCACGCCTATATCCGCGCTTGCTGCAGACATGACATCTTTTTTGGGGGGGTTCGTTGGGTAGGGGTACTCGGGAGGACATAAAGAAAATGCCTCTCATGCAGCCAACTGCATTTGGTTGGGGATGTGAATGGGGGAAGTACGGGCGCTGCAGAAGTGGTGGGTTCCCAATTAGGATTGGCGAATGCAGCAGGAAGGGCATTATGGGCACGACAGGCCTGTGTTTGTCTTCTTCTTGGTGGCAGCGGGACACTACTTGTGCTTGCCACCTCACCAGCTTGAACTGCACTTATGGGACTCCCCACGTCACCAAGTATTACTGCAGTGCTGGTTTGACTACGACCGGGGTGTACTAGGCCGCTGGTGCTTGCCAGTTCACCAAAACGCTACCAAAAAAACTGTTAGCGATCACAGGGATCAGGCCTGACTCTGCGAACGCTGCAGTTATGTGTGTTTAGTGTTTTGTAAGTGACAGTGATCGATCGATACTGCACTTGGGTGGGCTGGGCTGGGCGGAGGGGCATAACGCAGGTGCTAGCAGGTATCTGGGCTTATCCCGCTAACACTGCGTTTTTGGGAACCCTAAACTGCTGGGGACGCTAGTATAGATCTGATCGGATCAGATATTGATCCGTTCAGATACTATACCACTAAGGGAGGTGTACGGTGCATGCGTGGGTGTTAGCGGTACTGGCGCTAACCTGACGCTGCCTGGGGAGACGCAGACCTTATCTGACCCTAAAACCTAAGTTATATCACCGCCGGGCAGTCAGGGGGCTAAACCTTTATTCGGTAATAAACAGCGGGTGCCCTGACACTATAAAAAATAAACAAACTAACCAGCGTCACCCGTAACAGTTATATGGTGATTACTGGTGAAAGGGTTAACTAGGGGGCAATCTAGGGGTTAAAACCTTTATTAGGTAGTATATGGGGGTCCCTGACGCTATAAAACACTGACGGCGAACCTAAATATTTACCTCCCTAACTAGCGTCACCAGTGACACTAATACAGCGATCAGAAAAATGATTGCTTAGTGACACTGGCGACGGGGGGTGATCAAGGGGTTAAAACTTTATTAGGGGGGGTTAGGGGGATTCCCTAGACCTAATGGGGGCTAACACTAACTGCCCTACCACACTAACTGTCACAAACTGACACCAATGCAGTAATCAGAAAAAAAAACTGCTTGGTGTCAGTGTGACAAGGGGGGGAGGGGTGATTAGGGAGTGATCGGGGGGGGGGATCGGGGGGTAAAGGGGGGGTGTAAAGTATGCCTGGCGTGTTCTACTGTGTGTGTAGTGTTTGTGCACACATAGCGATGTCTTCTCTCCTCAGCGCCGGAACGGAAAATACCGAGCCGAGGAGAGATGACATCACTTCCTCCACTTCTGTTTACTATGCAGAAGCTGAGGAAGCCTGTCATTCGCCAGGAGCGATCGTGAGGGGGGAGCCACGAATGAGTGGCCTCCCCCTCATCTCTCATCGCTCCTGACGAGAATCCGACCGCCGCAGGCACCGGGGGGGTCCGTTTGGACCTCCGCCCGTGCAAAGGCAAGGACATACCTGTAAGTCCTTTTGCCTGCTCGTGCCATTCTGCCGACGTACATCGTCGTGCGGCGGTCGGCAACTGGTTAAGCAACAGACTGCATGGGTTCATGAAAGACAGAAGTTGTCAAACAAACCTGATTTATTTTTATGAGGAATTGAGTAAAACATTGGACAGAGGGGTAGCTGTGGACGTGGTATACTTGGATTTTGCAAAAGCGTTTGACACAATTCCCCGCCCATGGCTAATGTGTAAGGTTAAGTCTACAGGTCTGGAAAAATCAGTTTATAATGGATAGAAAACTGGCTAAAAGACAGAATTCAGAGAGTAGCAGTTAATGATTCTTACTCTGAATGATCTAAGGTTATCAGTGGTGTACCCCAAGGTTCATTTAATAATTTAATATATTTATAAATGATGCCTGGGATTAAAAGTACCATTTTAGTCTTTGCAGATGACACTAAGCTATGCAGTGGAATAATGTCCTTACAAGATGTCTCCAACTTACAAGCTGACCTTAATGTACTGTTTAATTGGGCAACTATGTGGCAAATGAGGTTTAATGTTGATACTGTAAATATAAAGTTATGTACTTGGGGGCTAAGAATATGCATGCATCATACATACTAGGGGGAGTACAACTGGGGGAATCAACGGTGGAGAAATATCTGGGTGTTCTTCTAGATCATAAGTTTAATAATAGCATGCAATGCCAAGCTGTGGTGTCCAAAGTAGGGATGAGCGACTCGAACATCGGCTGTTCGATCGTTCGTCGAATTGCGAACGATATGGGCCGTTCGTGCCAAATTCGTGTGGCGCGTCACGGCCCATAATTCACTGCGGCATCGCAGTGCATTGCTTGCTGATGATTGGCCAAGCATGCACTATGACCCGCATGCTTGGCCAATCACAGCGCCGCCTTAACAGAGAGCCGTAATTGGCCAAAGCCAAGGAGGCTTTGGCCAATTATGGCTCAGGGGATTTAGTACACGCCCCACACTATATAAGGCCGCCTGCACAGCGGCCCTGTGCAGTGTGTTCCGGTGTGCTGAGAAATAGAGAGAGAGAGAGACAGTGTCATTTCTTTTGAGTTAGCTAAATTAGGCAGTACAGTCAGTCAGTTAGCTGCACTTAAACTGTATTGTCTATATATATGCATCCCAGGTGTTGCATATATATATATATATATATACACTGTATTCAGTTTAGCTAGATCCGTTCCTGTTATCTTCTAGACTATTTACATTTAGTGCAGTGCGTCCTGCTCACAGTGTTCAGCTAGATCCGTTCCTGTTATCTTCTTACTGACAGGCAGGCTTGTCTTGTTACAGTATTTTGAAGAAAATTACTGGTGTTCTTTTGATCCTATTAGTACCACAGTCAGGCAGCTAGACTATTTACATTTAGTGCAGTGCGTCCTGCTCACAGTGTTCAGCTAGATCCGTTCCTGTTATCTTCTTACTGACAGGCAGGCTTGTCTTGTTACAGTATTTTGAAGAAAATTACTGGTGTTCTTTTGATCCTATTAGTACCACAGTCAAGCAGCTAGACTATTTACATTTAGTGCAGTGCGTCCTGCTCACAGTGTTCAGCTAGATCCGTTCCTTTTCTCTTCTTACTGACAGGCAGGCTTGTCTTGTTACAGTATATAAAGCTACCTAAAGAAAATTACTGGTGTTCTTTTGATCCTATTAGTACCACAGTCAGGCAGCTAGACTATTTACATTTAGTGCAGAGCGTCCTGCTCACAGTGTTCTGCTAAACCTACAAGTTAGTGGGGTGCGTCCTGCTCACAGTGTTCAGCTAGATCCGTTTCTGTTATCTTCTTACTGACAGGCAGGCTTGTCTTGTTACAGTAAATACAGCTACCTGAAGAAAATTGCTTGTGTTCTTTTGATCCTATTAGTACCACAGTCAGGCAGCTAGACTATTTACAGTTAGTGCAGTGCGTCCTGCTCACAGTGTTCTGCTAAACCTACAAGTTAGTGGGGTGCGTCCTGCTCACAGTGTTCAGCTAAACCTACAAGTTAGTGGGGTGCGTCCACCTCACAGTGTTCAGCTAAACCTACAAGCTAGTGGGGTGCGTCCTGCTCACAGTGTTCAGCTAGATCCGTTTCTGTTATCTTCTTACTGACAGGCAGGCTTGTCTTGTTACAGTAAATACAGCTACCTGAAGAAAATTGCTGGTGTTCTTTTGATCCTATTAGTACCACAGTCAGGCAGCTAGACTATTTACAGTTAGTGCAGTGCGTCCTGCTCACAGTGTTCTGCTAAACCTACAAGTTAGTGGGGTGCGTCCTGCTCACAGTGTTCAGCTAAACCTACAAGTTAGTGGGGTGCGTCCACCTCACAGTGTTCAGCTAAACCTACAAGCTAGTGGGGTGCGTCCTGCTCACAGTGTTCAGCTAGATCCGTTTCTGTTATCTTCTTACTGACAGGCAGGCTTGTCTTGTTACAGTAAATACAGCTACCTGAAGAAAATTGCTGGTGTTCTTTTGATCCTATTAGTACCACAGTCAGGCAGCTAGACTATTTACAGTTAGTGCAGTGCGTCCTGCTCACAGTGTTCAGCTAAACCTACAAGTTAGTGGGGTGCGTCCACCTCACAGTGTTCAGCTAAAGCTACCTGTGGAAGGTTGGTGGTGTTCTCATACTACAGGCAGGCAGTTGATTTTGCTAGCTGCAGTATCAGTACATATATATATATATATATATATATATATATATATCCCAGCTTAGTGCAGCTACAGGCCATTAGTATGTCTGGAAGGCCAAGAAGGAGAGGCAGACAGTCACAAGCCAATAAGAGAGGGCAAGCAGGCTCTGTGTCTAGTGCTGGTCGTGGAGACGGTGCATCCTCATCAGCACGTGGCCATGGGACACGCTTGGCCTTTTTTTCGGCAGCTGGCCATGTTGAGCCGCAACATGCGAAGACTTGGTCGAGTGGATGACCAAGCCGTCCTCATCCTCCTCATCCTCTCTCACCCATGCCCAGGGTACTTTGTCTGGCAAAGCAGCGGCCTCTTCCCTCGGCTCAATGTCATCAGTGACTCCTTCCCTAGCCCCACCATGTCCTCCTGAGGAGTCCCTTGAACTGTTTGACCACAGTGTTGGGTACATGCTCCAGGAGGATGCCCAGCGTTTGGAAGGCTCTGATGATGATACTGAGCTCGATGAAGGCAGTAACATGAGCACGGACAGAGGGGGTGCCCAAGAAGGACAGCAATCTGGCAGTCATGCTCCCCCTGCTGCAGCATACTGCCAGGTTTGCTCCAGTGATGAGGAGGGAGGGGATGATGAGGTCACTGACTCAACGTGGGTGCCTGATAGGAGAGAGGAGGAGGAGGAGGAGGAGGAGGCGGCACATCACCAACGAGGCAGGATGCCCTCCAGGGGCCAGCCTAAGGGCAGCACATTGACTGCATCACACCGCAAAGCTCCACATGTGCAGGGCGCTGCAGTCTCTGCGCGTTATTCAAAAAGTTCTTTGGTGTGGGCCTTTTTTGAGACGAGTGCATCAGATCGCACCGCTGCTATTTGCAACATATGTCTCAAGCGTATCCAAAACATCTCCCGCTTGGGTACCACATGCTTGACCAGACATATGTTGACCTGCCATGCAGTTCGTTGGCAAGCGTATCTAAAAGACCCACACCAAAGAACAAAGAGGACCTCTCCTTGCTCCTCATCAGCTGAGATTTCCAACCCCACTAGACCTTCAGTCCTCTCTGAGACCTGCACTGAGAGGAATGAAGGTGTAGAATTAGGTGTGTCACAGCCAAGTACTTGTGGGCAATCTGATTTTGGTACACCGACATCAGATTGTACCAGGCAAATTTCCCTGCCCCAGCTGCTGCACCGCCGAAAGAAGTTTGCTCCCAGCCATCCACATGCCCAGCGGTTGAATGCTAGCTTGGCAAAATTGCTAGCACTTCAACTGCTGCCTTTTCAGTTGGTAGACTCTGCCCCCTTCCGTGAGTTTGTGGAATGTGCGGTTCCTCAGTGGCAGGTACCCAAACGCCACTTTTTCTCACGGAAGGCGATTCCGGCTCTCTACCAGCATGTGGAAGGCAATGTCCATGCCTCGCTGGACAGGGCGGTCAGCGGTAAGGTGCATATTACCGCTGACTCATGGTCCAGCAGGCATGGACAGGGACGTTACCTAAGTTTCACGGCGCATTGGGTGACTCTGCTGGCAGCTGGGAAGGATGCAGGACAAGGTGCAGTAGTGTTGGAGGTTGTTCCGCCACCACGCCTCCAAAATGCTAATGATTGTGACACACCTCTCTCCTCCACCCCCTCCTCTTCTTCTTCCTCCATGGCCTCTTCCTCGGAACCAGCGGTGCTCCGTAGTCGTTCAAGGGGCTACGCAAGTACGCAGGCCAAAAGATGCCATGCGGTGCTTGAGCTGGTGTGCTTGGGGGACAGGAGCCACACTGGGGCAGAGGTTCTGTCAGCTCTGCAGGGGCAGGTTCAGAGGTGGTTGACGCCACGCCAACTTAAGGCAGGAATGGTGGTTTGCGACAATGGCACCAACCTCCTCTCTGCCCTCCGACAGGGACAAATGACCCATGTGCCCTGTTTGGCTCACGTCCTTAACTTGGTGGTGCAGCGGTTCTTGGGCAGGTACCCGGGCTTACAGGATGTCCTGAGGCAGGCCAGGAAAGTCTGTGTGCATTTCCGCCGGTCATATAATGCCAGTGCTCGGCTGACGGACCTCCAAAAGGAGTTTAACCTGCCCAAGAACCGCCTAATCTGTGACATGCCCACCAGGTGGAACTCAACGTTGGCCATGCTGCAGCGGCTGCACACGCAGCAGAGGGCCATCAATGAGTACCTGTGCGACTATGGCACCAGGACAGGGTCAGGGGAGCTTGTTTTTTTTTCCCCACGCCAGTGGACCATGATCAGGGATGCATGCACTGTCCTGTCACCATTTGAGGAGGCCACGAGGATGGTGAGCAGTGACAGTGCATGCATCAGTGATACTGTCCCCCTTGTCCACCTGTTGGAGCACACGCTGCGTGGAATAATGGACAGGGCACTTGAGGCAGAACAGAGGCAGGAAGAGGAGGACTTCCTTAGCTCTCAAGGCCCCCTTTATCCAGACAGTGTTCCTGCGTGCCCGCCGATCACACAGGAAGAGGACGAGGAGGAGGAGGAGGAGGAGGAGGAGGAAGATTGTGTCAGTATGGAGGTGGAGCCTGGCACTCAGCATCAGCAGCAGTCTTTAAGGGATCAGTCCCAAGAAACACATGGACTTGTACGTGGCTGGGAGGAGGTGGCTGTGGACCATGTCGTCCTTAGTGACCCAGAGGACTCCGGACCGAATGCCTCAGCAAACCTACGCTGCATGGCCTCCCTGATCCTGCAAAGCCTGCGTAAGGATCCTCGTATTCGTGGTATCAAGGAGAAGGACCAATACTGGCTGGCAACCCTCCTTGATCCACGTTACAAGGGTAAGGTTGCGGACCTTATCTTGCCATCGCAGAGGGAGCAGAGGATGAAACATCTTTGGGAGGCCTTGCAGAAAGGTCTGTGCAACGCGTTCCCAGAGACTGGGAAGTTACAAACTCCTGTTTCTGGACAACGTGTTGCTGAGGCTTCGGTCAGTCAAAGAAGGAGCGGTGGAGAAGGTGGCCGTCTGACCGATGCGTTCAGACAATTTTTTGGTCCGCAGCCCCAAGGTATGATCGGTTCCAGCAACCATCGCCAGCGTCTGTTTTACATGGTGCAGGAATACCTAGGGGCAAGATCAGACTTGGACACCTTTCCCACCGAAAATCCTCTGGGTTACTGGGTCTTGAGGATGGATCACTGGCCAGAGCTTGCACAGTATGCAATTGAGCTACTGGCCTGTCCTGCATCCAGCGTTCTCTCGGAACGCACATTCAGTGCTGCTGGAGGTGTGGTAACCGATCACAGGGTGCGTCTGTCCACTGACTCGGTCGATCGACTGACCTTCATAAAAATGAATCAGTCTTGGATCACCACCAGCTACCAAGCACCTGATGCTGATGTAACCGAATAATTTTTTTTGAAATCTCAGATCCCTTCAAAGACTGCCTATGCTGATGCTGAGTGACTATCCCTGAGTAATTATCCTCTTCCTCCTCAATCATCACGCTGATAGCTTGTAAGAACATTTTTGGTTCTGGGCGCCACCACCAGTGCCTAAGGCACAATTTTTCAGCCCCTGTTTAACAGGGGCGTGTAATTACAATTTTTGATGTAATACTTTGCAGCAGGGCTCGTTCCTGCATTCCAACTAGAGTGTCTGTGAGGGGTTGCAGTGTTGTGGCACCAGCACCAGTGCCTAAGGCCCAATTTTTCAGCCCTTGTTTAACAGGGGCGTGTAATTACAATTTTTGATGCAATACTTTGCAGCAGGGCTCGTTCCTGCGTTCCAACTAGAGTGTCTGTGAGGGGTTGCAGTGTTGTGGCACCAGCACCAGTGCCTAAGGCCTAATTTTTCAGCTCCTGTTCAACAGGGGCATGTAATTACAATTCTTGATCTAATATTTCACAGCAGGGCCCTGTGAGGGCTTACAGTGTTGTGGCCACAGCAACACCTAAGGCCCAAATTTCTGCTGAGTATATAGGGCAGGACCCTACTTTCAAACAACTAACTTACAAACGACTCCTACTTGCAAACGGAAGGAGACAACAGGAAGTGAGATGAAATCTACCCCTAGGAAGGGAAATTCTCTCCTGTAAGAGTTAATATGGGAAAAACATTTCTCCTTTCCACTGATGCTTTCCAATCCATTGGGACAAAAAGTGAGGTGAAATCTTCTGAAGAGGAGGAAAGACAGCAAAACAAATGTCACAGGGGTGATAACCCTTCCCTATGTTTTCCAAAAAGCTTAAAAAAGATTTTTTGGCTGGAGCTAAACACGTTAAAAATGTACCCGTTCAAAATTACAAAGAGATTCTACTTAACAACAAACCTACAGTCCCTGTCTTGTTTGCACCGCCTGTATACTGCTGTTCAGAGTATATAGGGCCTGGTGGCCCCACACCTTTCCTTATTTTAATTTGGGTGTGGGGTTCCCCTTAATATCCATACAAGACCCAAAGGGCCTCGTAATGGACTGGGGGGTACCCATGCCGTTTGTCTCACTGATTTTCATCCATATTGCCAGGACCCGACATTACATTAAACCCGCAAGCAGTTTTAAATGAGATTTTTTCCTTTAAAAATGACATTTGGTGCAGGGACTGTTCTAAACACAGGAAACACGCGTCACTTTACAGGCATACTATAGACACCCCTCAGGTACGATATTTAAAGGAATATTTCACTTTTTTTTTTTTTTACTTTAAGCATCATTAAAATCACTGCTCCCAAAAAAACGGCCGTTTTTAAAAGTTTTTTTTGCATTGATACATGTCCCCTGGGGTAGGACCCGGGTCCCCAAACCCTTTTTAGGACAATACCATGCAAATTAGTTTTTAAAATGAGCACTTTTGATTTCGAACTTTCGAGTCCCATAGACGTCAATGGGGTTCTAACGTTCGTGCGAACTTTCGGTCCGTTCGCAGGTTCTGGTGCGAACCGAACCGGGGGGTGTTCGGCTCATCCCTAGTCCAAAGTGAGCAAAGTAATTTCTTGTATTAAGAGAGATATGGACTACAGAGAGAGATATATAATTTTACCCCTGTACAAATCATTAGTAAGACCGCATCTGGAATATGCAATTCAGTTTTGGGCACCATTTCACAAAAAGGATATCAGGGAACTGGAGAACGTGCAGAGAAGGGCAAGCAAACTGATAAGAGGCATGGAGGAGCTCAGCTATGAGGAAAAAATAGAGGAACTGAATTTATTCTCTCTTGAGAAGAGGAGATTAAGGGGAGGATATGATCAACATGTATAAATACATAAGTGGTCCATATAGTGAACTTGGTGTTGAGTTATTCACTTTAAGGTCATCACAGAGGACAAGGGGGCACTCTTTACGCATGGAGGAAAAAAGATTTAATCTCCAAATACGGAAAGTTTTCTTCACAGTAAGAGCTGAGAAAATGTGGAATAGACTCCCTCAAGAGCTGGTTCTGGCCAGCTAAGTAGATTGCTTATCCCATTGCCTCTCGGGGGATCAGGAAGGAATTTTTTCCCCTGCTGGTTGCAAATTGGATAATGCTTTGCTGGGGTTTTTTGCTTTCTCTGAGTCAACTGTGGGTATAGGATTGTGTATATGGGATTATATGATATTTTTTTTCTTTTTCCCTTTTATAGTTTGAACTAGATGGACTTGTGTCTTTTTTTCAACCTGACTAACTATGTAATTCAATACAAGAAGAATCAGAGGGCCTTGCCCATTAGTGTTTAGGTCTGGTTCACATTAGTGCGATTTCTAATGCGACCTGAGTCACACAGAAGTGCATGACAGGGGAAATACATTGTTTTCAATGGTGGCCATTCATATCAATGCAGCACAACTGCGATGCAAGTTTGAGGAAAGGTTCTGCGATACTTTGATGCAAAGCAGTGAGATCTTGTGACCCATAGTACCTAAATGGAAAAGTTTAAATAACACATGTACATATGTTTTTGATGCGAATTTGGTGAGTTTTTCGCAGTAATAGTAGTCATCCAAGGCATAAAATTGCATCCAGAAATGTACAGCACTGAAGCTGCATTTCGATCGCCCACTGCATAAACACTTTCAAAACTGATCGCAATAGTGTAAACCAGACCTTACAATCTACATAAAAAAGTAATAAACTTTATTAATCACAGTGCTAATATTGTCACAGCATTATATCATATTATAATATAATATAATATTACAGCATTAATATTGTCCAAGAAGGAACTATACTTACTGTAAACCCACAATAACATTATAGATAAAAAAACTGTATTTTAAACCTTACACCGGCCTGTCTACATAGAAAATGCATAAGTATAATAATCACTTTGTAAATGTATCTTTGTGAACTTCAATAAAGAAACATGGGTCTACTAAAAGTCTATAAAGCACAATAGAGTTAGACCATTCGACCCCTTTCATACTGAGGCATTTTTCAGGCACTTTTGGGCTAAAAATAGCGCCTGTAAAGCGCCTGAAAAAAGGCACCCCTGCAGTCACAGTGTGAAAGCCCGAGGGCTTTCACACTGAGGCGATGTGCTGGCAGGACATTAAAAAAACTCCTGCAAGCAGCATCTTTGGGGCGGTGAAGGACTGCTCCTCCACCGCTCCTGCCTATTGAAATGAATGGGCAGCGCCACCGAACCGCCGGCAAAGCGCCGCTGCAGCAGCGCTTTGCGGGTGGTTTTTAACTTTTTTTTGGCCGCTAGCGACCGGAAACCTCCGCAAAAACGATGGTAAAGTGCCACTAAAAATATTGGCGCTTTACCGCAGACGCCTCGTGTGAAAGCAGCCTTCTAGTATAAATATAAAATATTGTATATTAATATTTTCTACTCTGATCACTCTGTTATCATTTCTGGGTGCACAGGTTTTTTTGTCAAATGACAGCTGGGCAGGACCTATATCATTCCAGGTGAATGTCAAATGCTGTCCTCCCAGAATGCGCCCCGAGCGCTCCTGCAGCGCTATCTGTCACTGACTTCATCAGACACAGCCTGATGATTGATCAGTGTACCGGCCTGCCGCCGGTACCATATGATCACTGATCAATTACAGCAGATCATATGACAATTGTAAACAATGAATGGCTTTGATTCGTGCCATTCATTATGCACAGTTGTGTTGCTAGCTGTTATTGGTCATAGTGATGGTACAGACATGGCACAGACATGGTACAGACAGGGCCAATTAGAGCACAGATTTAATTTAATTCAGTAAGAATTAGGGTTGCATCCATACCGTTTTTTTACCAGTGAGTGCAGGTACCTATACTTTTGGTCAAGTACTCACCAAAACTGAGAACTGATACCTGTACGGTGTGATTTGAGCCCATACCCTGAACCGCTCCTGTGTGAACCTAGGCTGAAGTCACTATGACAAGCCTGGGTTCACACAGGAGCGGTGGGAAAACCGCATGCAATTCAAACAGGAATGGTAAAAATGGTGGCTTATACCAGTGAAATTCACTGTTACTGTAAAAGCAATCATAAACATGTAAAAGAAAAATCTATTATATTACTATAGTAACACTGTATTGCTACCAAAAAATGTAAGAATTTTTTTTTTAATTATTTATTGAATGTAATTACATTTTTTCTACATACTATCACCAGTCAGTGTCCCTAATCTGGTGATAGTATGTAAAAAAAAAAATCATGAAAAAACATATTTTTTTTAAAATGTCTTAATTTTCCAAAAAAAATTGACAAAAAAAATATAACTTAAAAAAACTTGCTATGCTACTTATTTAATAACTTGGACTGTCTACTTTCCAAAAATGGGTCATTTGGAGGATATTTATACTGTCCTGGTGTTGTCAGGCCTCAAGAAATGAAATAGGATGTCAGTATATCAGGATTAATTGATTTTTAGATATTCTGTATATACTATAGTTTGTGGACTCAATAAACACTGATTTGGGTTATTTTCAGCAAAGAAATGTAACAGTATACATTTTGGGCTAAAATTTTATAACAGAAACAAGGAAAAAAAAAATTTCAAATTTTTTGGTCTTTTTTTGTTTAATTATCAAATCCAGTGGTGATTTATTACCACCATAAGAATGATCTATTTGTGTGAAAAAAAACTTTTTATATGGATACAGTATTGCATGACCACGCAATTGTCATTCAAAGCGCTGAAAATTGGCCTGGGCAGGAAGGGGGTGAAGGTGCCCAGTATGTAAGGGGTTAAATGGATGTTACTTGCATGCAATCCAATGACCAGTAGCCTAAATTTTTATTGTACTTGACCTGCCATGTAGTTCGTTCTTCCTTGTAAACAATACTATCTCTCATTAACAATTGTGAACCACACGTGATGCACGGACACTTACTAATATTTAATACAGTCATTATGACAATTGTTTTATTCTACAAGGATTTTGGATATAAAGGATAATTTCATCTATGATTTATGCATTTCTTATGATTTTCCTATTCGCTAAATCAGATTACTGATGGGACTGCTGCACAGGATTAATTCAGGGCCCAAGATTACCTCTCAGTGTACTAATAATACAGTAGGGATTTATGTATGCTGAAGTTGGATCCTGCAGTTCATTGCTTGTACAAGCCTAAAGAAGAACTTTGTGCCAAAGGCACTGTAACGAGTCCCTTGCTCGCTCGGTTCCACTCTCCCGACACTCCTCTGCAGCTATAGAATCAGATTGCAGATCGCAACATCTGATTGTCCGGTCATCCAGTGCTCCGGGATTAGAACTACAGCTATGTGCTTTTCTAACCCAGTTGTGATAGCTCAGAACAAACGCCAGGCAGGCTGTATGTAAGTTCAACCAGGACTCTCTTTTATTGGAAAATACAGGCCCTTTTATACACTAAAAGTGGAGGTGCATACCTCCGGCTCATATTACTCTGAACATACACCTGTGACCAGAAACCTAATTAACATGGGCTAATTAACTAATCCCTTTAGACAGCCTAGATGACTCAGACATGACCTTTAGGCCAGACTGGCCGTCTTGTAGTTCAGAAAATCCAATCAACATTATCACAATAGCAGAGTTAATTAAACACAAAGAACAATGGGGATCTAATGACTCTTAGATCCCATACTAGAGACTTATTTACAATACACATTTTAGCAGACAACAGACAGGTAGCTGGAATTGATGACATTAGCATTTAACAGTAGGAGTCCCAACGGTATGAATCAGTCACTATTCTAATATGGCAAATCCAGGGTCCCCAGAGTCTGTGTGTCCTGGGGGACCAGGACCCGAATCCACAGTAATACCACCTCAAGGGTCCCCAGGCATACAGCTCACAAAGAGCACCATTCCCCCAAATGCCAGGGCCCATGATCGATCGGCAAGAGGCTAGCATACAGTCCCCTCCAAAAGTCTCTCTCCCGGCTAGGTCTGTCACAGGCACATTTGGAAATTATTAGTAATGGCAATCTACAAACAGGCGCTTCTAGATAATTGTAGGCTTTTTATTTTTTGCTCCTAAAAAGTTCAGGCACTGTATAGAGAACCAATATAAGGCAGTCTGTGTAATGAATGTTAGCCCTCTGCAGCTAGAGGGGAACAAAACAAAACACAAGGGATAGTGTCTTTAAGGCAGGGTAAAAGGGGCAGCTGTCCTGGGCCCTGTCATTGTTGTGGGGCCCAAAGCAGCTGCCTCATACTTGCCAACTATCCTGGTTTAAATTCCCTTGTCCCTTGAAGTTTTAGTCCTGTGCTGTGTCCCAATATCTCAGTGTGAAGTGCTGCTACTAATGCTGCCCAGCTCTGCCCTATTCTTTTGCACGGAAGACTCACCCGCAGACCCTGTGTTTACATGTAAATAACCATCATTCATATGTAAATAGCGGCAACATTCATATGTAAATAGCGGTGGCCGGTGGCATTGATATGTAAATATAGGCGGCATTCATATGTATATCATGCCCCCCTGAGGTCATATCCACCATTGCCTCCCCAGTGGGCAGTATAGGTGAAGGGGCATGCTTGAAAGTCCTGCCTACAACTGTGGTCATTAAGCATAACATCCGCCTTTTCTGCAAAGGTAAGCAAATTGGCGGTGGGGGGGTAGTGTGGGGTGTGCAGAGGTAGGCAGAGAAAGAATTACAGTTTGGGGTGCACAGGTGAGCAAGGTGGGGATGTATAGAGCTAAGGAAGGTGGGTGCAAAGATTAGCAGAGGAGGAAGGTAGAGTTAAAAGGGGGGGGTTGGAGTGGAGAGGATGGGGGAGGTTTTAGGTGCAGAGGTTAGCAGGGGTTTTAGGATGCAAAGGTGTACTGACAGGGTGGACAAAGATAAAGGTAGCATGTAGGGCAGCCCATTCATTTCAATGGCCTGCTCTATGTGCTAGAAATGCGGAAGAAAGTCCTTAACCCTTTTTCAAAATCTCACAGGGCCACAGTACATGTCAGCAGATGCGTGAGGGTGTCATTAATAATTGATGACCCAGCTGTGTATCTGCTAAAGGGTAGCATGTTTCTGTGGTGTCAGGAATGCGATTTTGCATGCGTTCCCGACACACACAAATGTGAACACAGTCTGAATGTCTGTTACATTGGTGCTCACTGGTCAGTGTAAATCTTCTCATTACATTGGGGCTTGGTGTAGAAACCTTTCATTCACACAAGTGGCCAGTGTGAATGTTCCCCTTACATGAGTGGTCAGTGTAAATCCCTCTTTATATTGGTGGTTACTGTGAATGATTCTATTACATTAGTGGTCAGTGTAAACCCCTATTACATTGGTGGCCAGTGTTGAAACTCCTCTTTTTATTGGTAGTCGGTAAAAAAAACAGCATTGCCATTGATCACACCCTCCCCCCAGCCCTGCCACTGATCCCAAGAGTTCTAGGATCCCTAGGAGTTTTCTGTCTATTGATGGGTCCGCTCACCTCCCCAGTCCATGGTTTGCAGGCAGTGAGGAGATGATGTGCTGTAACCTCTAGCAACCAATCAGTGAGCAGTATTACTGTACAGTAATCTCTAGCAACCAATCAACAAGCAGAAATCATGTGCTGTAACCTCTAGCAACTAATCAGTGAGCCGTAATGTGTGTTGTAACCTCTAGCAACCAGTCAGTAAGCGGTAATGATATGCTGTAACCTCTGGCAACCAAGCACAATCGCTGCTGCCTGATCTGATACAGTAAACTGATTTTGTGTCTAGCTGCTATTTATTGTATGTCTCAGAGCAGGTAAAGAGCAAAATTGCATGGGGGGGGGCCCAAGAAAATTTTACCCAAGGTCCAATCAATATTAAAGATAGCCCTGGATAGTGTTGTGCAAAAGAACAAACAACAGAAAAATTCCTCGTAATCCAGCGCTGGGGGGGAGATGTCTACAAAACACTTGAGGCATACCTCAGAAAAGTCATAAAAATGTCTATGCTTTACACGTTTGCGTAAAAAGATTTATTGTAAAATCAAAGTCAAAGGATTCCAAGAATGGAAAGGGTTAAAACATGGCCGACAGGTAATCAATGTTAAACATCATGCTAGGTGTTGAACCTCAAACAAAACCTCGGCAGGCTGACTCAGGCATATCAAGGCCGGTGCAGGGGGCGACCAAAAGGTGTGTAGGTGCCAGATGGGCATCCACCAAATGGAAGGGATGACTGACCACTGGTAAAACCTGCAAGGGTCAGTGAGGTAGAGAGGCCCCCAGTGGACCGGACATAGGACTCCAAACCGCCAAATGGTGCAGCTGGTTTGGTCGAGTGGCGCACTGGATGTGTCATGTCACCAACACAGCACGATGTTGAACCAACTTACCGCAACAAGGCTTGGGATGGAACAAAGGTGCAGCTGTAGAGCAGATGGAAAGCTGTCAGCAGGCTGTAGTCCTGATAATGTGTCAGCTTGCTGACATCTTTCCATCTGCTCTACAACTGCACCTTTGTTCCATCCCAAGCATTGTTGCGATATAGAGGGTTCTTTACTGTAATGCCCCGTACACACAGTCTGACTTTGTTCGGACATTCGGACAACAAAATCCTAGGATTTTTTCCGACGGATGTTGGCTCAAACTTGTCTTGCATACACACGGTCACACAAAGTTGTCGGAACATCCGATCGTTTTAAACGCGGTGATGTAAAACATGTACGTCGGGACTATAAACGGGGCAGTGGCCAATAGCTTTCATCTCTTTATTTATTCTGAGCATGCGTGGCACTTTGTCCGTCGGATTTGTGTACACACGATCGAAATTTCCGACAACGGATTTTGTTGTCAGAAAATTTTATCTCCTGCTCTCCAACTTTGTGTGTCGGAAAATCCGATGGAAAATGTCCGATGGAGCCCACACACGGTCGGAATTTCCGACAACACGCTCCGATCGGACATTTTCCATCAGAAAATCCGACCGTGTGTATGGGGCATTAGAGCGGCAAGGATGTGGAATTCCCTTCCACAGGCGGTGGTCTCAGCGGGGAGCACTGATAGCTTCAAGAAACTATTAGATAATCACCTGAATGACCGCAACATACAGGGATATGTAATGTAATACTGACACATAATTACATACATAGGTTGGACTTGATGGACTTGTGTTTTTTTTCAACCTCACCTACTATGTAACTATGTAACTATGTAACTATGAGTCGGTTCAACATCGCGCTGTGTTGGTGATGTCACATCCAGAGTGCCACCCGACCACACCAGCTGCACTATCTGGCAGTTTGGAGTCCTATGTCCGGTCCATTGGGGGCCTCTCTACATTACTGACCCCTACGGGTTCTACCAGTGGTCTATCATCCCTTCCTTTGGGTGGATGCCCATGCGACATCTGGCACCTACACACCTTTTGGTCGCACACAGCACCAGCCTTGATATGCTTAAGTCAGTCTGCCGAGGTTTGGGTGAGATTAAGGTTCAACACCTAGCATGATGTTTAACATTGATTGCCTGTCAGCCATGTTTTAACCCTTTCCATTCTTGGAATCCTTTGATTTTACAATAAATCTTTTTACACAAACTGTGTAAAGTATAGACTTTTTTGACTTTTCTGAGGTAAGCCTCAAGTGGTTTGTAGCCATTACCCCCCCCCCCCCCCCCCCCCCCCCCCCAGCGCTGGATTAAATCTTTTGTTGTTTGTTTTTTATTTTTTGCATGCCTCATTTTGCTCTTCCTCCTTTTTCCTTTCACAATTGCCATTTTCTCTAAGGGCAGATGAATCCATCTCCCTTCAGTTCCCAGAACTCTGCCCAGAGCTCTGGGTCTTCCTCCTAAAACATGTGACAGAAACTTTCCGAAATGAAGCTGTGAGGCCAGGGTTACATCACCAGTGCATCAAGAAACCAGGGATTGGAAAAACATTAATTGTAAGCAAAAGCAAAAATATTTGCCTAACCAATGAATGTAAGATGATTTCTGCATGAACTGCATGTGGGTGTGATTTTTATTGAAAGGAGAAAATGAGATTGTTTAAAGCCATATTAAACCCAAAACCCTCAGTTTTCTGGTGATCTGGCCAGTAACACATCTCCCGTGTTAGAGTGCCCCCACTCTGAATGAAAGCGCACAGGGGCACCTTTAAACAGCAGCACTGTCAGTCTTGTGGGGAGGGGAATGTTAGATGTACTAGCAAATTTAGATACACTAACAGACTGAAACCAAACTCCAGCTAACACTTTGTAAGCAGTTGCAGCAAAGGCTTTGTTGTTTTATGGATAAAGGTATTACATAAATACATAAAAGATAATCATTGCAAACACCCCTGTCAGTAGTAAATGATTTGTCTCAGCCTTCTAACTGCTACATTTTCAGGACAGATTGTTCTGTTGGATCACAAGGTAAAACAAAAGAAAGAAAGCACTAAAAAGAAAAGTAATGCAGCCATCACACCTGAGAACTGTTAAACTGGAATATAATAAATGTTTGCTTTGGGATTAATACCACTTTAACTCTTGTTGCATCAGACACAAATTGCAAAGTGTACATACTTACCTTCAGGATTATCAAACAGATACTAATTGCTTTTATTTCAACACAATCCTTAGATTTTTTTTTCTTGTTCAATATTTTATTTATTTTAGGTAGATAGGTAATAACAAACATAGCATGAGAGACAATGACAAAATAGAACAATGAGCCGGTGTCTTCGTACATGTTAACCAGATGATAACATTACAACACTGATAAAGGAAACGTAGGGGAGAATAAACTCCCATCTGACGCGCATGGCACAGGCAGTTATGGCACAAGTATTTACAAAGAAGAGTAATGATTGCAGAGGGGGTCTCAGAGGAGTACCCTAGGAGGCCCCTGCCACATATCCTTAGATAACATCAAAGGAAAGAGATGAGAGACATCAAGGAGGAAAAGATAAAGAAAAAAAGAAAAAAGGAGAAAATAGAAAGCGGGAAAGAAGAGTGTAAGGGAAAAAGCAAAGGGGGAGGGGGAGAGAGGCGTCTGTTCCGCTACAGGACAAGGGACCAACTAAAGTGAGAGATTAGGCTCGTCATCTTAGGGTTCCAGGAGCTTGGGGTCAAATTGTGGAGGAAGGAAATGATCCACCCACGGTTTCCACATTTCCAGATGTCGTGGGATCCTATCCAGGAGGGTCGCTTCGACCTTAGATTTTTTTTAACTACTGAATGTTTCACTTTGCAGCAGAGTTTCACCTCATTCACTAGACTAAAAGGAAAATTCTCTTATGCCGCGTACACATGATCGGATTTTCCGCCAGCAAAAGTCTGATGTGAGCTTTTGGTCGGAAATTCCGACTGTGTGTATGCTCCATCGGACTTTTGCTGGCGGAAATCCCGCCAGCAAAAGATTGAGAGCAGGTTCTCAATTTTTCGATCGTCTGTACCAATTCTGACGCGCAAAATTCCTACGCATGCTCGGAAACAATTCGACACATGTTCGGAAGCATTGATCTTCATTTTCTCAGCTCGTCGTAGTGTTTGTACGTCACCGCATTCTTGACGGTCGAAAGTTCAGAGAACTTTTGTGTGACCGTGTGTATGCAAGCCAAGCTTGAGCGGAATTCCGTCAGAAAAACCATCCAAGTTTTTTCCGACGGAAAATCCGATCGTGTGTATGTGGCATTACAAAATTAAAGTCCCTTTGCGAAATGAGCAGCCTGTTTGCCTTTAGTATGTCAACCCCAGTATCTCCAGAGAGACAATTGGTTGTTGCTAATATAAATATAAGCAATAAAAACTTGACAGGGGTTCCTTACTCTTTCCAAATCAAAAAAGGTTTGCCTATACAACTTAAGCTTTTCATTGCTGTAAGCAGGTGAGGATACATTCAGAGATAAAATTGCAAAGCGTAAATTTACACCCACAAAAGAGAATAGAAAATATTCATATTCAATATTTCATAAGTATACTAGAAAACAAAGCAGAAGAGCAGCACACCAACCTCATGCAATAAAAACGACACATTTCTCACATTAAAATAAACGTAGATGTATTGACAAGCATGTGTAGAAGCAGCATTTATCATTGTCACTGTAAAATTCCCATCAGTATGATTAGCCAGCTCAGTATGATTAGCCATATCATCTAATACACCATACATACAGTATATCACATCTTTTTTTCTTATATTATTTCGTACATAAAAAAACTATTCCTGTATGGTAACCACAAATGTGAATTATGCCTTGTATTATTTTGTTCTTCTAGACTTTGGAGAAGCGATCTTTCTGACCAGTCAATAAATAATAAACAGAAAAACACCTTTATGTCTGGGCCAGACTCCTGGAAACAGCAGCTCCCTTCTATATCATTACACAACTGGAGTCTTAAAATGTTAACATCGAATATTCTCCCTGATGAACCCACTGAAGAGAGAGCCAGAAAGTTACTCCTGCAGCCCATCGCCAGGCAGATTCTGTTTGGCTCTAATGAGATAGCCAAAAAGGTATTGCCAGATGACGATGAAATCAAAAGTGCAATATCTGACCAGAGATGGCTTCCTCCGTGGCCTGCAAATGAAGAGCTGGATAAAAGGAGCATTGTGGTGGCTGATGATGCTGCCTTCAGAGAGAAGAGCAAAATGCTCACTGCAATGGAGAGACAGAAGTGGCTCAACTCATACATGCAGAAACTTCTGGTAGTGAACTCCACTTAACCAGCTGTACATTGTGTGCTCTAAAAATATAGTCACTTACAATAAAAATGATCTCAACTTTTCATTGTAAGCTGTGTACACCTTCTGTATTTTTCACCATTTGTGGCAAATGTTATAATGTAAGGAAGGTCATTGAAATAATGAAATATGATCATTGTAGATACATTACTTGTATGTTACTGGAAATAACCATTCATGAGTGCTGGGGGGAGTGCGCAAAAACAAACCATGACCAATGCCCACAGAAGAGATTGACTTACATCTAACCAAAGGACTGTGGATGTCAGCTTGGTAGAAGTAGCAAGTAATCTCCATGGTCATGAGAATGGAAGCCCTTACAGTACTGCTGTATATGTACTGTTGGTGCTGTCTGCTATTGATATATTAAAAACAACATGCTTTAGATTTATAAACAGTAGAACACGGGCAATTTTCAGGACTTATGGAAAGAAGAAGTGGCCTCTGAACTGGACCTTTCTATTACCTGGGTACTTTAGATAACGCATACTGTAAACGACTGTGCCAAAAAGTAATCTGGACATTTGCTTTCATTTTTATCTGTCACGTATACTAATGTGTTTTGTGCTAAACATAAACTTTATGTTGCACTAATTTTTCTCAAATTACAGTGCGATATACAGTATACTGTCATCACTAGTACAGAAGCCCTTCCCAGTCTAACTCTTCAGTAAAGACCCCCCAGTACAGACGCACCTTTCCAGCCTAACCCTTCAATACAAACACCCCCAGTAAATACACCCCAGTACAGCTTCCCTCCTAGCCTAATCCATCAATACAGACACCTCCAGTACAGACGCCCCTAACCTAACCCCTAAGTACAGCCACCCGAAGTTAAGTCCGACTCCAAGCCTTACCCCTCATTACAGACTCCCCCAGTACAGCCCCCTCCTACCATCCTAACCCCGCAGTACAGATACTTTCCAGTACAATCCCCCGGTACAGATACCCCCCAATAGAACCCCCCCAGACCCCTCTTCCAGATTAAACCCTCAGTACAGTCCTCTCCACTAATACAGACACCCTATACAGAAGCCCCCCTCCCAGCCTAGCCCTTCAGTACAGACACCCCCATACAGATCCTCTCAGCCTAACCCCTCAGTACAAACCTCCCCAGTACAGAACCCCCCACCCCAGCCTAACCTTTCAGTGCAGACTTCTACAGTACAGACCTCCCTTGCAGTCAACTCCTCATTGCAGACACATCCAGTACAATCCCCCCTCCCAGCCTAACCCTTTAATACCGACCCCCCCAGTAAAGATACCCCTCCCAATGTAACCCTTCAGTACAGACCCCTCCCCAGACAGATACCCCCTCCCAGTCTAGCTCCTCAGTATGAACACCCCCAGTATAGACACCCCCTATTACAGACCCCCTTAGTACAGACAACCCTTCCCTGTTTAACTCTTTACTAAAGCTCCCCTCCCCCCAGTAACAGTGCCCTCTCTCAGCCTTAATCTTCCATACAGCTTCACCCCCTCCCCCCAAGCCTAACTTCTCAGAACAGAGCACACCAGTATAGATGCCTCCTCCAAACCTAAGCCTGCAGCACAGACAACCCTGAGCAAAGACCCCCTCCCAGTCTAACCCCCTATGTGCAGACCCCCTCCAAGCCTAACACCTCGGTACAGACTCCGCTGTACAGATGTCCCCTCCCAGCCTAACACCTCAGTACAAAAAATCTCTGTTTTTTTCCCCGCAAAGTTTGCTAGAAAGGGTATATAGCAATGTGAAGACAGTTCATCCAGAATTTTTAGTGTTAACATGTGGTCACATCCCTTTAGCACTTGATGGATTATTTACATGTTGAAGCAATTGGGATTTGAGCGCAGGTATATCTTACTTCTATTGTATTGCATTGCAGGTCAGTGGCCAGACCTGAATCTTGTAGCTCCCCTACAACTTTTGTCTGTCTGACCCATGTTTACAGAGCAGAGTAGGGACTGGCCACTGAGGGATTACTTTGATGCAGTTGGCCAGCTTAAACATATGTTAAAATACATGTGAACAAAAAATCCCTGTTTTTCTTTTTTGGAAAAATTTGCTAAAAAGGGTATGCATTGTGCAGAGAGTTTATTCAGAATGTTTAGTGTTCACACTCCTCTAGCACCTGATGGATTATATACATGTCAAACAAATGTACCCCCTCACCAGTATTCCAACAGTACAAAAAATAGCCACTGCCCCCAACTATAACTGGCCTTGCAGCAAGCAGCACGTGTCAAACAAAATCAAAGAAAATTCACAGCTCAATTCATCTACCAGCCTGAAACCAACCAAATTAGCCTGTTTAACAGTATGCATTATAAACAGGGGTTTAGTTTGCACACATTTGCAAATACATGCGTAAGCTGCAGAGCCACTTCACAGCACCCCATTTGCATTTTGCAGAGCAGAGTAGGGACTGGCCATTGAGGGATTACTTTGATGCATTTGGCCAGCTTAAACATATGTTGCAATTAGAGATGGGTGAATTTTAAGTTGAATTTGTAATTTTTTGCTGGTTATGCTCCATCATGAATTTGTTTTGTTCAAGAGCCTGCATAAATTCCTCAAGCAATGAAGTGGTACCAGTTCAAAACATTATGACGTAATCAATATACTGATATCATAATAGTATAGAGTCTATGAACATGGAATATCTGTAATCAGATTGATGACGCCATAATATTTTGGACTGGTACCACTTGATTGCTTGAGGAATTTGAGCATGATCTTGAACAAAACAAATTCAATCTAAAATTCATAATGGAGTATAACCTGCAAAAAATTACATTCTTGGATATTCAAGTCATGAAAAAGGATGATGGATCTTTTGGAACAACTTTGGACCGTAACCCACGGCAGGTAACACCCCGCTTCATGCAGAAAGCTTTTACCCTAAACCACTACTATGCGGTATCCCTTTGAGTCAGTATCTGAGGCTCCGTCGGATATGCTCCAGTGTGCTTGACTTTCAAACCCAGGCAAATGCACTGGGGAATAAATCACTCCTAAGAGGATATTCAAGTAACTGCCTTAAAAAACCTTGAACAAGGTTAAGAATATGGGATGAGCCGAACACCCCCAGGTTCGGTTTGCAGCAGAACATGCGAACATGCAAAAAGTTTGTTCGAGCACATGAACACCGTTAAAGTCTATGGGATACGAACATGAAAAATCAAAAGTGCTAATTTTAAAGGCTTATATGCAATTTTTTGCCATAAAAATTGTTTGGGGACCCAGGTCCTGCCCCAGGGGACATGTATCAATGCAGAAAAAAAGTTTTAAAAACAGCCATTTTTTCGGAGAGCAGTGATTTTAATAATGCTTAAAGTGAAACAATAAAAATTAAATATTCCTTTAAATATCGTGCTTGGGGGGTGTCTATAGTATGACTGTAAAGTGGTGCAGTGTTTCCCGTGTTTAGAACAATACCACAGCAAAATGACATTTCTAAAGGAAAAAAAGTAATTGAAAACTGCTTGCGGCTGTAATATATTGTCGGGTCCCGGCAATATAGATGAAAATCATTGAGAAAAATGGCATGGGTTACCCCGCCCCCCCAGCCCATTACCAGGCCCTTTGGGTCTGGTATGGATATTAAGGGGAACCCACATGTAAAAAAAAAATGGTGTGGGTGGCCCCCAGGCACTATATACTCTGAACAGAAGTATATATACTATACGGCCTGCCCTATATACTCTGCAGAAAATTGGGCCTTAGGTGTTGGTGGTACCAGAACACTGTAAGCCCTCACAGTTACTCTTGGTAAGCGCAGGAACGGGCCCTGCTGTGAAATACTATATTTTAGAAATCGTAATTACATGCCCCTGTTAAACGGGGGCAGAAAAATTGGGCCTTTGGTGGTGGTGGTGGTGGTGATGGTGGCACAACACTGTAACCCCTCACAGATACTCTTGTTGGGCACAGGAAAGGGCCCTGCTGTGAAATATTGGATCAAAAATTGTAATTACATGCCCATGTTAAACAGGGACAGAAAAATTGGGCCTTAGGCAGTGGTGGTGGTGCCCTAAACCAAAAATATTGTTGGAAGCTAGCATCATTAAGATTGAGGAGGAATAGGATAGTCATTCAGCATAGGCAGTCTTCAAGGGATCCCACATCCATAGAAAAATCAATCAGTTACATCCACATCAGGTCCGCATCCTGCCTCTGGGTCTCTGCTCCCAGCCTCAGGCATGAGTCTCACTAGCTTGGCCTTCTGTCGACAGATGAGTACACTAGGTAGTGTTGGACGAGCTGTTTGGGCCATGCATCAACTGTTTGGGGCGCAGAACACCCGAATTTGCAGGGCGCTTGGCGGGAGAGTGCCCCACAATGCACTGCGTGCTGACCAGTACATTGTAACAGCCCTGATTGGCTGAAGCACTGTGAGAGCCACGATTTGACAAAGTCATGATGACTTTGCCCAATCATGGCTCAGTGCTCATAGTCCCACCCCACACTATAAAAGGTTCCTTCTCACAGAACCTTTTGCAGTTCAAAGTTGGAGATAGAGCAGGGCTCAGCAAGCTTGTGGGTGTTAGTGTAGAGTGTCAGTGTACTGTTAGTGTAGTGTCAGTGTTTTGTGAGTATAGCGTAGTGTATAATAACCCTAATCCATCAGATGGTAGAGCTCTTATCGCCTGGCCCACTTCCCTGAGCTCAGCTGTGTGGGCCTTTTTAGCACACGTGCAGCCGATTGCACTGTTGCAATTTGCACTCTCTTCCACAAGCAGATCAAGCATGGCAAAAACATCAGCAATTTGGGTACCACATGCTTGACAAGGCAATTAACCTCTCACCACTCCTGAGCACCTGAAAGCCACACAAAAGGGACACACTTCTTCTCCTCACTCCCCACCATTCATCTCTACCCCCACTATATATCATGATGACCTCTCAGCAGCTTCCACTGACAGGGATGATGATATAGGAAAGGGTGTCACAGGTCCGTGCAACAAATCTGCCAGCAGCACACCACCAGATGTAGAGTATGGCAGGCAAATTTCTCTGCCCCAGCTGCTGCAGCGAAAAAAAAATACTCTTCCATTGTCAGGGCTGGCTCAGCCCTTCCTTCTCTGAGCTGGCCGCTCAGCTGTCGGCTAATTGCCAGCTCTCATCTCTCTCCACAGTTAACCAGCTGTTGTGGATCTGCTCATCAGTCCCGCCTACTTAAAGATCTCCAGCTCACTTCATTCCTGCCTTCGCATTGGTCACATCACAAGAAACCATCTCCTGCGTTCCTGTTTAAAGCCTGGCTTTGCTGACATCCCTTCTGTCTCCTTATACTGCTTGCTGTTCCTCTACTTGGATCCCTGACCCTGACTTCTGGCCTGGCTGACTGCTCGATCTGGTTACTGAACTCTGGCTTGGCTGATTACCCGATCTGGTTACTGAACCTTTGCTTGGCTGACTACTCAATCCGGTTACTGGACTCTGGCTATGCTTTGACTACGCTTACTCTATTTATCTTTTCATTTTTATTAATAAACAGGTGTGTTTTTACTGTACTTCTGTCTCGGTCTGGTTCATGGTTTCTGACATCCTGCCACCCACATGCCCAGCGCCTAAATTCTAGCTTTATCAAATTGCAGGGTTTACAACTCCTGCCTTTCCATCTGGTGGATTACCCCCTTCCGTGAATTTGCAGAATGTGCTGTACCACAATGGCAGGTTCCCAGTCGCTATTTCTTTCTATGTAAGGCCATTCAAGCTCTGTACCAGCACGTGGAAGGCAATGTTTTGGCATCGTTGGGCAAGGCATTCAGTAGCAAGATCCACATTTCTGCTGACACATGGTCCAGCAACTTTGTTGAGGGATGATATGTTTTGTTCACAGCACACTGGGTAATTCTGCTTGCAACTAGGAAGGATACAGGACTTGGCTCAGTGCTGGACCTTATTTAGCCGCCACGTCTCCATACAGCTGGTGGTGATGATGTGAGATCTGTGAGCTCCACACCCTCCTCCTCCTCCTCAATGCACCTTTCTGCTGAATTGTCCTATGAACCACCAGTACCCCCTAAATGTCCAAGGGGCTATTCAACGAGTCAAGCTAAAATATGCCATGCAGTGCTTCAGCTGGTCTGTCTAAGGGACAGGAGCCACACCGGAGAAAAGATTCTTTCAGCTCTGTGATAATGGCACTAACCTTCTTTCCGCCCATCAACAGGGAAAGTTGACACATGTACCATGCCTGGCACATTTTGGTCCTCCATTTGGTGGTGCAGGGTTTCTTAAACAGGTGCCCAGGGTTGCAAGATCTTCTAAGGCAGCTAGAAGAGTCTGTAGCAATTTCAGGCAGTCATTCAGAGCCAGTGTTCGTTTGGCTGAAATTCAACGAGAATTCCACCTGCCTGTAAACTGCCTGATTTCTTTCATGCCCACCAGGTGGAACTCAACTTTGGCAATGCTGCAGTGGCTGTGCAAGTAGCAGAGGGTCATCAACGAGTACCTGTGTGAGTATGGCACCAAGACAGGCTCAGGGGAGCTTGGATTTTTTTCCCCACGCCAATGGCTGCTGATAAAGGATGCATGCATTGTACTGTCATCATTTGAGGAGGCGGCAAGGATAGTGAGCCGTGATAACGCATGCATCAGTGACACTATCCCTCTTGTGTTCCTTTTTGTGCTGGAGCATACTCTGTGTGTCATTATTGACAGGGCACTCGAAGCAAAGCAGCAGGAGGAAGAGGAGGACTTCTTTTCCTCTCATGGCCCGCTTTATGCAGACACCATTCTTGCGAGGCCACAGAACACAAAAGAGGAGAAGGAAGAGGAGGATTATGGTAATTGTGGAAGTATTGAAGCAGAGGATGACATACGTCAATCTTTAAGAGATGGTTTTCAGTCCCCAGAAACCTTGGGAGTAGTACGTGGCTGGGAGGAGGCAGTTCCAGATAGTGTAATTCTCAGGGACCCGAGTCCTCAGCGCCCAGGGCTGTCAGCTTTAAGACCCCATCGCCAGCGTCATATGGTGGAAGATTATCTAGGGGCCAAAACAGACATGGAGAGCTTTCCAGTAGATGATCCCCTGGGTTACTGGGTCATGAGAATAGACCACTGGCAAGAACTTGCCCAGTATGCAATTGAGTTGCTAGGCTGCCCTGCATCCAGCATGCCTTCTAAATGGGCATTCAGTGCTGCCAGAGGTTTTGTGACAGAAAAAAGAGTGCATCTGTCCACAGACTTCGGATGACCGGCTGACATTTCTCAAAATGAATCAGTCCTGGATTAGCAGGAGCTATCAAGCCCCTGATGCCGATGTTGCTAATTACATTTGTTGGGGATCTGGAATCTTTACAAGACTGTCTAGGCTGTCCGGCTTCATGCGTGTTTATTCTATCTTTAAGTAATTTTTTGATATAAGTTTCATGGGGACAATTAACACCCAAGGCCAATTGTTTGTGCACCTGTGTTACAAGTGCACATAATTTTAATTTCTTTACATCAGGGTCCAGTCCTGCACTCCCCAAGAGTAACTGTGAGGGGTTACAATGTGCAGACAACATTTAAAGCTCAATTTTTCCCCACTTGTTTGGCAGATGCATATAATTTAAATGTTTTACAGCAAGGCTTGCTTTCATCAAGAGTACCTTTATAGGGTTACGGTGCGGAGGCACCGAAGATCTCTATAGATCTATTGTGGACCAAAGCAATTTGTACGCTGGTCAACACATTGCCATTATTCCCCAGTCCCTTGCCAGAGATTGGAAACCAATTATGGTTTCCGAATTTAAGATCTTTCTGGGCCTTTCCCTCAACATGGGCATAATTAAAAAGAGTGAGTTGCGGTCATATTGGTTCACTGACCCAATTCACTATATGCCCTTGTTCTCTGCCTCCATGACCAGGGCACGATACAAGCAGATTTTGCGGTTCATGCACTTCAACAACAATGACCTTTGTCGTCCTCGTGGAGACCCCGAATATGATCGGCTCTACAAAATTCGGCCCCTCGTAAACCACTTCAAACAACGTTTTGCAGACTTGTTTACTCCCCATCAAGTTGTCTGCATTGATGAGACAACACTCAAGGCCCAATTTTTCCACACTTGTGTGACAGCCAGTTGCATATAATTTGAGTTTTTTTGCAGCAGGGTCCAGTCCTGCACCCTCCAAGAGTAACTGTGAAGAGTTACAGTGTGCAGACACCACAACACCCAAGGCCCAATTTTTCTGCACTTGTGTGACCTCATTTTTAAGAGCAGAGTCCAATCCTGCATTTGCCATGGATAACTGTGAAGGGTTATGGTGTGAAGCCCAATTTTTCCGCACCTGTTACTTGTACCCAAAGTCTGTGAAAGAGACACCAGATTTTGTCTAAAAAAAATCCTTAATCTTGGCCTGAGTGTACAGCCGTGGACAAAAGTTTTGAGAAGGACAGAAATGTAAATTTTCACAAAGCCTGCTGCTTCAGTTTTTATTATGGCAATTTGCATATACGCCAGAATGTTATGAGGCTGCACTGATGGGAACTGATAAGGCAGCACTGATGGGTACTGATGAGGTTGCACCAATGAGGTGGCACTGATGAGGTGGCACTGATGGGCACTGATAGGTGGCACTGGTACGCAGCACTCTTGGGCATTGATAGGTGGCACCGATGAGCACTCATAGGCGGCACTGATGGGCACTAATAGGTGGCACAGATGGGCACTGAAAGGCTGCACTGATGGGTACTTATGGGTGGTACTCACAGATGGCACGTATTGATTGGCACTGATAGGTGGGCATAGATGGGCATTGATAGATGGCACTGATGGACACTGATGGGTGGCACTGATGGACACTGATAAATGGTACTGCTGGGCATTACTGATGAGGAGACATCTGGCAGGCAATAATAGTTGGCATTGACTGGCAAGATGAGTGGGCACTTACTGGCATCTTTTGGGCACTTACTGGCATCCATCCATTGTGCTTTTCCCTGGTGGTCCAGTGTGGGCATCTGCGAGGGGACTGTGCTGATAAACATTCAGTGCAGACCCCCCCTGTCAGGAGAGCTGCCGACTGGCTCTCCTTTACTCGCGTCTGTCAGACGCGAGTGAGGAAATGCTGATGAATGGCTCTTCCTGTTTACACCGTGATCAGCCATGATTGGACATGGCTGACCACGTGGTAAAAAGCCTCCATCAGAGGCTCTTTACCGAGATCGGTGCAGCGGTGTGTCAGACTGACACACCGCACCACCAATCGCCGCGTGCTCCCACAGGCATGCGCCGGCAGTTATCCCGAAAGACGTCATATGACGTCCAGTCAGGATAACTGAGCCACCGCCCGGCCGTCCTTTTACTATAGGCCGGGCAGGAAGTGGTTAACCACTTGCTGTCCATATAACTTACTTATATGGCGGCAAGGTGGCACTGCTGCACCGGATCACATACCTAGTATGTGATCCAACACTTTCTGGTCTTAAGCGTGCATGCGTTCTGCCGGCAGCCTGCTAATGCTGTGATTATCCAGAGCAAAATTTAGATCCCCATTGAAGTCTATGGGACTCGAACATTCAAAATCAAAAGTGCTAATTTTAAAGGCAAATTTGCATGGTATTGTCCTAAAAAGGGTTTGGGGACCCGGGTCCTGCCCCAGGGGACATGTATCAATGCAAAAAAGTTTTTCGGGAGCAGTGACTTTAATGATGCTTAACCACTTGCCAACCGCCTCACGCAGATATACTGCAGCAGAATGGCACGGGCAGGCAAAGTAACGTATGGGTACGTTACTTGCCACCCACGGGCTGGGGGTCCGAGGTGGTCGGCGTCTGTCCCTGAGCGATCAAAGGTGAGGGGGAGGCCATCCATTCGTGGACACCCCCTCGCGATCGCTCCCAGCCAATGACAATCTTCCTCTGTTGCTGTAATGTAAACAGCGGCAGAGGAAGTGATGCCATCTCTCCTCAAGCCGGTCTTTTCGTTCCGGCGCCGAGGAGAGAAGACATCAAGTAAGTTTGCACCAACACTACACTAACAGTAGAACACTCTAGGCACACATTTCACCCCCCCATCACCCCCCGATCACCCCCCTGTACACCCTGTCACAGTGACACCAATAGCATTTTTTTTTTTCTGATTATTGCATTGGTGTCAGTTTGTGACATTTATAAGTGGTAGGGCAGTTAGTGGTAGCCCCCTTTAGGTCTAGGATACCCCCCTAACCCCCCCTAATAAAGGTTAACCCCTTGATCACCCCCCGTCGCCAGTGTCACTAAGCGATCGTTTTTCTGATCACTGTATTAGTGTCACAGGTGACGCTAGTTAGGGAGGTAAGTATATAGGTTCGCCATCAGTGTTTTATAGCAACAGGGACCCCCATATACTACCTAATAAAGGTTTTAACCCCCTATTGCCCCCTAGTTAACCCTTTCACCAGTGATCACCGTATAACTGTTACGGGTGACGCTGGTTAGTTAGTTTTTTTATTATAGTTTCAGGGCACCCGCCGTTTATTACCTTATAAAGGTTTAACCCCCTAACCGCCCGGCGGTGATATAAGTTAAGTTTTAGGGTCAGATAAGGTCTGCGTCGCCCCAGGCAGCATCAGGTTAGCGCCAGTACCGCTAACACCCACGCATGCAGCATACACCTCCCTTAGTGATATAGTATCTGAACGGATCAATATCTGATCCGATCAGATCTATACTAGCGTCCCCAGCAGTTTAGGGTTCCCAAAAACGCAGTGTTAGCTGGATCAGCCCAGATACCTGCTAGCACCTGCGTTTTGCCCCTCGGCCCAGCCCAGCCCACCCAAGTGCAGTATCGATCGATCACTGTCACTTACAAAACACTAAACACACATAACTGCAGCATTCGCAGAGTCAGGCCTGATCCCTGCGATCGCTAAAAGTTTTTGTTGGTAGCGTTTTGATACAGTCGCTAACAGTCAGGAGCTTTTTTGCCTGTGAGTCTCACTAGTGTACCACTAAATTTAGAGCCCAAAATGGCAAATCAAATATACACTAGTGAAGAGGCCTACACGTTTCTGAGCATGACAGATAGTGAAGAGGAAGTCACTCATCTGTCAGATTCAGGCTCAGAATACGATCCTGTAGAGGACAGCAGCTCCATGACAGATAGCTCGTCGTGCCCATAGTGCCCTTCCTGCTGCATTCGCCAATCCTAATTGGGAACCCACCACTTCTGCAGCACCTGTACTTCCCCCATTCACTGGCCAACCTGGCATTCAGGTGGAAACAGTTGATTTTAACATCACTTGATTTTTATTCGCTGTTTTTCACCGAAGATCTCTATAGATCTATTGTGGACCAAAGCAATTTGTACGCTGGTCAACACATTGCCATTATTCCCCAGTCCCTTGCCAGAGATTGGAAACCAATTATGGTTTCCGAATTTAAGATCTTTCTGGGCCTTTCCCTCAACATGGGCATAATTAAAAAGAGTGAGTTGCGGTCATATTGGTTCACTGACCCAATTCACTATATGCCCTTGTTCTCTGCCTCCATGACCAGGGCACGATACAAGCAGATTTTGCGGTTCATGCACTTCAACAACAATGACCTTTGTCGTCCTCGTGGAGACCCCGAATATGATCGGCTCTACAAAATTCGGCCCCTCGTAAACCACTTCAAACAACGTTTTGCAGACTTGTTTACTCCCCATCAAGTTGTCTGCATTGATGAGACAACACTCAAGGCCCAATTTTTCCACACTTGTGTGACAGCCAGTTGCATATAATTTGAGTTTTTTTGCAGCAGGGTCCAGTCCTGCACCCTCCAAGAGTAACTGTGAAGAGTTACAGTGTGCAGGCACCACAACACCCAAGGCCCAATTTTTCTGCACTTGTGTGACCTCATTTTTAAGAGCAGAGTCCAATCCTGCATTTGCCATGGATAACTGTGAAGGGTTATGGTGTGAAGCCCAATTTTTCCGCACCTGTTACTTGTACCCAAAGTCTGTGAAAGAGACACCAGATTTTGTCTAAAAAAAATCCTTAATCTTGGCCTGAGTGTACAGCCGTGGACAAAAGTTTTGAGAAGGACAGAAATGTAAATTTTCACAAAGCCTGCTGCTTCAGTTTTTATTATGGCAATTTGCATATACGCCAGAATGTTATGAGGCTGCACTGATGGGAACTGATAAGGCAGCACTGATGGGTACTGATGAGGTTGCACCAATGAGGTGGCACTGATGAGGTGGCACTGATGGGCACTGATAGGTGGCACTGGTACGCAGCACTCTTGGGCATTGATAGGTGGCACCGATGAGCACTCATAGGCGGCACTGATGGGCACTAATAGGTGGCACAGATGGGCACTGAAAGGCTGCACTGATGGGTACTTATGGGTGGTACTCACAGATGGCACGTATTGATTGGCACTGATAGGTGGGCATGGATGGGCATTGATAGATGGCACTGATGGACACTGATGGGTGGCACTGATGGACACTGATAAATGGTACTGCTGGGCATTACTGATGAGGAGACATCTGGCAGGCAATAATAGTTGGCATTGACTGGCAAGATGAGTGGGCACTTACTGGCATCTTTTGGGCACTTACTGGCATCCATCCATTGTGCTTTTCCCTGGTGGTCCAGTGTGGGCATCTGCGAGGGGACTGTGCTGATAAACATTCAGTGCAGACCCCCCCTGTCAGGAGAGCTGCCGACTGGCTCTCCTTTACTCGCGTCTGTCAGACGCGAGTGAGGAAATGCTGATGAATGGCTCTTCCTGTTTACACCGTGATCAGCCATGATTGGACATGGCTGACCACGTGGTAAAAAGCCTCCATCAGAGGCTCTTTACCGAGATCGGTGCAGCGGTGTGTCAGACTGACACACCGCACCACCAATCGCCGCGTGCTCCCACAGGCATGCGCCGGCAGTTATCCCGAAAGACGTCATATGACGTCCAGTCAGGATAACTGAGCCACCGCCCGGCCGTCCTTTTACTATAGGCCGGGCAGGAAGTGGTTAACCACTTGCTGTCCATATAACTTACTTATATGGCGGCAAGGTGGCACTGCTGCACCGGATCACATACCTAGTATGTGATCCAACACTTTCTGGTCTTAAGCGTGCATGCGTTCTGCCGGCAGCCTGCTAATGCTGTGATTATCCAGAGCAAAATTTAGATCCCCATTGAAGTCTATGGGACTCGAACATTCAAAATCAAAAGTGCTAATTTTAAAGGCAAATTTGCATGGTATTGTCCTAAAAAGGGTTTGGGGACCCGGGTCCTGCCCCAGGGGACATGTATCAATGCAAAAAAGTTTTTCGGGAGCAGTGACTTTAATGATGCTTAACCACTTGCCAACCGCCTCACGCAGATATACTGCAGCAGAATGGCACGGGCAGGCAAAGTAACGTATGGGTACGTTACTTGCCACCCACGGGCTGGGGGTCCGAGGTGGTCGGCGTCTGTCCCTGAGCGATCAAAGGTGAGGGGGAGGCCATCCATTCGTGGACACCCCCTCGCGATCGCTCCCAGCCAATGACAATCTTCCTCTGTTGCTGTAATGTAAACAGCGGCAGAGGAAGTGATGCCATCTCTCCTCAAGCCGGTCTTTTCGTTCCGGCGCCGAGGAGAGAAGACATCAAGTAAGTTTGCACCAACACTACACTAACAGTAGAACACTCTAGGCACACATTTCACCCCCCCATCACCCCCCGATCACCCCCCTGTACACCCTGTCACAGTGACACCAATAGCATTTTTTCTTTTTCTGATTATTGCATTGGTGTCAGTTTGTGACATTTATAAGTGGTAGGGCAGTTAGTGGTAGCCCCCTTTAGGTCTAGGATACCCCCCTAACCCCCCCTAATAAAGGTTAACCCCTTGATCACCCCCCGTCGCCAGTGTCACTAAGCGATCGTTTTTCTGATCACTGTATTAGTGTCACAGGTGACGCTAGTTAGGGAGGTAAGTATATAGGTTCGCCATCAGTGTTTTATAGCAACAGGGACCCCCATATACTACCTAATAAAGGTTTTAACCCCCTATTGCCCCCTAGTTAACCCTTTCACCAGTGATCACCGTATAACTGTTACGGGTGACGCTGGTTAGTTAGTTTTTTTATTATAGTTTCAGGGCACCCGCCGTTTATTACCTTATAAAGGTTTAACCCCCTAAACGCCCGGCGGTGATATAAGTTAAGTTTTAGGGTCAGATAAGGTCTGCGTCGCCCCAGGCAGCATCAGGTTAGCGCCAGTACCGCTAACACCCACGCATGCAGCATACACCTCCCTTAGTGATATAGTATCTGAACGGATCAATATCTGATCCGATCAGATCTATACTAGCGTCCCCAGCAGTTTAGGGTTCCCAAAAACGCAGTGTTAGCTGGATCAGCCCAGATACCTGCTAGCACCTGCGTTTTGCCCCTCGGCCCAGCCCAGCCCACCCAAGTGCAGTATCGATCGATCACTGTCACTTACAAAACACTAAACACACATAACTGCAGCATTCGCAGAGTCAGGCCTGATCCCTGCGATCGCTAAAAGTTTTTGTTGGTAGCGTTTTGATACAGTCGCTAACAGTCAGGAGCTTTTTTGCCTGTGAGTCTCACTAGTGTACCACTAAATTTAGAGCCCAAAATGGCAAATCAAATATACACTAGTGAAGAGGCCTACACGTTTCTGAGCATGACAGATAGTGAAGAGGAAGTCACTCATCTGTCAGATTCAGGCTCAGAATACGATCCTGTAGAGGACAGCAGCTCCATGACAGATAGCTCGTCGTGCCCATAGTGCCCTTCCTGCTGCATTCGCCAATCCTAATTGGGAACCCACCACTTCTGCAGCACCTGTACTTCCCCCATTCACTGGCCAACCTGGCATTCAGGTGGAAACAGTTGATTTTAACATCACTTGATTTTTATTCGCTGTTTTTCACCGAAGATCTCTATAGATCTATTGTGGACCAAAGCAATTTGTACGCTGGTCAACACATTGCCATTATTCCCCAGTCCCTTGCCAGAGATTGGAAACCAATTATGGTTTCCGAATTTAAGATCTTTCTGGGCCTTTCCCTCAACATGGGCATAATTAAAAAGAGTGAGTTGCGGTCATATTGGTTCACTGACCCAATTCACTATATGCCCTTGTTCTCTGCCTCCATGACCAGGGCACGATACAAGCAGATTTTGCGGTTCATGCACTTCAACAACAATGACCTTTGTCGTCCTCGTGGAGACCCCGAATATGATCGGCTCTACAAAATTCGGCCCCTCGTAAACCACTTCAAACAACGTTTTGCAGACTTGTTTACTCCCCATCAAGTTGTCTGTGTTGATGAGTCCCTGATTAAGTTTTCTGGCAGCTTGTCATTCAAACAGTACCTTCCCAGCAAGCATGCCAGATACGGGGTCAAGATGTATAAGCTCTGTGACAGGCCCACAGGCTATACATGTAGTTTTATAGTTTACGAGGGCAAAGATAGTCACGTAGAGCCGACAAACTGCCCTGACTACATAGGAAGCGCTGGCAAGATTGTGTGGGACTTGGTGTCACCCTTATTCGGAAAGGGGTACCACTTGTACGTGGACAATTATTACACGAGCGTGCCACTTTTTAGTCACCTTTTTGATCAACAGATTGGAGAATGTGGCACCGTGAGACCTAATCGCCGGGGCTTTCCCCAGCGGCTTGTAGATTCCCGTCTTAGGCTGGGGGAGAGAGCCTACTTCAAGTGTAATAACTTGCTCGCTATGAAGTGGAGGGATAATAAGAATGTTTTCGTTCTTACCTCCCTTCATGCAGACACGATGGTCCAAATTCCTGCGGCGACTGGTGTTGTGGAGAAACCCCTCTGTGTCCACGAATATAACCAAAATATGGAAGGGGTGAACCTCAACGACCAGTTGTTGGCTCCATACCTAAGGCCAGACGTTGGTACAAGAAAGTGGTCTGTTTATTTATTTCAATTGGCTTTGCTGAACGCTCATGTGCTATACGGAGCTTCAGGATGGACTGGATCCTTCCTAAATTCCAGGAAGAGATCGTCAGAGCCCTTCTGTTTCCAGACGGTGCTCCACCTCACCTTCTCCAACCAAATGCAGTAAGCCGGCTGCTTGAGAGGCATTTTCCGTACGTCCTCCCAAGTATCTCTACCCAACGAGCCCCCCAAAGAAGATGTCGTGTCTGCAGCAAGCGCGGATATAGGCGTGACACACGGTATTATTGTCCCTCCTGTCCTGACAATCCTGGTCTTTGCATTGGTGAATGTTTTGAAAGCTACCATTCACTAGTTGAGTATTAGCGTAGGGTACAGCACTGCACAGACTAGGCACACTAACACAGGGTCTCCCAAGATGCCATCGCATTTTGAGAGACCCGAACCTGGTACCAGTTACAAAAGTTATAGTTACAAAAAAAGTGTAAAAAAAAAATAAAAAAAATAAAAACACAAAAAAATATATAAAATAAAAAAAACAAAAATATTTTATTGTTCTCTCTCTCTCTATTCTCTCTCTATTGTTCTGCTCTTTTTTACTGTATTCTATTCTGCAATGTTTTATTGTTATTATGTTTTACCATGTTTGCTTTTCAGATATGCAATTTTTTTATACTTTACTGTTTACAGTGTTTTATTGTTAACCATTTTTTTGTTTTCAGGTACGCCATTCAGCTGCAGAGCGGATTTATTTATCATGACAGCAACATCGTCTGCTCCCACGATACATAAAGCCGTGACTCCAGCGCTGTCGGAGGTGATTTCACCACCACAGTTACATACTTCAGCATATATGCCGAAGCGTGGGGGCAACAGTGGGTGGAGGAGCGATTTGCTCCTACCTTTTGCGGGAGGATGCCCCCATGCTTCGGCATATATATATTTTAGGCACAGGTTGCATTAAATGTTTTGTTTTTTACTATTTTTTTTTGTATTTGCTTTGCAGGTATGGTAAGTCTTACTGTTATACTGTAATGTTACTTTGTTTTATTGTTAACCATCATTTGCTTAGCAGGTACGCCATTCAGTTGCAGTGCATATTTACCTATCTGGACAGCATATATATATTTTAGGCACAGGTTGCGTTAAATGTTTTGTTTTTTACTATGTTTTTTTTGTATTTGCTTTGCAGGTATGGTAAGTCTTACTGTTATACTATAATGTTACTTTGTTTTATTGTTAACCATCATTTGCTTAGCAGGTACGCCATTCAGTTGCAGTGCATATTTACCTATCTGGACAGCAACAGCGTTTGCTCCCACGATACATAAAGCCGTGACTCCAGCGCTGCCGGAGGTGATTTCACCACCACAGTTACATACTTCAGCATATATGCCGAAGCGCAGGGCTGTTTTCCACTGGGTACACTGGGCAGTTGCCCGGGAGCCCCACTTGTCTGGAGGGCCCCATCCAGGGCCGATCCTCAGCGCTGCAATCTGCTGCCTAAGTTGACTGACTGCCGTCTAGCCAGCAACCAGTGACATCAGTCAGAGGTCGCGGCCGCCCCAGCATTCATAGCGTGCCGCGGCCACCCCAACTGCTAGTGAACAAGCTCCGTCCACCTCTGCCATGTTCTTCAGACAGCGTGGAGAGGGAGTGGAGCAGAAAGACAGCCCTTGATAGCTGGCGCTGCTTTGCTGCTGTGAGTGACACACTGTACTGCACCAGGGCGGCGGCCACAAGTCTAATGCCCTGTACACACGGTCGGACATTGATCGGACATTCCGACAACAAAATCCATGGATTTTTTCTGACTGATGTTGGCTCAAACTTGTCTTGCATACACACGGTCACACAAAGTTGTCGGAAATTCCGATCGTTCTAAATGTGGTCACGTAAAACACGTACGTCGGAACTATAAACGGGGCAGTAGCCAATAGCTTTCGTCTCTTCATTTATTCTGAGCATGCGTGGCACTTTGTGTGTCGGATTTGTGTACACACGATCGGAATTTCCGACAACAGATTTTGTTGTCGGAAAATTTTATAGCAAGCTCTCAAACTTTGTGTGTCGTAAATTCTGATGGGAAATGTGTGATGGAGCCCACACACGGTCGGAATTTCCGACAACAAGGTCCTATCACACATTTTCCGGTGGAAAATCCGACCGTGTGTACAGGGCATAACACGTGTAAGGCTGACCGCAGGTCAGCCTGTTATTGTAGGAGGAGTCAGGCTGCATAAAGCCTGCCCTCCTCCTTCTCCTTCTTGTGGTCGTAGGATCTCGTGTCGATAGGTCACTTCCGGGTTAGGGCAGGTCACGGCAGATCACTTCCTGTTTTCGGCTTGCAGGGCGGCAGCATGGTCGGCTGCAAGGTTCTCTTTTGGGTCTCTCTCCCGGTGGTCACGGTTCCGGTAGGTGTGGGCGGGTGGCATCAACGGAGGATCCACATCAGATGCCACCCGTCCCGCTCAGGTGCTGGCCTGGGCTGGAGGGGGGGGGGCTGGTAAGAGGAAGTGTTAGACGGCAGATGGGATGTAAGGAGAGAGAGAGAGTGGGATGCTCTGTCTCCTTATATGGCCAAAAGATACGGAAGACTCCCGGGGCGCTGCGATCTGAGTCTGCTTGTATACACTGCACACCCGCCCAGGTACACCACCAGTGATACCGCCAACCAGGTATTGTGTATTCTGTCTGATCGCACACAGGACTGAGCACTTACTATCAACTCCAGCATCCGTGCCTTGTACTACTGCACATGGGTTGTGTCAGTGGGCTCCGGGTGTGTGCTGCTCCGGGGCCGCCTGTCCGCTCCTTCCGATGCTGATGTGGGGGTAACCGGCCACCTGTCTGCTCCTCTCCCTGTGCAGATCCAGCTCCACGTGGGAGCCGCCATCCCGGTACTCACGCTGTGGGGGAAGGGGTTCAGCTGTTTGTTGCAAGGTATTTAATGTTTTGGTGCGGTTGGGGGTGTCTATGGTACAGTTGCAGTCAGGGCAGCCTGCGGATGCTGCCTCTTCACCTGCATGGGGCCATGTTGCTAGCACCCGGTTACCTCATGCTACGCATGTGTAAGGGTTCAGGGGTTAATTCAGGCTGTGGGGTTGTCATGACTCTTGCTCATTGCCTGTCATCTCATTATTTTCTGTGGGGGTCCTTTGGGGGCATGCAATTTACGATTTCTCATGTAATTTTTGGTTTTTCATGCGATTTACAGTTTCTCATGCATTTTACGGTTTTCTCATTCATTTTACGATTTAAATTTATGGTTTCATGCGATTTACGATTTCTTATTCATTTTACGGTTTTCATGCTATTTACAGTTCTCATGCATGTTAGTTTCGCATACAATTTACGGTTCTCGTGCATTTTACGGTTTCTCATGCGATTTATGGTTTCTCATATAATTTATGGGTTCTCATGCATTTTACAGTTTTTCAGGCATTTTTACGGTTTCATTAAAAATTACAGTTTCTCATGCATTTTACGGTTTCTCATGCATTTTACGGTTTCGCATGCATTTTACGGATTCTCGTGTTTTTTACGGTTTCTCATGTATTTTACGATTCCTCGTGCTTTTTACTGTTTCTCGTGCATTTTACACGTTTTTAATGCATTTCACGGTTTTATTAAATTACGGTTTCTCATGCATTTTTCAATCTCTCATGTTTTGTTACGGGTTCTCATGCTATTACGTTTTCTCATGCTATTTACGTTTTCTCATGCTATTTACGTTTCTCATGTAATTTACGGTGTTCTCATGAAATGTTCGATTTCTTATGTAATTTGTCACTTCTCATGCCTATTCATGTTTCTTATATTTCTCATGTTTTCCCATGTTTTTAACGTCTTACATGGTTCTCACGTTTTCCATGTTTCTTACGCTTCCCACGTTTTCCCATGCCTCTCACTTTTGTTCATGCTTACGTCTTCCCATGTTTTTCACGTCTTCCCATGTTTCTCACGTCTTCCCATGTTTCTCACGTCTTCCCATGTTGCTTTCGGGTGCTTCTCTCGTTTTCCCATGCTTCTCTAGTTTTTTCCATGTTTTTTCTTATTTTCACAGGTCTATTACGTTTCATGTCATGTGTTTTTTATGTCATGGTCTGTCATTTGTTTCACAGTGTTTGCATGCAGTTTACAGTGGTTTCATGCAATTTTTTTACAGGGTTTTCATGCAATTTTCACAGGGTTTTCATGCAATTTTCACAGTGTTTTCATGCAATTACGGTTTCTCGTGCAATGTGTCACTTCTTATGCCTTTTCATGTTTTCTTACATTCCTCATGTTTTTCTTACTTTTCTCATCTTTTCACGTTTTTTCCCTTGGTGCTCACGTTTGATTCTCTTGTTTTTCTTTGATTCTCACGTTTTCCTTTGATTCTCGTTTTCTCATGCTTCTCTCGTTTTCTCATGCTTCTCTCGTTTTCTCATGCTTCTCTCGGTTTCCCAGGCTTCTCTCGGTTTCCCAGGCTTCTCTCGGTTTCCCAGGCTTCTCTCGGTTTCCCATGTATTTTACGTTTATGTCATATGTTTATGTCATATGTTTGTCACAGCTTTTCGTTCGCTGCATTTCCGTTTGCTAGTGCTCACATTCAGGGTCTGTCACGTCTACAGATCTGTACAGGCTGAGGTTTCGTTTTTAATTGATTGTTGTCCCACAATCTTCTCGCCTGTTTTTCATACGTGCACGTTCACCATTACACATTTACTCCTACCCACCACGGTCTGTGGGTATCTTAGGCCTGAGTGTTCGTTTTTAATTTCTTGTCCAGGCGCTGCAGGTTGCTCGGGCTCACTCACTGCATACAGTAGGGGGGTGTCATCATTAGGTTCACATTCTTGCGCTATTGGTCTTGCCATTCCTGCACCCACATCATCATTGTCAGGTACCAGGGGTGTTTTGTCTTGGGGCTGGTTGTACGTAATGTTATTTGGTTGCTGTCAAACAGCTGGGTTGTTCATGTTCTACCACTGCAGATTACCCATCACGTCTATGGGTTGACAGATTGAGGTGATCGTTTTTAATTGGCTTGTTCGGTGGCAAGTCTCCTCATCTGTTCTTACGCTGTTTATGTATTTCATACAAACTCACGTCTCTCATGCAATTTACGTTTCTCATGCAGTCTACGTGTCTCATGCAGTCTACGTGTCTCATGCAGTCTACGTGTCTCATGCAGTCTACGTGTCTCATGCAGTCTACGTGTCTCATGCTATTTATGTGTCTCATGCTATTTATGTGTCTCATGCTATTTATGTGTCTCATGCTATTTATGTGTCTCATGCTATTTATGTGTCTCATGCTATTTATGTGTCTCATGCTATTTATGTGTCTCATGCAATATACGTGTCTCATGCATTTTACGTGTCTTTTGCAATTTGTTGTTTCTATGATAATCTCACTTTTATGTTTCTCTCGTTTTTCTAGGTTTTCTCATGTTTTCCCAAGGTTACTCTCGTTCTCATGTTTCTCACGCTGTTCATCAATTCACGTTCTCGTGCTACCAGGGTTTTTCATGTAGTTTGCGGTTTCTTGCAGCTTCGGTGCTTAGGCTGCTCACGGTTCATAGCTTGCATTATACATGTGTTTCGTTCTTTCACGCAGCTTACGTTCCTGGCGCAGGTTCTCAGCATGCTCACATTCTTTCGTAGTTCATGTTGCTGTCCCAGTGGCATGTCACTTACGCGGAGTAGGTTACCCAGGGGACTGGTTTTTCCCTCTTGTATGCACATAACCTTTTATTTCCTAGTTGCTTTTGGCTAGGGTTGGCAGAAGCATGGAACTATGGTAAGTCAGCATGGCAGCTCCAGCAGCTTTTACAGGCTCAGGGGGTTTACTGGATTCCGAATTTTCTCAGTCTCTAGGTCAGGATCAGTAGGCTTCCTACTTGGTTCGGTTTTTGCCCCTTTTATCTCATATCGGCATGACATTGTCAGGGCGTATCTGGTTGGACTCAGCATTTCATGTTGTTGGAGACCCCGACAGACTTTCTTTATTTGCTGCGCATTCTATAAGCAATCCTCAGGGTTCTTGAAGAGTAGCCCTCCTGCTGTGATCAGCGGACTTCTCATCATGGGTCATTTTTTCCGTGTGGTATCTATCACATTCTCATGGTCTCCTTCATGTTGGGTACCAGCTCGGTGCTCAGGGCAGGCTTATACCCGGTTTGGGTCATAAGTGATAGGAGCAGGTTCGGTGTATTTGTGCCAGGGACCCCGGCCCGTTTGGGTAGGTGGAGGTCGTCTTGTTTCTCTGGGTTTGGCCCAGATCCACTTTTTGAGATACTATAAGCGGTTGTTATTTGATAGTTTATACGTTATTTCCGTGGGCTATAATTTGGCATCATATTCATCCTACTGGTAATTTTTGCCCCCTTTCAGGCATACTGATCACTTGACCAGGGCACAACTCAGGTCTATGTTTTTGTTGCTTTTTGTTCCTTTGTTACACTATCACAGATTGACTCCGAGTACAAGTGTAAGGCTGACTGCAGGTCAGCCTGTTATTGTAGGAGGAGTCAGGCTGCATAAAGCCTGCCCTCCTCCTTCTCCTTCTTGTGGTCGTAGGATCTCGTGTCCCACCCACCCATTCCCATTTTTCTTTTCTTTTTCATTTTATTTCAATTCATACTTGGGTATGCCCCCTTTCAGGCATACTGACCACTTGACCAGGGCACAACTCAGGTCTATGTTTTTGTTGCTTTTTGTTCCTTTGTTACACTATCACAGATTGACTCCGAGTACAATGTCTACTTAAGTAAGTTCAACTTGTGCATCAAACACAGCCACTGTGTGTGCCCCTCAAAATCATCAAAAGCTGCCACTGTGCCCATCAAAAGCTGCCACTGTGCCCATCAAAAGCTGCCACTGTGCCCATCAAAAGCTGCCACTGTGCCCATCAAAAGCTGCCACTGTGCCCATCAAACTCGTGTTATATTTTCCAAACGTTGTGTTAATGTTTAAACACTGATTTTGTTGAAAGTACCAATAAATATAGCCTTATAGATAATTTGCATTTTTATTCTCGTGCGTGATTGTGTAGACAGGGCCCCAGTGCACTGTATTGCCCGGGGGCCTATAATGCTCTTAAGAGTTGGTTATACCAGAATGATGCCTGCAGGTTTAGGTATCATCTTGGTATCATTCTTTTCAGCCAGCGGTCAGCTTTCATGTAAAAGCAATCCTAGCGGCTAACTAGCCTCTAGACTGCTTTTACCTGCTTTTACAAGCAGTGGGAGGGAATGCGCCTCCCCCCACCATTTTCCATGTTTTTCTCTGGCTCTCCTGTTCCAACAGGGAATCTGAGAATGCAGCCGGTGATTCAACCAGTTGACCATAGAGCTGATCTGAGACCAGAGTGGCTCCAAACATCTCTATGGCCTAAGAAACCGGAAGCTACGAGCATTTCATGACTTAGATTTTGCCGGATGTAAACAGCGCCATTGGGAAAGCATTTTATCACACCGATCTTGGTGTGGTCAGATGCTTTTGAGGGCAGAGGAGAGATCTAGGGTCTAATAGACCCCAATTTTTTCAAAAAAGAGTACCTGTCACTACCTATTGCTATCATAGGGAATATTTACATTCCCTGAGATAACAATAAAAATGATTTAAAAAAAAAAAAAATGAAAGGAACAGTTTAAAAATAAGATTAAAAAAAAAAAAAAAAAAAAAAAAAAAAGCACCCCTGTCCCCCCCTGCTCTCGCGCAAATGCGAACGCAAGCGTCGGTCTGGCATCAAATGTAAACAGCAATTGCACCATGCATGTGAGGTATCACTGCGAAGGTCAGATCGAGGGCAGTAATTTTAGCAGTAGACCTCCTCTGTAAATCTAAAGTGGTAACCTGTAAAGGCTTTTAAAGGCTTTTAAAAATGTATTTAGTTTGTCGCCACTGCACGTTTGTGCGCAATTTTAAAGCATGTCATGTTTGGTATCCATGTACTCGGCCTAAGATCATCTTTTTTATTTCATCAAACATTTGGGCAATATAGTGTGTTTTAGTGCATTAAAATTTAAAAAAGTGTGTTTTTTCCCCAAAAAATGCATTTGAAAAATCGCTGCGCAAATACTGTGTGAAAAAAAAAATGAAACACCCACCTTTTTTATCTGTAGGGCATTTGCTTTAAAAAAATATATAATGTAATTTTCTTGCAAAAAAAAAAATAATTTTTTCATGTAAACAAAGTGTCAGAAAGGGCTTTGTCTTCAAGTGGTTAGAAGAGTGGGTGATGTGTGACATAAGCTTCTAAATGTTGTGCATAAAATGCCAGGACAGTTCAAAACCCCCCCAAATGACCCCATTTTGGAAAGTAGACACCCCAAGCTATTTGCTGAGAGGCATGTCGAGTCCATGGAATATTTTATATTGTGACACAAGTTGCGGGAAAAAGACAATTTTTTTTTTTTTTTCTTTGCACAAAGTTGTCACTAAATGATATATTGCTCAAACATGCCATGGGAATATCTGAAATTACACCCCAAAATACATTCTGTTGCTTCTCCTGAGTACGGGGATCCCACATGTGTGAGACTTTTTGGGAGCCTAGCTGCGTATGGGACCGCGAAAACCAAGCACCGCCTTCAGGCTTTCCAAGGGAGTAAATTTTTGATTTTACTCTTCACTGCCTATCACAGTTTAGGAGGCCATGGAATGCCAGGTGCCCCCCCCCCCCCCAAATGACCCTATTTTGGAAATTAGACACCCCAAGCTATTTGCTGAGACGTATAGTGAGTATTTTGCAGACCTCACTTTTTGTCACAAAGTTTTGAAAATTGAAAAAAGAAAAAAAAAATGTTTTTTTTCTTGTCTTTCTTCATTTTCTAAAACAAATGAGAGCTGCAAAGTACTCACCATGCCTCTCAGCAAATAGCTTGGGGTTTCTACTTTCCAAAATGGTGTCATTTGGAGGAGGGGGGGTTGTGTGCTATCTTGGCATTTTATGGCCTTCAAAACTGTGATAGGTAGTGAGGAGTGAAATCAAAAATGTACGCCCTTAGAAATCCTGAAGGCGGTGATTGGTTTTCGGGGCCCCGTACGCGGCTAGGCTCCCAAAAAGTCACACACATGTGGTATCCCATACTCAGGAGAAGCAGCTAAATGTATTTTGGGGTGCAATTCCACATGTGCCCATGGCCTGTGTGAGCAATATATCATTTAGTGACAACTTTTTGTAATTTTTTTTTTTTTTTTTTTTTTTTTTTTTTGTCATTATTCAATCACTTGGGACAAAAAAAAATAATATTCAATGGGCTCAACATGCCTCTCAGTAATTTCCTTGGGGTGTCTACTTTCCAAAATGGGGTCATTTGGGGGGGGGGGTGTACTGCCCTGCCATTTTAGCACCTCAAGAAATGACATAGGCAGTCATAAACTAAAAGCTGTGTAAATTCCAGCTATAACTTTTGCGCAAACCAATAAATATACGCTTATTGACATTTTTTTTACCAAAGACATGTGGCCGAATACATTTTGGCCTAAATGTATGACTAAAATTGAGTTTATTGTATTTTTTCTATTACAAAAAGTAGAAAATATCATTTTTTTTTTTTCAAAATTTTTGGTCTTTTTCTGTTTATAGCGCAAAAAATAAAAATCGCAGAGGTGATCAAATACCATCAAAAGAATGTGGGAAGAAAAGGACGCAAATTTTGTTTGGGTACAGCATTGCATGACCGCGCAATTAGCAGTTAAAGCGACGCAGTGCCAAATTGTAAAGTGCTCTGGTCAGGAAGGGGGTAAATCCTTCCGGGGCTGAAGTGGTTAAAGTGAAAAAAAAAAAGTGAAATATTCCTTTAAATATCGTACCTGGGGGGTGTCTATAGTATGCCTGTAAAGTGGCGCGTGTTTCCTGTGCTTAGAACAGTCCCTGCACAAAATGACATTTTTAAAGGGATAAAAATCTTTAATGTAATGTCGGGTCCCGGCAATATGGATGAAAATCAGTGAGACAAACAGCATGGGTACCACCCCCAGTCCATTACGAGGCTCTTTGGGTCTTGTATGGATATTAAGGGGAAGCCCGCACCCAAAGTAAAAAAAGGAAAGGCGTGGGGCCCCCAGGCCCTATATACTCTAAACAGCAGTATACAGGCGGTGCAAGACAGGGACTGTAGGTTTGTTAAGTAGAATCTGTTTGTAATTTTGAACGGGTACATTTTTAAAGTGTAGCTCCAGCCAAAAAATCTATTTTAAGCTTTTTGGAAAACATAGGGAAGGGTTATCACCCCTGTGAGATTTGTTTTGCTGTCTGTGCACCTCTTCAAAAGATTTCACCTCACTTTCTTCCCCAATGACAAATGTTTTTTGACAATTTGGGGTTTTTAGTGAAACAAGGATTGTTGATAAAGCATCAGTGGAGAGGAGACATGTTTTTCCCATATTAACTCTTACAGGAGAGGGGTAGATTTCATCTCACTTCCTGTTGTCTCCTTCCGTTTGCAAGTAGGAGTCATTTGTAAGTTGGATGTTTGAAAGTAGGGGCCTGCCCTATATACTCTGCAGAAATTGGGGCCTTAGGTGTTGGTGTTGCCACAACACTGTAAGTCCTCACAGTTACTCTTGGCGGGTGCTGGAATGGGCCTTGCTGTGAAATATTAAATCAAGAATTGTAATTACATGCACCTGTTGAACAGGGGCAGAAAAATTGGGCCTTTGGTGGTGGTGCTGGTGCCACAACACTGTAAGTCTTCACAGTTACTCTTGGTGGGCGCAGAAACGGGCCCTGCTGTGAAATATTAGATCAAGAATTGTAATTACATGTCCCTGTTGAACAGGGGCAGAAAAATTGGGCCTTAGGCACTGGTGCCACAACACTGCAACCCCTCACAGATACTCGTCTCTAGTTGGAGCGCAGGAACGAGCCCTCCTGCAAAATATTGCATCTAAAATTGTAACTACACGTCCCTGTTAAACGGGCTGAAAAATTGGGCCTTAGGTGCTGGTGCCACAACATTGCAACCCCTCACAGATACTCTAGTTGGAGTGCAGGAACAAGCCCTGCTGCAAAGTATTGCATCAAAAAATGTAATTACACCTTCCTGTTAAACAGGGTCTGAAAAATTGGGCCTTAGGCACTGGTGCCACAACACTGCAACCCCTCACAAATACTCTAGTTGAGCGCAGCAACGAACCCTCCTTGCAAAATATTGCATCAAAACTTGTAATTACACGCCCCTGTTAAACAGGGTCTGAAAAATTGGGCCTTAGCCACTGGTGGCGGCGCCCAGAACCAAAAATATTCTTACAAGCTATCAGCATGATCATTGAGGAGGAAGAGGATAGTCACTCAGCATAACTGGATAGTCACTCAGCATCAGCATAGCCAGTCTTGAAGGGATTTTACATTTCAAAAAAAAATATTCAGTTACATCAGCATTAGGTGCTTGGTAGCTGGTGGTGATCCAAGACTGATTCATTTTTATGAAGTTCAGTCAAACAACCGAGTCAGTGGACAGGCGCACCCTGTGATCGGTTACAGAGCCTCCAGCAGCACTGAATGTGCGTTCCGAAAGAACACTGGATGCAGGACAGGCCAGTAGCTCAATTGCATACTGTGCAAACTCTGGCAAGTGATCCATCCTCAAGACCCAGTAACCCAGAGGATTTTCGGTGGGAAAGGTGTCCAAGTCAGATCTTGCCCCTAGGTATACCTGTACCATGTAACACAGACGCTGGCGATGGTTGCTGGAAACGATCATACCTTGGGGCTGTGGACTAAAAAATTGTCTGAACGCATCAGTCAGATGGCCACCATCTCCACCACTCCTTCTTTGACTGACCGAGGCTTCAGCAACACGTTGTCCAGGAACAGGAGTTTGTAACCTCCCAGTCTCTGGGAACGCGTTGCACAGACCTTTCTGCAAGGCCTACCGAAGATGTTTCATCCTCTGCTCCCTCTACGATGGCAAGATAAGGTCCGCAACCTTACCCTTGTAACCTGGATCAAGGAGGGTTGCCAGCCAGTAACGATCCCTCTCCTTGATACCACGAATACGAGGATTCTTCCGCATGCTTCGCAGGATCAGGGAGGCCATGCAGCGTAGGTTTGCTGAGGCATTCGGTCCGATCACTAAGGGGTCACTAAGGATGACATGATCCGCAGCCACCTCCTCCCAGCCAGGTACAAGTCCATGGGTTTCTTGGGAATGTAAATGATCTCTTGAAGACTGCTGCTGATGCTGAGTGCCATGCTCCACCTCCATGCTGACACAATCCTCCTCCTCCTCGTTCTCTTCTTGTGTGATCGGCGGACATGCAGGAACACTGTCTGGATAAAGGGGCCTTGAGAGCTAAGGAAGTCCTCCTCTTCCTGCCTCTGTTCTGCCTCAAGTGCCCTGTCCATTATTCCACGCAGTGTGTGCTCCAACAAGCGGACAAGGGGGACAGTGTCACTGATGCATGCACTGTCACTGCTCACCATCCTCGTGGCCTCCTCAAATGGTGACAGGACAGTGCATGCATCCCTGATCATGGCCCACTGGCGTGGGGAAAAAAAATCAAGCTCCCCTGACCCTGTCCTGGTACCATAGTCGCACAGGTACTCATTGATGTCCCTCTGCTGCGTGTGCAGCCGCTGCAGCATGGCCAACGTTGAGTTCCACCTGGTGGGCATGTCACAGATTAGGCAGCTCTTGGGCAAGTTAAATTCCTTTTGGAGGTCAGCCAGCCGAGCACTGGCATTATATGACTGGCGGAAATGCACACAGACTTTCCTGGCCTGCCTCAGGACATCCTGTAAGCCCGGGAACCTGCCCAAGAACTGCTGCACCACCAAGTTAAGGACGTGAGCCAAACAGGGCACATGGATCAGTCGGAGGGCAGAGAGGAGGTTGGTGCCATTGTCGCAAACCACCATTCCTGGCTGAAGCTGGCGTGGCGTCAACCAAGTCTGAGCCTGCCCCTGCAGAGCTGACAGAATCTCTGCCCCAGTGTGGCACCTGTCCCCCAAGCACACCAGCTCAAGCACTACATGGCATCTTTTGGCCTGCATACTTGCATAGCCCTTTGAACGCTTACGGAGCACCGCTGGTTCCAAGGACAAAATCACAGGAAGAGGCCATGGAGGAAGAAGAAGAGGAAGGGGTTGAAGAGAGAGGTGTGGCAGAATCACCAGTAGTAGCATTTTGAGGTGTGGTGGCGGAACAATCTCCAACACTACTGCACCTTGTCCTGCATCATTCCCAGCTGCCAGAAGAGTCACCCAATGCACCGTGAAACATAGGTAACGTCCCTGTCCATGCCTGCTGGACCATGAGTCAGCAGTAATATGCACCTTACCGCTGACCACCCTGTCCAGCGAGGCCAAGACATTGCCTTCCACATGCCGGTAGAGAGCCGGAATCGCCTTCCATGAGAAAAAGTGGCGTTTGAGAACCTGCCACTGAGGAACCGCGCATTCCACAAACTCACAGAAGGGGGCAAAGTCTACCAACTGAAAAGGCAGCAGTTGAAGTGCTAGCAATTTAGCCAAGCTAGCATTCAACCGCTGGGCATGTGGATGGCTGGGAGCGAACTTCTTTCGGCGGTGCAGCAGCTGGGGCAGGGAAATTTGCCTGGTACAATCTGACGTCGGTGTACCGATAGCAGATTGCCCGCAAGTACTTGGCTGTGACACACCTAATTCTACACCTTTATTCCTCTCAGTGCAGGTCTCAGAGAGGACTGAAGGTATAGTGGGGTTGGAGATCCCAGCTGATGAGGAGCAAGGAGAGGTCCTCTTTGTTCTTTGGTATGGGTCTTTTAGGTACGCTTGCCAACGAACTGCATGGCAGGTCAACATATGTCTGGTCAAGCATGTGATGCGCAAGCGGGTGATGTTTTGGCCACACGAGATACGCTTGAGACATATGTTGCAAATAGCAGCGGTGGGATCTTACGCACTTGGCTCAAAAAAGGCCCACACCAAAGAACTTTTGGAATAACACACAGAGACAATAGCACCCTGCACATGTGGAGCTCTGCGTTATGATGCAGTCGGTGTGCTGCCCTTAAGCTGGCCCCTGGAGGGCATCCTGCCTCGTTGGTGATGTGCCTCCTCCTCTCTCCTATCAGGCACCCACGTGGAGTCAGTGACCTCATCATCCCCTCCCTCCTCATCACTGGATCAAAGCTGGCAGTATGCTGCAGCTGGGGGAAAATGACTGCCAGATTGCTGTCCTTCTTGGGCACCCCTCTGGGCTCACTGTCAGATAAGGGTACTCACCGAGGCCGAGATGCTGAGAGCAGTAACCTCTTGCGACTAAGCGCACTCCATTCCTGAAGATGGTACAGGGGGTGAAGGGCACAAAGAGGCACGAGTCACCAGCAGGCTGGGCAGGCCTTGCGTGAAGGTCACCAGCAGGGAGACAGCTGTGCAGGACTGGAAGATGCTGAAGCTCAAGAAGGAAGATGAACAGATAATCCCAACAACAGGCCGGGGGTCAAACACTGATGACTAGTAAGAGTCTCTTAGACAGGCAAAAACAGTCTGGTGCAAAGGACTGTTAGCAGGTCTGTCAGCAGGCTGATGACTTAGTACTGAAGATTCATAGGAAAGTCCGTAAACAGGCCGAGGGTCAAATACAGGTAACTGGGGGCAAAGTCTGTGAGCAAGCCAGGTGTCGAGCACTGAAGAAAATAGCACAGTCCAGGAGCAGGCTGAGGGTCAATCACTGGAGACAGGAAGCAATATCCGTAGACAGGCCAAGGGTCAAACACAGGAAGCAAGTGGAGAAGTCCAAGAGGCAAGCCGAGGGTCAGATGCAGAAAGAGATCAGAGCAGGTCAAGGTCAATCTGGGTCACAACAGGTAATCAAGAATCAGGATACAAGCAGGAAACACACGGAGAGCTGAAAGACAAACCAGCAATCTGGTCATGGCACAGAGTGGCTTTATAGGCCAGTGGAAGGCTCATGTTGTGCACGCGCTACTGCGTACGTTGTTCCGCTGAATCGGGCACGTGCATTGGCCATTTCGCTGAATTGCACACACATTAACCGTTTAGCTGAATTGCGCACGTGCATTAGCCGTTTAGTTGTATTGTGCCCAGGAATGCGCCAGAGTGCCGCTCTACCGCGCATGTGCGAAGGAAGGCAGCGATATTGGCGAGACTGGTACTTTCTTCTTTCCTGACACTCAAGTTACTGCCTTCCCCTAGCTGAGTACCATCGTTGGAGCCTTCAAAACGCTGGGCATCCTCCTGGAGCATGTACCCAACACTGGTCAAACAGTTTGGGGGACTCCTCAGGAGGACATGGTGGGACTAGGGAAGGAGTGACTGATGCCGTTGAGCCGAGGGAAGAGGCCGCATTGGCAGCTGCTTTGCCAGACAACGTACCCTGAGCCTGGGTGAGGGAGGATGAGGAGGATGAGGACGGTCTTCCGCATGTTGTGGCTCAACACGGCCAGCTGCCGAAAAAAAAGGACAAGCGCTTCCCACGGCCACGTGCTGATGAGGATGCACCATGTCCACGACCAGCACTGTTGCCTCTAGACACAGAGCCTGCTTGCGCCTCTTTTATTGCCTTGTGACTGTTTGCCTCTCCTTGTTGGCCTTCCAGACATACTATTGGCCTGCACTGCAGTGAGATGTAGCTGCATAAAACTGGGATGTGTGTATGTGTGTGTATATGTATATATATATATATATATATATATATATATATATATATATATATATATATATATATATATATATATATTGATTATACAGCAGCTAGCAGAATGCCTGCCTGTGGTATTAATAGGATCAGAAGAAACACACCAGCACTTGTCTTTAGGTTGCTATAGGTGCAACTGTGCAGGGTACACAGTACACTAACTGTAAATACTTCAAGAGCCTGCCTGTGCTATTAATAGGATCAGAAGAAGCACACAAGAACTTGTCGTCAGGTAGCTATAGGTGCAACTGTGCAGGGTACACAGTAAACTAAATGTAAATACTTCAAGAGCCTGACTGTGCCATTAATAGATTCAGAAGAAGCACACAAGCACTTGTCTTCACGTAGCTATAGGTGCAACTGTGCAGGTTACACAGTACACTAACTGCAAATACTTCAAGAGCCTGCCTATGCTATTAATAGGATTAGAAGAATAACACAAGCACTTCTCTTCAGGTAGCTATACTGTAGGTGCAACTGTGCAGTGTACACAGTACACTAACTGTAAATACTTCAAGAGCCTGCCTGTGCTATTAATAGGATCAGAAGAAGAACACAAGCACTTGTCTTCAGGTAGCTATACTGTAGGTGCAACTGTGCAGGGTACACAGTACACTTAAGCCCCGTACACACGGTCGGATTTTCCGATGGAAAATGTCCGATCGGAGCGTGTTGTCGGAAATTCCGACCGTGTGAGGGCTCCATCGGACATTTTCCATCGGATTTTCCGACACACAAAGTTTGAGAGCAGGCTAAAAATTTTCCGACAACAAAATCCGATCGCGTCAATTCCGACCGTGTGTGGCCAGTTCTGACACACAAAGTGCCACGCATGCTCAGAAGAAATTCTGAGACGGAACAGCTCGGTCTGGTAAAATTAGCGCCCGGAATGGATACAGCACTTTCGTCACGCTGCAATGTAAAAAATGGTTTAATACAGCGCACTCTCTTCTTCTTCTTTATAATGTGAGAAGAATGAAGTAGTTTTGCTGCTCATATTCACACAGACTTCTCACAAACTTATTTCTTTATTATTTATCGGGATTCCCTCCAATATATTTTGATTTGTCACATCTGACAAAATAATTTTTGGGTTGTTTTCTTTTTTTTTTTTTTTTTTTTAAAGGCTGTTTTTTGGGGTTTTTTTAGGTTTGTATTTTTTTCCAAGGCTGATCTTTGTTTTATGTTGTTGTTTTTAGTTTTACTCCATAATATTTTTGGGTATGTTTTGTGTGTCAAGTTACCACAACACCATTGATATCTTATATTATTTAATCTCAAGAAGGTTGCTTGGTGTTGGTGTCCCTTGTTAATTTCACATTGTATTTTTGAAATGTACCTGAATCCTCACAAACAAACTGTCCTTTTTGAAGGAAAACACACATAGGCAGGTATAATTGAAACAAAAAATCCTTTATTAAGGGCTCAGAACCAAACAAAGAGGGAGGCAACGCTGGAGAAACAGCAGAAATTGGCGAAGCCTTGGACCCCCAGGGCAGACCTCAGGCCACCAATTTTGATGTTAAAGAATTGATGAATCCTTGTCTAAGGGAGTGCAGTCTGGTCCAGAAGTCCCAGAGATCCGGAAAGCAGCAGATGACATCTATGTCCCCAGGCTGTGGTACTACAAGAGGCTGCATCTTTTGCCAGACCAGACTGGACCCAGGTCATCACTTTCTGGTCTTCTTTACACGCTTCCTTCCCGGCTGTGGCTCTGGTGTTGGAGGTGTGGCAGGAGGAGGAGTAGGACCTGGAGGAGGAGGAGTAGTAGGACCTGGAGGAGGAGTAGTAGGACCTGGAGGAGGAGGAGGACCATGTGTGAGGTCACAAATGTGGGTAGCAGATGTTATTTGGCCCCTCAACCCCTTATTGAGAGCTTCCAAAATTAAGGACTCACACAGGAGTCGTTGGCCCTCCTCCATCTGCAGCATTTTGCAGGCAGTTATGCAAGCAAAGTCCTCCTCCACAGTGTGGGGGGTTCTCAGGGCCTCTGTAGCCTTCCAAAAGAGGCCTATGGCAGCCTCATCCAGGGTACTCCTCTTCTTGCCACTTTGTCTTTGCAGGTGTAGGGGAGGGACCTGGATATCAGGCAGCCTGCTTTGCCCAGCCACCACCTGGCTGAGACTTCCCTGTGTATGAAAAAGGGACATGGTTGTAGTTTTTGCTTCATCAATCACAATCATAAATTAGCACTCCAAACTAACATCTAGTTAACATCATTGATTGGACAAGCAGAAATATTTAGAGAAATGCTATACCTGGTTCAATCTGGGCTCCTCCACATGTTGCTGCCTGGAAGGCCCAGGTTGGGCGTCAGAAGCCTCAGCTGGGGGGGAAGGAAGTGTGGAAGGAAGATTGGAGAGTGCTGGCCTGGGTTCAGTCTGACCTGCCAGAAAATTCAGCCTATCATAGTACCACAGCCTGGGGACATAGATGTCATCTGCAGGTCCGGATCTCTGGGAATCCTGGACCTTCTTGTGCTCCCTTAGATAAGTGCTCCTCAGGCCACCAATTAGGATCTTCAAATAGGTCATGTCTGCCGTGGGGATCACCGTCTTCACAAATTCCAGCAATTGATCCAGCGCTGCCTTCCTCTTTGTTTTGTTTGGTTCTTATAATGTGGGTGGTTTATCTGCCACAGACAAGGCAGCTCCCTGAACATATCAATGAAAATTTCCATAAAGTCGTTATCTTTCAAGATATCGATTTTCACTGCAAGACAAAACACAAGACAAACCTTAATGTCAGGCAAAACTCTACTAATCTTGTTACAATATAGTCCTCAATCTGGAAGCAGTATAGGCCCAAGTTTGGCTCTTACCTTCGTTATCACGATCGGCGCCTCCGATACTCCTTCCTCCGCTCACAGATCATACGTACTACGCACGCGTGTTACGCTTTATACACACTGCGCATGCGTGTAACTCCGCCTGCCCCTGACGTTCTTTCTAGTCTATTCCCCGCCCCTTTTCGTTCGGCGCAGTGGGGGAAGAGCACATGGCGGAGTCAGAGCAGGTGCGTGCTAATTACAGCAACGAGATGGAGGAGGAGGAGGAAAGCCCGGAGCCGGAAACGTCTGGTTTCAGAAGGAGACGATTTAAGGCACCAAATATGTCCTTTGGGGAGATGTTGGAGATGGTTGACATCCTGAAGAGGGCTGACTATGATGTAAAGTATGGACCTTACCCCAACCCCAATGTCCGAAAGGCCAAGATCATGGAGAAAGTGGTCAAAAGTCTGCACCGGAATTTCGGGGTACGTCGATCGAAAGATCAGCTCAGGAAGCGGTGGTCGGACCTCAAATTTAAGAGAACACGAGCAGTACAGAAAGATCCGGAGAGTGCTGCAAAAAAGTAAGTAGTTGTGCTGTGTTCCTATTCTTTTTGTGTTTATTACGTTCGTGCTGCTCCATGTGCTTTTCTGAACTGTTGTACAGTTTAAAATGGCAACTTTCATGTTCATGGGCACATTATTCGTTCGAATCAAATATTTTTATTTCGGCCTATAAAACACCATTGTTTTGGCCATATGCATTTGACCACATTTTTTAGGGCCTACTTGTCTGAAAATAATTTGGTTGTGTAGATGGGTTTGTTACTAGAATGAAATGCAAACTAGATTCTGTGTAAGGAGAGGACACTCAGCAGCTGTTTACACATCTGGACACTAGAGCACTAGTGTGGGACACAAGAACACCCTTTTTATTAGGGGGCTCACACAGGTGCTCCAGTGTATACTATAGGGGGGTCTCCATCTGTGAAGCTTGTACAAAACAGGTAAAGTATTGAAGTTTGACAAAGGACCCAAAAAATTCGACATCTTGGAACTCTGCCAAAATCGACAATTGCACCCCACTTCCAAGCAATGTTTCATATTTATAGTTCTGCCATCAAATATCTGTGTGCTAAGTATACCATTTTTTTTCACATAGGGGAGAAAAGACTCAGAGGACACCCCTCATCCGAGGAGACCAGAGACCCCCTACCTCTGGAAGAAGGGGAAATACCCCAAAGACAAGAAGAGCAGGAGGAGGAAGAAGACGTGGTGGAACTAGTCAAACAGGTGAGTGTCTGGAACCACAGGCTCAGGTAAGAGATGGATGCCGGCATATTTATAATACATGTTTTTTTTTTTGGTTTCTATCTTTTTAGGTGATCGTGATGTTGTGGATCCAGATCCTTTCACCTCGGAAAGTGCCCAGATCCTGATTGCGGAGATCATGGGGTGTAAACATCACGAAAAACATCAATGATGTTATTAAAAAAAATAAGAACATCATTGATGTTTTGGGGAGAGTTTAAAACCCCTCCAAAGCCCTTTCTTTTATGGTGTGCTACAATTTTAAAATTTTTTGTCGAATTCTAGAAAAGCCAAATTTTGAAGAGGCACAGTGTGTCAACATGTGCTATCTGCCATCACGGGAGATCAATGGACGTGTTTTGGCGGTGCAACCCCTTCCTCAATAATAAAGTAGCCGAGAGGAAGGGGTTGCTCCCCCAAAACACGTCCCTTGATCCCCCGTGATGGCAGCTAACACATGTTGACATTCGTAAATTGGTGCGCATGTTCAAAATTTGGCTTTTCCTGGGGTGACTTCACCCCATCTGAACGCAATATCAAACACAGTTCCTAAATACTCATGTCTGATATTGCCTTCAAGTTCTACCTAATGTGAACTTTGTAAGTTCAAGATTTGTGTCTTGTTGGTTTGAAACATGCCTGTTTTATCTGAAATGGACATTTCTACTTTTTCTAATGCCACCACAAAAATTCTTATACAACAAACATGTTGGTTTGTTTTAAAAACCTTGTCAAAATGCACATGTGATTGTGCTGGTATTAAAAAGATTGTTAATCAAGAATGCGTGGATATTGTCTCAACGCTACAACACTTTTGTGGTGCTCTAATTGCTGCTTTCTGTGACAATGGGTGTTATTTCCTAAGGGCAAATCCACTTTGCACTCCAAGTGCAGTTTCAAGTGCACTTGGAGTGCAAAGTGTCTTTGCCTTTAGTAAATAAAACCCAACAGTGCTTTGTAAGGTTACACAATTACGCCATTTTCAGAACTCACCACATTTCTGTCAGGGTCAGCTAAAACAAACACAAGCAGTAAATGTCACCAAAGATTTGCTTAATTATTTTTTTTTATTTGATAAAGGTTTCAGACATTGTCTGGCATATTGATAGCCCCCCTACCCGCAAAGAATTCAAGGTATCTTAGCCGGACATCACGGGCACTCAGGGAGGGCAAGCCAGGATGGCCACTTTCAAGCGCCGTCAGGGTTGGTTCATTTTGAATTCCGGCTTCAGGCCCAACTGAGCCAGCATAGTTGGCAGAATGTTGCCGTAAAAAGTTGTGTAGAACACAGCACGCCAGCATAATGTGATTCAGTTTGTACTCCGCCATATGTATGGGTGTAAGAAATAGGCGGAACCGGCTGGCCATGATTCCAAACGTGTTCTCCACCACTCTTCTGGCTCTGGCCAGCCAGTAATTAAAAACCCTCTGGTCCGGGGTGAGGGTCCTCATAGGGAATGGCCGCATAAGATGGTCCTCCAGCGCAAAAGCTTCATCCGCAATGAAGACGAATGGGAGTCCTTCCACATTGTCTTCTGGAGGTGGCAAGTCCAAGCTGCCATTCTGGAGAAGCCTGTAGAACTCCGTCTGGGCGGTGACTCCACCATCAGACATCCAGCCATTCTTCCCCACGTCCACATACAGGAACTCATAATTAGCCGACACCACCGCCAACATCACAATACTATTGAACCCCTTATAATTATAATAGTACAACCCCGAGTTGAGTGGTGGGACGATGTGGACGTGTTTTCCATCAATTGCCCCTCTGCAGTTAGGAAAGTCCCACCGCTGGGCAAAGTGGGAGGCCACAGTCTGCCATTCCTGTGGCGTGGAAGGAAACTGTTGATGAAAAAAAAAAAAATTAGTCTTTTTGCACATTAAAACATGGAAAGCAGATTAGACACAAACATTCTTAGCCAACATCAAGATAACATTTCTTAATGGGAATTTTTAAACACCAAAGTATAAGGTACACCTATCACATCCCCCCCCCCCTCCCCTCTCCTGGGCCATTTCTAACATTATATGGGGGGAGCTCTTGGGCAGGTAATCCTCTCCACTTTATTGAGAGATGAATGCCAAAATAATGTGTATTACTTTGAACAGCCCCTCCTTAGTTACACTATTGGCAGCCCACTGGACAGGTAAGAAGTGTCATAATACAAAGATATAAATACACATTGTACACATTTGAGCACAATTGGACATTCTGCTATTACCTATCAAGATAATAATAGGATACAAAAACTTTAAACAGTACCATTTGAAAGTATACAGGCAGGCCCTTGCACTACATGCTTTGGGGAATTCATCCATACATCTGAGCACAGAAGAGTTGTATGGGTTTGGCAAAGTCAGCAGATAGATGATTGAGGATAGATAGAGAATTGGTATCAGTTGACTTAGCAGTTGGTGGAGGGAGGGTTCCAAATGATTTGGGGACCCCTAAAAAAAGCCTCTGGCACTCTGCCTGAATTTAAATTACAAATCACATTTAAAAACATTTTAGGGGGTGTTTGGGGTAAAAACTACTATGGAGCTGATAAAATACATTGTTAACTGACTACATGAGGTGAATATAGGGCCAGGAGAGCATGCTGGGGAGGTAAGTGAAGGCAAATATGTATGAAGGAGCCAAAAAAAAATAATTACATAAAAATCCAGCATGCATGAGGACAAAGGGGACATTCACAGCATATTACAATCATGATAATTAGGGAATGAGGAAAGAAATACAATATATTATCAAACATTAAATACAATAAAATGTGATATTAAAGGATAAATCTTACCTTAATATACTCCTTCTGCAGGACCTGAATGATGGCAGAACAGGTCTTCGGGATAATGATTCCCAGAGCCTGGGGGGCGATGCCTGTCGAGAACTTGAGGTCCTGCAGACTTCTCCCTGTCGCCAAGTACCGCAGGGTGGCGACGAGCCTCTGCTCCGGAGTGATGGCTTGCCTCATGCAGGTATCCTGCCTGCTAATATAAGGGGTCAGCAAAGCCAACAAACGGTGAAAAACGGGGTCCGTCATCCTGAGAAAGTTCCTGAAATCATCAGGATTATTCTCACGGAGCAAAGGCATATGACAGAACAGGTCACGCTGAAGCAACCAATTCTTGGTCCATGAACTCTTCCCCACCCTGTTCATGGGCTGGACTTGTGTCAAGGTCAGGACCCCAACACCAAGCCCCCGCACAGCACGAACTAGGCCTTATTTGGGGGGGAGGGCTTATATTGAAGCCATCACCGACAATCATGCTAGGTCTTATTTTAGAGGAAATGGGGTATATATATATATATATATATATAACACCTGGGATGCATATATATATATATATATATATATATATATATATATATATATATATATATATATATATATATATATATATATATATATATATATATATATATATATATATATATATATATATATATATATATATATATATACACAATACCCTGTAAGTGCAGCTAACTGACTCGACCTGCCTACTCCATCTAACTTAAATAAAATGACACTGTCTCTCTGTCTATCTATCTCTCTCCGCCGCCACAACACACTACACAAGGCCGCTACGCAGGCGGCCTTATATAGTGTGGGGCGTGTACTAAACCCCCTAAGCCATAATTGGAGAAAGCCACCCTGGCTTTGGCCAATTACGGCTCTCTGTACAGACTGCGCTGTGATTGGCCAAGCATGCGGGTCATAGTGCACGCTTGGCCAATCATCAGCCAGCAATGCACTGCGATGCCGCAGTAAATTATGGGCCGTGACGCGCCACTCGAATTTGGCGCGAACGGCCCATATCGTTCACAATTCAACTCGAAGTCGAAGCTCATCCCTACTCCTGATGTTTAGCCACTTTCCAACCAGTGTCATTAATACAGTGACAGTGCATATTTTTAGCACTGATCACTGTATTAGTGTCACTAAAAAGTGTCAGTTAGTGTTCAACTGCCCACCGCAATATCGCAGCCTCGCTATAATTAGCTGATCACCGCCATTACTAGTAAAAATAAATAAATAAGTAAATATATCACATAGTTTGTAGACGCGATCACCTTTGCGCAAACTAATCAATATATGATTATTGGTATTTTTTTATCAAAAATATGTAGTAGATTATATATTGGCCTAAATTGATAAAGAAATCAGATTTTTTTTTTTTTTTAATTTATTGGATATGTTTTATAGCAGAAAGTTAAAACTATTGTTTTTTTGTTTTTTTTTTTTTCTAAATTGTCTTTGTTTTGTTTATAGCGCAAAAAATTAAAACAGGTGATCAAATACCAGCAAAATAAAGCTCTATTTGTGGGGGAAAAAAAAGGACATAAATTTTATTTGGGTACAGCGTTACACAACTGTGCAATTGTCAAAGTAATGCAGTGCCGTATCGCAAAATATGGCCTGGTCATAAAGGGGGGTAAATCTTGCAGAGTTAAAATGGTTAACGGAATTTTTCATTTTGCATAGCGCAATAAAAAACCCCTCTCTAACTCCTCCTACTGTGCAGAGTTTTTTTAAACCTGTAATGCACAGAGTCTGTCACCGATATATGGCTGCCAATTCGGACTACAATGCCCATGATTCTACTCAGGGCCACCTTTAACGCAGGGCAAAAGGGACAGCTGCCCAGGGCCCAGTTATTGTTGTGGGGCCTGAAGCAGCAGCCCCTTGAGCCCGCGCCAGTTTTGCCATAGATCTGACATTCTACCTGCCACAGTGACGCTGCTAAAGTCCCATCTCCTGGCTCCTGCTGCTGCCGACAATAGTGGTTAGTTGCTGGGACCGCCCCCTGTCTAGCAACCAACCACGTGGCTAATCTGACTCCGACTCTGCCCCTGCATTCAGTGGAGAACTTTCTTATGCAGTCCTGGCTGTTGCCACACCTCCATGTTAACCCTGCAGCTGTCAGTGGTGGTTGGTTGCTAGGTTACGACCACTCAGCATCTAGCAACCAACCATATGGTTTGTCTGACTCCGCCCCCGCCCACCGTGTTCAATGGATGAGCACAGGATTTCCTGTTCCAGACTGGGCTGCTGCGACTATTGCCATTGCCACATGGTTTGCCTGACACTGCCCTTCCACCCCTCAGTGTTCATTGAAGGAACACGGGGCTTCTCCCTGCAGACCTGGCTGCTGCTGCAGCTGCCAGTCCATTGCCAGCTCAGTGAACTCAAGGAAGGTAAGGAAAAGCTCTGATTTATTTTAGAGGAGGAGCAGCAGCAGCTCTGGAGTCCCTGATATAAGAAGGAGGGGATCCTGATGAAGGGGGGAAATGTATGGACCCTGATGTAAGGAGGATGGATCTGAGGACCCTAATGTAAGGGGGGAGGCTCTCTGGGGACCCTGATGTAAAGGGGGGGGGCCTGGTGACCCTGATGTATGGAGGGGGCCCTGGGGATCCTAATGTAAGGAGGGGACTCTGGGGACCCTGATGTAAGGAGGGGGGCTCACTGGGGACCCTGATTAAAGAGGGGGCTCTCTGGGGACCCTGATGTAAGTAGGGGCTCTCTAGGGACCCTGATGTAAAGAGGGGGCTCTCTGGGGACCCTGATGTAAGGAGGGACTATCTGGGGACCCTGATGTAAGGAGGAGGCTCTCTGGGGACCCTGATGTAAGGAGGAGGCTCTCTGGGGACCCTGATGTAAGGAGGAGACTATCTGGGGACCCTGATGTAAGGAGGAGGCTCTCTGGGGACCCTGATGTAAGGAGGAGACTATCTGGGGACCCTGATGTAAGGAGGAGGCTCTCTGGGGACCCTGATGTAAGGAGGGGACTATCTGGGGACCCTGATGTAAGGAGGAGGCTCTCTGGGGACATTGATAAAGGAAGGTGGGCTCCCTGGGGACACTGATAAAGGAAGGGGGGCTCTGGGGACCCTGATGTAAGGACGGGGGCTCGGGTGACCCCAAAGTAAGGAGGGGGCACTGGGGACCTCGATATATAGAGAGAATAACTCTGGGAATCCTGATTTAAGTTTGGGGGCTCTAGGGACCTTAATACAAGGAAGGTCAGAAACCATCAGCTGCTCATGGTCATAGCTGACGTGATGCGTCAGAGCTAGGGGAGGGGCCGGATAGTGGCGCCAGCAAGAGCAGACGGAGGTGGCCCGGGTGAACCAACGGGAATAGTGCGGTGTGAGAGAACGCACTAGTTCCCGGCAGGTGGAAACCTCACAGCACTCCAACAGCAGGAGATGGTCTTGAGCGGACAGGGACAGATGGAGCGGAGGGACCCGGTGCTGGTTTAAGGAGTGGAGGATTGCACAGTGAACCTGTCCGGATCGCCAGAGTCCGCCCACCCACATCACCCCCTCCAGTACCTTCTCCCTCATCCCGCGATCCCCCCACCAGAGCGCTCATGACCAGAGCAGGAGTAAAAGAGCAACCGGCACTTTCATTGGGAGTGTGGAGCAACAAGCCGACCAGGACGTCTCTGAAGCTTTGCAAACTACACTGAAACCAGTAAATGGACTGATTGGAGCAGCTTCGGCTGATAGGAGTCAACAGACAGAGAAAGGAAACCGGGATTGCCATACACACTCAGGTATGAACCATCGCTATCATATTTAAAGTCATTCCAGATTAAGGTGTCCCAGGACTATCCTAGTGGAACCGGTTATCACAGACACAGACTAATTAAAGCACGATCTGGTTATCAAGTGGCGCAGAACAGAGGCAAATTGTGTATCACCTTGCAGCCACTGAATGGAGAAACTGATCCCAAAAGAGTGCTCTAAATTTAAAAACTGCTTCTTTTGTTTAGTTTGTGCCTTATAATTCTGCAATATGACGGTTCTATATACCAACCTGCCAGATAAAGTACAATAAGTGGAACTGTGTCAGATTCAGACTCATATCGTGGATACTGTTTTTGAGGTCATAGAATCCAGAAGAGCGTTTTAAGTTTCAGAACTGTTTCCTTCTTGCAGCGATACCTTGGATTTTCCTACATTAGCTTCCCTTCTGTCAGAAGAAAGGGAGATAAAGGGAAGGAAATAAGGGATGACAGTAGGGATTGTTCCGCCAGCATAATTCAACCCAGAAGAGGTTTTATGTAAAAGTTTGGTTTCCTTTCTTTCTCTTACAGCTGATGTTGTGAAAATTGCCCTGTGATTCCCCTATACACCAATTGCATTTAAAGCTCCTGTTGAGTATTAAGTGGAAGCAATCCCGTTTGACATAGTGCTGCTAAAGGACTGAGGTCAAAGATTTTCAGTGGAGTGCTTCAAAATATATAGTACGTTTTTTTTTTTTTTGTTTTTTTTTTTCCTTTCTCACGGCGGGTGCTTTATATATGACTAATGATCATCCTTCATACTAATGGTTCATAGAAAAGCACAAACTGACTATTAACCGGATCTGAGACTTGTTGTGTGGCACATAGTGGTTAAGATCATAGACCTCAGAGGAATATTTTAAGTATAAGAAAATGGAAAATTTATATCAAATACTTACCGTAATTTTCCTTTCCTGATAGGCTCCATGGCAGCATACGTGTGGGTAGGCTCCGCCTCCATAACTACCCAATAGGACCCCCTCTCCCATAAATCTTTGCTCTAGGCTGCTATCCATGTTCCGTAACTAGCTTACTCCAGACATTTGGGAGGGACTCCTGCTGCCATGGAGCCTATCAGGAAAGGAAAATTACGGTAAGTATTTGATATAAATTTTCCGTTTTCCTGACAGGCTCCATGGCAGCATACGTGTGGGAAATAACTCGCCCAAAAATGTTTGAGCAAAGAAACCAAATTTATTTTACATTGTCAACCGACAATACTTGTAAACCAAAATTAATAGATGACAGAGCAGCAGGCTCAACACAATAATGAGAAACAAATGTGTTAATAGAAGACCAGGAAGCCGCTCTACAAATGATTTCAGGCGCGACATGCCGGGAAGCTGCCCATGAGGTCGAGATACTCCTAGTCGAATGAGCTGTCACTGCCTCTGGAGGAGCCAAGCCCTTTGCCTTGTATGCCCTCTGAATGGTCTGCACAATCCAAGAAGAAATTGATCTGACCGAAGCTCGCCTTCCTTTGTTTTTACCATGGAGAAGAACGAAAAGGAATTCCGTTTGTCTGAATGGAGCCGTGACCTCCAGATATTGCTTTAGAGTGTGGCCTACGTCAAGTGGATGAACATCCTGATTGTCCGTTGTTCTAAAAGTAGGAAGTACAATCTCTTGATTTTCATGAAAGACTGAGGTCACTTTAGGGTTTGACCCAAGCATGGGAATCAACACTACCCTATCTGGAAAGAAGGTTAGGAAAGGTTCTTCTGAACCTAGATTTCTAATTTCTGACACTCTTTTAGCCGATGTCACAGCTACTAAGAAGGTGGTCTTGAGCGTGAGATCTCTCATGGAAAGAGGTTTGTCAGGATCTGAACCGAGATTGGAGAGAAAATCTAAGACAATAGGAAGGTCCCATTTGGGGAACCTGGGTCTTCTTTGAGGTTTAAGCCTGATAGCTCCTTTAAAGAATTGACGGACTAATGTGTGATTAGCCCAAGATACTCCTGTGAAGGCCGAGATGGCTGAAACTTGCACTCTTAGTGAGCTGACTGCTAAAGATAGGTCCAGCCCTGATTGGAGAAAACTTAGAATGTCCTGTACTGCTGGAGAATTACACGGATTTGACCGGGAAGACATATGATCAGAGAATTTAGACCATATCCGTTCATATACTCTGTTCGTACTTCCCCTCCGGGCACTAAGAAGAGTTGGAATAGCTTCTGCCGGACAGCCTAGGGATTCAAGCCTTTCCCTCTCAAGAACCACACCCTGAGGTGTAGGCAAGATGGGCATGGGTGTAACGTCGAGCCTTGCGACAGTAGATCCGGCCTGAGAGGAAGGGGAACTGGGTCTTGATAACTCAGGAGTGATAACAGAGGAAACCACGGCCTGTTGGGCCAGAAAGGAATCACTGCAATGATCTCCACCTTCTCTGTTCTGAGCCTCCGGAGGAATTGCAGAATCACCGGTACCGGAGGGAAGGCATAAGCCTTCTGAAACTTCCAATGATCTGAGAGAGCATCTATCCCGTAAGCCTGAGGGTCTCTGAACCTCGAATAATATCTGGGCATTTTGTGATTGCATGGAGAAGCAAATAGATCGACCTCTGGAAGCACTCCCAGGGTCAGAAGCCACTCGAACACCTCTCTGTGGAGAGACCACTCGTTGTTGTCCATTTGCACTCTCGAGAGGAAGTCCGCCTGTACATTCTGGATCCCCGGAATGTAAACTGCCGAGATGTTGGACAAATACTTCTGAGCCCAGCTCATTATTGGCTCCACTTCCTGTAACAGAGACCGGCTGCGAGTTCCACCTTGCTTCTTTATGTAAGCCACTGCTGTTGTATTGTCCAATCTTAGCATCACAGATGAACCTTCTATGAGATGGCGAAATGACAGGAGTGCCTGAAAGGCAGCCCTCAGCTCCAGAATGTTGGAGACAATCCCTCGAGCAGGGAAAACCCATTGGCCTTGTGCCACTTCTGAAAGGCAGTGAGCGCCCCAACCTCGATTGCTGGCATCCGAAGTTAACGTGACCCATGAGATGGGCATGATTGAATGGTGATTGCGCAGATTCTTCCCTTGGAGCCACCAAAGGAGAGACGTCCTCATGGATGACGTAAGGTGTATGCGCTGGACTTGGCTGGAAGAATCCCATTGTTGAAGGAACCCTCTTTGGAAGGGTCGTGTATGCCATTGGGCCCACTTCACCATAGGAATGGTAGCTGTCATTGTGCCAATTACTTTCAGGCATTGGAGAGCGGAGAGGTGAGACGACGCAAGAGCTGCGTGTATTCTGTCCCCAATCACTCCAATCTTCTCCTCTGGAAGGGAGATGGTGCCTTCCAATGTGTTGAAGAGAGCCCCTAGAAACACCAGAGATTGTGTTGGCTCTAAATGGCTCTTGTCTAGATTCAGAAGCCACCCGAATTCCTGCAGGGTGGAGATGACTAAGCTCCTGTGCTCTAACAGTTGATCTTCGTTCTGAGCTAGGAGAAGTAGGTTGTCTAAATAGTGGTGAAGACGAAGCCCCTTGATACGGAGTAGAGCCACAACCGACAACAGGACCTTTGAGAAGACCCGAGGTGACGTTGTTAGGCCGAAGGGTAGACATGTGAACTGCAGATGCTGATTGCCTACCGCAAAGCGGAGGAATTGTTGGAACTCTGTTGCCACTGGCATGTGAAAGTATGCATCTTTCAGATCGATTGAAATCATCCAATCTCCCAGATGTATTGATTGTTGGATCGTATTTAAAGACTCCATTTTGAACTTTTCTTTTCGGATAAAGGAATTGAGATGTGTTAAATCTATTACTGGCCTCCATGTACCGTTTTTCTTCTGTATCATGAACAGAGGAGAATACATGCCTTTGCCTTGTTCGTTTTCTGGAACAGGGACGGCTGTGCCTTGATCCAATAAACAGCTCACGTAGGTTAATAGGACCTGCTTTTTTCTCTTCTGAACCTGGAAGAGATGTGGGAACAAATCTGAGTCTTGGGGTGTTGCTGAAAACCCACTTGTGACCGGAGGAGACCGTCTTGATGGTCCAGTAATCTCGGATTGAGGCCGCCCAGACATGCCCGAAGTGGCGAAGACGAGCCCCCACCTGGCATGCCTGAGCGGGCCCAATCTCAAAAGGACTTTGTGGCGTCCTGGTTGCCAGAGGAACCCCCTTTTGCGGGTTTCTTGAAAGAAGACTGCCTGGATTTCCAGGATCTAGAGAACTCCCGACCAGGTCTGTAGCTGCGCGCATCCCTATCGCGATCAGAGTTTTGTCTTCTAGGAAAACTGCGTTTCTGATTTTGTAGGCGTCTGTCTTGAGGGAGGAAACCAGACTTCCCACCTGTGGCCCGGGTTATGGCACTATCGAGCTTATTGCCGAACAATGAAGAACCTTCAAACGGAATTCGGCACCAAGCTTGCTTGGAAGCTGGATCCGCCAACCACGGATGGAGCCATAGGGCACGACGAGCTGAAACAGCTGCCAACATAACCCGGGACATCAGGCGGATGACATCAATAGATGCCTCCCCAAGAAAGGCTGATGCCAGCCTGATCTCTTGGATAGGAGAATCCTTAGCCGTTTCAGTAGAGATACTTCTTAAGAACTCATCCACCTTATCAGACCAAGATTCCAAAGCTTTGGAGACTGCAGCCATCGCAAGTACTGGCTTACATGCCATTCCTGACGTCAGGTAGATCCTCTTTAAATCTGAATCAATTCGCCTTTCCAAAGGATCTTTAACCTCCCTGGCGGTATGATTATTTCAGATTTTAGGTGCTGAAAGCGGTACCATTATTTTGCACAGAAATTTGGCGTTTTATATTGTAGGCCTGTAATTCTTAGGAATAGTTCACTTAAATCTGTCCAAACAAGAGTCTAGTAGACATCCCGGGTATGATAAAGTTTGAAAAACGAAATAAAAAATTATAATATAATAAATAACTATAAATAATTAAAACACATAATAATAAAAATTATATAATAATGTAATCAAATCAAAAACACTGAAATTTGCTCAGTTGCAGAATTTTAGCTTTTATTACTTTTAGTGTTTGATGACGGATCTCCCCACAAATCACTATCGCTCAATTCTGCAAGTGATTATAATTTATTATCGCTTTTTTCTAGCTGGTCTAAAGCCACTTTTGATGTAAAGAGACAGTTTTGGTTGCTATGGACAATCTCCAGTTTCCTGGCAGAAAGAACAGTTTTATATATATAAAACTGCATGCAGGACACTGGGCAGACCACTAGGGACAAAGGGGATGTGTAGTTATTTGATACAGTACTGTAATCTGTAAGATTACAGCATGCTGTATCTGTACTGTGTGTTTCACTTTTGAATTTACCGCCGAACTCCGTCCCCGTGCGTCGCAACGCTCGCAGGGAACGGAGCTCGGCACTGTGAATCGAGCGAGACACAGCGGCTCGCCGATCACAGCGGGGAGACATCGCAGGATCCAGGGGACAAGGTAAGTAAACTCTTCCTGGATCCTACGATGCAAGCCCGAGTCTGGCTCGGGGATACCGCTTTTGGTATGTAAAATCCACCCCGAGCCAGACTCGGGAATACCGCCAGGGGGGTTAAAAGATACAGTGTCTTCCAAGGGAAGCGTTACATATCTTGCTAGTCTCATTAAAGCTGCATCCACTAATGGAGCTGATTCAAGGTGCTTTACTTCCTCTTCCTTAAAAGGATATAGTTTCGAGACCTTTGACTGCATGGAACTTTTCTTGTCCATTTTGCTCCATTCCTCCGAAATGACTTCACCCAGCTCAGAGAGAAAAGGAAAAAACTGTCGCTCCTTGTTGAGCTGCTTGAAAAACTTCCTCTGTTTTGGGGGGGGAGTAACTGGATCTTCCCACTTCAGGGCCTCTTTAACTGCCTTCACCAAAGAAGGAACTAAAGCATACTCAAACCCCACGCCAGGATCTTCCAGATCCGATTCGCTGTCTGAAACAGGAGCAGAAGGGTGACTTGGCTGGGAAGATTCCCATGTCTCATGCACAGAACCTTCACCCACTAGAGGGCATAATGGGTCTGATGGGGAATCACGGGGCTGCTGGGCCTCTCTCTCCTGTAGAGATTCTTTCACAACCCGTCTCACCATAGATTCCAAACGCTGGTCTGCACCATCCCTCTCATCTGCAGCTTTAGAGAAGCAGTGATCACAGAGAGATTTATCTGTTGGAACAGGCATCCTACATCCCCAGCATGATTTTCCTGAACTCTCTCTAGAGTGAGATGAAGGGGGGTGAGAAGGATTTTTATTGCGCTGTTCAGATCTGGAAGGAGATCTATGATGGCTAGACCTGGAAGAAGATTGCCGGTGGTGTGATTTTGATGATCCACTTCCTTTATGGGAACTACGGTGTGGATCAGACCTAGTAGGGCTGTGAGGAAAGAAACACAAAGAAGATAGAGAAAGAAATCAGCTGGTGTCCTAAAATTCTACTCTCAATCCTTGTACAGGCAGGAAAGCAAAACTGCAAACATACCTGCTACAAGCGGGCTGGCCACTAGGGGGCAGTGAGGAGTCCATAGTATCAATACAATAAGAAGCTGCAGAGACAGATTCACAGATTCAGCTGACTGACAACAGACCTCCACCCCAGACAATAGAGATTGTCTTACCTTGAACCGCCGAGATAGTAGCCCCGGGAAGTCGCCGTATCCCCCACGATCATTCCCAGGGCTCTGAAAGCTTTCCACAGCTTTAAAAGTGGCGCCCGTGACGTCATCGCCAACGTCAGACGCGAGACGCTCACGCGCATGTGCGAACCAAGCCTCGACTTCGTATTGGGACCGCGCATGCGCAGAACGTACGCCGGTACCCGGAAGTCACAGAGAGAGCGGCTGCTGGAACGCAGAGAGCGTCAGCGCCAATCTAGGACACCAGGAAGCAGGAAAAACACACAGAGGTATGATACACATAAACACTGCTGCCATATGTAAATGAAAGTAAAAACTTACCCCTCCATCTACGATCACCTGGCCGAGGAACGCCATCCATCACACACACACACACACACACACACCGGACTTGGCAGCAGATAATGGTCGCCTGAAACATTAGGCAAACAGACCGTGCGCACATAGATGAACCAATCCAATCTTCAGCGCTACTCTGCTATACACTCCATACCCTGCTTAACAGTCAGGGCCTATCGGAGGAATCTTTGGCACTCGGCAACATCGATCGTAGGGAGGTTTATCTTCAGGTAGGAGAACCAACACCTGGTCCTACGGAGGAGGACAAAAAAGGAACATGGATAGCAGCCTAGAGCAAAGATTTATGGGAGAGGGGGTCCTATTGGGTAGTTATGGAGGCGGAGCCTACCCACACGTATGCTGCCATGGAGCCTGTCAGGAAATGTTTTTTCCTCAGATAACTTACAACACATGATCTGGTTAATTAGTGTGTCTGATTAGGCAGCTTGATATTCTGTTGCTTAAGAACTGGGACTACAGATATCAGGGGATTTCATAAAGCATAGGAATTGACCCCTGTTGGTAGGTGGAGGCCCTTATTTTGCCCCACGATTACTCCCCAGTGGATAGGAGAAGGAAAGGGAAAGAGAGTTGGGGAAGGGAAGAGAGAGAGAAAAAGAAAAAGAGAAAAGAAAAAGGGGTAAGAAAGAGAGGAATAGAGAATAAGGGTTAGATTAAAAGAAATGGGATAGGAAGCAGTACAGAGTGAAAATATAGAGTACTTAGGGACGGAAGAAATTTGCAAAACTGAACATGAGAGGCCGGTCCCAAAAAGAGACAGAACCAAAGACCCCAAAAGAGAGTTTAAACACAAGCACTTTCCAGAAATACCTCAAAGAGGCGAATTCAAAAAGTCCTGGAACGGAAAAAAACAAGGGATAAAAGAAAAGAAGAAAGCGTCAGTGAAACAAAAAGGGGATCTGGGAGAGAAATCCAGGGAAGATATTGACCTGGAAGGCGAACTTGATCGAAGCAAAATAGATGAACAAAGGAATATGGCTCAAATTCCAACAAAATTGGAAATGCTGGAAATGTTCGCCAAACTTGAAAACTCAATTAAAACAGAGATCACAAACGTTAGAACGGGTTTGGGACACCTGTTGAGGAGAGTGGAAGAAGCAGAGGAATTATCAGGAAAACAGGCCCAAGAAATATTAGAACTTAAAACACAAGTGAGGATAATGCACTCTGAGCACCGGGATATATTATATAAGTTGGAAGAACAAGAAAATCAAAGCAGATGCCAAAACCTCAGGATCAGAGCTTTACCAGGACAGCAGGGGAAGGATCTAGAGACAAAAATGAAAATTATTATTCAATTATCCAATATTATTCAATTATCCAATATTAAACAGAAGAGTACGGGAGGACCTAAAAATCGATCATGTGCATAAGGTCAGAAAACCTCCTGGCTTGAGAGAGGAAAAGCCTCGAGACATTATCATCAAATTTCATCTTTACGATAATAAAGCTAAGATATGGAGTAAACTTAGAGGACTTCCCCCATTGCAATTTGAGAGAACGGAACTACAAGTGTTTGCTGATTTATCTGCTGGAACTTTAGCTCGAAGACACCAACTAAAACCCCTACTGGAACAAATGAGGATGGCTAATATTAAATATAGCTGGGGTTTTCCAACATCCCTAATAGTGCAGAGAGAAGGCAGAACAATTAGATTAAAGTTCCTGGATGATCTCCAAAAATCTTGATATCCCAGTTCCAATTATTCCTAGATAGTAGGAAAGAAAGAAATGCAACAGTGGAAGACGAACACTGGAAAGGATTTCCCTCGAGACTCAGGAAAAGAGAAAACAAAAAAAAAAGGGGGAACGAATGAAGGGAAGAAGGAAAAAGAGACTTCGGGGGGGAGACTTAGTTTTATAGACTGATAGAGGCTGTGAGGCCGAAGGTCCATGGGAGGCCTAGGGTTACCTTTGTGCGCCTGCTCCTGCCCCCCTTCCCCCCCCTTCCGTATGGGGGGGGGGGGCTGGGACACTGGGGGCCATGGTCGGAGTTGCACCCTAGGAGTGGCAGTACGCAGGATGGGATCGGACTGGACCTCTAACTGCGCACATGTGGCCGAAACTCGGCCTGGGGGGGTAGTGGGAGGGGAGGGGGGTAGGGAGGAGAGGCACCCTGCAGAGGCAAATAAATCATATTATTAGAAGGCAAGTTTGGGTAATAGATGCTTGGATATTACCTGACCATTATAGATGACAGAAATTAACTTTTTATCATATAATGTTAAAGGCCTTAATTCCCCTGCCAAGTGACATACTAAAAGAACTCCAGTGGTATCGAGCAGATGTGGTGTTCCTGCAGGAGACCCACCTAGTCCAGGAAACAAACATCAAATTATATACCAAAGATTTCCCGACCTGGTACTATGGGGATTCACCTACTAAGAGGGCTAAGGTGGTGGCAATTGGGTTTGCAAAAATGGCAAAGTTTACACTGGTTGAAAGATTGACAGATCCCGAGGGCCAATATCTCTTTCTGAAGGGCAGTTTGGGAGATAGGAAACTCACCCTGGCAAATGTATATTGCCCTAACAAAAACCCAATGTTTCCTGAAACAGGTACTGGGCAGGTTAACGGACTTCAAGAAAGGGGAGCTTATCCTAGCTGGGAACTTCAATTTCTGTCTGGATCCTTCCTTAGACAGTACGTCCCGTGCTCAGGGCACAAGTAAGGCATTATTAAAATGATGGAAAATTCAAAAGTGTGGCGCTATAAGCTCCGTAAGCAAGTGATAAATGAAATGAATCTAAATGGTAAAACACTCTTAAATATTAAGTGATTACAAAGCAAACATTTCAGTGTGAACCAAAAAGTGCTACTTGAGTGAATGTGACTAGTGAACAAAATAATAACACTTAAATACATTCACTAAATCAAATGATAGGTGAAAAAACATCACAAAATGGTATTAAATGTAAAGTCCATATCATAATAAGTGAAAAAAACAAAAGTAAAAAGTCTGTGGTAACAGTGCATAGGCGATGATGAACAGGTGTCTCCTGAGCATGCAGAGGGATTGTTTAGACCCAGCAACCTGGTAGATAAATGGACCACAGGGAGAACAGAAGTGCACAGAAGATTGAAATCAGTGCCAGGACCATCACCAGGAATCATGGAGGCTTACCAGAAATAGTGGCCTGAAATAGCATATGCCATACAGGTCAGAAAGGCTTGATGACCAACAGGTCTAAGTATTATATCTGGTCAGATGTCATCACCACACAGAAAGGGGGAAGAAATCAGCACGGATTTTCAGAAGATAGGAATAGCATGTAAATCGTGTAGCGGTAGTCATGAGGGATCCACCCGACATGTTTCAACTAAACAGTCATCATCTGGGGTGTGGACCCCCTCATCCCACCGCTCTTTATATAAATAAATGGTGACCCCCACTGGAAGTGTCTGAAACCGGAAGTGCTTCGGATGACCGCTATTTCCGGTTCAAAGGGGCATATAAAGCAAATGTGCTAATAATTCCCTAAAATCTGAAAGGGACTGTGTACATAGGGACCTATAATTTATTGTAAGTCCCGATTTATATTAAAAAGTTGCAAATGCAGCTTGGCATTGGTCCGGTTGTTTAATCCGGAAACCAAGCCTCACTGTCAGTGCCTAATACATAATGAGTGGGAGCGCAGCGGCGCCGCCGCGCTCCACACTCAGTACCAAGCCTCGTTTTCATGTCGCGCGATGACGTCACGCGCATGTCAGAATAACGACGGCAATGCGCTCCAGGCTTCATCAGCCAAGCCTCTTTCAGTCCGCCAGCAACCACATTTGATAGGGTCACAACTTTACAGGAAGTGGAGCCCGGCCTCAGTAAGGGGCTGGAAGAACCGCCAAGGTGTCACCAAAGGTGGACATATACAGAGAAGCATGATACTAAGATGTATAAGAGCTTGGGCAATTCAGAATATATAATGTATGCCTAAAAAAAACTTTAAAAAATATAGGTAGTATATAAATGAATTACATTAAACATAAAAAATATTAGATAAAAAATGAGTTTATATGGAATAAATTTATTAAAAAGGGGAGCATACTTCACCACACTAAAGTGTAAAAGCTCAAACATAGAGCCTACCAGACACTGCCAATAGGGGGCATCAGTACAATCCGTGAAACAGCTTAGATGCCCAAAACACATATGGAGTATATAGAATTATGGAATCGAAAAACCATAATTATGATAAATTGTACAATACATAACTATATACATGAATTAAAAAATCATATCAGTAACCGGGCTAAAAATAAAATAAATGGTAAGTGCCCATATAGGGTGTAAGAAAGGGAGAGATCAAAAATGAATTTACGCCTGATTAATAAATGAGTTGATGTCCCATTCGACGTTGATACCTTGCGGAAAATGGGACCCCAACTCATATATCCAATATGTCTCTAAACGGGAGACACCCCTAAGAATCGACCCCCCCCCGCCAGGGAGCCATATATCTGTCTATGATAAGAAACTGAGTGCCCGCAGGGTTTCTATCATGACATTCCCTATAGTGCCTAGGAACAGTATGTTTAGTACTGCCTGCTTTAATCAGATTAATATGTTCCGAGACACGTACAGTAAAAGATCTAATGGTACGGCCCACATATTGTTTGCCACAGGGACAAGTTATCAAATAATCCCGGTAGTTGCACACGTGCTAAATTGTTTAATTGCATATGTGCGACCAGTAACGGTAGAGGAAAACTCGTGACTTGTCCTTCTGCCACAGGTATTATACTGGCAACCTAAACGTTTTTTACAAGGATGAAAACCAGTCCAATTGTGAAAAAAAGATGTTTTTTTTTGGTGGGTCTATGACATTAGGAGCCAACTTGTTGCTAAGAGATGGAACACCCCTAAAAACCACCTTAGGGGTCTCAGGTAACAATGGTCCTAATATTTTATCAGTTTTTAGAACATCCCAGTGATGTTCAAAAATCCTTTTGATATGCTTATGTTGCATCGAAAAGGACGTTAAAAAAGACCATTTGAATTCATCGCTGGGTTGTTTGGGTCTGTCCTGCAATAATGTCTGGCGATCCACCATGCAAGCATTCTCAATCTCTTTATCCAGGTCAGACAGGTTATAGCCCTTTTCCGCAAACCTATCTTTCAACATCCTGGCCTGAACCATGAAGGTGTCACGATCAGTACAGTTCCTGCGCAGCCGTAAAAATTGGCTCCTAGGGACTGATTTTATCCAAGAACTGTGGTGACAACTATCAGTCGGTATGTAACCATTTCTATCGGTGGATTTGAAATGGGTACTAAATGTAAATCCACCTTCCTTTCTATCAATGACCAGATCTAGGAAATGGACTGAGGTTGTACTGGCCTCAAAAGTCAAGGCAATACCCCTATCATTGTTATTTAAAGTCGCCATGAAATCAACCAAATCATCATGGCTACTCGTCCACAGGAGGAGGATGTCGTCTATGTACCGGGCCCACACCAGAAGGTGTGGGTTAGCCATGGCATAGACGACATCCTCCTCCCACTTGGCCATGAACAAGTTGGCCAAGCTGGGAGCAAACTTAGCTCCCATTGCTACCCCCTTGTGTTGGCGATAGTAGTTACCATTGAACCAGAAATAATTGTGTTGTGTTGCAAACTCAATTAAATCCATAATGAAATTAATCTGGGGGAGGAAAGGGAGGCATCCCTATTGCGGAAACATTGTACCGCGTTCACACCTTCACGGTGCGGAATGCAGGTGTAGAGGGACGCCACATCCGCAGTGGCCATGATGAGATCACCAGAGTAGGAAACATTTGATAGTAATCTAATCACGTCCTTTGTGTCTTTAAGATGGGACAGCATTTTGAGTACAGATGGCTGGAGAAAGAAATCTATGTATTTCCCAATCTTAGAAGTGACCGAGTCGATTAAAAGGGGGATCAACTGCAGAGATAAAACGATAATTCTCCCGCTCTACAAGACTCTGGTCCGGCCGCACCTGGAGTATGCTGTCCAGTTCTGGGCACCAGTCCTCAGGAGGGACGTACTGGAAATGGAGCGAGTACAAAGAAGGGCAACAAAGCTAATAAAGGGTCTGGAGGATCTTAGTTATGAGGAAAGGTTGCGAGCACTGAACTTATTCTCTCTGGAGAAGAGACGCTTGAGAGGGGATATGATTTCAATTCACAAATACTGTACTGGTGACCCCACAATAGGGATAAAACTTTTTCGCAGAAGAGAGTTTAGTAAGACTCGTGGCCACTCATTACAATTAGAAGAAAAGAGGTTTAACCTTAAACTACGTAGAGGGTTCTTTACTGTAAGAGCGGCAAGGATGTGGAATTCCCTTCCACAGGCGGTGGTCTCAGCGGGGAGCATTGATAGCTTCAAGAAACTATTAGATAATCACCTGAATGACCGCAATATACAGGGATATGTAATGTAATACTGACACATAATCACACACATAGGTTGGACTTGATGGACTTGTGTCTTTTTTCAACCTCACCTACTATGTAACTATGTAACTATGATACTACTAATTAAGGGTCGACCTGGAGGGTGAAGGGGGTCTTTGTGAACTTTGGGCAAATAATACATAACTGGAATGTGCGGGGCAAGGGGAACTAAAAATGATCTCTCCTTTTTATTTAAAATACAAGATTCGTATCCTTTATTAATTTCTTCAATTTTTTTTTTATACTCATATGTAGGATTGTTCGGTAGCTCAATGTAAGTCTCACGGTCTCCTAAAATGCGATGCATTTCGTCAAAATAATCAGTTTTGTTTAATAAAACAATGCCTCCGCCTTTCTCAGCGGGCGAATGACCAAGTTCTTGTTATCACATAGGGTTTTTAAGCCCACTGAGGGTAGAGGGTTGTGGAATTTACGCTTAAGTGGAATCTTCGCTAAATCTCTTATCACCAATTCTTTAAACAAATTAATGGTTGGTGGGAGTTGTGTTGGGGGGCTGAAGAGGGAGGGGTTGGATAGACCAGAATGTACCGTGCCGGACGTTGCTGCCCTGGCTATATTTTCTGGTAGGGTTCGAGATGATATATCTTTGAACATTGATTTTTCTAATAAATTTATGAATATCAATGAACGTGTTTAAATTTATTAAGTTTGTAGGGGGGGGGATCATGTAACAGAAGGCATGATCCCACGCAGTCTTAGATGGGATGTTCAACCCCAACAGGGGGAGGCTGAATTCGATTCCTGGTTCAAATATTTTAACGACGCTGGGATTAAGTTCCTTGAATTCCTTATCAATAGGAAGCGTATTCGCCTTTCCAATTTGGATCAGGAAATCAGGGAATTGAAGGACAAATTACTTGCTTATAAAAATTCTGTTGAGTACAATACTTTGTCCTCCAATTTGCAAGCCCATCTTGTAAAGGAGGATAAAGAACAAAAAATCAAAAAACATAAAAAATACTCTCGAGATATTGGGGACTACAAGGCGGGTAAAGTGTTTGGGTGGCAGAAATCCATCGTAGGGCCCATCTCGCAGGCCACAATGGAGACTAATGCTCATAATGAGGTTACTTCTGCCTCTCCAATTGAACCCTCGGTTCGCCTCAAATCTGCTGTAGACAAAGGGCGACCCCATGGTGGTCCTCCTCCACATATGGGATGACAGCCGAATATCCATACCCCTAGGAACCAACATAGGGGTAGAGGACATCATTCTAGAGGTAGAGGAGGTAATAGGGTGGACCAACATGGTTACGATTACCAATATTGAGAGCGGGAGAACTCATATCATCGTGGTTCCCCGGCTCGCCACCATGGTTCTCCCCACCATCCATATTACCCCAATACATCATACTACAGACACCCACCAATTTCCACTTACAACAGATATTCCCCGTTACGTGATCATTATAATGAGAACGTTTGTCCGTTCCCCAGTGCAGGGTACGACCCATCCCCTTACAAATAACCTTATCTAGATCCACGTGCCACTCGGGGTTTTCGCGAGGACACTCTGAACAAAAAAAGAGGTCCGGAAACAAGAGAGGGACCAGAGGAGGGAGGAGGGTCCAGAGACGAAAAACGAAAAAGAACTTAACGTGTCAGGGGGTATTTAACTTGAGCGACACTATTCTTACACAGGAGGAGAAGAGTGTTCTGAATAAGGGGCTCAAGTTTGCCCCCCCATACAAACTTAATAAATTTAACACGTTCATTGATATTCATAAATTTATTAGAAAAATCAATGTTCAAAGATATATCATCTCGAACCCTACCAGAAATATAGCCAGGGCAGCAACGTCCGGCACGGTACATTCTGGTCTATCCAACCCCTCCCTCTTCAGCCCCCCAACACAACTCCCACCAACCATTAATTTGTTTAAAGAATTGGTGATAAGAGATTTAGCGTAGATTCAACTTAAGCGTAAATTCCACAACCCTCTACCCTCAGTGGGCTTAAAAACCCTATGTGATAACAAGAACTTGGTCATTCGCCCCGCCGACAAAGGCGGAGGCATTGTTTTATTAAACAAAACTGATTATTTTGACGAAATGCATCGCATTTTAGGAGACCGCGAGACTTACATTGAGCTACCGAACAATCCTACATATGAGTATAAAAAAGAATTGAAGAAATTAAATAAAGGATACGAATCTTGTATTTTAAATAAAAAGGAGAGATCATTTTTTAGTTCCCCTTGCCCCACGCATTCCAGTTATGTATTATTTGCCCAAAGTTCACAAAGACCCCCTTCACCCTCCAGGTCGACCCATAATTAGTAGTAGGGTTGTCCCGATACCACTTTTTTAGGACCGAGTACAAGTACCGATACTTTTTTTCAAGTACTCACCGATACCGATTACCGATACTTTTTTTTTAATGTCACGTGACAGTGTTTTTTTTTTTCATTTTTTTTTTTTTTTTTTTTTAACAGTGCTTGCTTTTTTTTTGGGGGGGGGGGGAGGGGGTGAACGTTGTATGTGTGTGTTATTTTTTTTTTTTTACAATTTTTATTTTTTACAATAATATTTCTTTTATTCTTTATTGTTTTTTTTTTTTTTTTTTTTAATCAGCCCTTTTGGGGGGCTTTGGTGAGATATCAGGGGTCTTAACAGACCTCTGATATCTCCCCCTTGAGACAGAGAAAGAGACAGAGGATAGAGAATCCCCAGTCCCTTTCTCTGCAGCGTCAGCTGCACTGACAATGAATGGAGAGAAGACCGCAGCTTCTCTCCATTCATAAACTGACACATCGTAATCACAGAAGATTACAATGTTTCAGTTATGTGAATGGACAGAGTCAGCTGACTCTATCCATACACAAAGGAAGGAGGAGGGGGACGGAGGAACTGAGGGGGAGAACGGAGGGGACAGATAAGGAGAGGGGAACAAAGGGGGAGTACGGAGGGGACAGATAAGAGCAGAACGGAGGGGACAGCTGAGAGGGACAGATAAGAGCAGAACGGAGGGGACAGCTGAGAGGGACAGAGGAAAGGAGGGGGCATGGAGGAGGATGCAGTGACAGTCAGCTGTGAGCAATCACCGCTGTCTGTCACTAAAGCTAGTGAAAGCCGCTGGGGGAGAATCTTGTAACTCCCCCACGCGCCGATCACAGCTGACAGTCAAGGTATCGGGGGAAGCATCGGGAGCATTTGCCCGAGTACAAGTACTTGGGCAAATGCTCGGTATCGGTGCCGATACCGATACTAGTATCGGTATCGGGACAACCCTAATTAGTAGTATCGATTCGGTCACTTCTAAGATTGGGAAATACATAGATTTCTTTCTCCAGCCATCTGTACTCAAAATGCCGTCCTATCTTAAAGACACAAAGGACGTGATTAGATTACTATCAAATGTTTCCTACTCTGGTGATCTCATCATGGTCACTGCAGATGTGGCGTCCCTCTACACCTGCATTCCGCACCGTGAAGGTGTGAACGCGGTACAATGTTTCCTCAATAGTAATGCCTCCCTTGCCTCCCCACAGATTAATTTCATTATGGATTTAATTGAGTTTGCAACACAACACAATTATTTCTGGTTCAATGGTAACTACTATCGCCAACACAAGGGGGTAGCAATGGGAGCTAAGTTTGCTCCCAGCTTGGCCAACTTGTTCATGGCCAAGTGGGAGGAGGATGTCGTCTGTCATGGCTAACCCACACCTTCTGGTGTGGGCCCGGTACATAGACGGCATCCTCCTCCTGTGGACGGGTAGCCATGACGATTTGGTTGATTTCATGGCGACTTTAAATACCAATGATAGGGGTATTGCCTTGACTTTTGAGGCCAGTACAACCTCAGTCCATTTCCTAGATCTGGTCATTGATAGAAAGGAAGGTGGATTTACATTTAGTACCCATTTCAAATCCACCGATAGAAATGGTTACATACCAACTGATAGTTGTCACCACAGTTCTTGGATAAAATCAGTCCCTAGGAGCCAATTTTTACGGCTGCGCAGGAACTGTACTGATCGTGACACCTTCATGGTTCAGGCCAGGATGTTGAAAGATAGGTTTGCGGAAAAGGGCTATAACCTGTCTGACCTGGATAAAGAGATTGAGAATGCCTGCATGGTGGATCGCCAGACATTATTGCAGGACAGACCCAAACAACCCAGCGATGAATTCAAATGGTCTTTTTTGATGTCCTTTTCGATGCAACATAAGCCTATCAAAAGGATTTTTGAACATCACTGGGATGTTCTAAAAACGGATAAAATATTAGGACCATTGTTACCTGAGACCCCTAAGGTGGTTTTTAGGGGTGTTCCATCTCTTAGGAACAAGTTGGCTCCTAATGTCATAGACCCACCAAAAAAAACATCTTTTTTTCACAATTGGACTGGTTTTCATCCTTGTAAAAAATGTTTGGTTTGCCAGCATAATACCTGTGGCAGAAGGACAAGTCACGAGTTTTCCTCTACCGTTACTGGTCGCACATATGCAATTAAACAATTTAGCACGTGTGCAACTACCGGGATTGTTTATTTGATAACTTGTCCCTGTGGCAAACAATATGTGGGCCGTACCATTAGATCTTTTACTGTACGTGTCTCGGAACATATTAATCTGATTAAAGCAGGCAGTACTAAACATACTGTTCCTAGGCACTATAGGGAATGTCATGATAGAAACCCTGCGGGCACTCAGTTTCTTATCATAGACAGATATATGGCTCCCTGGCGGGGGGGTTGATTCTTAGGGGTGTCTCCTGGATTGTACTGATGCCCCCTATTGGCAGTGTCTGGTAGGCTCTATGTTTGAGCTTTTACACTTTAGTGTGGTGAAGTACGCTCCCCTTTTTAATAAATTTATTCCATATAAACTCATTTTTTATCTAATTTTTTTTATGTTTAATGTAATTCATTTATATACTACCTATATTTTTTTAAAGTTTTTTTAGGCATACATTATATATTCTGAATTGCCCAAGCTCTTATACATCTTAGTATCATGCTTCTCTGTATATGTCCACCTTTGGTGACACCTTGGCGGTTCTTCCAGCCCCTTACTGAGGCCGGGCTCCACTTCCTGTAAAGTTGTGACCCTATCAAATGTGGTTGCTGGCGGACTGAAAGAGAGGCTTGGCTGATGAAGCCTGGAGAGCATTGCCGTCGTTATTCTGACATGCGCGTGACGTCATCGCGCGACATGAAAACGAGGCTTGGTACTGAGTGTGGAGCGCGGCGGCACCGCTGCGCTCCCACTCATTATGTATTAGGCACTGACAGTGAGGCTTGGTTTCCGGATTAAACAACCGGACCAATGCCAAGCTGCATTTGCAACTTTTTAATATAAATCGGGACTTACAATAAATTATAGGTCCCTATGTACACAGTCCCTTTCAGATTTTAGGGAATTATTAGCACATTTGCTTTATATGCCCCTTTGAACCGGAAATAGCGGTCATCCGAAGCACTTCCGGTTTCAGACACTTCCAGTGGGGGTCACTATTTATTTATATAAAGAGCAGTGGGATGAGGGGGTCCACACCCCAGATGATGACTGTTTAGTTGAAACATGTCGGGTGGATCCCTCATGACTACCGCTACACGATTTACATGCTATTCCTATCTTCTGAAAATCCGTGCTGATTTCTTCCCCCTTTCTGTGTGGTGATGACATCTGACCAGATATAATACTTAGACCTGTTAGTCATCAAGCCTTTCTGACCTGTATGGCATATGCTATTTCAGGCCACTATTTCTGGTAAGCCTCCATGATTCCTGGTGATGGTCCTGGCACTGATTTCAATCTTCTGTGCACTTCTGGTCTCCCTGCGGTCCAGTTATCTACCACGTTGCTGGGTCTAAACAATCCCTCTGCATGCTCAGGAGACACCTGTTCATCATCGCCTATGCACTGTTACCACAGACTTTTTACTTTTGTTTTTTTCACTTATTATGATATGGACTTTACATTTAATACCATTTTGTGATGTTTTTTCACCTATCATTTGATTTAGTGAATGCATTTAAATGTTATTATTTTGTTCACTAGTCACATTCACTCACGTAGCACTTTTTGGTTCACACTGAAATGTTTGCTTTGTAATCACTTAATATTTAAGAGTGTTTTACCATTTAGATTCATTTCATTTATCACTTGCTTACGGAGCTTATAGCGCCACACTTTTGAATTTTCCATTGTTAGTTTGATCCTGAGTCTACGGGTGTGTTGGCTGCTGTTTTTGTTTACTTCTAGCGCAGCGCTGTACTTAACCTTTGTATACCAAATTATTAAAATGATAAAGCTTAAGCTGTATCAATGTCAGATTATGGACGTGTGGAGGGTGCAACACGCTAAAACTCTGGATTACACTTTTTTTTTCCCCTGTGCACGGGAAGATTGGACTACATAATGGTAGATCATAGACTGCTGGATCAGGTGAGGGATACTAGGATAGAAATAACTACGCTATCAGACCATTCCCCAGTTTCAATGAGGATGAGGATTCCGGGGATCCAGAGACAACATGGTGTCTTAACGAAAATCTTTTGAAAGACGACAAGGTGGTAGAAGTAGTACAAAAAGAAATAGATTGGTACTTTTTGGCCAATGACATAGGGGATACCCCGAGTGCCTCTCTTTGGGAGGCACATAAAGCATACATCAGGGGCATCCTCATCTCCATTGGCGCAGGGAAAAAAAAGAGAATAAATAAAATGATTAGTCTCCCTGAAGAAATTCAGATTAGAACAAGAGCATAAAAAATTTAAGGACCAACACCAGGAATTCTTTCACCAAATGGTAAACGAGAGAGGAACTCAAGGATATCATGGTGCAAGAATCAAGAAGGGTATTCCATAGTATAGCAAGAGAAAGGCATCAGTGGGGAAACAAAGCAGGTAAACACCTAGTGAGAATATTGAAGAAGAAGAAAAGGGAAATTAATTTTATTGGAAAAATACAAAATAAGAACGGGGGAATAGTATACACAACCAAAGAGATAGCAAATGAGTTTAGGAATTATTACGGAGCCATTTACTCAGTAGGTCAGAAGGGTCATCAGGAACAAGAGAAAAAGGAGAAAACTTAACAATTTTTGAACAATGCAGGCTTGCCTCTCCTATCAGATGGCGATAGATCCAATACGGACAGACCTATCACAGAAGAGAAAATTTATATTGCATTAAAAGAGTCGGCCCCGAGCAAAAGCCCGGAATCAAAAGGGTTTACATCTCTTTATCTTAAAAAATACAAAGATACTCTAGTCCCGAAGCTTTGCCATTTTTGGAATGGGTAAGGTGTGAATTGCACAATGGGAGGGACTTTGTCAGCATCAATAACAGTGATATTAAAGGAGGGCAAGGATAGTACGCTTTGCTCTAGCTATAGGCCAATTGCCTTATTGAATGCAGACACTAAATTATTCTCTAAAGTCTTGGCAAAAAGGCAGAGGGAAAGGATGACTGACCTGGTACATCCGGACCAGGTTGGATTTATACCAGGAAGAGAGGGGAGGAACAACGGAGTGAGGTCATTGCTTCTCCTTCAGGCTATCAAAACAAGTGAGTCCCCAGGTCTATTCCTGTCAATGGATGCTGAAAAAGCCTTCAACAGGGTAGACTGGGGACTCATGATAAAAACATTGGAAGTCATGGGAGTAGGCCCAAGAATGATCCAATGAATTAAAGTATTGTATAACCGGCCCCCCCGCTTCCGTAAAGGTAAATTGGGTGTCTTCCTTTCCGTTTGTAATGGAAAATGGAACCAGACAAGGGTGCCCGTTGTCACCCCTCTTGTTCGTATTGTCCCTGGAACCCCTGTACAAATAACCCAGATATCAATGGAATTAAGATAGGGGACGAAGAGCACAAACTCGCAGCGTTTGCCGACGATGTACTCTTCTTTATCACAAATTCTAGACTCACGATTCCAAACTTGCTGGGGACATTAAAAAAGTATGGAGAAATTTCAAATTTCAAAATTAACCTCAGCAAGTCTGAAGTCTTAAATATTAACATCACAGCACATTAAGGAAGCAGAGCTCCTAAAAGAATTTCACTTCCCTTGGAAAAAGGAGATAAAGTATCTGGGAGTTAGATTGACCGATTCTTTAAGGAAAATATATTTAATAAACTATATCCCTCTGTTAGATGAAATTAAGAAACAAATTAAAAATCTATCAGCGGGGCGGGGCCGAACGAGCAACAAGAGGGACGTAGGGAAGCTAAGCTCCGTCCAAGCAAGGAGGATCCATAGCCATCTCTGCTCTGTTTCACCCCGGTGAAGTTCCATCTTCCTGTCAGGAGTGCTCAGACACCCTTTGCTACGACCCCAGTGCGGTGTTTGTTGGATCCAGCTATACTTAACCGCTCTGGGCCCGCAACACGATCCGTGCCTCGGATACCCGCCACCATCTTGGGGCCTACTCAGTAGCCGGAGCCCACCGCTCTTCCTCTCCACGGATCTGCAGCCACAGCCTCCGGCGGCCCAAAGCCATCTTGCGGCCTGCCGTCTCGATCCCCCCCCTGTCCTGTGGACGTAGTGCGATGCTGTTCTGCTCCCTCCTCAGCTGACTCCCCTAACAGTGCTGGGACGTTTTCCTACCGCCGAGGCTTGAAATCTATACTTTACAGAGACACACAGGGCCTGCACGGATCGGTGCTCACACGGCCGGTTACGAACGTCAGGAAAGTCCGCGGCTCCGGCCTACTCCTGGAGGTCGGCGGCCATCTTGGTGCTCCAAATACTCCCCTTCTCAACCTGTGCCATTATATTGTACACACAGCTCCTGTTCTCCCACAATTTGAGTAAGCTGACTCACCTAATTCTCTCTTACAGTCACTGAAGTGATCACACTATTGTCTGCATGAGATTATTTACCAATCACATCAGTGGTATGAAGTATGCACAGCACTAAGCTAATGTGAGTGAGGTGTGCCCTGTACAGCTATCGGTCCTACAGTTTCCAGTGATGCCCGCCAAGACGCCTAAACCCCGTCCAGCACCTGGTAAAAAATCGAGTAAGAGGTCTTTATCTCTGCCAGTCTCTACAGGCTCCATTCAGCAATAGTTAGCCAACGCACGAGGTGATCAGGCTAGAACCTCTAGACCGAGCGTCTCCCCTTCATCTCACGTAGCCTCTGCAAGGGGGAGCTCTCCGGCCTCCTCATATTGTTCAGATGTAATGGGCGATCCCGGATCCCCTGCTGGGTCCGAAATGTCATCGCTAATGAGTGGTCTTAAAAAAGAACTCTGAAGAACGGAGTTTTCCGCGCTCACGGACCTGAAAGCTTGCAGCCTCCCCTTAGACTTACCCCCGAAGGGGTGAGTTGAAAGGTAGAAGTAATGTTATTTAGGGGTGAGTGGCGCTACCTTCCCAGGGTACCTTAATTAATATATAAACCCCAAAAAATAGGTGTAAATAAAAAAAATATAAAATTAATTTGTGTACTTAGTGTAAACCCTTTATCACTCAAATTTATTGGACAGTGAACGTGAGTGTCCACCAATTTACAGAGTGGACTGTGCTAACCTGTCAGTCTCATAACCTGCATAGAAGTGTACATCATGTGGCTAACCCTCACAGATTTAAAAGTGACAATTTGTAGAAAATAATAAATGACAATAAAATTGGCAATAAAATTAAAATTAAAACACCACAGTCTGTGTTATAGAGAGGAATCAATCCAAAGGAATCCCCCTTTTAAAAAACCAGTGTGCAATCCACTAAAAATGACATTAATTCGTATATCTAGATCCTACATTAATCCGCAAGTGAGTCCAGAAAATTACATAAGGTGACAAAATTAATAAAAATAAATAAAAATAAATTTAAATATATATGTCATAGGTATCCCAATTTAGGCATACAATGTAAAAAAGAGATTGTAAAAAACATGTAAGAGATTATAAAAAACACCCCTAGAAAATATTTTTAGTGAAAAAATGGTGAAAAAATGGTGAAAAAATTAAGTGTATCAGAGTCCAGCAAAAAAAAAAAGAAGTAAAAAACAAAACGTTTGTGATAAGTGACTTCCGTGAAGACAGCCGCTCCAGTGACTTGCGGTGCTCCCCCTCAAAGATCCCCACTCACCATCTCCCTGCACCCCTGCAGGGGTAGTAGGCATATATGATCAGGCAGCGATATGATGTTTTTGGGTTCTCAGGGTCTCCCGCTCCAGCTGTGAAGTATCCTTCAGTATATCCTCATATGGAAGAAACAGGGCTCCATAGTGCGATACGTTTAAAATAATTTATTCAGCTATCATAACAGCACATAAGATAAATTAAAATAATAACTAAAGTATAAAAAATAAGAATAAAATCCAAGCTTCTTCTAAAGGAACCAAATCGCCATACAGCATATAGTCTATATTAGTATGGAGAGAGCTCGTGCATCTGAAACCATCAGCTGAGCGGCGTGCACCTCAGCTGCGTTCCACACTCTCCTACTTCCGCGTATGACGTCAGTGCATAGCTCAGACTTACGCGTTTCATCATCGACGTTATCAAAGGCGCAGCTGACGTACCTCGTCCTGTGCTATTTAAAGACAAGCAGTGATGATATGTTCCTCCCACACTCCTCCCCTGGGCGTAATTACAGTCTCATATCGCCTCCCGGGACAGATCATTGCGGACAAAGTTATATTTTTAGTGGCTTGCACACTGGTTTTTTAGAAGGGAGATTCCTTTGGATTGATTCCTCTCTATAACACAGACTGTGGTGTTTTAATTTTATTGCCAATTTTATTGTCATTTATTATTTTCTACAAATTGTCACTTTTAAATCTGTGAGGGTTAGCCACATGATGTACACTTCTATGCAGGTTATGAGACTGACACGTTAGCACAGTCCACTCTGTATATTGGTGGACACTCACATTCACTGTCCAATAAATTTGAGTGATAAAGGGTTTACACTAAGTACACAAATTCATTTTATATTTTTTTTATTTACACCTATTTTTTGGGGTTTATATATTAATTAAGGTACCCTGGGAAGGTAGCGCCACTCACCCCTAAATAACATTACTTTTAAAAAAGAACTCGCTGGTATGTTTCACAGCTTGAAAAAATCTATCAAGAAAGAGATAACCGCTGTAAGAGCTGATATGTCACACATGCTGGTCAGAGTGGAGGAAACGGAACAACGGCAGGACTCACATGCTCTAGCCATAAAGGAACTGCAGGAAACTGTTACTCAGCTAGCATTTGCCCACCGTGCCTCTCTATATAAACTTGAGGACCTCGAGAACCGTAACCGCAGAAATAATATACGTGTCAGAGGTCTGCCTGAAGCAACCGGAGATAATGACCTTGAACCATCAATACGAGGTATCTTTAACACCATCCTGGGCAACCCTGTTACTGATCCGCTGTGCTTCGACCGTGTGCATAGAGCTCTGTGACCCCGTAATGCTAACTCGGACCAGCCCTGAGACGTCATTTGTCGCTTGCATTACTTTGAGGATAAAAACGCCATCATGGCAAAGATGCGGAGCTTGCCTAACATAGACTTTAACAGGGCTGTCATCACCATATTCCCAGATCTTTCCAAGGATACTTTGGACTACCGCAGAGCCCTAAAGCCGCTTCTTGAACACTTACGATCAGACGGGATCACATACAGATGGGGTTTTCCTGCCTGCCTGATTGCTACAAAACATGGCCGTTCCCATACACTGAGGTTCCCGGAGGAACTCCCAGTTTTCTTGCAAGATCTTAATCTCCCACCCGTGGAGCTCCCGGGCTGGCAGGACCCAATCCCCAAATTCTCGAACCAAGTGGATCCGCTGTGGAGGAAAACCCCTTCAAAGAAAAGGCGTACCTCTCTCCCAGGCTCCTCACAAAAGCATGGATGAGCTGTGAATTCCTCAACCAGTTTCATTCTATCAACACAGATGTACAATCTCATACATTTTTCTTTTACAAAGTCAGGTTTCGGCTAGGTTTCATCCACTTTTTCCAGACTATACTTTGCTAAAGCCGTCCTGCCATTTGCTCGGCCACTGGGGCTTTTTTTTTTTTTTCCACTCTTACATGACTATATTTAGCTGTAGCTGACATGTCCCTGGAATGGCCACTGTTCTTTTGTTTTTCCCCTTTTTTGTGTTCTTCTTTTGTTTTTTTCTGGTTGCCGCACCAGTTTGGTTTAAGCATATATCGTCTTGCAGGATTCATATTGCCTTTGTTTGGGTTGTTCCTGTTTGCATAACCTTCTTATTTCACTGGAACTAATTGTTCACTTATAGTTATAAGTTATTTGTTATTTACAGGCCGTGTGCTGTTGGGGTGCACTTCTCTTACCCACGTTCCCTTACAGCGTTACCCTGTCCCCCTCCCCTTTTGGGGTTAGCGATTGCGAGCAGTCTTAAAGGTGCTTTATTCAATCTCTGTTCAGAGATCTGAATGGCTGCTCGTTCTCTCTCTCCCCAACGGGACCACTGCAGATTTCTGCGTGTTAAACAAATGTTTCCCACAAGTTTATTAATTCATGTGTATGATCTTTACATATGTTTATTCCTCTCTCCTTCTCCTTTTTTTTTCTTTCCACTCTATCCTCATCTCCCCCCCCCCCTCTCCCCCCCTCATGTTGGCATGCATGGAAAAGTAAGCTGAAAGACCCCACTTTGCTCTAACAATGGCTACGTTAATGATCACTTCATACAATGTTAGGGGTCTTAATGTTGCCGCAAAAAGGCACCAAATACTACGTGAATTGAAGCAATCTGCATGCTCCATTGCCTTTCTTCAAGAAACACATTTAACCCACACAACATCTGTTAAATTGACCTCACCCTACTTTCCGCAATTCTATTACAGCTTATCAGACACCAACAAAGCTAAGTGAGTAGCTATTGGGTTCAGTGGAAGTGTTTCTTTTCGTTTGACTGATATGGTAGCGGACGATCATGATCGTTTTCTTTTCCTTAAGGGCTTCATAGGCAACACCCAGTGTACTCTTGCAAATGTCTACTGCCCAAACCAGAACCAGCCTACTTTTTTCTCACAAATCCTAACTAAATTGTCACATTTTGCCAAGGGTCTTATTATCCTAGCGGGAGACATTAATATGTCTCTAGACCCGACAATAGACACTTCCCAAGGCCGCTCTAATATATCATTTAAACGCCTGAAATTTGTCAAAAAGAGGCTTCTAGACCTTCAATTAGTGGATGTTTGGCGCATACTCCATCCCAAAGAGAGAGATTACTCATATTTCTCCACCACACACCAATCATACTCTAGAATAGACAACATATTCCTAGATCACTTCCATCTCCCTCTCTTTAAAGTCTACACATATTGGCACTGCATCTATTTCGGATCACGCACCTGTTTCAATGAAGATGACCATGCCCTCCCTAACATGTCGTACTAATAACTGGAAACTTAATGATTTTCTTCTCTCTAATGAAGCCGAGGTTTCCATGTTATCCTCCTCTTTGTCACAATACTTTAAAGAAAACAAACCTTCGGACACCTCTCCCTCCATTGTGTGGGAAGCTCATAAGGCTACTATCAGAGGTAGTTTTATTGAGCTGGGTGCAAGAAAGAAAAGGGAGCATGGTCAACAAATTAAACAGGTCTTACAACAAATAGCTGATCTCGACAAACAACACAAACTTTCCCTGCATATCGAGCACCTTCAATCCCTCACGCTTAAGCGGGAGGAATTGAAGGCCCTTCTCAATATAGACACTAAGAGGAAATTTCAGCGCTTATCACAGAAATTTTATGAATGGGGGAACAAACCAAGTAAAATACGTGCTAGATCACTAAAAGTTAAGCAGTCGCAGTCATTTATTTCCAAAATCAAACTCTCAACAGGAGAACTTGCTCATGCAACTCCAGACATTGCTAATGCTTTTAGAGAATTTTACGCGGACTTATACAATGCCAAAAATGATTTATCTTCTCTACCTCAGAAAGAGCGTCGTAGCCTCATGCTCTCTTATTTGAAAGACGCCAACCTACCTAAATTGCCTGTATCCGCCCTTAAGGAAATGGAAGCGGATTTCTCGGTTGAGGAATTCCAGGCCGCATTGAAATCTTCCCCCTCAGGTAAAGCACCTGGTCCTGACGGGTTCACTATTTTATATTACAAAACATTTAGCGACATTTTGCTCCCCCGCCTAACAGCTTATGCAAACTCAATCTCTAGCTCTTCAGGCTTACGTCCAGAATCTCTCTCTACTCACATCACAGTCATTCCCAAACCTGACAAGGACCCCACCCTCTGTAACAGTTTTAGGCCGATTTCATTAATAAATACTGACATTAAGTTATTTGCCAAAGTAATGGCAAATCGTCTACTCCCTCTACTACCCGGTTGGATCTCCGCAGATCAATCGGGTTTTATACCCTCTAGAGAAGCTAAGGATAACTCCCTTAGGGCGATTTCCCCGATCCAGTATGTTCGAAGGTGTGCCCAGCCCACCCTTCTCCTTTCCACTGACGCTGAAAAAGCTTTTGATAGGGTGGACTGGGACTATCTTAAGATGACCTCACGACATTTTGGATTAGGACCTAAGATGTTTCATCGTATTTCTTCCCTTTGCTCTAATCCCACGGCTAAAATTCGAATAAATGGGACGTTGAGTGACCCTTTCGTCCTCCATAATGGTACCAGGCCGGGTTGCCCCCTTTCCCCCCTCCTCTTTGCTATTACATTAGAACCCTTCCTAGCTACAATTAGGCATAATGTTAATATTCATGGCATACAAGTAGGTAACCGCTCCCATAAATACGCAGCGTATGCTGACGACATACTATTTTTTATTCAGCAGCCGCGCATCTCAATACCTAATTTATGTCGACATTTTCCACCTTTCAATCAATCTCTAACTTTAAAATAAATCTCTCCAAATCCGAAATCTTAAACATAAATACCCCCAGATCTGAGGCTCTCTCCCTGAAACCCCTTTTTCCCTTTAGATGGGAACCGAAACATCTAAAATACCTAGGTATCTACCTCACTTCTAATCCCCACTCCCTCTTTCAGCATAATTATATTCCCTTACTAAACAAGATCTGGAATGACTTACGGAATTGGTCCAGCTTATCACACACCTGGCTAGGGAAAATAAATATCATTAAAATGAATATTCTACCTCGTATCCTCTTTATTTTTCAAATGCTCCCACTGGGAGTGCCTGTAGGTTTCTTCCCCATTTTGCAAACCTTGATCTCCCGTTTTATTTGGAAGAACAGCCATCCCAGGATTTCCAGAGAGCTATTGTTTCGCCCCAAATCTTCGGGGGGACTGGCACTTCCAAATTTTAAGGCTTACTATCAGGCGGTTGTCTTATCCAGGTTGGCTGATTGGAAATATGCTTTTAACTCGAAATTGTGGGTTCAACTGGAGTACTTTTTGAGTAATGTGGACCTTTCAGTAGTCCCATGGATACCCCGCTCTTGCAGGAAACTTGCCCAAACTACCTCAGCACTCACAATATCTTCATTGGATATATGGGATGCCTTACATAAGAAATTTTCATGGGGTTATGATTCTCCTTTGATGCCTCTCCTCAACCACAGATATTTTTTACCAGGTCTACTGGACCCAGGTTTTAAATCATGGGGTTCAGCAGAGCCTATTCTACTACACCATGTTCTCAGTGGCAACACACTTAAACCATTAAATATGATTCTTGACCCTAAACTCCCCACGTTTATGGATAAATGGAGATTCCACCAACTACAACGCTTCCTAAGTTCCCTTCCCCATCCGCTTAGAGGTTTACAAGGATTAAATAGCATAGAAGAGATATTTTACCCAAAGGACCCCCCTTTACATGGCATATCTCTATTCTATAAAGCTCTTATTGCTCTTCAAACTTCTGCCTCACCACCTTTCCTAGCTAAGTGGGAAATCGATCTAGACTCCCCTCTCACAGACAAAAGAAAGGATAAGGTCCTACAATTAGCCCACACCTCTTCCATTGCCTCAAAAATGGCAGAGGTCAACTATAAATTACTTACCAGGTGGCACTACACCCCAGCTAAACTACACCAAATGTTCCTCTCCAGCTCCCCATTATGTTGGAGGAACTGTGGGAACAAAGCCACTCATGCACATGTCTGGTGGTTTTGTCCACTCATTCGACCCTTTTGGGATACCATTTGTAATCTGATTCTACAGATTTCGGAGGTCAATTTACCCAATGATCCATGGACTGTTCTTTTCCACGCCACAAAAGCCCCCATAGGCTCATATAAACGCTCACTCATTCCTCACCTATTGAACACCGCCAAAGCTTTAATTCCTACTTTATGGGGCCAATCAACAACACCGTCTATTAAAGTCTGGCTTCAAAAGGTAGATGAAGTTCATCTCATAGAAAATATTACCCACAACATTAAAGGTACTTCCAAGAAGCACTCGTTAACTTGGGCACCCTGGGTAAAATTCCAATCCACTTCCTCCTATAAGGATATTATAATGCAAACCCCTTAAGTTTATCAATTTAAGATTTGCTGTATACATTTCAATATTTCACTATTTCTCAACATATTGACATGCATGCCAACAATCCCCCCCCCCCATCCCCCTACCCTCCCCAATTTACCCCATACCCTCTCTTCTATCCCTTTTTCCTTTATTTATTTTCTTTCCTATCATTTATTCTCACTTGTCTCCCCTTTTCTATTCTATCTTTCTTCTTTATCTTCAAATGAAAGTAACGATTTCTCTTCACCTATGTTTTGTTTCATATGTACAAATAGATAGAAGTCTCTGTTTATTTAGGCGCTTATATTTTCCCTTTTGTATTTCCAAAGGTACTTATACATTTTCAGACAAATGTTGTAGATTTGTGTGCTTTGAAACTTATGTTGTTTTCTCTTTAAGACTGTATCTATTTTGTGATATATGTGTATCTTTTATCTATTTTTCTTTAATAAAAATTTATTAAAAAAAAAAAAAAAAAAAAAAACCCATTTATCAGCATGCCCTCTCTCATGGATAGGGCGTATTAATTCTGTTAAAATGGTGTTGGCCCCGAAAATCTTATATAAACTCCAGATGCTGCCTTTACCACTCCCACAAACATATTTTAAAACTTTAAGAGGCTTAATATCAAAGTTCATATGGCGTAATAAGAAACCGCAAATTGCTTTCACGGTATTAAGCAGGGGGAAAAAGCAGGGGGGTTTAGCTGTCCCTGACTTCAAAAAGTTCTATAATGCAGTGGCACTTTCACAGGTGGTGGAATGGGCAAAAGAGGTAAATGATAAGAGATGGGTCAATATTGAAAATTTTTTGAGTTGTACACACTTAAGTCGTAAAAAATGGAACCCCCCACAACACAGGGTACTGGGACCGAATACACACGAAATAACTCACACTACACTAAAAATATGGGATAGGATTCACGCACAAAACAAATGGGATTTTAATTGACCTTTGATTTTTCTTAAAGATAATGAATTTTTCGAGCCAGGGAAAAGGTCAGTGGGGGGGTAATTGGATTAAAAAAGAAAATGCACAACTGAAAGATATAATCAAGAGGGGTAAAATAAACACATATCAAGGATTAAGATTAGACACTGAGTTAATGACGATTGATGCGTGGCGGTACATCCAGTGGAGTAATTTTGTCGAAAAATTGCCACAACCAATTAGACATGGTGATGATTACAGGCTGTTAGAGTGGCTGTGCTTGCGAGAACAATCAAAAAACAATATATCACAAATTTATAAAATATTATCAGCTGGAGATGAAATGGAGGCCCCGCCATACATCAAGAAATGGGAAAACGAATTGGGATCACAATGTAAAAACACATATTAGAAAAAAATTTTAAATTGACACATAATTCTGCAGTAGATACTAAGATGACTGAGACAAATTATAAGTGCCTGGCAAGGTGGTACGTGACACCAGACAAAGTTAGTAATTTCCGACCGGAGAAGTCATCAGAATGCTGGAGAGGGTGTAAGGCTATAGGAACAATGGCCCATATATGGTTGGATTGTCCCATTATTAATACATTTTGGAAGGAGGTCTTACAACTAATAAAGGAAATCACCAATAAAGAAATACCGGAAGACCCATGGACATGTTGTTCCATGGGACAGAAGGATCAGTCAGGCAATATAGGACATCTATAATCCCTACCCTGCTAAATGTAGCAAAAAGTCTAATACCGAAAAAATGGCAGGAAGCGGAGAGTCCCAAAATTAGGGATTGGATATTCTATGTAAATGAAATTCAGAATTTGGAAAGCCTAGACGACAGGGGGTAGGAACTAGAATAAGGGACAGAGCGAAATGATAAATGGGTAACGTGGAGACAGTTAAAAAAAACGTGGAGATGACACTTTTTTTTGGGTCTATGGGATGTTTTTCCCCATGATCCCCCCTAGACTATGTTTGGCCATTTTTTGGCCTAGTTCTCAGGTTCCTAGTTTTTTTTTTTTTGTTTTTTTTTTCCCGGTTTTATTGTTCTGCTTTTTTTTGTGCTACTCATATCAGTTGTTTCCGTCATTGTGATACATGTGTTGCTATCCTCCCAGACAGATCAGATTGAATTTGCTCACTTCCTTGTAAGGTTATTTACATTAGCTGTGGCTCACCTGGGGGTAAATTGTACTGTTGTTTGGGTGCTCCCTCTCGGCCTGGACCCCTCTTTGATCCTGATTGTTTCATCTTGGATACACTATGGGTATTAAAGTAATTTCCTACAATTTAAAAGGGTTTAATTCCCCTCAAAAAAGGAGAAAAGCATTTAAAGCTTACAAATCCCTTGGAGCTGATATTCTTCTACTTTAGGAGACACATTTCTCCACTGACAACCACCCATCCTATTTGGATAAAACCTTTAAACAATGTTACTTCTCCACTTATGGGTCCAGGTCTAGGGGGGCTGCTATCCTCATTAAGAACTCAGTGATGTTCCAGACTCAACAGATATATAAAGATCCAGGCAGTCGATTTGTGATAGTTCAGGGTACCATTCAGAATAAACAACTAACTCTGGCCTCAGTATATGCGCCTAATGCCTCACAGGCTACATTTTTTAAAGAATTTTTCCAGACCCTAGATAGGTTCCACTCTCCCCACCTGTTAATTGGAGGTGATTTTAACTTAGTAGCCCACTCAGGGCTAGACAGAAGCCGAACATGCCCAACCTCTAAGGCCTTTCCCAAATCCCTTCAACACTCCTTGAAGTCCTCTCAACTAATAGATGTCTGGAGGGCTCACAACATAGGTTCGAAAGAATACACTTTTTATTCCCACCCTCATGATAGTTATTCCTGCCTGGATTATATTTTCTGCACTCCTTCTCTGACAGTGAACTCTACCTCAGCTAATATACATATTTTCCCCTGGTCAGACCACCACATAGTTTCCACCCATATTTCTTGTCTAGGCCTCCCCCATACAGCCAGGTCCTGGCGCCTTAATGAAGCACTTCTCACAGACCCTGTGATCTTGCCCCAGTTGTCAGAGCGCCTCAAAGAATACTTTAGGCTCCACAATGTAGAAGATATTTCTCCCAGCTCATAAAGCTGTGATGATGGGCTACTTAATAGAAATCTCCACAACTCAGAAACGTCAAAAACAACATGAGACTCGTAAACTCACCTCAGACCTTGAGCAACTATATCATAGACACACTCAGACACCTTCACAAGAGTTGCTCCTCAAGATAAATGAAAAGAGAAGGGCCCTAGATGACATACTTTCAGAACACATTGAAAAATCTCTCAGATGGTCCAAAGCCCATTTTCTCCTTCACAGTAATTCAGCTTCTACGATGTTTGCACGTAAGCTCAAACAGTCCTCCCAACAGACCCACCTTTATAAACTGAAAGATCATAACGGCAACCTCACCACCCATCCCAAACATGTTCTAAATATCTTTTCCTCCTTCTACCAGAAGCTATTTTCAGGCCCAGATCCTTCTCTTCCCCCTCTCTCACAGACCTGGTTAGACACCCTCTCGCTCCCCCAACTATCAGAGGAGCATTTGGGTATCCTCAATGCCCTCTGTTCATCAGAGGAAGTTGCCTCTATCATCTCCTCCCTTAAACCCTCCAAAGCCCCTGGCCCTGATGGATTCTCTGTGGTCTACTATAAAAAATTTGCTGAATCCTTACTTCCCACACTAACTAACATGTATAACTATGTCCTCAAAGGAAAACAGTTCCCAGATGAAATGCTATTAGCAAATATGTCCCTAATACCCAAACCAGGCAAAGACCATACCCTCCCCCAAATTTTCGCCCCATTTCTGTTATAAATAATGACCTAAAGATATTTGGACGGATTTTGGCAGACAGACTGGCTAGAGTTATAACGACCTTGATATCCCCATACCAAACAGGCTTTGTCCCATCTAGGCAGATCACGGATAACATCCGTTTGGCCACCAATATACTCCAAGACACTCATATGCACTCTGACCAAGTATTACTTCTGAGTTTGGACATAAACAAAGCATTTGACAGTGTCCTATGGACTTACTTGGACACAGTGTTATTGAAATTTTGATTTTTTAGTGGGGCATTTATACATGGCTTTAAATCCCTTTACCATCACCCTCGAACTCGCATAAAGCTTCCAGGGTGTAACTCAGACTATTTTTCTCTGAAGTGTGGAACTAGACAGGGGTGTCCCCTCTCCCCTCTTTTGTTTGCACTTGCCATGGAACCCCTGTCTAGGTCCATCTCTAATAACCCGAACATTAAGGGTTATACAAAAGGTGGTCAGGAATTTAAACGTAGCCTTTACGCGGACGATGTACTTTTATTTATTTCTGACCCTCTGATCTTCCTCCCCAACCTTATGTCCTCCTTGGACTCTTTTCATAATCTAACGGGCCTAGGTGTTAACCCCTCCAAGTGTTCGGCTTTGCCCATTCACCTTCCACTACTTTTATTGACCACTCTTAAAGATAAATTCAAATTCTCATGGAATCATGTCTCCTTGCAATATTTAGGCATTAAATTAGCCCCCTCTCTCAAACAGATATATTCCTAAATTACCCCCCAGCTTTCTCGAATGTCAAACACCTTTTGAATCAATGGTCTTCATACCGCATATCATTTTTAGGAAGAATTCAAGCAGTTAAAATGAACATCCTCCCTAAACTTTTGTTCCTCCTTAGGTCTTTGCCTCTGTATGTCTCTCGCTCAGCTCTGCAGATGATCCAGACGGATCTGCTCAAATTTATATGGCAAAACAAAAAACCTTGAATAGGTCGTCTATTGATGTATAGATCTCGGGTGTGAGGGGGATTGGGATGCCCAGATCTGTGGAAGTACTTCCTAGCATCTCGCCTTATCCAACTGGTGCAGTGGCATACCTCCCCCGCCTCTATACCATGGCTACAATTTGAGCGGATCTCGGTGGCTCCTTTCTATCTCCCGGGTCTTCTCTGGTCCAGCTCCATATCTCCAAAAGACATCACCCCACTTAATAATATAGTAGGCCAATCGCTATATCTATGGTCCCTCTACTCAAAGAAGTTTAAGCTACAATCTGACACGCCCCTTCTATCTTCCTTTTTAGGAGAACCTTCATTCCCTCTGGCCTTCTCCTCTACAACGTCATTTCTTAGCTGGTCCGCGAGGGGTTTGGTGAACCTTGAGTCTTTGTTGCATGACGCTTCCTTTTGTTCGTACGCTCACTTGCAGCAAACCTATGCTATGGGACAATCCGAGTTTCACCAATACTTGCAAATATGACACTTCTACTCGGCAATTATTGCGGGCGGAGTAGAACTGTCGAAGACACCATTTGAATCCCTATGCAGAGAGGCTTTGAGAGACAAGGGGACTATCTCCATACTTTATAGATACCTTAACGACTTCAACTCCCCTCAAAAATCTATAGCAATGGAAGCATGGGAAGCTGTCCGGTGAAGGACTGGCTAGACATGATAGACAACATGCACAAATGTACACGCTCTATACCCATTAAGGAAACGGTACTCAAACTACATACTAGATGTACTACACTCCGGACCGTCTCCACAGAATATACCCTCTGGTTCCTGGCACATGTTTTAGAGGATGCCAGGACAGGGGTACGCTGTTGCACACGTTCTGGAGCTGTAAGGCCTTAGATTCCATTTGGCAAAAAACTACTTCCCTTATTACACTTCTCTCTGGAGTATCAATTACTCTGACCTGTTAAATGTGTTTGCTGTTTGCAGAACTCCCAGCTGTTCCCCTCCCCCTACAGAAATTGATTTACACTCTTTTTAGTGCTATTCAATGGGTAATAGCAATGAACTGGAAGCGTTCCCATGTATTCTGGTCACAGGTGATTTCACGTATGGAGTCCATTAGGATTATGGAAAGAATTCACCATACTCTCCTGGACTCCATGCACATTTTCGACCGTAAGTGGAATATTTGGACGGCTCACCTTCTTAATAACAGACTCGAGAATCCCTCTGTCCCAGCTGCTGAAGCACAATAGGTCTGATTGTAGAACTATTTGACAGAATCTGCCTGACGGGTGCCTCAAGAGAGCTATAGCCTTTATGTTCCATGTATTGTTGAATATAGCATCCTTGTTGAATGATGGCATTTTCATTATGCTCGGGTTGCACATATGTCACAATTGTAAGTTTCTTTTTCTTTTCTTTTGGTTTTCTTTTTACCTTCCCTATTCTCTTTTTTCCAATTGAATGGGTTCATTATGTATTGTAATGAGAAATGTTAATTGCATCGTGTGAGATATATTCTTAAGCTGTCATGGGCTACTTGGCCACTGTACTTATTGTCCCCACTGTGCATGTACACCCAGATGTTATATCATTTTGCAATAAAAACGTTTGTAAACAAAAAAACGTGGAGATATGTTGAGGAGGTTATTCAATAATTATATAGGTGATAGGGTCAGGAAACGAAGGATAATAATAGGAATAATATTTGCCTGCTGGGGTCTCTGTAGGGAGAGGGAGTGAGGAGGGGTGGTTTCAAGGAAAATGACATGTATAATGTATGTGGAAAGTAAATTTTTGTCTTCCTTTTTCTATGTTGTTACTTATATAAAATAAAATAAAGAATTAAAAAAAAAAAAGATACAAGGAAGGTGACTCTGGGACCATGCTTTCAGATAGGGAAACTCTGGGGAGTCTGATGTAAGGAGGGGGGGGGGTCTGCACTGCCATGCCATTCCATTTCATTCCACCCACCCAAGCAATGCCACTGATCCCATCCCCCACCAGCACTGTAACTCATCCCATCGCCCCAGCACTACCACTGATCCCACCCCCTCCATTGCCATTGATCACCCCCCCCCCCCACAGCTCTAAAAGCCAATGAGTGAGCAGTAATAATGTGCGGTAGTCTCTAGCAACCAATCAGGGAGCGTAAGTGGGGAGCAAAATTGCATCTTCGGGGCCCAAAAAAATGTTTGCCCAGGGTCCAATCAATATTAAAGACGGCCCTGATTCCAGTGCTCTGTAATGAAGTCTAAGGGCTTGCTTGCCTTTAGCTCTACCCCTGCTGACCAGAGGATGATGGTGTGGCATTATATTAAATTGTTACTAAAGCCAGGGACCTGTATTCACTATATCTGATCTCCCACAGTACACGGAAAATGAAAATGCAATTGTTTTAGTAAATATAAACTGCTAAAAACCTTTTCTAAACAGCAGTATATAGCCGTCTTGTGACTTCTCAGTGTTCTCCTGTACCTTCAAGGAGGGGTGGGCTTCCTCCAGCCCAGTGGTCATCAACTCTGTCCTCAGAGCCCACTAACAGGCCAGATTTACAAGATAACTGCAATACATCATAGGTGATATAATTTGCTGCTCAGTGATTTCAGTATTCTAGTCTGCACCTCCCCAAGGTAATACATAAAACCTGGTCTGTTAGTGGGCCTTGAGAACAGGGTTGATGACCACTGCTCCAGCACATCTGACCCTCATCTATCTCATGAGAATGCATGTGCTCCCACTGTGGAGCCTCTTATAAGTTAAAGGTAGGAACTACAGGTAACAGGATGCCTTGCCGGAGCCTGTAGTTTATGCATATACTTGCAAATGTGTGCAGACTAAACCCCCTTTTTTAACGCATACTGTTAGATAGGTTAAATTGGTTGGTCGCAAGCTGGTCAGTAAGTACAGCTTAGATTTTACCCTGAATTTTTCCTTGGCTGTTTTTTGTCATTTGTTGCCCTCCAATGCTCCTTGCTGTATAGGTCAGATATAGATGGGACAGCGGCTCACTTTTTGTATGCTTGATGTATAGGTCAGGTAACAAACTGACACCTTTGCAGCCATGGTGCTATGTGCTGGTTGTACAGTGTGTCCCTGTACCTTAAAGGAGCGGTGGGCTCCCTCCAGTCCATATGCCCTTCATCTATCCCATCAGAATGCATGTGCTCCCACTGTGGAGCCTCTTATAAGTTAGAGGTAGGAACTTCAGGTAACAGGGTGCCTTGCATGTTTTTAATGCATACTGTTAGACAGGTTAATTTGGTTGGCCACAAGCTGGTAGGTAAGTAGAGCTTGGATTTTTCTTTGGCTGTTTTTTGTTAAACTGTTGGGTGTGCCTACATATTAAAATGTCAGTTCAGTGTTGCCAACCCCCCCAAAGTGAAATTTACACACACATCTGACTTCTCTAGTGACCCCCATCCCGGCGGCACTCTAACTTTCGATGCCTCTCCAGGCTCCCCCCCAGAGACTGCAGATAGGATACAAGACAAGAGATGGTCAGAGACTGCATACATGATACAGGAGATGGTCAGAGGCTGCAGACATGGTTCAGAGGTGGTCAGAGACTGTGGACATGATACAGGAGTTGGTTAGAGGCTGCAGACATGGTACAGAGGTGGCCAGAGGATGCGGACATGGTACAGGGGTGGTCAGAGGATACGGACATGGTACAGGGGTGGTCAGAGGATACGGACATGGTACAGAGGTGGTCAGAGGATGCGAACATGATACAGAAGTGGTTAGAGGATGCATATAGTTACATAGTTACATAGTTACATAGTAACTATAACTAATATCTTCCAGACCCTTTATTAACTTTGTTGCCCTTCTTTGTACTCGCTCCATTTCCATTACATTCTTTCTGAGGACTTTCCTGCCCAGAACTGGACAGCATACTCTAAGTGCGGCCAGACCAGAGTCTTGTAGAGTGGGAGAATTATCGCTTTATCCCTGGAGTTAATCCCTTTTTTAATACATGCCAATATTCTGTTTGCTTTGTTCGCAGTAGCTTGGCATTGCATGCCATTGCTGAGCCTATCATCTACTAAGACCCTCAGGTCCTTCTCCATCCTAGATTCCCCAAGAGGTTCTCCCCCTAGTGTGTAGATTGCATTTATATTTTTGCCACCCAAATGCATTATTTTACATTTTTCTACATTAAACCTAATTTGACATGTAGTTGCCCACCCCATTAATTTGTTCAGATCTTCTTGCAAGGTTTCCACATCCTGTGGAGAAGTTATTGCCCTGCTTTAGCTTAGTATCGTCCGCAAATACAGAGATTGAACTACATATACTATCAGAGAGATGGGTTGATCGGCGCTACCTAAAAACCTGATTGCTAAGCATATACAGGAAAACACCTAAAAAGATGGTTTTATATTGTTACACACCAAAGTACATATCCCCTCAGTGATATATAAGGGGGGGGGGGGTTCCTCAATCACTAAAGGTAAGTGGGTAAGGGGCGTACTAAATTTCTTACGCCGCAGGTCTTTACTGCATACCTGCATCAGAGTATTATATAGGCAAAATAACTGAATAGGTGTAATAGAGTAGAAAAAAACCCGTTGCAAGTTTATTACTGTGCACAGAAATGTCTACGTATGGCAATGGTAGACAGACAACTAGTTGTCTGAACTATAAGCTATACCCGCCACCTAGGTGCAACTAAAGTGGTGAGGTCCAGCTGGGGCATAACACATATTACCATAAATATAACATAGTGGTGCATGCTAATACATAGATATAAATCTCATCAACCACACATGTATATGAATAGAGCCTGAAATAAAAATCAAATAAATGCTTCACAGTTCATATAACGAGAGCTGGATCTAGCATATATTGCAACAGATTGATCCCAGTGGAGTGCCGTAGTCCCATAAGTTTGTTGCTGTAACAAGTCAGGAACTCCCAGGGGTGATTTCAGTGCATACAATGTTGCCAGGTGACTTTTGTGCTCCCCCTTTAGATTTCCTACTCACCGACTCCTGGAACCCCTACAGGGGTGATAGGCCTGAACTGCTTTAGGTGGACCTCTCTGCTCCCTGTTCCTGGTAGTGGGTGCCTTAGATGTGTCCTGGTTGGTGGAGAAGCGGCAGTGCCCTCATGCTTAAAAATATATAAAAAAGGGCTTCCATAGTGTGATAAAGTAAAAAACGTTTTATTTAAAAAGCATAAGTTAAAACAAAAACAAAAAGTCCCAGAAAGGTGTATTATACTGGGATGGGGTACCAACAGTTCCCGGCGGACAGACAAATAAAAAAATCACTGTACCCAAAGCATGTAACAAGATGGGGGATGTGACAGCCAGGCGCTGCACTTGCATTCCACCCACTCGTCTGCAAGGAAGTGACGTAGTAAGCATGGTTCCGTCGAGCGCGCTTTGTCTCTTGATGTCCTCAGCGACGGTACCACGCCACTGCACAGTGTGAATTCTATGAGGAAAGCGTCCCTTTCTGTCCCGCCCCTCTGGATATGAGTGCCAGTTACGGGCATGTCCCCTTGGGAAACGATTGATCATATATTGTAGCCTGGAGGATATTCCACAAGGGCCACATTAAGAATAAATATTTGTAATTCAGCTACCAGAAAGGCATTTATAGACGTCATGGTGCGCTCTCCCCTGTGTTATCATGAACTGCTCATATCCACTATATACAATTGGGGGATTTCTCCTGCTGGTCAGTACCTAGTATGACATACATCAATATCAAACAATCTTCTGAAGTGTCATTATTGCTATTAGAAATTAGGAAATACAATGAGACTAGATATGGTTCAGATTAATCCCATAAGGTAAGGAGAATGATAAAAATATAAAAAATATAAAAAAATATATGAAAGATATGTAAAAAAATGTATAAAAAGTGGGATTGCATATAAACTTTAAGTGAACATGTTGATGCCACCAATATTTAGGCATCCAGATTCACCTTACTTTGGATACAGGCATTGAGATATTCAGGGTGTATCATTATCCATACATTGAGGACAGTGCCAAGTGTATAAGCCAGCTACCTGGCATTCATGAAAAACCCTTAGCAGGTAGGAAAGGGGGGGTTATCCTTAATCTGCATTCCACGTGTGTCATAGCTAATCCAAAAAACCCTTATCGGGTTGAAGGGGGGGGTTCTATAATCTGCATACCATTAGTCCATATATCCTACCTGGCCAGACCCTCCACCTATACCGGGCTGCTCCATTAATTGGTGAAATCAGTGAGAACTGGAGTATCAGTCCACCCGTAATGGGTACCTTAATAGAGGAACCCCCATACCTGGGCATCTAACCTCTATTTTAGATACACAGATATATGTAGGGTATGTTCCTGGGTGTATCATCCAAAATAGGGGTATATTCCCCTTACTGTAGACATACTTTTTCTTGGTGACTGAAGTGGTGAGGACCATCAATGGTCTCTACTATTCTAATTATATGGAGCGAATGTCCATATAGTTGAGTAAGTGAGTATTAGTGTATTTATCTCATATAGGGTGTGCCATCTTATTAATGTGAAAAAGGATGTGATTAAAGAGAGGTTTCTAAATTAGACATACCCTCTGTAGTATTTAGGATGTGGTATATAGGTAAAAGTGATTGAGGAGGCCTCCATAGGCCTGTGGGTATTCTATCCCATGTGCTATGTGTGCTGTGAATTTGAAGAATATACTGTATATGTCAAGTGAAAACCAGGGGGATTACAGTAGTCATAGGGGACTGGAGATCAGATAGTGCATAGTGTCCAGAGGGCATGGTGTCTCCAAAGAACCTTCAGCATAAAACCTCCCTGTTTTTTTTTAAACCGGGGGTTTTTTTGGGGTGTACAAATGAACTTCATGGGTTGGCTATAAAGCAGTTGAGGTCTATATCTAGGTTGAGGCCCCTGGGAGCCAGGGACCCCAACCTATATATCCAGGCTGTCTCGTTTTGCGAGATGAGGGTGGTTTTATTACCTCCCCTCCAGTGTTCCTTAATGGAGTCAATGCCAAAAAAGATTAGGCCAGACGGATCTCTATTGTGCACCTGATCAAAATGGCGTGACAGATTATGTTTAGGGAATCCCTTTCTTATATTCGTAATATGCTCACGTATCCGTACATATAGGGGCCGTGTAGTTCTCCCCACATACTGAAGATGGCAAGGACACTCTATGACGTATGTCACATGAGTGCTATGACACGTGATCAAGCTCTTAATCTTATATTCCCTCTGATCAGCCTTAGATTTGAACATTTCTCTTTTGCGAGTCTGCCTTTTACTAACCCTACAAGGTAAACATTTTTGACACTTATAGAAGCCTTTCAGGTTTGGAAAAATCTGTATCTGCTTGGGGGGATTGATGACATTGTGGACCAGATGGTTACGGAGGTTGGGGGGCCTTCCTATAGATGAAGTTTGGTTTGTTCGGCAGTATCTTAGCCAGCACTCTGTCTTCCTTAAGGATAGGCCAGTATTTCTTAAAGATATGCTCTAGATCTTTATATTGGATATTGAATCCTGTTATGAATGCTGTGTCCATTGGTTTATCCTTTTTTATGTTTTTTTTTAACAGGTTGTTTCTATCCATATTTGCTACGTCAACTTTTACCTGTATCAGCATTTCCATATTCTCCACTTTCAGCAGATTTTCCATTTCTTCCTCATAGTCTTCTATGGTTAAGAGCTTGATCACGTGTCATAGCACTCATGTGACATACGTCATAGAGTGTCCTTGCCATCTTCATGGCTTTATGGTTATTATTTTTTTCTAACTTCTTTATTGAGGATTACCAGTCCTCCCCCTTTATCAGCCGGTCGGATGACCACCTCATTTTTCTTACTTAGTGCCTTGATAGTTCTCCAGATCTTTTTAGCTTTTTAGCTTTCAGAGGATCTGAAGAAGTTAGAAAAAAAAAAGATGACAATCTGTCATGCCATTTTGATCAGGTGCACAATAGGGTTCCATCTGGCCTAATCTTTTATGGCATTGACTTCATTAAAGAACACTGGAGGGGAGGTAATAAAACCATCCTCATCTCGCAAAACGAGACAGCCTGGATATATAGGTTGGGGTCCCTGGCTCCCAGGGGCCTCAACCTAGATATAGACCTCAACTGCTTTATAGCCAACCCATGAAGTTCATTTGTACACCCCAAAAAACCCCCCGGTTTCAAAAAAACGGGGAGGTTTTATGCTGAAGGTTCTTTGGAGACACCATGCCCTCTGGACACTATGCACTATCTGATCTCCAGTCCCCTATGACTACTGTAATCCCCCTGGTTTTCATTTGACATATACAGTATATTCTTCAAATTCACAGCACACATAGCACATGGGATAGAATACCCACAGGCCTATGGAGGCCTCCTCAATCACTTTTACCTATATACCACATCTTAAATACTACAGAGGGTATGTCTAATTTAGAAATCTCTCTTTAATCACATCCTTTTTCACATTAATAAGATGGCACACCCTATATGAGATAAATACTCACTTACTCAACTATATGGACATTCGCTGCATATAATTAGAATAGTAGAGACCATTGATGGTTCTCACCACTTCAGTCACCAAGAAAAAGTATGTCTATAGTAAGGGGAATATACCCCTATTTTGGATGATACACCCAGGAACATACCCTACATATATCTGTGTATCTAAAATAGAGGTTAGATGCCCAGGTATGGGGGTTCCTCTATTAAGGTACCCATTACGGGTGGACTGATACTCCAGTTCTCACTGATTTCACCAATTAATGGAGCAGCCCGGTATAGGTGGAGGGTCTGGCCAGGTAGGATATATGGACTAATGGTATGCAGATTATAGAACCCCCCCCCCTTCAACCCGGTAAGGGTTTTTCGGATTAGCTATGACACATGTGGAATGCAGATTAAGGATAACCTCCTTTCCTACCTGCTAAGGGTTTTTCATGAATGCCAGGTAGCTGGCTTATACACTTGGCACTGTCCTCAATGTATGGATAATGATACACCCTGAATATCTCAATGCCTGTATCCAAAGTAAGGTGAATCTGGATGCCTAAATATTGGTGGCATCAACATGTTCACTTAATGTTTATTTGCAATCCCACTTTTTATATATTTTTTTACATATTTTTCATATATATTTTTATATTTTTTATATTTTTATCATTCTCCTTACCTTATGGGATTAATCTGAACCATATCTAGTCTTATTGTATTTCCTAATTTCTAATAGCAATAATGACACTTCAGAAGATTGTTTGATATTGATGTATGTCATACTAGGTACTGACCAGCAGGAGAAATCCCCCAATTGTATATAGTGGATATGAGCAGTTCATGATAACACAGGGGAGAGCACACCGTGACGTCTATAAATGCCTTTCTGGTAGCTGAATTACAAATATTTATTCTTAATGTGGCCCTTGTGGAATATCCTCCAGGCTACAATATATGATCAATCGTTTCCCAAGGGGACATGCCCATAACTGGCACTCATATCCAGAGGGGCAGGAAAGAAAGGGACGCTATCCTCATAAAATTCACACTGTGCAGTGGCGTGGTACCGTCGCTGAGGACGTCAAGAGACGAAGCGCGCACGACGGAACCATGCTTACTACGTCACTTCCTTGCAGACGAGTGGGTGGAACGCAAGTGCAGCGCCTGGCTGTCACATCCCCATCTCGTTGCATGCTTTGGGTACAGTGATTTTTTTATTTGTCTGTCCGCCGGAAACTGTTGGTACCCCATCCCAGTATAATACTGGATGGGAATACACACCTTTCTGGGACTTTTTGTTTTTGTTTTAACTTATGCTTTTTAAATAAAACGTTTTTTACTTTATCACACTATGGAAGCCCTTTTTTATATTTTTTGATGCATGAGGGCACTGCCGCATCTCCACCAACCAGGACACATCTAAGGCACCCACTACCAGGAACAGGGAGCAGAGAGGTCCACCTAAAGCAGTTCAGGCCTATCACCCCTGTAGGGGTTCCAAGAGCCGGTGAGTAGGAAATCTGAAGGGGGAGCACAAAAGTCACCTGGCAACATTGTATGCACTGAAGTCACCCCTGGGAGTTCCTGACTTGTTACAGCAACAAACTTATGGGACTACGGCACTCCACTGGGATCAATCTGTTGCAATATATGCTAGATCCAGCTCTCGTTATATGAACTGTGAAGCATTTATTTGATTTTTATTTCAGGCTCCAATAATATACATGTGTGGTTGATGGAGATTTATATCTATGTATTAGCATGCACCACTGTTATATTTATGGTAATATGTGTTATGCCCCAGCTGGACCTCACCACTTTAGTTGCACCTAGGTGGCGGGTATAGCTTATAGTTCAGACAACTAGTTGTCTGTCTACCATTGCTATACATAGCCATTTCTGTGCACAGTAAGAGACTTGCAAAGGGTTTTTTCTACTATATTACACCTATTCAGTTATTTTGCCTATATAATACTATGATATAGGTATGCAGTAAAGACCTGCGGCTCAGGGAAATTAGTATGCCCCTTACGCACTTACCTTTAGTGATTGAGGAAACCCCCCCCCCATATATCACTGAGGGGATATGTACTTTGGTGTGTAACAATATAAAACCATCTTTTTAGGTGTTTTCCTGTATATGCTTAGCAATCGGGTTTTTAGGTAGCGCCGATCAACCCATCTCTCTGATAGTATATGTATGACCAGCAGGACACCCCCTGTGAGTGTCCTGCGTAAGGGAGGCAGCAACCTGTTCTTTTGCCACATAGGCCTGTCCTAAAGCGCTGCTTTTTTTACATATTATTGACAGAGATTTAACAGTTTACCCAATCCTCCAGGTAATTTATGATAAATTAAATAGGATTAGTCCCAGCACAGAACCCTGTGGGACCCCAATACCCACCCCTGGCCATTCCGAGTATTCCCCATTTATCACCACACTCTGAACTCGCCCTTGTAGCCAGGTTTCAATCCATGTACTCACCCTATGGCCCATGCCAACGGACCTTACTTTATGCAGTAAACGTTTATGGGGAACTGTGTCAAATGCTTTTGCAAAATCCAGATACACCACATTTAATTTACAGAACATGCCCACAATTTGAAGATGTTTGATTTTTATTGTGAATCAAACAACAAATAGGACAAAATAACAGAAAAAGTCAACGTGCATAACAATTCACCCCCCTAAAGTCAATACTTTGTAGAGCCACCTTTTGTGGCTATCACAGCTCCAAGTTGCTTTGGATAAGTCTCTATGAGCTTGCCACATCTTACCACTGGGATTTTTGCCCATTCCTCCTTGCAAAACTACTTCAGCTCCTCCAAGTTGTGAACAGCAATCTTTAAATTTAAATCTTTAAAAATCTCAGTGGTAAGATGTGGCAAGCTCATAGAGACTTATCCAAAGCAACTTGGAGTTGCTTTATGAACAGCAATCTTTAAGTTTGACCACAGACTAGGCCATTCCAAGACATTTATATGTTTCCCCTTAAACCACTTAAGTGTTGCTTTAGCAGTGTTTTTGGGGCCATTGTCCTGCTGGAAGGTGAACCTCCATCCTAGCCTCAAATCACACACAGAGTGGTACAAGTTTTGCTCAAGAATATCCCTGTATTTAGTACCATCCATCTTTCCCTCAACTCTGACCAGTTTCCCAGTCCCGACTGCTGAAAAACATCCCCACAGCATGATGCTGCCACCACCATGTTTCACTGTGGTTATGGTGTTCTTTGGGTGATGTGATGTGTTAGGTAGGGATGAGCCTAACACCCCCCGATTCGGTTCGCAGCAGAAAATGCGAACATTCAAAAAATTTGTTTGAACACCGTTAAAGTCTATGGGACACGAACATGAATAATCAAAAGTGCTCATTTTAAAGGCTTATGCCCCGTACACACAGTCGGATTTTCCGACGGAAAATGTATGATAGGACCTTGTTGTTGGAAATTCCGACCGTGTGTAGGCTCCATCACACAAAGTTTGAGAGCAGGCTATAAAATTTTCCGACAACAAAATCCGTTGTCGGAATTTCCGATCCTGTGTACACAAATCCGACACACAAAGTGCCACGCATGCTCAGAATAAATAAAAAGATGAAAGCTATTGGCTACTGCCCCGTTTATAGTCCCAACGTACGTGTTTTACGTCACCGCGTTCAGAATGATCGGATTTTCCGACAACTTTGTGTGACCGTGTGTATGCAAGACAAGTTTGAGCCAACATCCATCGGAAAAAATCCTAGGATTTTGTTGTTGGAATGTCCGATCAATGTCCAACCGGGTGTACGGGGCATTACAGTGGGGAGGGAAAGTATTCAGACCCCCTTAAATTTTTCACTCTTTGTTATATTGCAGCCATTTGCTAAAATCATTTAAGTTCATTTTTTTCCTCATTAATGTACACACACATCACCCCATATTGACAGAAAAACACAGAATTGTTGACATTTTTGAAGATTTATTAAAACAGAAAAACTGAAATATCACATGGTCCTAAGTATTCAGACCCTTTGCTCGGTATTTAGTAGAAGCCCCCTTTTGATCTAATACAGCCATGAGTCTTTTTGGGAAAGATGCAACAAGCTTTTCACACCTGGATTTGGGGATCCTCTGCCATTCCTCCTTGCAGATCCTCTCCAGTTCTGTCAGGTTGGATGGTAAACGTTGGTGGACAGCCATTTTTAGGTCTCTCCAGAGATGCTCAATTGGGTTTTAGGTCAGGGCTCTGGCTGGATAATTCAAGAACAGTCACAGAGTTGTTGTGAACCCAATCCTTCATTATTTTAGCTGTGTGCTTAAGGTCATTGTCTTGTTGGAAGGTAAACCTTCGGCCCAGTCTGAGGTCCTGAGCACTCTGGAGAAGGTTTTCGTCCAGGATATCACTGTACATTCATCTTTCCCTCAATTGCAAGCAGTCGTCCTGTCCCTGCAGCTGAAAAACACCCCCACAGCATGATGCTGCCACCACCGTGCTTCACTGTTGGGACTGTAATGACAGGTGATGAGCAGTGGATGGTTTTCTCCACACATACCGCTTAGAATTAAGGCCAAAAAGTTCTATCTTGGTCTCATCAGACCAAAGAATCTTATTTCTCACCATCTTGGAGTCCTTCGGTGTTTTTTAGCAAACTCCATGCGGACTTTCATGTGTCTTGCACTGAGGAGAGGCTTCCGTTGGGCCACTCTGCCATGAAGCCCCAACTGGTGGAGGGCTGCAGTGATGGTTGACTTTCTACAACTTTCTCCCATCTCCCGACTGCATCTCTGGAGCTCAGCCACAGTAATCTTTGGGTTCTTCTTTACCTCTCTCACCAAGGCTCTTCTCCCCCGATAGCTCAGTTTGGCTGGACGGCCAGCTCTAGGAAGGGTTCTGGTCGTCCCAAACGTCTTCCATTTAAGGATTATGGAGGCCACTGTGCTCTTAGGAACCTTAAGTGCAGCAGAAATTATTTGTAACCTTGGCCAGATCTGTGCCTTGTCACAAGTCTGTCTCTGAGCTCTTCAGGCAGTTCCTTTGACCTCATGATTCTCATTTGCTCTGACATGCACTGTGAGCTGTAAGGTCTTATATAGACAGGTGTGTGGCTTTCCTAATCAAGTCCAATCAGTATAATCAAACACAGGTGGACTCAAATGAAGGTGTAGAACCATCTCAAGGATGATCAGAAGAAATGGACAGCACCTGAGTTAAATATGAGTGTCACAGCAAAGGGTCCGAATACTTAGGACCATGTGATATTTCAGTTTTTCTTTTTTAATAAATCTTCAAAAATGTCAACAATTCTGTGTTTTTCTGTCAATATAGGGTGCTGTGTATACATTAATGAGGAAAAAAATGAAACTTATCAAATGGCTGCAATATAACAAAGAGTAAAAAATTTAAGGGGGTCTGAATACTTTCCGTCCCCACTGTATATGCAAGTTATTGTCATAAAAAGTGTTTGGGGACCTGGGTCTTGCCCCAGGGGACATGTATCAATGCAAAAAAAGTTTTAAAAATGGACATTTTTTCGGGAGCAGTGATTTTAATAATGCTTAAAGTGAAACTATAAAAGTGAAATATTCCTTTAAATTTGGTACCTTAGGGGAGTCTATAGTATGCCTGTAAAGTGGCGCATGTTTCCCATGTTTAGAACAGTCCCTGAACAAAATGACATTTCTAAAGGAAAAAAGTCATTTAAAAGTACTCGTGGCTATAATGAATTGTCAGTCCCGGCAATACAGATAAAAGAAGTCATTGAAAAAAATGGCATGGGATCCCCCCAGTCCATTACCAGTTCCTTTGGGTCTGGTATGAATATTAAGGGGAACCCTGAATCAAAAATTTTTTTAAATTGCGTGGGGGTCCCCCGAAGGGCCTGGTATTGATTTTAAGGGGAACCCCGCACCAAATTTTTTTTAAAAATGGCGTGGGGGTCCCCCCAAAAATCTATACCAGACCCTTATCCAAGCACGCAACCTGGCAGGCCGCAGGAAAAGAGGGGGTGATGAGAGAGCACCCCCCCTCCTGAATTGTACCAGGCCACATGCCCTCAACATGGGGAGGATGCTTTGGGCGGTGGTTGTGGGGGTCTGCGGGCGGGGGGCTTATCTGAATCTGGAAGCCCCCTTTAACAAGAGGACCCCCAGATCCCAGACTCCCCCAGTGTGAAATGGTAATGGGGTACAAATGTATCCCTACCATTTCACAAAAAAAGTGTTAAAATGGTAAAAATGACAAGACATGGCTTGGGACAAGTCCTTTATTAAACATTAAAAAAATTAAAATGTTCCAAGAAGTCCATTCTTCTTCTTCTCTCGCTCCGCCGAAAGACCGAAAAAGAAAAAAAAAAGCTGCACCGACCCGCCTCCATAGGAGGCTCCCGCCGTATTACGCATCTTTGATTTGACAGTTCTTTTATAACTGAGGGCGGGGCCACACCGTGAAGTTCCTGGGTGACCCTGCCCCTCTCTGATGCACGGGGACTTCCCTATGGCTTTCCGGGGGAGTCAGAGGGGGGCGGGGCCACCCTGTTATGTAAACAGTCTGTCTCACTCTGAAGTCCTGCGAAAGCCATAGGGAAGCCCCCGTGCATCAGAGGGGGGCGTGTTCTCCCGGGAACGTCACGGTGTGGCCCTGCCCTCAGTTATATAAGAACTGTCAAAGTGAAGACGCGTCATAGGGCGGGAGCCTCCCATGGAGGCGGGTCGGTGCGGCTTTTTTTTTTTTTTTTCGGTCTGTCGGGGGAGTGAGAGAAGAAGAAGAATGGATTTCGTGGGACATTTTTATTTATTCATTTTTTAATAAAGGACTTGTCCCAAGCCGTGTCTTCTCATTTTTACCATTTTAACACTTTTTTTGTGAAATTTTAGGGGTACAACGTACCCTGTTACCATTTCACACAGTGGGGAGGCCGGGATCTGGGGGTCCCCTTGTTAAAGGGGGCTTCCAGATTCCGATAAGCCCCCCGCCCGCAGACCCCCACAACCACCGGGCAAGGGTTGTGGGGATGGGGCCCTTGTCCCCATCAATATGGGGACAAGGTGCTTTGGGGGCTACCCCAAAGCACCCTCCCCATGTTGAGGGCATGTGACCTGGTATGGTTCAGGAGGGGGGGCGCTCTCTCGTCCCCCCTCTTTTCCTGCGGCCTGCCAGGTTGCGTGCTCAGATAAGGGTCTGGTATGGATTTTTGGGGGCACCCTAATGCCATTTTTTTTTTAAATTTTGGTGCAGGGTTCCCCTTAAAATCCATACCAGACCTGAAGGGTCTGGTATGGATTTTGAGCGGGACCCCCATGCCATTTTTTTTTTTCAATTTTAGCGCGGGGTTCCCCTTAATATCCATACCAGACCTGAAGGTCCTGGTATGGAATTTGGGGGGACCCCCACACATTTTTTTTTTAATTTTGTTTCGGGGTTCCCCTCAATATTTATACAAGACCCAAAGGACTGGTAATGGACTGGGGGATCCCATGTTTTTTTCAATGACTTCTTTTATCTGTATTGCCGGGACCGACAATTCATTACAGCCACGAGTAGTTTTAAATGACTTTTTTTCCTTTAGAAATATAATTTTGTGCAGGGACTGTTCTAAACACAGGAAACATGCGCCACTTTACAGGTATACTATAGACACCCCCCAGGTACGAAATTTAAAGGAATATTTCACTTTTATAGTTTCACTTTAAGCATTATTAAAATCACTGCTCCCGAAAAAATGGCCGTTTTTAAAACTTTTTTTGCATTGATACATGTTCCCTGGGGCAGGACCTTAGTGTTGGGTTTGCGTCAGACATAGCATTTTCTTTGATGGCCAAAAGTTCAATTTTAGTCTCATCAGACCGGAGCATCTTCCTCCATACATTGTGGGAGTCTCCCACATGCCTTTTCGCAAACTCAAAATGTGCCATTTTGTTTTTTGCTGAAAGTAATGGCTTTCTTCTCGCCACTCTGCCATAAAGCCCAACTCTATGGAGCGTACGGCTTATTGACGTCCTATGTACAGATACTCCAGTCTCTGCTGTGGAACTCTGCAGCTCCTCCAGGGTTACCTTAGGTCTCTGTGCTGCCTCTCTGATTAATGCCCTCCTTGCCCGGTCCGTGAGTTTTGGTATGTGGCTGTCACTTGGCAGGTTTGCGGTTGTGCCATGTTCTTTCCATTTGGTTATGATAGATTTGATGGTGCTCCTAGGGATCATCAAAGATTTGGATATTTTTTTATAACCTAACCCTGACTCCATAGGCATGCTCACAGGGTGTGCCGGGTGTGCCCAGGCACACCCTAATCCCCCCATGCGCATTAGTGTTATCGTTCTGTGAAGCAACAGGAACATGGGAAAGATCTCCCTCTTACTGGCTCTGCCATAAGAGAAGTGTTTATCCTTTTCTCTTTCCCTGTGCCAGCAGGGAGATCAATGTGCCAGAGTCATATATATGTAGATACATACACATGCATGTGTGTTTGAGCTTAAGGGTGCACAGCCTAATGCATTAGGTTGTGCACACCTATGCCTGACTCGTACTTCTCAACAACATTGTCCCTTACTTGTTGGAGAGTTCCTTGGTCTTCATGGCAGTTTTTGGTTAGTGGTGCCTCTTGCTTAGGTGTTGCAGCCTCTGGGGCCTTTCAAAAAGGTGTGTATATGTAATGACAGATCATGTGACACTTAGATTACACACAGGTGGATATCATTTCACTAATTATGTGACTTCTGAAGGTAATTGGTAGCACCAGAGCTTTTTATGGGCTTCATAACAAAGGTGGTGAATACATACGCACATGCCAATTATCATTTTTTATTTCTGAAAAATAGTTTTATGTATATATTTTTCTAATTTTACTTTGCCAACTTACACTATTCTGATTCTGTGTTCTGATCCATCACATATAATTAATATTAAAAAAACATTGAACTAAAGGCTGTAATGTAAAAAAATAGGTAAAAAGCCAAGGGGGTGAATACTTTTGCAAGGCACTGTACTTAAAGAATTTTTTGGGATTTTTTTTGCTCTCCTCCACTATGTGTCTTTCATGTTCTATCTTAGCCCTCCTAATTGCACCCTTACATATCTTATTGCATTCCTTATAAAGTCCAAATGCTGTTGATGATCCCTCAACTTCGTATTTTTTAAAGGCCTTCTCCTTTGCTTTTATATGCATTTTTACATTGGAGTTAAGCCATCCAGGACATTTGATCGCTCTTTTAAATGTATTACCCAAGGGGATGCACTGGCTAATGCCCTTATTTAATATGCTCTTAAAGCAAACCCATCTCTCCTCCATGTTCTTTGTTCCTAAGATTTTATCCCAATTTATGCCTTCTAGCAAGGTTCCTAGTTTAGGGAAGTTGGCTCTTTTGAAATTCAGCGTCTTTGTATTCCCCTTATGTTTCCTATTTGTGTGATTTATACTGAAGCCAATTGACCTGTGATCACTGTTTCCTAAATTGCCCGTTATTTGCACATCTGTGATCGGGTCTGTATTGTTGGTAATCAGTAGATCTAGTAACGCTTTATTTCAAGTTGCTGTGTCTACCATCTGAACCATGAAATTGTCCTACAAGACATTTAGGAACTGGCGAGCCTTAGACGAATGCATGGTTCCCTCTGCCCAGTCTATGTCTGGATAATTAAAATCCCCCATTATGATGACACTTCCCATCCTCGCTGCTAATCCAAATTGTGATAGGAGGTCTACCTTCACCTCCTCCCTCAGGTTAGGGGACCTATAGCATACTCCCTGTATTATTTTCCCCTAAGGATTCCACCTCCTCCCTAGCTCCCTTAGTGATGTCATCTCTCACATTCACTTGTACATTATTCTTGAGATATATAGACATACCCCTCCCCCTTTTTTTACCCTCTCTGTCCCTGCGATAAAGGGAATACCCTTGAATAGTTTGTATCCTTAGATGCAGACAAGCAAAGAAAGTGTTTCCACCGCTCAGGCTGACACTGACCCAGGTGTAAGTAGAAATTTCAGAGCAGAAGAGCTCCAGGTGCTGGCTGAATGCTAGGCAAAGCAGGCTTGAATGGAGGAGAAGATTTGGATGCCGCACACCGGATGTAGTCAAAAAACTTCACTTTATTGAAAAAATGGGATCATCAAAATAACAAGACTGTCATGCAGAAAGTACAGGTAAGCTGACGCGTTTCGCACTCAGGACTGAGTGCTTACTCATAGCTAACAAATATTAAAAAGACAAACTCTTATATAGCTCAATGGAGTATCACATGATTGCCCAATTAGATGGTCATTGAGTCTCAGCTGGAAGCCGATTTAATGAGGTCTCGGCATCTGCTGGCTATTTGGTGTGTTAACTGATTGAGAAATGTTTTCAAAACCGTGACATGTAAATAGATGACAAAGAATGTGAAAAAAGATGTGTATATGTACATGTGTAGGCAAAAAATATATATGTGTGTATATATATATAGTGAATCCTATCAATAAACGTGTATATAATAATGAATGTACTTCTATAACGTGTATATATGAAAGGTGATAAGTATCAAAAAAAGAAATTACTATTAGGTGAAAGGAAAAAATGTGTAAAAAATATTTCTCATTAAAAAAAAAAAGAGAAAATATATTGATAAAAATATTCAGACAACGTGCAAAGTAAATGTGAAGAGTGAATGTAATAAAACTATATGTGAACAAAATATATAAATATGATGAAACTCTCTATAATATGCCGGTGAAGTGGATGAAGCTCTCTATAATAAGCCGGAATAATACAGGTGAAATATAGAGCAATGTGACCTGAAATAATGCGTGATATGCCCGCGGTTGATAACAAGGTACATATAGGGCCCTATAATAATAAAAATAAACTGTGGGATTCAAAGACATAAAATCACGCTGATAAGGGTTGCCCTGATCTGGTCAAATGGCAGTGATATATGCAGGGTCCCAGTAGACTGACTTGTAACGTAGTGATTCTAAATGATGAGCCTGGCCGAGAGCAGGGTGTGTGTAGAATTTCAGGAATGAAGCAGCGGTGTTCAAGGTAATAGAACGCCGCTAGTCTGTGTCACACTAAATGTCTAGATGGAATTATAGTGATGGTAATAAAGTTGGTAAAGGTCTTGGCCAGTCACCCAAGTTTAAGGGATCACAAAAAGGGACAAATGAAAAACAAGTAAGGTACTATAGGCTGGGATACAAAGACATAAAATCACACTGATCAGGGTTGCCCTGATCTGGTCAAATGGCAGTGATATATGCAGGGTCCCAGTAGACTGACTTGTAGCGTAGTGATTCTAAATGATGAGCCTGGCCGTGAGCAGGGTGTGTGTGGAATTTCAGGAATAAAGCAGCGGTGTTCAAGATAATAGAGCGCCGCTAATCTATGTCACACTAAATGTCTAGTAGTAGTATCTTACTTGTTTTTGATTTGTTCTTTTTTGTGACCCCTTAAATTCGGGTGACTGGCCGAGACCACCCCCAATTTTATTACCATCATTATAATTCCATCTAGACATTTAGTGTGACATAGATTAGCGGCGCTCTATTATCTTGAACACCGCTGCTTTATTCCTGAAATTCCACACACACCCTGCTCACGGCCAGGCTCATCATTTAGAATCACTACGCTACAAGTCAGTCTACTGGGACCCTGCATATATCACTGCCATTTGACCAGATCAGGGCAACCCTGATCAGCGTGATTTTATGTCTTTGTATCCCAGCCTATAGTACCTTACTTGTTTTTCATTTGTCCCTTTTTGTGATCCCTTAAACTTGGGTGACTGGCCGAGACCTTTACCAACTTTATTACCATCACTATAATTCCATCTAGACATTTAGTGTGACACAGACTAGCGGCGTTCTATTACCTTGAACACCGCTGCTTCATTCCTGAAATTCTACACACACCCTGCTCTCGGCCAGGCTCATCATTTAGAATCACTACGTTACAAGTCAGTCTACTGGGACCCTGCATATATCACTGCCATTTGACCAGATCAGGGCAACCCTTATCAGCGTGATTTTATGTCTTTGAATCCCACAGTTTATTTTTATTATTATAGGGCCCTATATGTACCTTGTTATCAACCGCGGGCATATCACGCATTATTTCAGGTCACATTGCTCTATATTTCACCTGTATTATTCCGGCTTATTATAGAGAGCTTCATCCACTTCACCGGCATATTATAGAGAGTTTCATCATATTTATATATTTTGTTCACATATAGTTTTATTACATTCACTCTTCACATTTACTTTGCACGTTGTCTGAATATTTTTATCAATATATTTTCTCTTTTTTTTTTTAATGAGAAATATTTTTTACACATTTTTTCCTTTCACCTAATAGTAATTTCTTTTTTTGATACTTATCACCTTTCATATATACACGTTATAGAAGTACATTCATTATTATATACACGTTTATTGATAGGATTCACTATATATATATACACACATATATATTTTTTGCCTACACATGTACATATACACATCTTTTTTCACATTCTTTGTCATCTATTTACATGTCACGGTTTTGAAAACATTTCTCAATCAGTTAACACACCAAATAGCCAGCAGATGCCGAGACCTCATTAAATCGGCTTCCAGCTGAGACTCAATGACCATCTAATTGGGCAATCATGTGATACTCCATTGAGCTATATAAGAGTTTGTCTTTTTAATATTTGTTAGCTATGAGTAAGCACTCAGTCCTGAGTGCGAAACGCGTCAGCTTACCTGTACTTTCTGCATGACAGTCTTGTTATTTTGATGATCCCATTTTTTCAATAAAGTGAAGTTTTTTGACTACATCCGGTGTGCGGCATCCAAATCTTCTCCTCCATTCAACCCTTGAATAGTTGCCAGCCAATCATGAGAGCTGTTGAACCAGGTCTCTGAAATTCCCACAAAATACAAATCCTCCTTTTACAACAGTATCTCTAGTTCACCCATCTTGTCCGCCAGGCTCCTGGCATTGGTGAACATGCCACATAGTTTAGACCGGTCGCATACTATCCTCTTATTGGGTGTTTCGAGATTGCAGACATGGTACAGAGATGGTCAGAGACTGCGGACATGATACAGGAGATGGTTAGAGGATGCGGACTTGATACAGGTGGTCAGAGGATGCGGACATTGTACAGAGGTGGGCAGAGGATGCGGACACGGTATAGAGGTGGTCAGAGGTTGCGGACACAGTACAGAGGAGGTGGTCAGAGGATGTGGACATGATACAGAGGTGGTCAGAGGTTGCGGACACAGTACAGAGGAGGTGGTCAGAGGATGTGGACATGATACAGAGGTGGTCAGAGGATGCGGACATGGTACAGAGGTCATCAGAGGATGTGGACATAGTACAGAGGTGGTCAGAGTATGCGAACATGATACAGAGGTGGTCAGAGGATGCCGACATGGTAAAGAGCTGATTAGAGGCTGCAGACATGATACAGAGGTGGTCAGAGGATGCGGACATGATACAGGAGATAGCAAGACAGTGAACATTTTACCACTGCCATTCTTGCCTGATAACTGCTGCCTGTGGGCATTACAATAGATGACAGCCAGCCAAGCAATGGATTGATGGATGCAGGCCAGGGGTCCGGTGGTGGGAGCCTCCAGAGTCAACTCCAGCAGCCAAGGATGGATGGTGCAGGAAGGGGCACAGTGCTATGGTGGGGGTGGGAATACCTGACTCCGAACAAGCTCCTCCAGAGTCCAGCCATAGTGCGGCGCAGCGGCGGGCCGGGTCTAGAGAGCCTGCAAAATGTGACACCTAAAGTTCTGCTATTGCTTCCACAGTATCCCTGACTTTTGAAATCACATAATCTAAACTCATTTGCATTCAATCAAAGCACCATAAGGGGAAGGAGTATAGAATATCTTCCTATAACTTCCTATACATACATTTCTAAAAAGGATGCTTCAATATTCGTTGCAGAAAGGGAATTTTTCCCTTGGAAAAGGTTAAATAATCTGTTCTGTCTGAGGACTAACAAAGGTTATTTCACCCTCCAAGATCTTTTCTGCCTCCAGAAAATATTTAAAATAATTGCTTTCATTTGTATGATTCTGTAATCACACGACACAAAGAGGAAGGTTGGCAGGTTGTATGACTATGAATTAAACAGAACATATTGACCTTGGATATTTTTTTTTACAAAACAGAAATATTTATGTGGAATGTAGAAACATTGTAATGTGTAAAATCCTGTCTTCAGTCAATAGCACAGGCACCATATGGGGCTTATTGCAATAAATTAATTATAATAGCTTAGATTTTTTTATAAATAGTGTATCAAAAATAAAGCAGAGATCGGTAAAACATTTTATTTATAATGCATTTACAATATATAAAGGATTTACAATACTTTCCTTCTTTAACCCTGTTACCACAGAGGAAGCTGCCAAAATCCTTTCTAAGGCCCACCTCACCTCTGGACCCTGCCCCCTCACAACTACTACAGTCCCCAGTCTGCTCTATCTTACACTCTGTAACCAACATCTTCAATCTCTCCCTCTCCACCGACACCTTTTCCTCCCCTCTCAAACATGCACTGGTTACCTCTCCTCACTGGACCTCACCTGTTTGAACAGCTTATGTCTCCAGACATCTTCAACATCTAATAAAACTTACCAACAACCTACTGACTGCTAAAAGCAACATCCATTACTCTGTACGCATACTCTTAGGCCCCTTTCACACTACCGCAACTTCAAAGTTGTGCGGTTTTGCTGCAATTTTACCACATTTTTGAGGCCGCAATTTTGATGTGATTTTGCTGCAATTTCAGGGAGACTTGAGGTCTATGAACCCGAACTCGCATCAAAGTCAGACCAAAGTAGTGCAGGGAGTACTTTGAAGTTGGCACGACTTGAAGTCACACTAATACGAATGGTTATCATTGGAAATCATGGGGAACGACTTTGCAGGAAGTCGCAGGATAGGTTGTACAAGTGTGAAAGGGGCCTTAGACTTTTCCGCTGCCTTTGATACAGTTGACCACCTGCTCAATAAACTCCACTACTTTGGCCACCGTGACTCTGCTCTTCCCTGGTTCACCTCCTACCTATCTCATCATAAATTCAGTGTCACTTACAACTTTATCTCCTCTGTTCCTCTTCGCTTACTGCTGGGTACCCCAAGGCTCTGTGTCCTTGGGCCCTTCTTTTCTCTCTCTACACCTCTTCCCTGGACTAGTTGAAAACCTCTCATGGCTGCCAATATCACCTCTATTGCGATGACACCCAGATCTATCCCTCTACTCCCCAGCTCACCCCCTCAATCTCCTCATGTATCACAAACTTACTGTTCGACATATCAGGATGTCAGTATCACACCACTTCCTCAAGCTCAATCTGTCTAAAATTGAGCTTGTAGTATTTTCCTCCCCGATCCCCTCCTTGTGACCTTACCGTTGAGATTAGTAGAACTATTGGCCCTCCACACCAGGGTGCTAGGTGTAATTCTGGATTCTGACCTCTCCTTTGGGCTCCAAATTCCAATCACTGGCTAAATCTTGTAGCTGTAACCTCTAGAACATTTTCTAGAATTCCCCTCTTCTTAATTAGCGACACCACAAAACAACTTATTCACCTTCTGGTTATTTCTCGCCTTGACTACTGCAACTCCCACCTTACTGGCCTAACATTATACAGACTATCCCCACTTTAGTCATCACATGAATGCTGCTCCCAGACTCAAACACCTTACTAACTGATCTGTGGCTGCCCCTCTCTGTCAATCCCTTCTCTGGCTTCCACTAGCCCAACATATATAATTCAAAATACTAACCACAGCATACAAAGCCTTCAAAAACACTGTCATCAGCTACATCAACAATCTAATCTCAACATATTGCTTGCTCTCTAGCTCTTTCATTACTTCCTCATATGTTCACTTCCAGAACTTCTCCAGAACCTCTACCATCCTCTGGAACTCCCTACCCCAGTATGTCCGGGTATCTCCTACCCTGACTGCCTTTAGGTGATCCTTGAAAACTCATTTATTCAGAGAAGCATACCCAACCTCCAACTAAAAGCTGTACCTCAGCCACCTCCATCAGATTATCCCCCACAGCTATTACCTTTTGTACCACCTCTCCCTCTCTTTTAATTTTAGACTCCATGAGGTTTGACAAAGGGGCCACACCCCAAAATGCATAACCATGCCTATATACGTCACATGACATAATCACAGCCATTTTGTGGGCCTACAACACTTTCTTACTGTCCACACTGGTTCTCATCCATGTGATATACAAAGACAGTATGCTGCCTCTGTTGGCTCTTCCTGGTGTTCCCCTACTTTACTTCCTAGTTCCATGCACCTTGCATCACATCCACCTGAAGGTGGACTGACTGCACTTCCAAGTGGATGTAGTTCAGGATGCATTAAGGTGAAAAAACACAAGGGGTTACAACCCTTTTAATGTCCCACTGATTAAGGGACTGTTCAGCAGAGCTACTACAAGAAAGAGTTTCCTCATTGTTACAGTTAGTAATGTGGAGTATCCCACAGCTCAATGAACCCATCCAAGTTAATGCTGCAATAAAACTTGAAAAAGGCAATCTTTATGGACCGTGTTTCCTGAATCAGTGTGTGAAGTTGTTTGCCTTGCTGCTACACTAACAGTAATAGAACCTGGGACTTTAAAACAGTGGCCCTAGCCAAGGGATCGGCTAAGGAAGGTGTGACTAGCCTCTGAAATGGGTTCCTATTGATTACTCCACCCAGAAGTTTGACAGGAGTCCACCGACTCATGACAGCTTGTGCTCTCAGCGTCCTCCTACACTCTCCCATCAGAGCTGCCGCTTTGGTGAGAACTGTTTCTGAGATCCTGTGCGAGATCATTCCCAGAACCTGTCAGGGCACTACTTGTCACCCTGTGAGTGGAACCCTTTATTGATTTCACATATCTTCCCATTAAACTGTGCTACACCATTGGCCGCCTGGCGCCTCTCCCTCCCCTCCCTACTTTTTAATACAAGTACACAGTAAAATCAGTAACAGTAACAGAGATACATAAGAAAAGTGTAGTATAACAGGGACGTGGCCTATTGTCTCCTTATACAGCAAGCGCTTCAGGGGAAATTAATAAATCCGAAACCAATATAATTGTTACTAGCCAAACTGAATGGCAACAGCTGTTGCCTTAAAAAATCTTTCCTTAATAGTAAAAATCAATAATCAACATAACAGGGAAGTACGGTGGACTCGGGCAGCGCTTGTGAATAAAATTAGTTCATAAACAATAAATGATCAATGGTAAAAGTTCATTAAATCCATAAAATCAATAACAGTCCATGAATTAGCATAAAATTGATACAAATGAGATTACACTATGTCCGATCCTTCTCTTTCATTGCTCATGTAATTTGAATGACCCGAGCGAGGTTCCGTTCTGGACAAGGGAAAGAGAATACCGATTCGGACATCTACCGTTTTGGGTGACATACACACTAAGATCTTTTTCTCGTCTGGTAAGAGTTTGCCTAAGAGGGGGTTTCTTCACACCCCCCCCCTTTTATTCGAGCACGTGTGGTGTCTGGACTCCTTTTCTTCTGGTAACAGCTGCTCTTTCTGAAAAGACTACTTTAGAAGACTGTTTCCTCCCAAAAGGAGTTTTTCATTTCCAAAAGGACTTTTTATCCGTTTTCTATTGAATAAATGTATTGATCATATAATGCTAATTCATGGACTGTTATTGATTTTATGGATTTGATGAACTTTTACCATTGATCATTTATTGTTTATGAACTAATTTTATTCACAAGTGCTGCCCGAGTCCACCGGACTTCCCTGTTATGTTGAACAGAGACACATAGTAGTAATATAAGATGTTGGAGTAACATACAAATTAACTTCATCTATTCCTATAATGCAACACAAGTCTGGATCTATCTTAAGATACAGCGCCACCTCTCACCAACCCAACCAACTTTGCTTTAAGCCTTTACCAGGGGTATACATGTGTATTTTCTCTCAACATAAAACATGGTGGAGTGGGGGCGTGGCTGAACGCTGAGCGCGATGGACTGTTTGATTCCCCTGCTCTCCATGGACCTGCTCTAGTGTAGCTACTAACAGGGACTAACAGACCAATGGGCAGAAATCGAGCCAGCAGATCGCAGAAATGAGGGGGAACCTCAGGACACCTTAATCCACAGTCCTACCGATCCAGTCCTACCTCTCTCCACTCCTGGGATCCACCATGCGGGAGGCGGACAACATGGCACCGCAGCACGCCACACAGCCATCTCCTCCTCCAGAGGCTCTGAGAACGGTACGGACGGCCACAGTGGCTCCCACGGATGCTATTTCGAGCGTTATATCAGCCCCGCCAGCCCTGCACGGCCCATCTCCACCACACCACGTGGAACAACCACCGCCATCTTGGCCTCTTGGTTCGATAAGTATACAACACTTCAACACACGTACTCACAATACTCCTTGCTCACACCCCACCCTCAACATGGTACAGGTTTACTCACATAATGTTAATGGTCTTAACTCGAATTTTAGAAGGCAGTTGGCACTGAGGAGCTTCAGGGATTCTGGAGTGGAGGTAATATTTGTGAAAGAAACACATTTTAACAAAACAGGCACTATGGTGTTTGCGTTTCAATTTTTTCCCATGGGGTTCTTAGCACTAAAAAGAAAGCAGGGGTGGCCATCTTGATTAAAAAGGGATACCCATTTACACCCACATCCTCCCACTCTGACCCCAAGGTCGGTTTTTGATCCTTAGTGGCAGATGGAAACAATCTGAAATAACTTTTTGCAACATTTATGCACCAAATGTGAATCAGATGCCTTTTGTGACTAGGGTGTACAACCGCCTATTCAGAACCACACTCTCCTTCTTAGTCGTGGGAGGGAATTTCAACCTTCCGTTCTCCTCCCCTACTCTGGATAGAACATCACTTACTAAAAAAATCTCCTCCCCACTCCTCTCCAGACAATCCAGACAAGCCAGACAATTTCATCAGGTCACTCACTAGTTTGCACTGTTTGATGCATAGCATGTAGATCACCCAGCAGAGCGTCAATACTCTCATTACTCCCACCCATTTTGTACACATGCAGCAGACATCCTGCCCATATTATGGTCGGACCACTCTCAGATCCTTTTGAAACTCAAACTAGAACTTTCCAAGGTCAAACGGTGCCACTGGCGACTTAATGACTTCCTCTTGAAGGATGTCGCAAGTAGGACGGAGTTAGAAAACACTTTAAAACTGTACTTTGTAGAGAATAATGCCCCAGAGATTTCTGTGGGAACCCTCTTGGAGGCACACAAGATAGTGATACGTTGACAATGTATATCGGTCTCAATGGCCTGGAAGAAAATACCAGGCAACTGAGACAGCAGACTGCACACTGACTACGGGACTTAGAATCTAAACTTACAGCCTCATCCTCAATCCGTCTCTTGAGAGAAATTATACGCCTATGGGCAATTCTCAAAAGTATAGATATAGGCGAGGTTGAAAAAGGCCTTCAGATTCTACGTCAGCTATACTATGATGAAGACAACAAAGCCCACACCTTATTAGTGTGTAAACTCCGGGAACATACCCATGTCTCGGCTCCCCAGGCCCTATGGGACCCTGCTGGGACCCTTCACTTTCACCCCTATCACATTGCCCAATTATTTTGTGATTACTTCTCGGATCTCTACAACAACCCCTCCATACCGCACTTGCCGATCCAAACAAGTTTCATTGACCGCATGTGAGCTTACCTCGCAACCAGCGGGGTGGCCACTTTACCAGCAGAGGCCTTACAGTCTTTCAACTCTCCGATCACTGAAGAGGAGATTTCAGAGACTTTGATGCTCCTCCCAAATAACAAGGCCCTAGGCCCTGATGGCCTTCCATATGAATATTACAAAACTTTTCTGACCAGCCTACTTCCACATATCACTTGTCTATTTAATGGATTCACGGGCAAGGAAGAAATCCCACGGAACATGCAGACTTCACACCTCACGCTCATACCCAAACCTGATAAAGAACACACACTGTGTGAGAATTATAGACCTATAGCTTTACTGAATTCAGACCTGAAAAACTTTACGAAACTACTATCCCTCCGAGTAAATGTGGTGGGCTTTGTCCCAGGGTATCAGGCAGGAGACAACACCAGAAGAGGCATCAATTTAATAGACATCATTAATAGGCAAAAATACGAAGCGCTGTTGCTCAGCTTAGACGCTGAGAAAGCCTTTGATAGACTTAGCGAGCCTTTTATGTTCTCCACCCTTGAATATCTGGGCTTTCGGGGGCCGTTCCTCAGGGCAATTGGGCACCTATACGCAACTCCATCCGCCTCTATTAAAACACCTTTTGCGGCATCTGCCTCCTTCCCCATTTCGAATGGATCTAGGCAAGGTTGTCCGTTTTCTCCATTGCTTTTTTGCCCTGTGTATCGAACCACTGGCGGCCCAGACAGACCCCAACATCAGCGGTATAATGGTTAGAGGTCGCAAATTTAAAGTCTCATTGTTTGAGGATGATGTACTCTTAACCCTAATGTGACTGCATGTGACCCTCCCTAATCTCTATAAATTCCTGGAGTAATATGGGTTCCTATCGGGATACAAAGTTAACCCTGCTAAATCAGAAGCCCTGCCAAACAATTTGCCTCCCTCAGAAGTGCATTGTATTTCGGATAATTTTACATATACATGAAAATCCCATGCCATTAAATATTTGGGGGTGTATCTTACTCCCCGTTTCGAATCCCTATATGGTGCAAACTTCAGACCCCTATTCGCGTCTATACGGTCTCTTTTGACTAAATGGAAACATTACCCAATATCTTGGTTTGAACGCATTGCCTCAGTTAAAATGACAATATTGCCTAAACTCTTGTATTGCTTTCTGACTCTCCCAGTACCTATCCCATCTGCTCAGCTCAGAAAACTTCAAAATGACCTCCTAAGTTTCACGTGGAATTAAAAACAACACCGAATAGCCCGATCCATAATGTTTGCTTCCCGAAAAAATGGGGGCTTGGCCTAACCCACACCTCCATCATTACTACTATGCTGCCCAATTGAGAGCTATAGCATCCTGGGTTACCCTTCCAGCCTATAACTGCTGGACCCAAATAGACAAATTATGGCTAGCTCTCATCCACTCGAACAACCTATTATGGAACACTAATGCCGATGTTCCCTCCACCTCCCTACTACACACTATGAACTTGCTACAAACTATATGCAGATAACTAAACCGCAACACTCCCCTATAATTTGAGGCCTCCTTAGTCACAGCTTTCCTCTATAACCCTAAACTACCCAACAGCTTAACCTGCAGATGATCTCACCATGGTTGCAGAGGAATCTCTTTCATTATGGACACTTGGTGAACCCAGTGACCAGGGTCTTTTTACCCTTCGGTGAACTCAGAACTAAGCATGAGCTCCCCCGTAGTGCCTTCTTTGGCTACCTAAAAAATTCAGCACTACACACTTACCATCACCCCAACCCTCCAACTCTCTAAGCCATCCCCATTCAAATGCTTAATCCTATCAGGCCCCTCACAGAAAGGACTGACTTCAGACATATATAAACTCTTAAACTCTTATGATATGGTCTCTCAGGGGAAACATACTGTAGATATATGCACAGATGTGAGGAACATCTCGGAGAGGAATTATCCCTTGAACAATGGTCCACTATATGGTCTTGGGTGGCCAAGAGCTCTATGTGCACGCTCTATAAAGAGAACACATATAAGGTGCTCTTCTATTGGTACCTGACACCATCTCGCCTACACGCTATATACCTATCGGCCTCGGATCGCTGCTGGAGATGTCTCCAGGACCGGGGCACGTTATTCCACATCTACTGGAACTGCCCATCCCTCCAGCCTTACTGGCATTCGGTCCAGGGACTGCTCCACTGGCTGTTTGAGGTGGATATCCCTCTCTCTCCTAAGTTTTTATTTATTGGCCCTTCCCCCTCCTAAATTACCCAGTTTAGCCAAAAAATTGGCCACACATATATTAACTCGGCTAGATATCTATAACCCTTCACTGGAAACACCAAAACCCCCCCGACACTATCTGATCTTTATGCCAGAATCAAGGACGTGGAGGTTATTGAGTCCATGTTGGCTCAACTAATTGACCTGTTGGACCAACATATGGTAACATGGGAGCCTTGGTATCAATGGATCGACCCCCCTTGATTCCATGAGACTCCTCCCCGCCATGTACACTGTAAGCACTCAAAGCCCAGGGGGGGTGAGCCCAGTAGAGACAAGCCCAGCTGATTGGTGCTTTCTTACACCTTTTCCCCTCTTTTTTCTTCTCTTCTCACCCCTGTAATGGATGTGAATAAGGTGTTACCAGGTAAAAAATATTAAAATGGCTATTTCAAATGTAATATTGCATCAGAGGTTTAAAATGTTAAAATCCTTAACTCTAAGAATTTTCAGATAACAGGAGATATCTGCTAGTTCCTCTTTTCCAGTCTGAAGCCAAAGTTATAAAAAGGCTGTTGCTTCCTGTCTCTTCCGAGAATTTGCACCAACAGCAGACATGACATCAACATCCAATGCTTGAAGGGGAAATTACCAAATTTATTTAATAATAGTTATGATTAAATGCTGAAATCAGTACTAAAACTGCTGACACTGTTAAAATCTTATGTATTGTCATAACAACATGTTTTGCATATACTGTATTCTTTGTCTAACAGAAAGTATATAAAACTAACCAAAAAAGCAGAAATAAACTCAGAAATGATTTTCACACTGAGTCTGTCTCAGGGGAGATTCTTTTCAAGAAGTGTACACTTCATATATATTTTCAACAATCTGATCAGGGGTAGATATAACAATATTCAGACTTTGTTCTGAATCCAAAACATTTTGGTGCCCAACGTGGTCCTCGAGGCTAGGGTCCCAAGTAGCCGATCCAGGAGGGAACAGGATAAAGCCAACGCGGAAATACAGGAGGATACTGATCACCTCTAAAAATGGGAAGACACCTTTGATATCTTGTATATCTAGTCTACTGTTTATCCTGTACCCGTGGCTGGTCAATCTCTGTGCCCATATCGGCTTCCTGTTGCCCTCAAAGACAGGTATTAATCTTGCCTCGAGTCTGTTGATAAGTTAAGGAACCTGCAAATTATATCTACCTCCTGTTTTGTTCTGTTTTGTTGATCGATCTTGTGTTTTGTGATGGCTGTTGGGAGTTGGGGATTGCTTATATAGTCACGGATGACGGATGAAATTAGTTGACATGGTTTAAACTTCTCCTGGGACTAGGAGAAGGCGTCAGGACGTGGTTAAACTCCTCCTGGGGGGATAAAAATGAATAATTGTGCGGCAAAGCATGGGTACAATAAGTACTGAAGTACGGGCAACCGGGAAACGAAACCCCGGGGGGGGGCATCAGGAACACGCATAGTGGCGTGGGGGATCCCGTGACAGTCTGAGTAATCCTGTACTTCACTGCGGCCATCACATATCTTGTTGTTGGTTGTTGGTGGTAATGTCCTAAGTGTGTTTGTGGTCTGTTATTTGGGATACATGAAGAGGGCTGGGGGTTGATTGAAGTGGTATAGAGCTGAGTCTCTTGGTTACAAATCCCTACTGCCACATACTGTGCATTTATTGGTGTTCAGATTGAATGTGCATTATCCAGTAAAAATTGTTGTTGGCAAATAGGGATGAGCTTCGAGTTCGAGTCGAAATCATGTTCGACTCGAACATCGGCTGTTCGCCAGTTCGCCGAACAGCGAACAATATGGGGTGTTTGCGGCAAATTCGAATGCCGCAGAACACCCTTTAAACGTCTATGGGAGAAATCAAAAGTGCTAATTTTAAAGGCTTATATTCATGCTATTGTCATAAAAAGTGTTTAGGGACCTGGGTCAGGACCCAAGGGACATGGATCAATGCAAAAAAAAGTTTTAAAAATGGCCGTTTTTTTGGGAGCAGTGATTTTAATAATGCTTAAAGTGAAACAATAAAAGTGTAATATCCCTTTAAATTTCATACCTGGGGGGGTGTCTATAGTATGCCTGTAAAGGGGCGCATGTTTCCCGTGTTTAGAACAGTCTGACAGCAAAATGACATTTCAAAGGAAAAAAAGTAATTTAAACTACTCGCGGCTATTAATGAATTGCCGGTCCGACAATACACATAAAAGTTCATTGGTAAAAACGGCATGGGAATTCCCCACAGGGTAACCCCGAACCAAAATTTAAAAAAAAAAATGACGTGGGGGTCCCCCTAAATTCCATACCAGGCCCTTCAGGTCTGGTATGGATATTAAGGGGAACCACGGCCAAAATAAAAAAATTAAAAAATGGCGTGGGGTCCCCCTCAAAATCTATACCAGACCCTTCAGGTCTGGTATGGATTTTAAAGGGTACCCTGCGCCAAAATTAAAAAAAACATCGTGGGGTCCCCCCAAAAATCCATACCAGACCCTTATCCGAGCACGCAACCTGGCAGGCCGCAGGAAAAGAGGGGGGCACGAGAGAGTGCCCCCCCTCCTGAACCGTACCAGGCCACATGCCCTCAACATTGGGAGGGTGCTTTGGGGTAGCCCCCCCAAAACACCTTGTTCCCATGTTGATGAGGACAAAGGCCTCATCCCCACAACCCTTTAACAAGGGGACCCCCAGATCCCCTGTGTGAAATGGTAAGGGGGTACAAAAATACCCCTACCATTTCACTAAAAAACTGTCAAAAATGTTAAAAATGACAAGAGACAGTTTTTGACAATTCCTTTATTTAAATGCTTCTTCTTTCTTCTATCTTCCTTCGGTTTCTTCCTCCATCTTCTTCTTCTTCTGGTTCTTCTGATTCTTCCCCCGGTGTTCTCGTCCAGCAACTTCCTCCACGGCGTCGGCGTCTTCTTCCCTTCTTCTCCTCGGGCCGCTCCGCATCCATGATGGCATGGAGGGAGGCTCCCACTGTGTGACGCTTCTCTCTTCATCTTCTTCTCTTCATCTTCTTGTCTTCTTCTTCTTTTAGGGCCGCTCCGCATCCATGATGGCATGGAGAGAGGCTCCCGCTGTGTGACGCTTCTCCTCTTCTGATGGTTCTCAAATAACAGGGGCGGAGCCACCGGGTGACCCCGCCCCCCTCTGACGCACGGGGACTTGATGGGGACTTCCCTGTGGCATTTCCTGTGACGTCAGATGGGGGCGGGGTTACGTAACGGGTGACCCCCGCCCCCTCTGATGTCACGGGGAATGCCACAGGGAAGTCCCGTCAAGTCCCCATGCGTCAGAGGGGGCGGGGTCACCGGGTTGCCCCGCCCCCCATTATTTAAGAACCGTCAGAAAAGGAGAAGCGTCACACAGCGGGAGCCTCCATCCATGCCATCATGGATGCTGAGCAGCCCGAAAAGAAGATGAAGACAAGAAGATGAAGAGAAGAAGATAAAGAGAGAAGCGTCACACAGCGGGAGCCTCCCTCCATGCCATCATGGATGCGGAGCGGCCGAGGAGAAGAAGGGAAGAAGACGCCAATGCCACGGAGGAAGATGCCGGACGAGAACACCGGAGGAAGAACCAGAAGAACCAGAAGAAGAAGAAGATGGAGGAAGAAACCGAAGGAAGATAGAAGATAGAAGAAAGAAGATAGAAGAAAGAAGAAGCATTTAAATAAAGGAATTGTTAAATAACTGTCTCTTGTCATTTTTAAAATTTTTGACAGTTTTTTAGTGAAATGGTAGGGCCGGGATCTGGGGGTCCCCTTGTTAAAGGGGGTTTCCAGATTCCAATAAGCCCCCCGCCTGCAGACCCCCACAACCACCGGCCAGGGTTGTGGGGATGAGGCCCTTGTCCTCATCAACATGGGGACAAGGTGTTTTGGGGGGCTACCCCAAAGCACCCTCCCAATGTTGAGGGCATGTGGCCTGGTACAGTTCAGGAGGGGGGGCGCTCTCTCGTCCCCCCCTCTTTTCCTGCGGCCTGCCAGGTTGCGTGCTTGGATAAGGGTCTGGTATGGATTTTTAGGGGGACCCCACGCCATTTTTTTTTTAATATTGGCGCGGGGTACCCCTTAAAATCCATACCAGACCTGAAGGGTCTGGTATAGATTTTGAGGGGGACCCCACGCCATTTTTTTTTTTTAATTTTGGCCAGAGTTCCCCTTAATATCCATACCAGACCTGAAGGACATGGTATGGAATTTAGGGGGACCCCCACGTCATTTTTATTTTTAAATTTTGGTTCGGGGTTCCCCTGTGAGGAATTCCCACGCCGTTTTTATCAATGAACTTTTATGTGTATTGTCGGACCGGCAATTCATTAATAGCTGCAAGTAGTTTAAATTACTTTTTTTCCTTTGAAATGTCATTTTGCTGTCAGACTGTTCTAAAAACGGGAAACATGTGCCCCTTTACAGGCATACTATAGACACCCCCCAGGTATGAAATTTAAAGGGATATTACACTTTTATTTTTTCACTTTAAGCATGATTAAAATCACTGCTCCCGAAAAAACAGCCGTTTTTAAAACTTTTTTTGCATTGATCCATGTCCCCTGAGGCAGGACCCAGGTCCCCAAACACTTTTTATGACAATAACTTGCATATAAGCCTTTAAAATTAGCACTTTTGATTATTCATGTTCGTGTCCCATAGACTTTAACAGTGTTCGCGTGTTCAAACAAATTTTTTGCCTGTTCGCAAGTTCTGGTGCGAACTGAACAGGGGGGTGTTCGGCTCATCCCTATTGGCAAATCACTGGAAGTAATAGAGGCTCAGACTAGAATAACAGGACATGCAGCCGAAAGGTGCCCCTTACAACCTGAACAACCAGAAGGGTTAGAAGAAGGGGAAAGAGACAGAGTGAGAAGTTTGGGTTTTGAGTTGGAACATGTAACTGACATTTAAAGTGGTGCACTGAATATTAGTTACTGTACTCCTTATCTGTTTGTTAATTGTCTAGTTGAGGGTAATAAGTAGTCACGTATTACTCGCTCGCTCCCTGACCTGTGGCCACCTGAGTGGGCAGGGCTGTGTGACTGGTCTATGTTTTGGGAAGACGCGTGTAAGGAGACTTGCACGGCAGTCGAACACTGTAGACGTTCTTCTCTCTCTCTCTCTCTCTCTCTCTCTCTCTCTCTCTCTCTCTATCCATTTTGTCTTTTGTCCCTGTTACTTGAGACTGTGATATGGTCTGAACCGGTACCAGGTGACGAATAGAGGATTTTCGGACCCTTGAGTCCAGGACAGCCTTGTGACCCGTTAAAAAAATCCTGAGCAGACACACATAAATATCGCAGTCATGAAGACAGAACGTAGCAAGATAGTGTTATATATTGGTAGGTGGTCCGAAAGAGGACAGGTGGTGGTCAGAGGATTGTCGGACCCTCGAGTCCAAGACAGCTTCATGAAACTGCCATACAAATCCTGAGCCTGGACACATAAACTTCCCAATAGCTAACGATGGGGCAGAAGTTAGAGAGACATAAAGAGGGTAGTTTGGCTTGTGATTTGGTATTAGAGCGAGAAGGAGAAGATGCTGTCGAGGAAGGGAAGAGATTGGCAAAAGTGTGTGGGGTCACTATGCATTTGGGTGGTCGGCTAGAGCTGAATGAATGGCGTGCTTTTTTAAAAAGGGAAAGGGGTTTGTTGTGGGGCCACGGGCTGCTGTGAACAGCAGACGCGTGGTTCAAAGTTGCTAAAGCCATTCATGAAGAAGGATGGATAGAACAGGAAATATGTCAGAACGGTTGTACTATGTATGTGTACAAGAAGCCAGAAAAGGGGTCAAAAGCTGAGACAGACAGCCAGCCACCGCCCTATAATGGCGTCTGGACCCCAGGAAGTAGACACTCCCTTTTGTCTACTGCCCCTCTGCTACAAGTGACAGAGGAGCCTGTGACACCTCCCCCACCATGTTTAATAGTAGACAATGTACACTTGTCTTTGTACGGCTCAGGTGATTGCTACCACACACGCCCGACCCAAACTGTACCACCTGTACCACCGCCCCCACCAGAACCTACCCACATAAATCTGGTGATAGACCAGTCCTCGGTATCATATTACAAGGCCCAACCTATGCCATTAATGACAAGTGCACATTCTGGGGTAGACTCGGACAGCTCCCGGGGGGGAAACGCAGACACTCAAGCCTCAGGAGATTCTCCCCTTGGCCCTCCTGCCCTAATAGACCAGGGGACTCAACCTTAGCCCCAACCCAGTCCCAACCAGAGTCACGCCGGCCCTGACAGGCATGCTGGAACAGGTACAACCCCAAAACGACAGACTGTTACATTTCAAGGCACACCCCACATTGGATCCATCCCCATGTATGACTCATAAGCTGGGGGGGAATGGGTTCCTTCGTGCCATTGTCCAACGACTCATTTGACCACCTATATGGTAACACACGTTTACAGTCCCTCTTACCCCCCTTGCAATCCAGCAGCCATTACCCAGTACTTGCCCTGAACCCCCTTTGAATGGGTTCCTGGACCCTCACACCACCAAAGACAACTGCCCCTTCCCTTCATCACCGAGAGCCTGAGAGTCTGACTTTAAGGAGTTTCTCTAATAACAGTGAATGTAGCAAATGTGCTATATTTATGCAAATGGTTTTAATTGTGTTTAAGCCGTATTAGCAATAACTGGTTTAAAATGTTCAAATTCAATTGAGAATATATTTAAAAGTAGTACAGATAAAGAGGAAGTTTATGTATTCTGGGCATTATGTCAAGAGAAGGAATGAAAGAGGAAGTGCTTTCCTTGCGTAAATCTGTATAGCACAAGAAGTTTACTGATTTGGGTTTTAGCGTGCTGAACAAAGCACATAGACATGTTAATTTATTTCAGGTCTTAAAAAGTCAATCCGAAAGGGTCTGAGTATAGAGTAATGGAGCTTGAGACGCTAGTAGCTAGTAGAGTAAATGGAGCTAGTAGATATTAGGTCCAGAATCCACACAGAGCAGTAGAGAGTAGCTCCTCTCACGATGGCCTCTGACACACTCTATCTGTGCCCATCAGTACCAACTCCATGTGTCTGCTACAACTGCAGAAGACCTGGCCATTCCAGAAGAGAATACCGAAGACAGCAGAAGCTTGCCCACAGGCAACCAGGCCCCAACCGTGACCCACGTGAAGACGACCAATAGGAGACACTCCTCTTCCTCCTCCACCCCCTCCAGACCATACAGACCTTCTCCGCTAGGATTTCGGCAAACTTGTGTCACTTACCCCTACAATGGTATCCTCTGGAGACTCAGGAGGTCCTCTCGCAAAAATAACTCTCCCCATCGAGGGCCATCCTACTACACAGGTGCTGCCAGAAGTGTAATTAGGGCAGAAGAACTATCCGATGCCTCGTTCTTATCAGACATTGGCATAACATGTGTAGGGGTGGATGGAACACCCAGGAAAAACCCCCTTACACGCCCTTTACAAGTGGGCAACTTTCCTGATCTACTAGCAAGATTCGTGGTTTCTTCCACATGCCCCTTAAATCTTTTAGGGGCTGATGTCTTATCCAGACTTCAGGCTTCTATTTCCTTCCAACCCGATGGTGGTGTTCTGGTCTCCTCACCACTAACCATGCCTCAGCACTATGCTCCGTTCCCCTTTTACTATCATTGAATGCACAATGTGAGGTTGGGATCCCAAAAGAAGTTTTAGATCGAGTCCCTACATGCCTGTGGTCCACAGGGCCTGAAGACGTAGGACGTCTAAAAGTGTAACCAATCATGGTGCAGCTAAAGCCTGGGACCCCCTTGCCCAGAAGACCACAGTACCCCTTGAAGCCAGCTCAAGCTGCATCTATTTCAAAGCAAATCGAGACCATTCTGTCAAATGGAGCTCTGATACCCTGCACATCTCTGTGCAACACGCCACTGTTCCCAGTGAAGAAACGAACTGCAAAGGGAGAGCCAGAAAAATACAGAATGGTACAAGACTTTAGGGCTGTGAACGAAGCTACTGTATTGGAAACACCTATTGTGGCCAATCCACACACCTTGCTGGCAGGAATACCGCCCACAGCAAAATACTTTACAGTAGTAGACTTGGCGAACACTTATTTCAGTGTTCCCCTCGACCCCCATTGTCAATTCCTGTTCGCTTTCACCCACGGGGGGCGGGGCTATACTTGGACTGTTATGCTACAAGGGGCCCAGATCTCCCCCTCCCAATTCACCAGAGTAATGGCCCTCATTCTGGACACCTGGATGAAATCACACCTTGAAATTGTACTCCTCCCGTATGTAGATGACCTCCTGCTCTGTGCAGATACCCTTGAGGACGCCTTAATCTTTTCTGAAAGTCTCCTCCAACACTTGGCCGAGCAAGGATGCAAGGCCTCAAAGCAAAAAGTCCAGTGGTGCAAAGAAAAGGTGGTTTTTCTGGGTCATTGCATCTCTCAAGGCACTCGACATCTCACTGAAGAAAAAGTTGCTGCAATAAAAGCCATCCCTTTGCCTCAAGGTCATAAACCCTTACATGCTTTCCTAGGATTAATCTCCTATTGCCGCTCTTGAATCCTAGAAGCCTCCCTCTTGATGCAACCCCTTTATGATGTCCTTTCTCGCTTTCTCCAGAAGCTGTGGACTATTTTGAAACTCTGAAGGAGATCCTCTCAATAGCCCCTGCTTTGGGACTAAAAGACTTTCAAACTGTTTGTCTCAGAGAGACAAGGGGGGACCCTCCTGTCTCAGAGCTGTCTTTGCAGCCCAAGCCCTTTTGGACAAGACTGTTGACTTGGTGTTGGGCCACCCGTTAATCCTTCTTGCCCCTCATGACATAACTGCCATACTAAACCAAGTACAGCCCAAGCACCTGTCCTCATCAAGACACCTCAGTCTCCAGTGTGCCTTGCTCCTCCCTGATAACATCACTCTCCTCCGATGTGATACTCTCAACCCATCCACTCTACTTCCACTTCTCGAGGGGGGATCCTCTTTAGAGAATGATGCTCATCTCACTGCTCATGACTGTTTCGAGGTGATGAAAATGGAGACTTCACATTTACCAACAGTCAGTGAAACAGCCCTTGAGAATCCTGACTTGACAATCTTTGTGGATGTTTCCAGGTATGCTGACAGCACTGGACGGTACCACACAGGATACGCAGTCACCACCGAAGATACAGTTCTTCAGGCTTCAGCATTGCCTTCCTCCATGTCAGCCCAGGAAAAGAACTCCAGGCTCTAACAATGGCATGCAAATTGGCAGAGGGGAAAAGAGCTAACATCTATACAGACTCAAGATACGCCCTCGACGTTGCCTGCGATTTTGGGGTCATTTGGAAAATCAGAGGGTTCCTAACAGCAGCAGGTACACCTGTAAAACACAGTACAGCTATCAAGGATTTAATGGATGCCCTACTCCTACCAGCAAAAGTGGCTATACTCAAGATAAAGGCGCACGGCAAGCTGGATTCCCAAGAAGCATGAGGCAATCATCTGGCAGACACTGCTGCAAAACAAGCTGCAAACAGAACACAAGAAGTGGTCAGTGGAATGGATGCACCCATCCTGGATGGTACAGTGGATACCCCTGAAGAAACTGTACAGACCACCATGAATTTACAAAACCCTCCTGTAAGCAGAACCCATCTCAAGGAGCAGCAAGAAGCAGCTGACAAAGAAGAAAAAGAAGTGTGGATCAAGAAAGGAGCCACAGAAACTGAAGGGATCATGGAATTAAACAAGAGCCATGTCTGCCACAATCATTGTTTCCTGCAGTGGTACAGTGGGCCCACGGTGCCTCTCATCTGTCAAAAACTTTGATGAATGCCCTGATCAATAAATACTACTTAGCCCCGGAGATTACACCACTTACCAACAACTTTTGCAAGTCATGCACTATCTGTGCTAAATGTAACCCAGGAAGAATGGAAAAGGTACCTTTGAAGCATCTAGCAAATGCCCAGTACCCCTTTCAAAGGATACAGATAGACCACATCCAGATGCGAGGAGAAGAGTGGCCAATATGAATATGCATTGATTGACAGAAAAAAACACGGCTAAAAGACTTTTAACGGAAACAGTTTGCAGGTATGGTGTCCCAGAAGTTAAAGAGAGTGACCAGGGCCAGCTTTCACGGCCTCAGTAACCAAAGAGATATGGGCAGCTTTAGGAGTCACATGATCTTTCCACACCCCATACCATCCTCAGAGCAGTGGGAAGGTGGAAAGATTAAACGGCACAATAAAATCTAGGATGCTAAAAATGTCTCAGGAAATAGGGATGAGTTGGCCAGATAGCCTGCCCATTTCCTTATTCAGTGTTAGGTACACTCCAAGGGGAAACCATGGTCTGTCACCCTATGGGATAATGTTTGGTTCAGCCCCAGACTAGGTTGTTATTTCCTACAACAGTTGTAGCTCCAATCTGATGTATTAACTGATTATGTGACTGCTTTATCTTGAGAATTAATCTATATCCATTTGGAAGTATTCTCCTCCATTCCAGATCCTGAACGAGATACAGAATCACACAAGTTGGTCCCCAGAGACTGGGTCCTGGTAAAGAAGTTTGTGAGAAAACACACCCTTGAACCCAGATATGATGGTCCTCTCTGGGTTCTCCTAACAAGTGCCACATCAGTCAAGGTGGCCAGGAAGAACACGTGAACACATGCCTCCCACTGCAAGAAAGTCCCTGTACCTGAGGAAGAGGCCAAAGGAACCAAATGATTCTGTATATCCTTTTCATAGTAATCATTGCCCAGGCACAAGGGATAGCCATCAAACAAAAAGATGGTGTAACCCAGTTCTGGTATACCTCATCCAATACACATGTTGCCACTTTTATATCTTCTTATGAACAGATAGTTCCAGGTACTATGTACAAAATCCGGCCCTGGGACGAAGAAGTGAAACCCATGACTGTGAATGTATGCGTCACTGATGCCTATTGGGGCGACAACTGTGATTCTTGGGGAGCAGTGGGTTGGAACACTGGGGGTACAAACTGGGGGTACAAACCTGAAAACGCCTAAAATAGGAAAGGCAAAAATGGGAAGTCACTCTTAGATAGAACGACAATCAACAAACACACAGATCAGCCTTACACCAAAGAGTTCAGGATGACCATTGAGAATCCTAGCCCAGAAGACAGTGTGACCTAGTTTCTGGGCCTATGATGGGGAGGTGGGCATCACAGTTTTAGAAAGCCTTTCCAACTGAAATATATGTTCAATAATCCTGAGTGGGGAGTTCCCCAATCCACATCTAGCTCAAGGCCACATATACAGAAGTTAGGGGACATGGTGGCCATAGCAGACCCTACCAGATGCACTCTAAGGTTTAGCCGAACAACTCACACATGACTTTCCAAAACCTCATGGCCTTAGATATGGTCCTAGCTGAAAAGGGGGGTGTGTGTAAAATGGTGCCTAAAACAGGGACATGTTGTACCTACATCCCAGGCAACACTGGCCCAAATGGTAAGGTGGCTTTGGCCATCAGGAAACTTGAGGATTTGTCCGAAGAATTAAAAAAGAATTCAGGGCTCACCAACCCTTGGGATCAATACTTCACCTGGGTTAGGGGAGGGTGGCAGGGATTACTAACACAGCTAGGAATAACCATCCTTATAATTTTGGTGACCTTGGCTGTCATAGTTTAATGTATTCTCCCCTGTCTTAAAAAGTGTGTAGGGAAAGCTATTAACCAATGTTCTTTTGCCTTTATGAATCAGGAAATACCAGATGAAAATTATGAAGTGCACTCCGTTACAGTCACCTCCCCTCGGGATGCAACACCATAAGGTTACAGGGACAGACAGCACCTGATTGCCCCTCCCAGCTGCATCGAGTAGGGTAATGAGTTAGTCATTGCTTTCCTCTATATACAGTTGAAAAGAGTTGCAGGGGAACGGGCCAGGGGTAGGATTTTAAGTGTAAGGTACAGATTTTAAATAGACATTTTGAAGGGGGGAACTGTAATGGATGTGAATAAGGTGTTACCAGGTAAAAATATTAAAATGGCTATTTCAAATGTAATATTGCATCAGAGGTTTGAAATTTTCAGATAACAGCAGATATCTGCTAGTTCCTCTTTTCCAGTCTGAAGCCAAACCGCAACAAGTTATAAAAAGGCTGTTGCTTCCTGTCTCTTCCAAGAAGTTGCACCAACAGCAGACATGACGTCAACATCTAATGCTTGAAGGAGAATACCAAAATTATTTAATAATAGTTATGATTAAATGCTGAAATCAGTACTAAAACTGCTGACAGTGTTAAAATCTTATGTATTGTCATAACAACATGTTTTGCATATACTGTATTCTCTGTCTAACAGAAAGTGTATAAAACTAACCAAAAAAGCGGAAATAAACTCAGAAATAATTTTCACGCTGAGTCTGTCTCAGGGGAGATTCTTTTCAAGAAGTGTACACTTCATATATTTTTTCAACAATCTGATCAGGGGTAGATATAACAATATTCAGACTTTGTTCTGAATCCAAAACACCCCCTTTTCTCTCTTTTTTCTTTTTTGAAAAAGCAGGCTACGCAATTATAAATTACAGAATATGCTAAAGGAATGTCTGACAGAGAAGCTCTCACTGTTATTTCTCCAGCATTATGTTCTCCTGTTCTATAGAGTTGTAACCTAGCTAACTATGCCATCAGATTCTGTCTCAACCCTGATGTATGACGGTTGCCTATGCCCTCTCCAGAGTTGTCTGTTTTTACCACTTCTCTTTCCTTTTTTTTTTTTTATCAATAGATTTTTATTGAAAAATTTTCAATTACATTGTACAAAAAAAGAGATAATAAAAAAAATATGAACAAAAAAAAGTGACATAGTATTTTGCATTTGACATTTGTACATATTCATCCCAATAGTATAGTATATAAAGGTCACTTAGGGAAAGATTCCAACATATTTAACGTAAAAGTAATAGGTACAATAATTAGTTCAAATTGTTCAAATAGCAACTCTGCCCTCATATACCGCTATTCTGCGTCACAGGTACCCAGAGTCTCCGCCCAAATGCCCCTCATGGGAACACACTGCCTCTCCAGGTGGAGGAAGCCAGGCCCTGTCATATAGTCTGGTAACATCTCATCAAGTAGCATGAGCTATGCATCAATTCAACTTACCATCTATTAGACTTAAACCTGGACATTTCAGATTGGGATCGGGTTAATGTAGAAGTATAACTATGTGTATAACAGTATTAACAAGAAAAAAGGATGTGACTTAGAACAAGAGAATTGTTTATCAACATTGCGGTATGTGGTAGAGGATTCAGGTGTATATAAAAGGCATAGTAATTAAGCTTTATATTTAGTATACCAGTGCAACCAGGGTTTCCAGTCTTGATGTTGTGCTTGGTAATTACCATGGGAGGTAGTAAACATTACTTCATATGAGATGTGTAAATGAGTGGTTCTTGGTACTTCTGTAATGGTTGGGACACTTTCAAAATATATGGATTAGTGAACCTCTGTTGACACAATGTCTCCAGCACAATGGAGAGGTATGTGGTGTGAAACCTCCTAGTTTTCACTGCTCTTTCCTTTTTCCTCCCTCAATTGTGTTTTACACCTTTTGTATTGAACATACTAAAACCTAATAAAAATTGTCAATTATTTAAAAAAAAAAAGAACATGGTGGACCAGTCCTGACCAGTGGCTTTTTTCGAACTCTGCAAAGGTGGCATCGTCAGCAAAAGTCATCTATTTTTGGGACCTTCTACTTCTGCACCCTGACTTCTCCTTCTGTTAGGGTGCCCTTCACCAGGCCAAAAAGGACTACAAATAATAGGTTAATACCTATTGGGTTGGGTGGACCCACTATAATTACCGCTGTCTGCTCTTAACATGCTCTTGATGACTTTTAACGTGTGAGTCTGTTTTTTATATTCTTTTAATTAAAATTAGTTTTTATGTTATCACGCTATGCAAGTTTTTTATTAATTTTCGCATGGTATGTGAAACACCTGTTTGTGGCCCCCCCACTGGAGCATTATCTTTATGCCGCCGCATGTGGTCATTGGTGCCAAGCTGTTTTCCTGACCTAGGATCCATCGTGGCTGTTCAAGGAGATGTACGCTTCTAACCAGCTGGTTTAAAAGCCTTTGTGACTTGGGTGGCATAAGCCAAGTCAACAACATCTGGTAAGCCTCCTAAGACCCTTGGCTCCTTCACTATTCTAGCCTCTCCTGAAACTCTGTTGGTCTCAAACATCTGTCCAGATGTCCAAGGTTTTTCTTTACATCTTTGGACTTTAATACATATTGGTTTTTACCAATATATGCCTGGACTGTCGCTTATAATTAAAAATGTATTTTTAGTTGGGTATTTTTGCACTTTATTCACTTTGGAGACTTTCCTTTTATTTATAATTGTATCACTAGTATGCACATGTATATTGTACTATATATTTTGTACAAGATATGACCATATCGTATCTATATATTCTTTGAATTGTGATTTTTTTCACTGAATTATTATTTTATGACCTGCCATTTCTGTTTTTTTTTTCAAAATGTTTTATTGATTTTTCAAGAAAAAGCATACAAATCATCAGCATTAAATGAGTAAATATAAAGCAGAATAATTCGGACCCCTTTGGGGTTACAATTCCAACTGACGACTGTAGATATGAGTATATCTCTGGTCTGTGACCATACATTAATACCATTGTAGACCAAAACTCGTTCACTTAAACCATAGAACCCTGAAACTTGAGAGGGTTGGGAGAAGGGGAGGAAGGAGAGACCGTCTGCACCCCAACAGGGAACACACTGTGCCTGAACGGAGCACTCTGACTCTCCCCTTGCACCCCATTGGTTAACGCTAAAGATCTCTTGGCAATGAACAAGTGAATAGAAACCTACGTCGTATGCTTCCCTTGGGAGCGAGACACCCTAGGGGTCCCTGCTACGGTTTGGTTGAAAACAGACTCAACATCGTCTTGATAAATCATCCTGACAAATAACAAAAGAGAGGAAAAGAAAAAAGTTGAAATGATAGGGGGGAGAGAGAGAGAGAGGAGAGAGTAGTCGGAAGCCAATCCACGGGAGGAGTCCCACCAGACCCCGAGACAGCCAGACGCATCATGGTTGAACCCCTGGAATCAAGGAAATGCCCATGAAATTAGCCCAGGGTTCCCAAGTAGCTTCAAATTTCTCTTTGGTGTTGTTCAGGGTGCTGGCAAGCTTCTCTTGGGCCATGATCCAAGAAATTTTGCGGATAGCCGCTTTGAAGGACACCTTGGGTTGTTTCCATGCCTTGGCAATGGAGAGCTTAGCTCCCAGCAAAATGAAGTGTATCAATTTACGGGCTAGTTTGGGTGTCTTAGGTAAATGGTCATTTAATAGCGCTATGGCGAGGGTCCTCGGGATCTGTACTCCAGTAATTTTCTTAATCATGTGAAAAGTCCTGCTCCAGAAAGGCCTCAGCCGTGGGCATTCCCAAAAGATATGGGCCAAGGAGCCCCTGAGTAAACAACCCCTAAAACACCTGGGGTCCGTAGAGGGGAACATTTTGGCCAGTCTCTCCGGTGGAAGGTACCATCTTGTGATGACCTTTACGCTGGACTCTACCAGTGAGATGTTCAAAATGCCCTTAAATGCCCTACTAAAGGTGACCCTCCACTTCTCTAGGTCCCATTCCAAGGACAAGTCTGACTCCCAAGCTGACATGTATGGGGTCTTGGCGGTTTGATTAGAGAGTGACTGGTAGATGATGGAGATTCCACCCCTCTGCTCTGTAGACCGGCCGCACCATATTTCATAAGGGGTGAATGAGTAGGTTGAGGGTTTGTCTTTTCCCATATGAGTGAGGAAGTGTCTGATCTGCTGGAAACGAAAGTTCTCAGAGCTAGGCATCTCCAATTGACTCACACAGAAGGCCCTGGAAATAGGCCCCATTGATGTGAAGTAGTGTCCAATCCGGTACATCCCCTTGTCCAACCACCAGTGGAAAGCTTTAATGTCAGTTCCCGGGGGAAAGTCAGGGTTATTGAAGATGTGAGCAAGGGGGTGTCTGTAGGAAGTTATGGTTTGAAGGTTTCTCAGAGAATCCCATAATTTAAAAGATTGCGAGAGGATAGGGGACAAAATAGGGGGACGTTTTTTGGGGGGGACCCACAAAAGAAAGTCGATAGTGAAAGAAGGAACTGCCTGTCTCTCTATCTGTATCCAATCCGGTCTCTCAGCCTTCGCGTATACCATCGAGATCTGGGCTAGCCTGGCTGATTGGTAGTACCAAAATAGCTGCGGGAGGCCTAATCCCCCTTGTGGTCTATTTAAGTATAAAGTGCTCTGTTGAAGTCTGTACCCCTTCCCTCCCCAAATGAATTTTATTATCTTTCTTTGGAACGCTTTGTGCTCTTTAATGATGTTTATAGGGATGGCTCTAAAGAGGTAGAGGATTCTGGGAAGCAAAGTCATCTTGACTGCATGAATCCTCCCTAACCAGGATAAACCCCCTTTAGCCCATTTGGATAAGTCTGCCTCGAGTTTGCGGTATGTGTGAGGGAAGTTGGTTGCATAAAGGAGTTCTGTTTTAGCTGTGAGCCTTATCCCCAAATAATCGATGTAGGAGTCACTCCATTTAAATTCAAAGGCACTCTGCAGGGATGCCAACATAGTTGGATTAAGGGAGATGTTTAAGGTTGAAGATTTGGCATAATTGACCTTTAACCCTGAAATCTTCGAGAACTCTTTCAGGAGTTTGGAAGGGAGGTGGTTGGGGACGTGATAAAAAGGAGCATATCGTCCGCAAACAACCCACATTTGTGGATCTGGTTACCACAGGAAACCCCTTGAATGTTGGGATCAGCTCTTATTGCTATTGCTAACGTTTCGATCGCAATAGCAAAAATTAGGGGGGAGAGTGGGCATCCCTGCCTAGTGCCTCTTGCAATGGTTAGGGGTTTAGAATATTGGCCTTGTAAGCGAATCACCGCTTGTGGGGTGGAGTATAGCGATCTAAGGGTCCCTATAAAGTTGGGTCCAAAGCCCCACCTCTCCAATATGGAGAAAAGATATGGCCATTCGATCGAGTCGAAAGCTTTGTGAAGATCCAGCGAGAGGATCATACCTTCTTGTTTCGGCCCCTCTTCCCAGTTAGATTGTAAAATAGATACGATATCTATAGCTCTCCTGATTTGGTCAGGTCCTTGCCTACCGGGTATAAAACCAACCTGATCCTTATGTACATAGAGTTTGATGAAAGAGGAAAGGCGGTTGGCTAGAATTTTTGTAAGAATTTTGAGGTCATTGTTAATTAAAGATATGGGCCTGTAATTCTCAACTTCCTCATGGTTTTTGTTGGGTTTGGGGATCACTGAGATAAATGCTGTATTCAGATGGGGCTCCAGGGGGGATCCTGTCTTTTTAGAATTAAAAAACTTCGCCAGGTACGGGGCTAAGATATCGCTATATTCCTTATAGTAGGGGACTGAGAGGCCGTCTGGCCCAGGGGCAGAGCCGGATTTAAGACCTTTAATTACCTCCCTAATTTCAGCCTCAGTGATGGGTGCTTCCATTAAGTCTTTGCATTCTTTGGAGAGTGAGGGAAGTTGTAGATTCTGTAGGAACTTAGTAACTAAGGGGCCTTTCTCAGATTGAGGTGGGTTGTAGAGAGTGGCATAAAAATCGTGGAAAGCAGACATAATACTGTTCGGATTTGCTGTTGGAGGTTGACCTGCTAACCTCAATTTGGGGAAGGAGAGAGAACGAAATTTAGGTGTGAGTTTAGATGCCAACATTGAGCCAAATCTATCCTTGTGGCAGTAAAATTTGGCTCCACTCCATCTAAGATTTTTCTCTGCTTTAGCCGTTAAAGCGAGATTCAGCTCGAGTCTGGTGGCGTCAAGTTTACTTAAAAGGGTCCTGGACGGGTGTTTTTTGTGTTCCGCTTTTAGTTGGAGGAAGGATTTTTCGAGTCTTTGAATATCGATCAATCGTTCCTTCTTAAATTTGGTCGCTAACCTTATTATAACTCCTCGAACGGTTGCCTTGTGGGCTGCCCACAGGGTTTCGGGGGAGATGTTCTCCACATCATTTAAGAGGAAATATTCTTTGATGGATTTAGCTATTTCCTGGACCAGGCTAGGGTCCGCTAAAAGGGATTCGTTTAGGCGCCAAAAGAAACCCCCTCGCCCTGACAGAACATTTCTTAGGGTAAGGAGAACCAATGAATGATCAGACCATGCAGTGTCTAGTATTGCTGCCTTAGCTGACAAGGGAATGAGGGCTGTCTGGGTGAGGATATGATCAATTCTAGCGTAAGAATGGTGGGGAGCGGAAAAGTGCGTGTAATCCCTTTTGTTGGGGTTCATTTCCCTCCATACGTCTACCAAGCCCTGAGAGTGGACCATTTTGGCGATCCTAGTGCTAAGTTTTGTGGGGCGTGTGAGTTGGTCTTTAAGGGGCTTAGTTTTATCTAGACCCTGATCAAACGCCACATTTGAGTCCCCTCCCAGGATAACTTTTTTTTTTTTTGTTTCAAAATGTTTATTGGAGTTTTCATTATAACAAAGATATTACAATGCAGAAATGAAATGTTACAAGTATGGCATGGTTTGTATGTATACAGTATAAATACAGTTCAACATAAAGTAAACCGTAATCAATAGACTACGCCACTGAAATGAATAACTAAACCAAAGGACGGAACAAATAAGAATGTCAATAGGTATTGTAAAACAATATCTTCATTAGTTGTTATTTGAGTATGGTACGACGTCTTACTTGTATATGCATGTCTGGCCCTCTCCTAGTACTCTGCATCGTAGTTTTCAAGATGGGTATCTGAGTAGAATGAGGCGTGAGAGATTTGGGGGCTCATATTAAATATGGGGGGCCAGGCTTGGGAGAAAATGAGGTTAGGGGAGAAGGGGGGGAAGGGTGTGAAGGGTAGGTAGGGCATAAGGGAGGGGGGGGAGGGGTGGAATGGGGGGTCTGGGAAATCTCTGACTCCTTCAGATAAGGGTGGGGGTGGTAGGGAATATCCAGAATGTGTGAGTAAGGAACAAATCGGGGATAAAACCACAGCGAGGTGGGGGCAAAGGATGAGTATCTCTAGTCTGTATATGTGTATAGCCTGAGTGGTCTTGTTATATAACCTAGTCACTGCATGTAGGAGAGTCCAGGATGGACTTGTAGTCTGGCAGAGTCTTAAAGTGGGTCCAGCATGCCCACTTATGGTTAAATTTCGTTGGGGTGTCTTGAGCGATATGTATACGTTTTTCCATTTCTTCTATTTTGTTTATTCTGGCGAACCATTCAGCCAGGGTAGGTGTTTTGTGTGATTTCCAGTGTATGGGTATACATTGTTTTGCTGCATTTATCAAATACATCATAAGTGATTTATGGTATGTGCTGTGTGGGTGGGAAGAGAGGTGAAGGAGGAATTGAGCTGGGGCGAAGTCTAGGTTATAGGTGGTGATCCGTTCGATCATTTTGTGAACCTCTGACCAAAAAGTTTGGAGAGGGGTGCAGGACCACCACATATGGAGTAAGGTACCCTTTGCTTGGTGGCACCTCCAGCATGTTTCGGGAATGTTGGATTTGAATTTATGCAACAATGCTGGGGTATGGTACCACCTTGACAATATTTTGAATCCATTCTCTTGAGTGGAAACGTTTCTTGAGCCTTTATGTATGTGCGAGAATATACGCTCCCAGCTCTCTTCCGATATTTGTATAGAAAGATCCTTCTCCCATTTTTTGCAAAACTGACTGTCGTTGGCTTTGAGGTCAGCAAAAAGCATATTGTGTATCTGAGAAATAAGATGTGTTTGTGGTGATGATTTGGTACATAGAGTTTCAAAGGGTGTAAGTTGCCTGGAACATTGACCTGTCTTATCGAGCGCTTGGAGGTAGTATGCTATCATTAGGTACGTCCACTGTGGGATAGGTGTTTTATCAGAGCGTATTGCTAGTTGCATTGCGGGGATGATTTTGCCCTGGTGGAGGAAGTGGTATGCTCTGGTTTGTCCTTGAGGTAGATTGTCATCTAGAAACTGGTGGTGCATGCCTGGGGGGAAGTCCGGGTTCAGTTTTATTGGTGTCAATGGGCTGGGAGTAGAAGAGAGCGAAACCTTTTTGCAAGTTAAGTGGAAGTAACGCAGGGTGGGACCTATCGTCGGGTGAGATAGGATCTCTTGTGGGATATGGTGAACAGAGATCCACGGGAGTGATTTACATTCTAACTTCGTAAAGGAGGCTTCAAGGGAAACCCAGTCTTTCTGCTGGGTGTGAACATTCCAGTCCACTATCCTGGTGAGATGGGTGGCTATGTGGTAATTGGAGATGTTGGGAAGGCCTATTCCTCCTAAATTTTTTGGACGGGAGAGCAAGAGATGGCTTATTCTGTGTTTATGTTTACCCCATAAGAACTTAGAGCTGATCTGCCTGTATGACTTGAAAAATAGAGGGGGGATCTGTATCGGTATCGTCTATAGTAAATATAAAATCCGGGGGAGAGCGTTCATTTTTAGTATGGCCGCTCTGCCAAACCACAAGAATGTCAGTTTATTCCAAGTTTCAAAGTCAGAGGCTAATTTGTTTAAGAGGGGGAGAAAGTTTTTACTATATAGGTCTGAGAGTGAGGATGGGATTTGTATCCCTAAGTACGTTAATGCGTCTTGTTTCCATTGGAATGGGAAGTTGTGTTTGCATTGGTCTACTGTATGTTGGGTTAGGGATATATTAAGGGCGAAAGATTTAGAGAAGTTAATCTTCAGGTTGGATAGGGACTGAAATAACTTAAATTCCGATAGTAATATTGGCAAGGTTGTTAAAGGTTGTGAGAGGAATAGTAGTATATCGTCCGCGTAAGCAGCATACTTATATTCTTTTACTGGTGAGAGAATTCCTTTTATGTCCGGGTTGAGTTTTATTTTCCTTAGAAAGGGTTCTAGAGTTAATACAAAGAGGAGGGGTGATAGCGGGCACCCCTGCCTCGTTCCGTTATGGATCGGGAAGGCATTCGACAGAGTACCGTTGATCCTTACCTTCGCTGCTGGAGAGCTATATAATGACATGATAAAGCCAATCAACTGAGGACCAAGTCCTATAGCTTGTAAAACCGTTAGCATGTAATCCCAGGATACTCTGTCGAACGCCTTCTCCGCGTCCAGTGACAAGAAAAATCCTTTTTGTTTAGTGCGTGTGATCAGGTGATGTAGGTTAATTGCTTTGCAGGTGTTATCCTTGGCTTCTCTTCCAGGAATAAAGCCGACTTGGTCATAGGATATAATGGAGGGGAGAAGTGTTAATAATCTATTGGCTAGAATTTTGGAGAAGATTTTGATGTCTACATTTAATAAGGAGATCGGCCTATAATTATTAGTGTGGGAGGGGTCCTTACCTTCTTTTGGAATCACTACTATGTGGGCTTCTAGCATCCCACTAGTGAGGGGGTTAGTGGGGGAGAGAGAGTTAAAGGTCCATAGGAATGGGGCTTGGAGGATGTCTGTAAACGTTTTGTAATAGGCGGCCGGGAGGCCATCCACCCCGGGCTTTTACCGGGCTTAAGTTGTTTGAGGGCCTGGGACCATTCCATAGAAGTAATTGGTAAGTCAAGGGATGCTGATATCTCTGGGGATAGTTTCTCAGGGGCATATTGATCTAGGAACGATTTAATATTTCGGATTTTTATTGGTGTAGGGGTAGATGTTGATTCTGATGTATGTAGGTCATAAAGGGAGGAATAATAGTTCGCAAATTCCTTTGCTATTTCTTCATTTTGTGTGAGAGACTGTCCTGAAGTGGAGTGTAATTTGTGTATTGTGTTGACAGTTTTTTGTTTGCGTAGAGCCCTTGCTAACAATCTGCCGCTTTTGTTACCGAACTCATAAAATAGTTTGTGTGAGAGGATGAACTTTTTCTTAAGGTTGGAGTAAATTTCTTCTTTGATAAGTGTACGGATCTCTGTTAGTTCTGTTTGGGTATCTTGCGCTAGCGTTTGTTTGTGGGATGCTTCTAGCTTTTTAAGTCTCTGAAAAAGGTTGTGTAGGATGGCTTTTTTGGCTTTTCTAATGGAAGCTGTAATAGATATTAGTTTCCCTCTTATTACGCATTTGTGTGCTTCCCATTGCGTCAGAGGGGATGTGTCTGGAGTATTATTTTCTATGAAGTAATCCTTCAGACAGGAGCGGATTTCTGCTACCTGTATTTCGTCCGTCAGGAGTGTGTGATCTAATTTCCATAAGTAGGGACGTTGGGGGGTGTCATAGAGATTGAGTGACATAGAGATGGGGTGATGGTCTGAGAGTTACATCGGGTCTATAGTCGCGGTGGAGAGGGTGGGGAGGTCTGGTTGTGATAGGAATAAGTAGTCGATACGGGAATATTTATTGTGTGGGGCTGAGAAAAATGTGTAGTCCTTGTCTGATGGATGTAGGGTTCTCCAAGAGTCGTGTAGTGCTAGGTCTTGTAGACATTTTTTGATCTGTTTTAGGGCTCTGTATGGAAGATGAGATTTGCCTGTTGAGGAATCTACAATGGGATCAAGGGGGACATTAAAATCCCCCCCCAGAATCAGGAGGCCTTCCTGAAAGGATGATAATTCTCTCGTTATTGTGCGGAAGAACGGAACCTGAGAGGTGTTAGGGCTATAAATGTTTGCTAGGGTGATTGGTCTATTGTTGAATGTGCCTTTGATGAAGATGAATCTGCCTTGTGCATCCGTTAAAGTATCTGAAATTTGCAGGTGTGTATTCTTGGAAAGAAGAATTGAAACTCCCTTTGTCTTTGAAGAAGGTGTAGTGGCGTGATAACAGTGGGGGAAGAAGTGGTTCGCCAGATTAGGGATGTTAGTGCTAGAGAAGTGAGTCTCCTGTATGAAGATTACGTCTGCCTTTGAGCTACGCATTTGAGCAAGTAACTGTGAACGCTTTTCAGGGATGTTTAGGCCCTTTGCGTTGATAGATATGACTTTCAACGGATGGGTGAGTGGTTGCGCCTGACGAGGTGCCATTGTCACTCTTGAAAGGCTTGGATACCTAGGTTTATGAGGGTATGTAGGAGGAGTCAGAGATTAGGTTTTGGGTGTGTTTGGGTTTAGGGCAGGAGGATATTAGCGTAGTAATAAGGGTAGGGGTGTGTGTAAGGGAATGGTGGGAGGGTGTGTGGTAGAGTAGTTTCAGGGAAAGTAGACAAGGATACCGGTTGTGTGGGTCGGCCGGCAAACCCACTTGTTAAATACGGGGTACCGGTATGAGTCACCGGTATGAGTCAGCTAGAACCACTGGGTTCTGCTGTGTGCGGGAGTGGAAGGGGACGTTCAGAGAAGGGAGGTCGTCCTGAGTCCCAATGAGGTCATGACGGGCAAAGTATATAGTTGCTTAATATGCGGGTCGGGGCTCCACAGTGGGTGTTAAGGGAATCCCCCTGTGGGCCCGAATGGTAACTTAAATGTTTTTTGACTATGGTGTGTTGAGGGTAAAATCGCATCCTTGTCATAGGAGATCTATGAGTTATGTTGTTGAATATAGGTCACGGGAGAGTTAGGGGTTTTTTGATTTGAGCGATGTGTTATAGAGAGTGGTCAGATTCACTATCGTGTGTTACTTATTTATTTATGGAGTGGTGATAGTGACTTACTGCCTCTTATGCCAAGAGAGCTATAGTTGGTTGATGTTAAGATGAGTAATACATATGTTTTTGTCAACAAGTATAAAACTGTACAGGCCTCGGATAGCGTTCATGAGAATGAAGGTGTATGGAACCTGTGGGCCTGGCAACTTTCAAGATAACTAGCGAACTTGCACCTTTATAAACTTAATAAACTAAAGGAAACAAAAGGTTAACGGAAACAATCGTACCTGTAAAAGAGAGGGTGGATCAACAATAAGATCTCCCTGGTATCGAGAGGGGCTCGCCCTGCCGCGATCTCTGGGCAAAATCTTTGTGAATTGCTCTCTACTGGTGGTTGAATGATAAGTAGAATGAATTTTGTGAGGGAGGGTCAGGCTGAGGTTGGAGTGTTCAGAGTACATGGGTAAGTATTTTTGGTGTGGATCGCTTACCAGAGCCCGCCCCTGTCGACCTCCAGAACGATTACTGTATACGCTGTTGCCTAAGGTTTAAACATATTAGAGTTATATACCATAATGGATAACATAAGAGAAACTTAGGAGGGGCGGGGTTGTATGACAATAACTCTGACCGTATCTCAACCATTGGTACCATTATTCACGTATGTACAGTAAAATGGTTTTGTTATGCTAAGGAACACTTGCGCATGAGAGTGTGCTATGGGGTGATGCTCTAAGCTATTTATCCTAAAGTGGAGAGATTGGGAGAGGAGGCCCTAAGATACGAGAATAATAAAATGGAGGGAGAAAAGCAGGGGTATAGAGGGAAAAGGATAAAAATAGAAAGACATTTATATTTACTGCAGGTGTCCTTAATTTTATGTCAGAGCAGCTTCTCTTGTTCTTCTGTTTGGGTATCTTCTGAAATCCAGGCTTTACCAGGCCGTTAGGTGATCCTGGCTCTGCGATGTGCAGGGGAGGCTGTGGGGCTGCCGTTCCTCGGCAGGTCCAGGTCTCGTTGCGGGGAGAGATGTGGCCTTTGGTGGTGTCGGCGGCGTCCAAGGTGGAAGTTTCCTGTTTCTGCTATGCCGTCCATCGAAGTGGCTCTGTGCAACTGGGGGAGACGAAAATCGCTGTACCAGTCCGGCAGGGCGACAATTGGGATATCCAGTGTAGAGCAGAAGTGGTCCAAGTCCTCTGGGACTCTGAGGAGGGCTGTACGGCCCTGGTGCGATGCAGAGAGACCAAAGGGGAATTTCCATCGGTATGCGATAGACCTGGTTCGCAGAATGTCAAGTAAGGGCCTCAATTCACGTCTCCTCTGCAGGGTAATGTTGGAGAGATCCTGGTAGATTTTGATGTTTGAGCCTTGAAAGATTATCTGATTACGATTTCTGGAAGATCTTAGAATATCCTCTTTAAGTGAGAAATCTATGAGACAGCAGACAGTGTCTCTGGGGGGGTCTGTATCTCTCCCTCTTGGTCGTAGTGCCCTGTGTATGCGTTCAAAACCTACCGGGGCATCTTGGGGCCTGTCCAGGAGTTCATTCACAATGGTAGTAACTGCTTGAGGTAACTGCTGTGAATCGATAGATTCTGGTATTCCTCTAAATCGGAGGTTGCGGCGTCTCCCGCGATTGTCGAGATCCTCCATGTGGCGATTTATGTCTCTTAAATGTATGGCGTGGGACTCAGTGAGCTGCTGAACATGGCACAGGGAAGCCTCGTGTCGTGTCTGGGTAGTTTCAACCTCTTCTACTCTGAGTGAGATTGCCTGGAGATCGGATCGCATGTCTGAGATGGCCGCCATCAGAGTATTTTTTATATCTGCCGCAACAGTATGAAGGTCATCTAGGTTTACTGCGGGTGGGTGTCTCTGTTCTGTCCCAGTGCCTGCTCTGCTCTGTGTGCCTGAGCTGGGGGTGCTGGCGCTCTGGGGCTGCGGCTTACTCGAGGCCGCTGGCTGAGCGGCCTGCATGGCGCCTCTGGGCCGGGAGCGGAAGATCTCGGGAATATGCTCTCCCCGCGGGGGATTTTGGTTCCGAGGGGATCTGGATCGGGATGCTGAGGTGCTGCGGGCTGTCCTTACCATAGCAGATGGTCGTCTGGTAGCGAAATGCTAATGTAGCGGGACCTCATGGACGGGAGCTTCAGCACAACGCGTCCATCTTAGAGCGGCTCCAAACCACGCCCCCCCTCCCAGGATAACTTTACCTTCCAGGAGCGGTCCCAAAGTTGTGAATAGGTCCTGGAAGAAAGACGCTTGGCCCTTGTTTGGGGCGTAGTAGGAAACGAAAGAGTATAAAACTCCTTCCAGGGTGCCCTTCACCAAAATGAATCTGCCCTCTGGATCCCTATAGTCAGATAGATGTGAAAATTTGCTATTTTTAGAGAAGAGAATAGCCACCCCCTTCGTCTTATTAGGGGCATTAGCTAAATAAAATGATGGAAAGTGTGCATGGAGAAACTTGGGGGTGTACCAGATGTGGAAGTGCGTCTCCTGCAGAAGCACCACGTCGATTCTCAGGGATTTATAATGATCCAGTGCTAGTCTCCTTTTCCTAGGAGAGTGTAGGCCCTGGACGTTATGTGTACCTATCTTGAGGTCATTACCCTTCACATTCGGGTCAGCCATAAGAGCAGAGGGGATAGACGCCAGTAATCAAGCAGTCACTTACCCTTGGGAGTCTTCTAATACTGGATCTAAGCCAAGTTGTGCAGAATAGTCCCAGGACCGACTCTGGGGCGTGAGGGGAAACCCCCCATGGGATGGCTAGAAAAAAGAAAAGGGGTGCGTTGGGGAAGAAAAAGATAAGAGACTTACTGACAAATAAAGACAAAAACACAGACATAGGTACCAAGAAAGTACCCTTGGGGTTATGCGAATTGGAATCCGCTATAGCCCCAATGAACCACTTCAGACCGCCTGGAGGGGCGTCTGAAGTTCCGACACCAAAGGACACCATAGGTTCTTTGTAATCGAGTGGAGGCACAAGGGTTCCACCCCGGACCCTTGTTATGTCAAATTTGAACCATAAATATACACATATATATGGAAAACAGAATAACTGTAGTGTCAGCCCTATTTGCGGGGCTCTAAACGCCTGAAAAAATATTCAACCCAGACAGTAACAAATAATCAAGAACCTGAGAATCCCACCCCCTTCACATCCTCAATAGACCCCCCGCCCCCTATCTAACTAGGTGAGAGAGAATTCCTGGGGGGTCCCCGGGAAATGAGGGAGGCCATAAAGGCCTAGCGATCAGGACCTCCCTCCAAAAGTGGGGAAGATATATGGGTATCTCGGGCAAACCGTGACTCCTAACTGAACTAGGAAATGACCAAAAATAATTAACACTTAAATTCTAGTCCTTTAACCTATTCTTTATGTTAGAGGAACCGCGGTCTTCATGGAGGAGCTTATTTTCTGTGAAAGTCCTCTTCTTCTGAGAAGGTTGCAAGCTTAGTTAACTGGTTCTCGGAGGGTGCAAGTTGAAGAAAAAGATGGTAAGTGTTAGTTTCAGACCTCCGCTATCGAAGTAATTTTACAAAGGTGGATAAAGGGGTGCAAAACTGTAAAACTCGATGTGAATCTAGATGTGGGGTTTTCCATGTCCATAAGACGTGAGAGGGTTTGGAGCACCTGCTCCATCAACTGGGGGGGTAACTGGCCCATAGATGTCTCTGCAGAGACTGAAGGAGAATGAGGAGTAAGGCGATCCTTAGGGAGGTTTCCCATCCTTGCTCTTCTTGGAAGGGCCCTTCAACCAGAGTGGGGATACGGGGCTGCCTGGAGGAGAGCGTTTAGTGGAGCCCGAGGAAGAAGACGAAAAGTCCATTGGTGCCTCTTGGGAGATTAGCCTGAGGGTGAGAAACAGTCTTTCCCCTTCCTGGAGACTAGCAAATGAGTGGGTCTTGCCCTGGATGGCAAACTTTACAGCAAAGGGGAAGGTCCAGCGGTATTTGATATCCCGTTGAGAGAGGACCGTGAGGAGGGGTTTTAGCGTCCTGCGTCTTTGAATAGTTGTAGGGGCGAGGTCAGCAAAAATCTGGATCTGATAACCCTGGTGTTGCAGCTTAGGATTTTGACGAGATTGACGCATGACCTCTTCCTTTACCGCAAAGAAGTGCGGCTTGACAATTATGTCCCTTGGGGAGCCATCTTGTCTGGGGGGTCCAAGTGACCTGTGTGCTCTGTCCAGTTCAAGACGCTGGGGCGGTATATTAGGTATAAGGGCAGCAATAATGTCCTGAACCGTGGAGGGGATGTCAGAAAAAGATTCCGGGAGGCCTCTGATCCGAAAGTTATACCTCCTGGACCGATTTTAGAGCTCGTCGATCCTAGAAAGGGCGACATCTAATTGCTCTTGTATGGTCATGAGGTGTGCTGCGTTTTGGTTGGTTCTATCGGTTGTGCATCACTTTATCCTCAATGGCTTCAATTCTGGCGCCTAAATTGGACAGGTCCGCTTTAATAGTGTTGGTAATCTGTTTTGCTGTATTAGCCAGTCCTTTCTCTAATAGGGATGAGAATTTAGAAAACATGTCTTCCTGCATTGCTGTGAGGTCAGATACTGAGAAGCCTGATTGCTGGGTGGCTGGAGGAGGAAGTTGGGCCTGTGCAGGGAGGGCCTGTGAGTACAACTCCTGTGGTGTGAGGCTCAGTAGCTCTGTGGAGGCCTTTGCTGTGGCCTGGGGCTTCATAGGGCCTTGCAGGGGTAAATGGGACGTTTGGGGGGGTCCCTGTGCTGCCTGTGCATAGGTCAGGGTCGGGGGAGAAAGTACTGGCCTGTGCTCCTGTATCCTGGAGTGGATGCCTGCCTATTGCAGCGGCCCATCCGTGCTGGCGGCCATCTTGGGACTCCTGTCCGCACCTGCAGAGGCAAATTGGGGGCAGAGATCGCGTCTCGCAGGGGGTCCAGACATCCCCTTCGGTCCCGCCGATGTTCCCCTACTCGGATGGGGCGTTGTTTCGCCTGGTAGTGGGCTGAGGCGGCTGATGTGTGGCTCGGCGGTCCGGGGTGGAGCGGAGCTCCTGGCTCAGGCAGCCATGTTGGAGCTCTCGCGCATGCGCACTCGCCATTTCTGTTTTATAACTTTTGAATTAGGTTTTTGACACTTGTTTCAATATCTTTAGTTTATTTAGGTTTTATAGCGCTACACTTTCACATTCACAATTTATTGCTTGGGTCTATAGCTGTGTTGGCTGCTGTTCTACCTATACTACACACAGCGCTTTATTTCTCCTTTATACATTAATAGGTTAATACCAACTCTGCTATGTCACTCTATTCCCAGTTCTCTTCTAGACTGTGAAAAGACTGTGTATTGGACAAGAGTCTGAATATCTACCCCATTTCTTTTTCTTGCCAGGTAAGAGGGGAGAAAATTTTGCAATGGCAACATTCTGGGGCAGTTTTCTTAGCTTTACTGAATTGGCAAAAACTTATTGGAAAGGAAACAAGCAGAAGCTCAAGACATCTTGCATTTCTCATTCTTTTCTATTCTGCACATCTTTTTAAGTACATTTTTTCTCATCACAATTGGGAAAAAAGGGGCTCACTATAGTTAGCAACAGTAGTACTGAGCCCACCACAAAAGCCCAAGGTGGTCAGTTGTGACACAATTTATTTTTTTTTGGTCCTCTGGGAATATCTACACAGGAGGAAACCACAGGACAAAGAAGGGCTTGCTTGCACAGTGATTGGTTGTAAACAGATTTTTATATTGTAACAAATCTCTTTAAACTCCACCATAAGAACAAAACTGGCAGAGCTTTTCAAGTACATGCTTTTACAAGCAAGAGCAGTGAGAAAAAAAAACATATATTGAAACAAATAGATCAATAGGTTCATGGGGGGATGGAATGGACAATGGATTCTGCCATTAAAAAAATGTAATGTTTTGTAAGGGTCTTTTGCGTCAAACACTTGAGTGCAGTAAGCGGTGAGCACCTCCTTACATTGAAGTATGAGAAATACTAGGTGCCATCTCTTTGTTGTGTGCATCATGCTACTCTTTTATTGTCCCTATAAAAGGAACATGGATAAACAAGCCTCCTGGGCTTAAGCTTTCTTGTCTGGCACTAAACTCTTTCAGAAGAACCTTGAAACCTTCACTATATTCTACACCGTGTTCTGTATCATACAGCAGAGGCAGACCTACAATCAATTAAATGTGAGTACTGGCAGATCCAAAACAGAAGACGTGTATTTTAGGATTTAGTATCTGCAAAACTAGTTTTCGTATAGCTAATATATATTACAGGACTTATTTATACTGTATGCCATTTTATCTAGAAAAAAATGGTGCTTTCAATTATTTAAAAAATAATATGCATACTACTACCAAACACATTGAAATAGGTTTAAAAGACAGATGTATAGAAAATGCATAGATAAAAGTTTTGTATAAATCGTATTCTTTTCTTTCTTTCATTTCTTTCTTCCTACCTTCCTTTCTTTTCTCTATAGAATTTTTTTAAAAGCTTTTCTAGTTAAATGCATTTGCTATTTTGCTAAACAATAGGAAAATATTGGGAATAGAAAACAATAGGAAGCAATAATAATTAAAAGTATATGATAAACTAAAATAGATTTAGAAATAGTCTGCATTTTCCTTGAAATTGGTAAGCAAAGATAAATGTGCAAGTCTTTCATTTTTCTCTCTTCTTTCTTTCCACCCTTACAGCAAGGCATAGCAACTAATTGACTTTACTTTACTAGTCCTTTTAGCAGCTTATACTAATACTTAAGCATAATGACTTATACTTTGCAACCCAATTGCTTTGTTTGCCACCAGGAGCATAGAGAAATACTGAGTATTTCCTGTTATAGGGGAACATGTGACTCATTCATCTGTCACCCTTGTGACGGCACTGGTCCTGGGCAAATGGCCACTCAGGGAACAGCGCTGTGACTTTAAAAATGATCCCGTGTAAGCTCCATCTGTGATTGTCAAGGAAAGGACTTATTCTTCTAGCTCCTGGAGGTGAACAAAGTGGTAGGAAAGCCAGGAAAGGGTACATTTAGGTTGTTGCAGGGGGCCAACTTTAAAGTAATTCATTTGTTTTAACCTTCACTTTAAATCCTTGTTCTATATACAGTATTACTGCAATCTTTTTGAAATCTTTCAGTTACAGTCATTTGCTGTCTGAGACATTATACATGAGCAGCTCTCTCACATGCACGTAACTACTTAATAACATTTCACAACATCTCTCTGCAACAGTTTGAAAAGAATTAATGTGGTTTTTCAGTCAGTGATAGTTTCAGATGGGATAGATATATAATCTTGCTGGTCAAAATTGTTATTTAACTAACAAAAATTCCTAAAATTTTGAATCATGCTGATTTCCAGGTATTTATAATAGGACGGAGGGAAAAAAGAACAATAATGCATTTAAAGAGCAATTACGGCAAAACATAAAACCATCCTAACTAATGCCATCCAGAAAATACTGCAACTGTGCTAAAATCACAAAGTCCTTCCAGTTTACCCTAATCTGAGTTTGTAATCCACTGGAGGCAGAATCCAGACTGCTGATAACAGAATCACTTTCAATGTACAGCCAATAGCCTGTGCTGTGTAAATTCTTCTTTCTTTGCTTGCTGTATCCCCAATTAAATCTAAAACTTTCAAGGCAGGTTTAAATCTGACCTGACTGGGGACATTTTTCAGAAAATAAATTTATCCATAAATTGCAAGATTTCTTGGGATATGTTTACAAGAAGAACAGTAAACATAGTTTTTTCTTTTCAGTAACACATATAAAAGAATTTGGCTTGATATAAATACCGTAATCTTATCAATCTGTGTTATTAATACATACATATTTATTTATTTCTTCTAGTATATCGTTTGCAAGTATATACAGTATGTACAGTATGTTATGTTAGTCAGGTTAAAAAAAGACACACGTCCATCTAATTCAGGGATCAGAAACCTGTAGATCATGATCTACCAGTAGATCGCAAACAGGTGACTGGTAGATCATGGTCTGGGCTTGCTGACCCACCATTGCAGAGCATCAAACAAACTGCAATAAATGCAGAAGGATCACTTGTAAATATTGAGCTGTAGTAGGGAGCAAGAGCCACATAAGCCAATGTCTCCTCCAGAGTGGGGCCAGCAACAGGAAAAAAGAGATCTTCAGGTCAGTGTAAAGCATTACACTAGGCATAATAGTATAGGGCTACTTTCACATGGATGCGCTGCAGTTTACCCACACCGCAGATGCAGTGCAGTGTACTTGCAGCTTTCCATGTGCTTAGCCATAGACTTCTTTTATATTCTGTGGGTTTGGTGCACTTTCTGAAAGCGCACCACACCTGCAGGATATACTGTAAGGAAATGATAAAAGTCGATGGCAAAGCATATCTAACTTAGGAAAGTTGCAGATGCACTACTCTGCACCCGTGGTGCAGGTAAACCACAGTACATCAGTGTGAAAGCAGCCCTATATGGGGTTTAGAAAAGAAGGGGTTACATTTCCAGTTGGGGGGGTAAAACCCCATAGTTAAGACACGTTTTTATCACCCTGCCCCAACCACACTGTCTTTAGCGGCAGTGGCCTGGGTTGTGCACATGTCGCAGCAGGAGTTATATGCCCTGTCATGGTTAGTGGGTGTAGCACCTGCCAAGCATGACCCATTCAAGTGAATGAGTCCACTCTGCAAGAGTCCTGCAACCTTGTGCATTACAGCAAACAAGGGGTAAAGCAGACAGCATTGTTGCTTTCTCACCACCTGCTTTAACCCCTTGGACTCCGCAAAAGCATGCAGTTGCAGGGTACTTGCAAAGTGGCCCCATTTACTTGGGTCGCGTTTGACAAGCTGTAGCACCAACCAGAAGCAACAGGGGGCTTATTTCCTGCTGCGGCATGTATACACCTTTGACTGCTGCCTCAACAGTTAAAGGGGTAGGGATTGGGGGGCAATAAAACTGCGACTCAACTGCAGGGTTTTACCACCACCCCAACTTTACATGTGATTGAGCCCTAAGGGTGCTGCTGCTGCCGAATGCAACTAAGGGCTCATTCACAAGTACAGCAGGCTCTGCTGCTTTTATGAAAAGTGATCCAAGTGTGTTTGACAGGTGGTGAGAAGGCAATATGTTGCCTCGTCACCACCTGATTTAAACCCATGATTGCTATGAAATGCACTTGATTGCGACATGGTAGTATGGCAATTAGTGGTTTAAATCAGGTGTGAGGTGACCCTGGACGACACTGTGCCTGGTGATCTTTGACTTCTCCCATGTCCTTCAGGTAGATCTCCACTTCTTTGAGGTTGCCTAACCCTGGTCTAATTCAAACAATAGAAAGAAAGGAACAAATAGAAAACCTCCATATATGCAATCCTATACACACAATCGATCCAGAGGAAGGCAAAACAATGCAATAAAGCATGATCAAGTGGGGGGAAAATACACTGCTTAAAAAAAATTTAAGGAACACTTTGAAAACACATCAGATCTCAATGGGGAAAAAATACCATGGTGGATATCTATACTGATATGGACTGGGTAATGTATTAGGAAACTAAAGAATGCCACATCGTTTGATGGAAATGAAAATTATCAACCTACATCACTGAGTTCCTAAACAGACTGAGGTGCAACCTGGCGGCGTCGGATGGACCGACACATAATGTCCCAGAGGTGTTCTATTGGATTTAGGTCAGGCGAGCGTGGGGGCCATTCAATGGTATCAATCCCTTCATCCTCAAGGAACTGGCAGCATAGTCCTGTATTATATGTGAGGTTGCCAAGGGACTGCTCATGACCCAGCATGTCAGGGAGAAAAGATCTTATATGATGATCAGGAAATTTAGTGAAAAATCAAAGGTCTTTATTTGTTTAACCACTTCAGCCCCGGAAGGTTTTACCCCCTTAATGACCAGAGCACATTTTACAATCTGGCACTTCGCTGCTTTAACTGGTAATTGCGCAGTCATGCAATACTGTGCACAAATGAAATTTGCATCCTTTTTCCCCACAAATAGAGCTTTCTTTTGGTGGTATTTGATCACCTCTGGGATTTTTAATGCAATATAAATGAAAAAAGATCGAAAATGTTGAAAAAAAATTATATTTTCTAATTTTTGTTATAAAAAAATCAAATAAACTCTATTTTAGTCATATATTTATGCTAAAATGTATTCAGCCATATGTCTTGGGAAAAAAAAAAATTCAAGAAGCGTATATATATATATATATATATATATATATATATATATATATATATATATATATATATATATATACATATATATATATACATATATATATATATATATATATATATATATATATATATATATATATATATATATATATATATATATATATATATATATATATATATATATTGGTTTGCGTCTACAAAGTTATAGCATCTACAAACTATGGTACATTTACTGGAATTTACGCAGCTTTTAGTTTATGACTGCCTGCCTATCTTATTTCTTGAGGTGCTAAAATATCAGGGCAGTAAAAAACCCCTCCAAAGTACCCCTTTTTGCAAAGTAGACACCCCAAGGAATTTGCTGAGAGGCATGTTGAGCATTTTGCAGATCTCATTTTTTGTCACAAAGTTGTGAAAATTGAAAAAAGAAAAAAAAAATTTCCTTTACTTTCTTCATTTTCAAAAACAAATGAGAGCTGCAAAATACTCACCAGGCCTCTTAGCAAATAGCTTGGGGCGTCTACTTTCCAAAATGGGGTCATTTGGGTGGGGGGGGGGGGTTGTGCTATCTTGACATTTCAGACCCTCCAAAACTTTGATAGGTAGTGAGGAGTGAAATTACCATTTTACGCACTTAGAGAGCCTGAAGGCGGTGTTTGGTTTGGTCCTGTACATCCCTAGGCTTTTTTCAATTTTCACAACTTTGTGACAAAAAATAATGCAAAATACTCAACATGCCTCTCAGCAAATTCCTTGGGGTGTCTACTTTGCAAAAAGGGGTACTTTGGAGGGGTTTTTTTACTGCCCTGAGATTCTCACACATGTGGTATCCCCGTACTCAGGAGAAGCAACAGAATGTATTTTGGGGTGAAATTTCACATATATAGCAATGCCATGTGTGAGCAATATATCATTTTGTGACAACTTTGTGTAATAAAAAAAAAAATAGAATTTTCCCAAAGCTTGTGGCAAAATATAAAATATACCATGGACTCAACATACCTCTCAGCAAATAGCTTGGGTTGTCTTCTTTCCAAAAAGGGGTCATTTGGGGGTGGGGGGTTAACTGTCCTGGCATTTTATGCCCAACATTAAACACTTATGCCACACATCACCCACTCTTCTAACCACTTGACCCACCAAGTTCTTTCTGACACTTTTTGTTTACATGAAAAAATTATTTTTTCTAGAAAATAAATTTTTTTTTGCTAGAAAATTACTTTGAACCCACATGCATTATATGTGTTTTTAAATCAGAGGCCCTACAGATTAAAATAGTGGGTGTTGCAATTTTTTTTTTCACAAAGTATTTGCGCAGTCATTTTCAAATGCAATTTTTTGAGAAAAAAAATCATTTTGTATTTTAATGCACAAAAAACACACTATATTGCCCAAATGTTTGGTAAAATATAAAAGATTATCTTATTCCAAGTACATAAATACCAAACACCACATGCTTAATAAATTAAACACACCTGTGCAACAGTGACAAACTATATACATTTTTAAAAGCCTTTACAGGTTACCACTTTAGATTTACAGAGGGGGTCTACTGCAAGGATTACTGCCCTCGATCTTATGTTCGTGGTGATACCTCACATGCATGGTGCAATTGCTGTTTACATATGACACAAGACCGATGCTTGCGTTTGCCTTTCATTTTTATTTTTAATTATTCATTTTGCATTTTTATTTAATTTTTACACTGTCCCTTTCATTTTTATTTTTTTTCCTTATAATTTGTATTGTTATCACAGGAAATCCCCCTATTATAGCAATATGTAGTGACAGGTACATTTTTTTTTTTTTTTAAAGTTGGGGTCTATTAGACTCTAGATCTCTCCTTAGCCCTAAAGATCGTTGTGAGAAGATGTTTTCCCAATTTCCCAATGGCGCTGTTTGTATCTGGCGAAATAGAATAGAAATGCTCATAGCTTCCGATTTCTTAGGCCATAGAGATGATTGGAGCAATTCTGGTCTCCGATCAGCTCTATGGTCAGCTGGCAGAACCATCGGCTGCATTTTCGGGTTCCCTGGTGGGACAGGAGAGCCTGAGAAAACCATGGAAGAAGGCTGAAGGGGGGAGGGAAGTTCCATCCGCTAGGATTGCTTTTACATGAAAGCCGACCGCTGGCTGAAACAAAATGATACCAAGATGATACCTAAACCTGCAGGCATCATTCTGGTATAACCATTCAAAGTCCAGTAACATACCAGTACGTCGCTGGTCCTTGTTGGGCATATATTGTGTTGTTCTTTTTTTTCATGCAGCCTGTGGGTTAAATGAAAAAAGAGAAGCTAACAGATACCTCCATTCATAGTTACATAGTTGGTCAGGTTGAAAAAAGACACACATCCATCTAGTTCAATCAAAAAAAAAAAAAAATACAATCCTTCACCCACAGTTGATCCAGAAGACCCCAGTGAATCCAGTGATCCAGTGAAAAACCCCAGCAAAAGTATGTTCCAATTTGCTACAGCAGGGGAAAATATTTCTTCCTGATCCCCCCTGAGAGGCAATCAGATTTTCCCTGGAACAACTTTACCTATAAATGTTAGTACCCAGTTATATTATGTACATTTTAGGAAATAATTCAGGCCTATTTTAAAGCAATCTACTGAGCTTGCCAGAACCACCTCTGGAGGAAGTCTATTCATATTGGTCATATTGATCAATCGGTGGTATGTCCACCATTAGTATACCAACCTGCCTCCACCCACTTCTAATGATGGGCATACATGCAAAAGAACCTAACAGATTCCTCCATTCACATCGATCGATGTGGACGAAGAAATCTCTGCCAAGAAAAGTAAATAAAAAAATATGTCGACGCATAGGGGTGATCAGCCCCTATGTCCACCCCTGCCCCTGTGCTTTGGCAAATATGCTCTTTTTTTAACTGTGGTGGTGAAATCACCTCCTACAGTGCTGGAGTCGCTGATTTACGTATCGTGAGAGCAAACCCTATTGCTGTCAAAATAAGTAAATCAGTGCTGAAGCTGAATGGTGTACCTGCAAAGCAAACTATGGTTAACAATAACACACAGTAACAGTACAGTATAACAGAAGAATGACATACCTGCAAAGCAAACACGATAAAACACAGTAACAATAAAACATTACAGTTGAGCATAAAATGCAATGAATGGAAGACAGAACAAATGTTCCTCTTGTCCTTCCATCTCACGGCAAGCAATTAATTGGACCTCAAGCAGGGTCTCTCCCCCCATCTAAGTCAGGTATCTACAAGCCGGGAAGCCCCGGCGATTGGATTGCACAGTGCCACATGCGGCAGTTCCTAACTGAAAGAGGTGTCTAAAAAGTGGCACGCTTGTATAAATAGTACCCCTTTCGGAATAAGATTGACACCAAGTCCCAAACAATCTTGCTGCTGCTCCCTATGTAGTCTGGCCAGTCACGGGGCTCCAGGCTCCTATATTTTCCCTTGTAAACCTGGAAACCATATGTATAGACTGTGGCCCTGTCACAGAGCTTATACATCTTGACCCCATATCTGGCACACTTGCTAGGGAGAAATTGTTTGAACACAAGGCGGGCAGAAAATTTAATCAAGGACTCGTCAATGCAGACATCTTGATGGGGAATAAACAAGGTTGCAAATTGTTGGTTGAAGTGGTTTACAAGGGGCCGAATTTTATGGAGCCAATCATATTCAGGGTCACCCCGAGGACGACAGAGTTCGTTGTTGTTGAAGTGCATGAACAGCAAGATTTGCTCGTATCGAGTCCTGGTCATGGAATCAGAGGACACGGGCATATGGTGAATTGGGTCAGTGGACCAATATGACCGCAACTCACTCTTTTTAGTAATACCCATGAAGAGGGATAGGCCCAGAAAGGTTTTTAATTCGGGAAGCGTTATAGGTCTCCAGCCAAATTCTCTGGCAAGGGTCAAATTTTGATTTGCGGCGGTAAAGTGACCAGCATACAAATTGTTTTGGTCCACAATAGATCTGTACAGATATTCCATAAAATACAGCTCATAAAAGTCAAGGGAAGTAAAATCCATCTGAATTCCGGGTTGGCCAGTAAATGGGGGAAGTATGAGTGCTGCAGAAGTGGTGGGCTGCCAATCAGGATCTGCAAACACATCAGGATGGGTAGTTTGGGCTTTACAGGCCTGTGTTCGAACTCTTGGTGGCTGAGGGACACTACATGTGCTAGCCACCACACCAGCTTGAACTGCACTTATGGGACTCGCCACCTAAAGTATTACTGGAGTGGATACAAAATAAGGTAGTACTGAGTATTACCAGGGAGGCGGACTTTTTAGGCTAAGAACCAGTGGAGAAGATATAGCAGTATAAAAAATATAAATTTATTGAAAAATACAATATCTAAAAAACAATGACAATTGTAACATATAGCATCTATGATTATTGTGCTGATTAGATGCTATATGTTACAATTGTCATTGTTTTTTAGATATTGTATTTTTCAATAAATTTATATTTTTTATACTGCTATATCTTCTCCACTGGTTCTTAGCCTAAAAAGTCCGCCTCCCTGGTAATACTCAGTACTACCTTATTTTGTATCCTCAATGATTTATGGACGTGGCTTATTTTTGGTGCACTTTCCTCTTTTTTTTGTGTCTTTTACTGGAGTGCTGGTTTGTCTATGACCAGGACGTACTAGGCCGCTGGTGCTTGCCAGTTCACCAGAAGGTTGAGGGGCACCTGTACTGGCTTTCTGCTGCATACGAGAACCATTGCACCTCAGCAACAGAAGAACGGGGTCGGGTACGCCTGACCTTAGCAGTGACCGCTACTACAGAACTATCTGTCAGGGTGCCGCTGCTCTCTACAGGTTCATATAGTGAGCCTGAATCAGACTGTGATTCTGACAATGAGGCTTCCCCTGCGCTCTCATCTGTCATGCTCAGTATCCTGTAGGCCTCTTTACTAGTGTACCTTTCATTTGACATTTTGGCCACTAAATTTACAGGTACAGCTAGTGTGACTCACAAGTAAAAAAAGCACCTGGTTCTCAGAGACTGCTTGAATAGCTACAAAAAAAATTAACTGTTAGCGTTAGCAGGGATCAGGTGTGACTCTGCTAACGCTACAGTTTTGTGTGCTGTGTTTTGTGAAGTGGCAGCGATCTATTGATCCTGCACTTTTGGTGAGCTGGGTGAAGGGGCTAAACGCAGGGCTGGCAGGTGTCTGATCTGGCTGAGCTGGCTGATCCTGCTAACGCCACGTTTTTGGGAACACTATACTACTGGGGGCACTAATATAGTTCTGATCAGATCAAAGATATTGATCCGTTCAGACTTTATACTAGTAATGGAGCTATATAGTGTGTGTGTGTGTGTAAGTGATGCTAACACCTAACCAATGTCACCCGGGACACTAATACGGTGGTCAGAAAATAGATCTGTACACTATGCTAGAGACACTGTGACAGGGAGTGAAAGGGTTAACTGGGGGGTAATGAGGGGGGTTAAACCTTTATTAGGGAATATGTGGCAGGTACCCTGATGCTATACAAGACTGACGGGTACTCTAACTAGCTAGCTAGTGTCACCCGTGACACTGATATGGTGATCAGAAAAAAGATCTGTACACTATACTAGTGACATTGTGACAGGGGGTGAAAGGGTTAACTGGGGGGGACCAGAGAGTTAAACCTTTATTAGGGAATATGTGGCGGGTACCCTGAACCTATTTGGGCCTACTAACTGCCCCAATGCTGATTACTGTCACAAGTGACACCAATATAGTGATCAGTGAGTGATCAAAGGGTTAAAAGTTTACCTATGTGTACTGGTGTCAGTGTAGTGTTGGTGTACTCACAGTACATGTCTTCTCGCTCGCTGGAACCGAAAAGGGCTCCATGAGGGGAGATGACAGAAATCATTGGCTTGGACTTGTAGACTGATCGGTTCTAAAACAAATCCGTTCGCCGCACATATCCCCTACCTGCGGGCGCTTGCCCCGTATTGTTACGGCGATTCATGCAGCTAAGCCACCTTGCCGCAGCATTAGAGTTGCCGCTTTTTCTTCAAGTCAAACCCAAACACTTTAGCGGCACACAGCCATATTTTTTTTTTTTTAAGTATAAACTATACATATATTTGCTATTAAATAACATTTCTAAGCATATGAAGTTAATAACAAGAGCCCCCCTTTATATCAGAGTCCACAGAGTTCCCCTTTTACATCTGAACTCGCAGAGTTTCCTTACACTGTAAGGGGGGACTCTGCAGACTCTGATGTAAGGGAGAATTCCGGGGACCCTGACATGAGGGATGCTCTGGAAAGCCTGATTAAGGGGGAACACTGAAAACTCTGATAAATGGAGAGGACTCTGATGTAAGGGGAAACACTGTGGCCTCTGGTGTAAAGGGGAACTCTGATGTAAGGGGTGCTCTGAGAACCCTGATTTACCTTAGCTTACTCACTCAGAGGAAGGAGAGAAAGAAGGGGGGGAACTTCAGTCACAGACAGGAATGGATGGTGACCTCACTCACCCCTTGGCAGTCAGCACCTCTCATCCAGATGTATCTAAGGCCTCATTCACATGGGAACCGTCAGTTTAGCCACGTTAAAAACGTATCAGTTCTTATCCGTTGCTTCATCCGTCTTCATCCGTCTTCTGTTCCGTTAATCTCCATTTTCATCCGTCTTTCGTTCGGTTAATATCTGTTTTCATCAGTTAATGTACACGTTTACATCCGTTTTTTCATCCGTTTTGATCCGTTTACAGCAGTTTCTGTGTCTTTAAGGAAATTACCCAGAAAGCATTGCTCCTCCCATTTCATCCCATAGTTGCTCTGATCTTACTCTGTCACTGTGGTCCCGACAGGTTGAGTCCCACAAGCCTGGCCTTTCATGCACCAGGTTTATAAGCGCCTCATGGGAGACATCTCTTGCCATGTTTCTCCTTGGGTATGTACTGGGGATGTACTGGGGATGTACTTCCTATTGTCCAACTACTGCCTGGGTCATAGGTTGAGGTCACAGATTAACAACAAAAAAAATTATTAACGTCAGTTAATACCTGTTTTCACGGATCTGGATGTAGCCTTGTACGTTAAAAAAATGGATACAATTGGAAGCAGAGGTTAATGGATGGTAACGAATGGTCATCTGTTTGCCCATAGGAATGCATTGTCGTCCGTTGATGGATGGAAGAAAAATGGGTAGACGGTCCGTCCATGTGAAAGGGGCCTAAGGCGGCTGGAATTAAAATTTCCAGCCCCCACTTTCCTTTTCTGAGGCACAGCATCGAGGATTAAAGTGTGGGCAGACACAGAGGGGTGGGGGCGGGAGGAAGAGGAGCAGATCAAGCCCTCTCTACTCTCCTGTCTGTGTGTGTTTTGGGGGGGTTGTTAGGGCTGGCTTTGGGCAGTGTGAGAGAGAGTGTAACAAACAACTGGAGCCAGCAACCCTGTTGGGAAGCCATAGTCAGGTCTAAATAATGTGTCCGGGTTTCAGGTAGTCTGAAAACCAGACGCATGATTCCAAACCCAGAACTGTCCGGGTGAATCCCGGACAGGTGGCAACCCACGCAGTATATCTGCGGCAGGTGGTCGGGAAGTGGTTAAAGTATTGAGAAGGAGAGACTTAATAATAGCCAGACAACTTTGCATTTTTAGAAGCACAAGCCAGCCTCCATGGTTTCTCATGATGGGTTCCCATATATTTTTATGACATTTGAATTTTTCCTTTGTCATATATGAAAGTAAGCATCCCACATAAACCAGAAACTATTCTTCTTTCCCTTAAATTTACTCAAGGTCATTGCTTGTTAAGGGTATGTAAACCATCTAGTCTGTTAAATATATTATTAAAAACATTATATTATACATGTTTGATAATTGCACAAATACCTGTTACTCTTACCAGAAATCTCGTGTTCTAAGTACTTCCTTTACTTTCTGCCTGAGCTGTAGTTTTATCAGAAAAAGACATGCATATATGGAAGGGGCACCAGACCAAAAGACAAATGAGTCCAAATGTGTTTATTGATATTGTGTTAAGACAGCCAAGGCGTTTCAGGGGGCAAAGGAAATCAATAAATTAATTTGGACTTTTTTATCTTTTGTTCTGGCACTCTATATTTGCATGTCTTTTTCTTGTAACCTGCTGGAGGGTAGCTTTGTCTGTTATGAGTAGCCTGACCTGAGCCAGTGTTCTCTTCAAATATTTTTTTCCCTCTCATTACCTTGTTTTACCTCATATGAAAGCGCCTCTTGGATACCTTTTTTTTTCATTGGTGTGCTGTAGTTTTATCAATTACACTTGTAGCACCGCCCCCAAAGAAGCTGCTTGAATATGTTTGGTTCTGTATCCTGCCTCTAAACCTCAAGAACAGTCTCCGCCCCTCAGTCACACCTAGCAAACAGTGTTAATGCAAACACAGTAGTAAATAGGCACAGGCAGTATGTAGCCAGAAGTCTGTTTTTACTGAACATCTTCTTTAGCACAAAGTAGACAGTGACAAATATAATTATGTGACTGTCAAAGGCAACCCAAATAGATCAACTGTGGCTTATTGACCAAAAGTTTTAAACAATATGATCTGGCTACTTCCAGGGATCTCCTTAAGGCGGATAAACCCGAAAGCAGAGACCACCACACAAAATGACAAGAACACTGAAATAGACTGGCCAGTAACTACTGAAGTTGGGCCCTATTAGTCAAGGCAGAAGAAGGGCAGTGGAATGACCAGGATTGTGTCAGACCACTCCCTTCTAGCCCCTTTCACCACAGCCTCCAGTAAACCCTGAGAGTACAAAATACATATATTTCAAGATGAACACTGACTCTTAATACTTAAACCTGCTCACTTAATATTTCCTGAGTCCTGGGTGTATGTATGAGCCCGTATAGTGCCAGTGACTCTAATCCCTTCAGGGGAGCTATTGTAGTCTCTTGGAAGAAAAAAAAAAGGCCTTGGATCTTCAGCTACCTCTGTGCTGGTACACTTGGTGTAGTGATTGGCAGGATGAGCAAAGTGTATTTAGAGATATCCTGGCAGGCAGTTGTGATGAGCAGTATGCTGGCAGTATCCTGGTAAGCAAGGTGGATATTGTGACTGCTCAGCAGGATGTAAGTGTAACACAGGTTCTCCAGGTGTAGGCACAAATAAAACAAAGATGTCTGCATGCAGTGTCTTTTGTTTGTGTCCTTAAAGTGGGCAAGTGCCTGCTCACTAATCCTGCGACCAAGGCCCAAAGGGAGATGTCCTAGCAGGCAGGTTCTTCAGGTGGCCCGACTGGCTACCTTACAACTGGAACGCCTCACGCCTTCAGGAACGCATGCAGATGCACCTCAGACCCTCTCTGGTGGGATGTCCACAACCGACTGATCCTTGGAGCTGTGGCAGGATTGTCAGAACAATCGAGAAACAACAGCCCCCTCACTCCTTTTCGGTCTTCTCCTCACCACGTAGAGAGTGAGTAGCTCCCCGGCAACCTTGTGGTCTCTGCTTCTCCTTGAACAGTAGGCATCCTGTGCTGTGTAGTTTTGCCCCCATAGAATGTTATGGGGCCACTGGCGATGGGGAGTACATGTCCCAAGATGCTCTGCCCCTCTGCCATGAAGTCCCATTGGTTCCCTTCCCGCTTCCAATGAAGATACATGGGAGGGAGTAGATTGGGCTGCCGAGTCTCTGCTAGCACGGCTCGCATACAGTACAGTGCGAGGTGGCGAGGGAGGGGGGATTCCCCTACAGCTGCTGACAGGCTCGCTTTCACTGCCAGTGAGCCTGTCTGTATCTGAATCTCTGGGGCAGCCGCTGGGAGGTGCGGGGCCATGGGTGGCAGAGCGGCACCCACTACACACTGTTAACAGCTATCTTTATGGACTACAGAAGACCTCCTCTTTATGTTATGGAAATAGTGTATTCTGTAGTCCTAACACACTTCCTGTCCTAGGCTGACAACACTGCTTCTCCATAGATATTCCACGATTATTATTATGTGGCAGAACATGCGAACAGACCAAAAATTTGTGCGAGCACGCGAACCCCGCTAAAAACTATGGGACTCGAACGTGAAAAATCAAAAGTGATAATTTTAAAGGCTAATATGCAAGTTATTGTCATAAAAAGTGTTTGGGGACCCAGGTTCTGCCCCAGGGGACATGTATCAATGCAAAAAAAAGTTTTAAAAATGGCAGTTTTTTCGGGAGCAGTGATTTTAATAGTGCTTAAAGTGAAACAATAAAAGTGTAATATTCCTTTAAATATCGTGCCTGGGGGTGTCTATAGTATGCCTGTAAAATGGTGCATTTTCCCCGTGTTTAGAGCAGTCCCTGCACAAAATGACATTTCTAAAGGAAAAAAAGTCATTTAAAACTGCTTGCGGCTGTAATGTAATGTTGCCCCCCCAGCCCATCACTGGGCCCTTTGGGTCTGGTATGGATATTAAGGGGAACCCCACACCCAAATAAATAAAAAAGGCGTGGGGTCCCCAGGCCCTATATACTCTGAACAACAGTATACAGGTGGTCTCTGGGTTACAAACAAGATAGGGAATGTAGGTTTGTTGTTAAGTTGAATCTGTTTGTAATTTGGAACAGGTACATTTTTTAAGTGTAGCTCCAGCTCAAAAATCTAGTTTTAGGCTTTTTGGATAATATAGGGCAGGGTTATCACCCCTGTAACATTTTTTTTGCTGTCTGTGCCCCTGTTCATAAGGTTTCACCTCACTTTCTGTCCCAATGACAATTGGATTTAGAAAATTTTGGGTTATTAGGGAAACAAGGATTGGTGATAAAGCATCAGTGGAGACACCTTTCTCCCATATTAACTCTTACAGGAGAGAATTTCCCTTCCTAGGGGTAGATTTCCTCTCACTTCCTGTTGTCTCCCTTCGTCTTTTGTAAGTCTGATGTTTGAAAATAGGAGACCGCCTGTATATACTATACGGCCTGCCCTATACACTCTGTGGAAAACTGGGCCTTAGGTGTTGGTGGTACCAGAACATTGTAAGCCCTCACAGTTACTCTTGGTGGGCGCTGGAATGGGCCCTGCTGTGAAATTTTATATCAAGAATTGTAATTACATGCCCCTGTTAAACAGGGGCAGAAAAATTAGGCGGTGGTGGTGGTGGTGGCACAACACTGTAAAGCCTCACAGATACTTTTGTTGCGCACAGGAACAGGCCCTGCTGTGAAATATTAGATCAAAAATTGTAATTACAATACAGTGCAGCCGCTACTACTTTTCTGGTCGTGTACACAGTACACAATACAGTGTAGTGCGGTGTTGCAAAACAAAATATACATCATGTCCAGAAGGCCACCAAGGAGAGGCAGATGCTCACAGGCCACTAAAAGAGGGCAAGCAGGCTCTGTGTCTATAGTCAACAGTGCTGGTCATGGACATGGTGCATCCTCTGCCAGTGGCCGTGGGGCACACTTGTCCTTTTTTTCTGCTGCTGGCCGTGTTATTGAGCCAGAACATGCAGAAGAGTTGGTGGAGTGGATAACAAAGCCGTCTTCATCCTCCTCATCCTCTGTCACCCAGGCTCAGAGTAGTTTTCCTTCCTATGCAGCTGCCAAAGTGGCCTATTCCACCGGCTCCTTGTCCACAGTCACTCCTTCCGTAGCCCAACCATCATGCACGAAGGAATCCCCCGAACTATTCGACCACAGTGTTGGGTACATGCTGGAGGATGCGCAGCAATTTGAAGGCTCCAATGTTGGTTCCCAGGTTGAGGAAGGGAGTAACGTGAGCCTAGAGAGAGGGGGTGCCCAAGAAGGACAAGAAACCGGCAGTCATGTTCCCCCAGCTGCAGCATAGTGCCAAGTTTGCTCCAGTGATGAGGAGGGAGGGGATGATGAGGTCACTGACTCTACTTGGGTGTCTGATAGAATAGAGGAGGAGGCACAACTCCAATGAGGCAGGATGTCCTCTAGGGGGCAGCTTAAGGGCAGCCACCCTACTGCATCACACCACAGAGCTACGCAGGTGCACGGTGCTGCTGACTCCCCGCTGATTTTGAAAATTTCCTTGGTGTGGGCCTTTTTTGGACACGTGTGCAGCAAATCTCACCAATGCTGTTTGCAACCTATGTCTAAAGCGCATCAAGCATGGCTACAACAGCAGCCACTTGGGCACCACATGCTTGAGCAGACATATGACGACCTCCCATGCAGTCTTTTTCCTGTATACTATATTTGAGATTTAAATCATCTCAGATATGATTTGGGTTAAATAAGAGTTCTTTGACCATGAGTGAAAGCTTTAACACAATAACAACATTTATTGGTGAATAGTTGAAAGTCTTCTAATACACAGCCTTCTATCTATAGTCTACATCAAGGAAGAAAATATTAGGTTAAACTAAGAGAATTACATGAAGGATTACAGAGTATATTCCTGAAAACATTGATCTGCAAACATATTTAGTTACAAATAAAATGCAGACCTTTCCCACAATTACCCTTTGCACCAAGGTTCCATTCTGATGGTTGCTCTCCCATAAAAGTGTGTGTTTCCCTCCCATCTAGTCTGTGTATATCATTACATGCTGATGCCTCATTGGTTGGCCTAGCGTGGCTCTGATTGGTGAGCTTCCCTATTCCTGGTTAAAGACTGGCTACATCTCCAATCCCTATACTTTGCATAAGTCAGCCCCCTTTAATGCAAATCCTTGTGACTATTCTGAGCAGGAGCTTAACTTGAATTTTCCCGGGAAATTAAGTATTGATTACGGGTTGGCCTCCCTCCCTTCATTGCATATCCCAGCATGAGATCCTTTGAAGTGAGTATGTGTAAAACAATGAGGTTTGGATCTCATTGTTTGTATACACAAGCCTAGGCACCGACTTGTCTGGTCTACCAGAGATTTCGGTGAAGATAATATGTTCCGCCCTACATAGATAAAAGCTAAATTAAGGGGGGGCGTGGCTTGGCAATGGCCGTGTGAAGAGGTGTTTCTTTGGAGCTCCTGGCTGTCCCTTCTCTCACCCACCCTTAAGACGGCTTTTGCACAAGAAAACGAGGTATGATAACCTCCAAGAGGTACAGAACACGATCTCTGACCAGAGGACCCCAGATTCCAACTCCAAGAAGCGGAATTAAAAGATACTTTCGGGACTCACAGAGATCCTCTCCGGGCGCCATTGCGACAGCACCACGTGTGCAGTACAGGGACAGATCTGAATCACCGGATCTCCATCTTTCCTCACCTCTGCCCAACACGCCAAACTGTTTCTCGGAGACCCCGGCTGACTTAAGACCAGAGATGACTAGCTCACTACCACACCATAGCAGCATGCCTGACGACCTGCGAGCCATTCTTCAAGCTCTCCCCACGAGAGCGGACATAGAGGCACTCCCCTCTAAGTCGGACATTGAATCCCTCATCCTCCGGGTGTCCTACTGTGTCTTTCACTATAGCCTGACAAAGTTCTGGTTTTTGTTCCCCTGAGCCTGCCGCAGCGAGAAAGACTCTGTCTGATGATTAGAGCGATGGTATTATACCCCCGATCCTCCCCTGTGGATATATGCTCTTGGGAATGCAGACTGGACCTCACACTTCTCCCCCTCACGGATTTCCTCACCCTTTCGATACCGGCCAAAAGGATTCCGCTATGACCCATCTAGATCGACGGTTACTAATGATGCAACCTGCCAGTGACAGTCCTGATCTGAACTGAGCCTCTGATCTGAACATTTAGACTGCAGACTTTTATCCAATCCCTCAGTGTTAAATGTTGAGCCGCTTCGTAGGTGGCAGGAGTCCTTCAGGCTCTCTGCTGCTACAATCCAGTCTACAAGGACGTTCTCCAAGTGTTTAAGATGGGCAAGTTACAATCCTGATCGATAAGGGACTGTAAGTAAATACTGCCAGAAGACGCTACATTGAACGAGGGTACTTGCAGATTCAGCGGGAATGTATACATGTGGGGGGACGCTCACTGTCAGGCTTTAATGGTATCTGTAACTTACGTTACCAGGGCCCCCTATATACCCCCTGGCCCCCGGAATCTCCTATCTCCCTCGAGGAACTTATTAATACTGGAGAGGGTGGGCTTATGAGCCTGGCGGACCCTGGGAGCTTTGCTCGGGGTAGTGGAGGTGAGCGGGGTCTTGGGGGCGTATCCTTCCACTCCCGGGCTGCGCATAGATTAACAAAATGTCATGCAGTAGAGTGTATTTTTAAAGAACCTGGCGAACCAAGAGCGGGGGGAAAATAGCCCTGGAAGTGACTAGAACTACAATAGATCACAGATAGCAGTAGGAGGGGAGAAGCATGGAAGCAGAAGTGGTTAATTCCCAGAGTGTAAAGTCAGATGATGAATGTCTGGGGGGGGAGGGTAGCGCCTCCATATACTGGGTCCCGGATGGGATTCACTGTCAGCTGTGGGATACAGAAGGCAAAAAGGGGTTTTAAAAAAATTTCAAAGTTAACCTGCTCAGGCTAATGTTCAGGTTGGTTTATTTCTGTTCAAAGTAAGAGTAACATCTAACAAAAGAGAGTGTCTGTAACCTCTATTTAAACTGAATATATTTTGTTGTAAGTTTTAGTCGTCAGCAATATAATGACAATGTATGATAAGGGTTGGGGGGGGGGGGGGGGGAGCCAGAGACCTCTTTACTGGCTATTCCTATCTGGGCTCCCACTTAGGCCTGCGCTCGATTACTGGCTTTGAGCTAGTGAGCGTTCTAGCACTATTGTGCTATTTAGATAGATTACACATATACACAAACCTTGCTGATATTTCAGCACTACTTGTCTTCTCTCTTCTTTTCTAGTCCTTCCTTTCTTTACCCTCTTTCCTCTCTTTCTACCTCTTATTTCAAATACCCTTCCCTTTTCATCTACATAGGGGGACCATGGAGGCGGTGACGGTGTTCTCATTGAACGCAAAGGGGCTAAATACGCCCGAAAAACGACGCATGCTATTAGGTGACCTCCATCGCCATAAGGCTAATGTGGCATTTATACAGGAGACTCACTTCAAAGGCGGTAATTTACCAATACTGAAAAATAAATTCTATCCAACAGTATATCACTCCACATTTGGTACGACCAAATCAAGAGGGGTATCTATACTCCTCTCGCGCTCTGTGCCCTGGAAGTGTGTAGAGGTAAAAACTGATACGGACGGACGATACCTGTTCCTCAGGGGTGACATTGGAGGGGTGGAGGTGACACTAGCAAACATATATGCTCCCAACAGTCAACAAGAGCAATTCATAGCCAAGACATTAGACATTCTCAGAGGCTTCACCAGGGGTCAGTTGATTGTTGGAGGAGACTTCAATGTATCACTGATTCCTTCAGAAGACACCTCATCTGGAACCTCCTCAGTCACACCGACAGTTAGGAAACGAATAACCCGCTCACTACACAACTCACAACTTATTGACGTATGGAGACTTTTACATCCATCGGAACGTGACTATACCTTTTACTCGACCCCACACAGGCAGTATTCTAGAATTGACTTTTTTCTAATTCCCCATGCCCAACTACATGCTGTACAAAGCGCCTCGATCGGATCTATCACGTGGTCTGACCACGCTCCGATCCTTCTCGCTTATGCCCTTACAGACTGTCTCAATACCAGGGAACGAACTTGGAGACTAAACGAAAGCCTCTTACAAGACGAAGTGACTCTTAAAGACGTAGTAAAAGAGATGGAATATTACTTTAGGACAAACGACATTCCTGACAGTAACCCCGGGCTGGTGTGGGAAGCCCACAAGGCGGTGATACGCGGGGTATTAATTAAACATGGAGCACGTATTAAAAGACAGCGCTCGTTACAACTGTCAACGTTTCTTCATGAACTACAGAAAGCAGAAGCAAGACATAAACACGCCCAGACCCCTGAGGGAGAAGCAGAGCTACTGCTTTTACGCGCCAAAATCAATGATATAATGCAGTACCGAGCTAAAGCGGCAATACAAATATGCAGGCGCATGTCCTATGAATCAGGAAACAAGTGTGGCAGACTTCTAGCCAACTCCCTGAAAGAACAGAAACTAGCGAGTTACATCCAACACATTATGTCGCCATCAGGTCAGAAAACCACACTCCCCCGTAAAATAGCTAAGGAATTTAAAGATTTCTATGCCTCCCTTTACAACTTACAAAAGCCAGCCACCTCACGATCCCAAATAGAGACATACCTGTGCAAGTCAGGATTGCCCAAATTACCTGATAAAGCCAGTGCCTTGCTGGAAGAACCCATTTCCGTAGATGAAATAACCTCAGTAATTGGCGCTATTAAATTAGGGAAAGCACCGGGTCCAGATGGCTATACAGCCCAATACTACAAGACCATGTTGCCATACGTCAGGGAACACCTCTGCAAATTTTTCAATTCACTGGGTTCGGGAGGGAACATTCCTCGGGATACTCTATCAGCCCATATTGCAGTAATACATAAGGAGGGGAAGGATGCCACTGCTTGTGGGAGCTATAGGCCAATTTCTCTCCTTAACATAGACCTAAAAATTTTTACAAAAATTCTGGCCAATAGAATCCAACAATATCTCCCATCCCTGATCCACCAGGATCAAGTGGGCTTCATCCCAACTAGGGAGGCCAGAGATAATACTACCAGAGTCCTTAACCTACTACACATAGTCAATCAAAATAAGAACCCGTGCATCTTCCTAAGCACAGACGCGGAGAAGGCCTTCGACAGGGTGAACTGGCAATTTATGATCTCCGTCTTGAATCATGTGGGCATTGGCGATCGGATGCTGACTTGGATAAAATCTCTCTACACCGAACTCACTGCTCGTGTGCGGGTCAATGGTGTATTGTCAGAGGCCTTCATGATCGGGAACGGTACTCGCCAGGGGTGTCCTTTATCCCCACTCCTCTTCGCCCTGTCGTTGGAACCCTTCTTGTGCACAGTACACTCTAACCTGGACATAACTGGAGTGGTGGTAGGAGGCACTCAGCAGAAGATTGCCGCTTATGCGGATGACATGCTATTTGCTTTGACTAGCCCGATGACTTCCCTCCCGAACCTTCTGCAGGAGTTTAAGACGTATGGTAGCCTATCTAACATGAAGATTAATTTCGACAAGTCTGAGGCAATGGGAGTGGGTATCCCCCCACAATTACTTTCAACACTTAGAGACAGCTTTAAATTTAAATGATCCACGACGGCTCTCAAATATCTAGGGACATTAATCCCCCCAAAAATTTTGCAGATATTTGCATTAAACTTCCCCCCGTTACTAACTACAGTTCGGCCCTACTAGCCAAGTGGAATACAGGGTTCCATTCATGGTTTGGCAGGTGCAACATATTAAAGATGTGTATTCTTCCTAAATTCCTGTACCTCATACAGGCCCTACCGATCCACATCCCTGCATCGTATTTTGCCCAAGCCAGTGCCCTTTTCTTTGAATTCATTTGGGCCCGTAAACGCCCCAGACTTAACCGACGACAACTTATGTTACCTAAATTGTATGGAGGCCTGGCGATACCGGATCTCCATAAATACTATTACGCAACCCATCTGACTAGACTGATCGACTGGAGCCGCCACCAGTCCTCCAAACAGTGGACCAGAATAGAACAATCTCAGTGTAACTTTCCCCTGAACAGAGCACCTTGGATAGCTCATATCTTTCCAAGAACATTCAAAAATCACCCCCTGATAGGCCTGACAGTGACTACATGCGCCTCTCTATTCTCACGTTTCCGACTCTCATCACTCAACTCACAGATTCGCCCGATTCTGGGCACACCAGAGTTTGAACCAGGTTGTACTGATCAAATTTTTATCTCTCTAAGAAACTCTAACTGTTTCCAAGCCTCCCACTTCATCACACAGAATCGATGGCCCACTATAGCTGAACTCATGAGTTTGGAAGGACAGTTCAGACTAGACTACTGGAGAGCAGGCCAACTCCAGCACTTTCTTAAGTCGCTCCCTGCTCCTGACAGATTCTCCCCAACAATGACTACTTACGAAACGTACTGTGAGGAAGAGGGCCCAATGTCTCATACCCTCTCTGCCACTTACCAATTACTGACCACACCATTGGAGGGCTCGGATCTACAGTGTATAGAGGCGTGGGAACGGGACCTACGCTCTACATTTACACCCCGTCAAAAACAAAACATCATACATTTCACATATAGATCCTCGATATGCACGAAAACGCAGGAGACTAATTATAAAATTCTCACCAGATGGTATAACACCCCAACAAAATTACATAAGATTTTTTCATCCGTTTCGGATCTTTGCTGGAGGTGTCAGAGCGAACGAGGAACTCTCCTCCATATCTTCTGGACATGCCCCAAATTGGAGCAATTTTGGAAGACCGTTCAGAGCACAATACAGAGATTCACTGAGCGACCTATATTGTCGGACCCAGAGATCTTTTTGCTCCACGCCTCTCACGCCCCCACCAAGGCCTACAAAAAATCGCTCACACGACACTTATTTGATGCTGCCAAGGCATGTATCCCTTTACTGTGGAAATCTACACAACCTCCTACGGTTAGTATGTGGGTGAAGAAGGTGGAAAATATCAAAAAAATGGAGGACCTTGTCCTTACGGACAGACACCAAAATGAGCGATTTTCCAGGACATGGGCCGGATGGAACATGTTCATATTCTCAGATGAGGGACAGTACCTCTTGGGAGGAGGCCCTCCCACCTAGTCTTTGTAGCTTCCAAAACAGACGATATTAGAGGATACAGAGGGGCCTAGTTGGTCGAAGTGAGTGATTTAGCTACCTCCATGGGGCCCCCCCCTCTCTCTCTCCCTCTTTCTCCCCCTCTTTCTTTTTCTCCTCTCTCCCTCCTCTACTCCTACACCTAATCTTCTCAATCTCCCCTATTTCTCTTTCCCTTTTTCCTCCCGAATGACTCTATATTCTAAGCTCCTTTTAACACCCTATTTTATGTTATCTATTACCTCTTTGTGTATATGGATAGTCTTTTTGTTTTGACTGTGTTGGAAAATGGAAAATGGAGTGGATGGGTACTAGTAGGTTTTATAACACCAAACTATAAGACAATGGGGACACGCAGGAATGTTATAGAGGTCCAAATGTAAGATTCTGTACTGATGTAACAACAGAGGCTGCGACCTCAGTTTATTATATACAGTTTGAGGCTGCGTCCTCACCTCACTTCTCTCTTTATGTCGCTGTACAACGTGTTCAATTGTAGTGCCCTCTCTGGTGGTTGAATAAAAATTATATTTGAAAAAAAAAAAAAAAAGCTAAATTAAATATATTCATTAAATATAAATAAATTAAATATAAATTAAATATAAAATATATGAATATAAATAATTAAATATGCATTAAATATAAATTAAATATATTCATATTTCCAATATTTTACAGCTAATAATGTAGATTTCACATAAACTCATAAGGCAACAAGTCCTTAGACATCTCATCTGGGATCTCCAACCCTACTCCAGTCCTCTCGAAAACCTGCACTGAGAGGAATGAAGGTATAGCAATAGGTGTCCCAAGTACTTACAGCCAATCTGCTTGCAGTACACCACCATCTGATTTTAGCAGGCAAATTTCCCTACCCCAGTTGCTAAACCGTAAAAAGAAATTCGGTCCCAGCCATCCACATGCTCATAGTCTGAATGCTAGCTTGAATGCCAGATTGGCCAAATTGCTAGCACTGCAACTACTGACTTTTCAGCTGGTAGACTCTGCCCTCTTTCATGAATTTGTGGAATGTGCTGTACCTCAGTTGCAGGTTCCAAAAAGCCATTTCTTGTCATAGAAGGCCATTCCAGCTCTACTGGCATGTGGAAGGCAATGTTTTTGTCTTGTTGGACAGCAGTAAGGTGTATATTACTGCAGATTCATGGTCTAGCAGGCATGGGCAGGGATGTTACCTTTCCTTCATGGTGCACTGGGTAACTCTGCTGGCAGCTGGGAAGGATGCAGGGCAGGGTTCAGTATTGTTGGAGCTTGTTCCACCACCACGCCTCCAAAATGCTAGCGGTGATTATGCCACAGCTCTCTCCTCCACCCCCTCCTCTTCTTCTTCCTCTATGGCCTCTTCTGCAGATTTCTTCTCTGAACCAGCGGTGCTTTGTAAGCGTTCAAGGGGCTACGCAAACACCCAGGCAAAAAGATGCCATGCGGGGCATGAGTTACATAGTAGGTGAGGTTGAAAAAAGACACAAGTTCATCAAGTCCAACTTATGTGGGTGATTATATGTCAGTATTACATTGTATATATGTTGCGGTCGTTCAGGTGCTTATCTAACAGTATCTTGAAACTATCAATGCCCCCCGCTGAGACCACCGCCTGTGGAAGAGAATTCCACATCCTTGCCGCTCTTACAGTAAAGAACCCTCTATGTAGTTTAAGGTTAAACCACTGCTTAGTGGACAGGAGCCACACTTGGGCAGAGATTCTGTCAGCTCTGCAGGGGCAGACTCAGAGGTGGTTGACGCAACGCCAGATTCAGCCAGGAATGGTTGTATGTGACAATGGCACCAACCTTCTCTCCACCCTCCGACAGGGACACTTGACCCATGTTCCATGTTTGGCACACATCCTGAAGTTGGCGGTGCAGCGGTTCTTGAGCAGGTACCCAAGCTTACAAGATCTCATGAGGCAGGCCAGAAAAGTCTGTGGTCATTTCCAGCGGTCATACAATGCCAGTGCTCGCCTGGCTGACATTCAAAGGGAATGCAACCTGCCCACCAACCACCTTATTTGTGACATGTCCACCAGGTGGAAGTCAACTTTGGCAATGCTGCAGTGGCTGTACACACAGCAGAGGGCCATCAATGAGTACCTGTGTGAGTATGGCACCAGGACAGGGTCAGGGGAGCTTGGCTTCTTTTCGCCACGCCAGTGGCTACTGATAAAGGATGCATGCACTGTCCTGTCACCATTTGATAAGGCCACAAGGATGGTGAGCAGCAACAATGCATGCATCAGTGATACTGTTCCTCTTGTCTTCCTGTTGGAGCACACGCTTCATGGAATAATAGACAGGGCACTTGAGGCAGAACAGTGTGAGGAAGAGGAGGACTTCCTTACCTCTCAAGGCCCCCTTTGTCCAGATATTATTCCTGCAGTCCCGCCGATCACACAGGAAGAAGAAGAGGAGGAGGAGGATTGTATCAGCATGGACGTGGAGGATAACACTCAGCAGCAGTCTTCAAGGGATGGTTTTCAGTCCCCAGAAACCCAAGGAGTTGTATGTGGCTGGGAGGAGGTTACGTATCATGTGATCCTTAGTGACCCAGAGGACTCAGAATCAAATAGCTCTGCAAACTTTTGCAGAATCAGGGAGGCCATGCAGCGTAAGGACCCTAGGATTCGTGGTATCAAAGAGAAGGAATCATTACTGGCTGGCAACCCTTCTAGATCCACATTACAAGGGTAAGGTTGCAGAACTCATCCTGCCTTCACAGCGGGAGCAGAGGATGAAACATCTTCAGGAGGCCTTGAAGAAAGGTTTATGCAATGCATTTCCAGATCCTGTGAGGTTACAATTTCCATCTGTCAGGTCACCTGAGGCCAGGTGACAGATGCACACCATTGGGGTCAGAGGTGCACCGCAAAGGTAGTGGACTCTACGGCTGACTACTGCTTATGGGAGTCTAGGTGGTTAAGGAGAGCAGGTCCGCTGGAACACCAACACGGATCCCACAGGGGCTAGAGCATAAGATTCCCCAGGGCGCGGAGTCTAAAAGCCAGCAGGTGTTCACCAGAGCCTCTAGTGGTGAGGATGGACTGGGCTGCAGCTGGCTCCAGGTCGCGACCCCCACGGTCTCCCAGCTCACGCCCACAGTAGGCTACCGGAGGACAGAGATAGTAAGGGAATAAGCCAAAGGTCGGGGCGACTAGCAGACAAGGATAAACATAGAACAGGCCAAAGATCAGGGTCACAAGCAGGCAGAGATAGTCGAGAACAAGCCAAGATCGGTAACTGGAATCAGAAGTAGAAGACGCAGCAAGATGCACACGGAAGCTAAACACACAAAGATTGATCAGCAAGGCAGGCTTGCAGTGCACACATTAATATAGAGTTCCCTGATAGGGGCTGGGGTGGAGCCATGCTTTGAGGAGAGATTATTTAAGTAGCCAGGTGAGAGTGGCTGACCTCTAAAGGTAAGCTGACAGACAAAGATTACTGCATAACCATGACAGCTTCGTTCAGTCAGAGAAAGAGCAGTGTAGAAGGTGGCCGGCTGACCGATGCCTTTAGACAATTTTTCAGTCCTCAGCGCCAAGGTCTGATTGGTTCAAGCAACCATCACCAGCATCTGCATTACATGGTGCAGGAATATCTAGGGGCAAGAGCAGACTTGGAGACCTTTCCAACAGAGCATCCATTGGGTTACTGGGTCTTGAGGATGGACCACTGGCCAGAACTAGTTCAATATGCAATTCATCTACTGGCCTGTCCTGCATCCAGCGTTCTTTCTGAACGCACATTCAGTGCTGCTGGAGGGTTTGTAATGGATCATAGAGTATGCCTGTTCACAGACTCTGCAGATAGGCTCACATTCATAAAAATGAATCAGTCTCAGATCTGCAGCAGCTATCAAGCACCTGATGCTGATGTAACTGATTGATTTTTCTATGGATGTGGGATCCCTTGAAGACTGCCTATGCTGAGTGACTATCCTATTCCTCCTCAATCTTGATGATGCTAGCTTCCAACAATATTTTTGGTTTAGGGCACCACCACTACCTAAGGCCCAATTTTTCTGTCCCTGTTTAATAGGGGCATGTAATTACAATTTCTGATCTAATATTTAACAGCAGGGCCAGTTCCTGCGCCCAACAAGAGTATCTGTGAGGGGCTACAGTGTTGTGGCACCACCACCACCAAAGGCCCAATTTTTCTGCCCCTAACTCAGCAGCAGAAAAAAAGGACAAGCGTGCCCCACTGCCACTTGCAGAAGATGCACTGTGTCCATGACCAGCACTGTGGACTGTAGACACAGAGCCTGCTTGCCCTCTTTTAGTGGTCTGTGAGCGTCTGCCTCTCCTTGGTGGCCTTCCGGACATGATGGAGATTTTGTTTTGCAACACCACACTACACTGTATTGAGTACTGTGTACACCACCAGAAAAGTAGTAGCAACTGCACTATGGGTGCTCGGTATTGTGTACACCACCAGAAGTCTAATAGCAATTATGGGTGCACTGTATGTATTGTGTACTGTGTACACCACCAGAAAAGTAGTAGCAACTGCAGTATGGGTGCACGGTACTGTGTACACCAACAGAAGTGTAATAACAACTATGGGTGTACTGTATTGTGTACACCACCAGAAAAGTAGTAGCAACTGCACTATGGGTGCACGGTATTGTGTACACCACCAGAAGTCTAATAGCAACTATAGGTGCACTGTATGTATTGTGTACTGTGTACACCACTAGAAGTATATTAGAAACAGTACACCAGGAAGAGCCTGCAGATAGTCATATATATATATATATATATATATATATATATATATGTATTAAATACACTGCAGCTAACTGAATCACCTGCCTGCCAGAAGTATATTAGAAAGAGTACACCAGGAATGACCTGCAGTGAGATATAGCTAAACTGTATTAGGTGGATATACTGTATTTATTGGCGTATAACACGCACTTTTTCACCCTGAAAATCGGGTGCAAATAGCGTGTGCGTGTTATACGGCAATACTTCAATTTTAGCTGCCTTGGAGGGGACAGGGTGGGACGAGGAGCGCCGTCAGATTACATACAGTGAGAATCTCCTGTGTCTCCTCTGTAATAGGAAGTCCCATCTCCTGGGCCACCATTGGACCACTGTTCTGTCTATCATAGAAGATTCTCACTGTATGTAATCTGTCGGCGCTCGTCCCGCGCCCCCCGTCCCCCCCCCCCCGTCCCCTCTAGGCTGCAGATGGGCAACGATCAGGCTGCACTGATGGCAATGGTGAGGCGGCAGCACTGATGGCAATGGTGAGGCTGCTGCATTGAAGGCAATGGTGAAGCTGCTGCATTAATGGCAATTGTGAGGCTGCTGCATCAATGGCACTTGTGAGGCTGCATTGATGTGGACTGATGAGGCTGCATTGATGGCACTTGTGAGGGTGCAGATGGGCATTGATCAGGCTGCACTGATGGCAATGGTGAGGCTGCAGATGGGCACTGACCCTTATTTTGCTTCAAAGTTCCTTATTTAAAATTTAAGGTTTTTTTCCTGAAACTTCCCTCTTAAAATGAATGTGCGTGTTATACGCCTGGGCGTGCTATACGCCGATAAATACGGTATATATATATATATATATATATATATATATATATAATATATATATATATATATATATATATATATATATATATATATATATATATATATATACATACAAGACTATCTGTATATATACATATATTAAATACACTGCAGCTAACTGAATCACCTGCCTGTCAGAAGTATATTAGAAAGAGTAGGTGTAGACTTCTCAAAGATTAGTGTGAAAAGGTTGCCATCATCCCTCAACAGTATAAAATAGGAACCTCATATGATTGGGATTTTTAGGGCAACAAAAAATGGAAATATTTAAAAATTGAATAAATTTTATTTATACAAAAATGGTTAAAAAATAGTTAGACACATGAAAATATACATTTATAATGATTAAATAAATATGATACACTACAGAAGTGGCAAAAAAAAAACATATAATCCTAATTAGGATTATATGGTTTTTTTTGCCACTTCTGTAGTGTATCATATTTATTTAATCATTATAAATGTATATTTTCATGTGTCTAATTATTTTTTAACCATTTTTGTATAAATAAAATTTATTCAATTTTTAAATATTTCCATTTTTTGTTGCCCTAAAAATCCCAATCATATGAGGTATATTAGAAAGAGTACACCAGGAACGGCCTGCAGTGAGATATAGCTAAACTGTATGCAGTGGATATATATATATATATATATATAAAAAAAGAAAAAACACATGGAACGATGCTTGATGCCAAAAAGTGTCCTTTTACTGAAAAATTAATCCATTAATTATTTCAAAATACAAGCAAGCCACTGTACAGTTCCGAGCACAACTCGCTCTTCGTCAGGCTTTTCAGGCTGTGTGTGAAAGGCTAAACCACACTGTGTTCCTTTATCCACACCCAGTCTGATACACACCTGTGTCACATAATTAATTATCCTATACAAAACACCTAAAACCTTTCCAAATTTAACCCTATTAAATAAACCTACTACCCTAAAACCATCCTAAATTCCCCAATAGGGGATAATCTACAAGATAGGTTCATCATATTACATCTCAAATATCCTCATCATATCACTTATGAACCAATAATATTATCTCATTTAATTAGCTCGGTGTTTTGTAAATATTTCTCATGAATATACATATGTTGCTATTTCTATACATGTCTCAAGTTTCTTCATGGATTCCAGTTGATATTCTGCTATCTAGTATTTCCAACGGGAGCCTTTTGTGATCAATCTAGAGAAAATATAACATATTCAAAAATAGTCATACCTCTAATCAATCTTGAACTATAAATTTTTAAACAAACAGAAACAAATCATAGTCCCTGTTCATACCATCAGGGTACAGGGACTGTAATTTGTTGATCCACCAAACTTCACGTCTTTTTAGTTTCAAAATCCTATCACCCCCTCTTTTGTCATGGGGAATCTCTTCTAAAACCATAAAGCGTAGATCTGTGTCTTTGTGGCCCATTTCTGAGAAGTGACGCGATACAGGTAAACTTGATTGAGGATGTCTAATTGTACTACGGTGTTGTGCGATACGGTCTTTAATTTTTTGGGTGGTTTCCCCCACGTAAAGGAGATTACAGGGGCATGTGAGAATGTAAATTACATATGATGACTGACAGGTGTAAAAACCGTTAATGATTATTTTCTTATTAGTCCTAGGATGAGAAAAATTATTCCCTTTGATAACTAAATTGCATTGAATGCAATTGAGACAGGGGTAACAGCCTTTTCTTTTACTGCCAAGAAAGGTCATCTTTTTCTCATCCTGCCTCTCTGGTTTAAATTCGGATCGCACTAAGAGGTCGCGCAAGGTTTTATTGCGCCGGTATGCCTTCATCGGAGTTAACTGAAACTCCTCTATATGAGGATAGGATCGTTTCAATATCGTCCAATGTTTTCTTAATACATTAAAGATCCTCTCGCTATAACTGTTAAACTGGAAGACAAATGGAATTCGAGGTTTGTCAACTGAGTATCTTTTCCTATTGGGAATCTCAATAGGATTCAAAATCTTATTTAATTCGTGTCGGATTATGTTTTCTGGGTAGCCCCGCTCCTTAAATTTGCAGCACATTTCATCTAATCTTTCATTTTTAACTGTAGTATCACTCACTTTTCGCGTCACTCTGAGAAGCTGGCTTCTGATAATAGAACTAAAGACATGAGGGGGGTGATAGCTGTCATATCTCAATAGCTGATTCCTATCTGTAGGTTTCGTGTATATGTCAGTTTCAATCCGTCCCTGTTTTATATATGCCCGTATATCTAGAAAGGGGACCGAATCTCCACCAATATGAATCTTGAACTGGATCTCTGGTGAAATACTATTGATCATCTCATCAAACTTTTTGAGTGATTCAATGTTGCCCCGCCATATGACAAAAATGTCATCTATATAACGCCACCAGGTGGCGCAATGTTCCCGAAACAGATCATTCACAAAAATATGTTTTTGCTCAAAATCATGCATAAATGAACAGGCATATGGCGGGGCAACATTAGAACCCATGGCTACCCCCGTCAATTGCACATAGTACCGGTCCTTAAAGAGAAAATAGTTATTATACAAAATCAATCTAAACAATTTCTCAAAAAAAATGATCTGAGCTTCTGAGTACTCTTGACATTTCCTAATTAGGCTTAGCGCTGCCTCAATGCCAGCCACATGAGGAATCGATGTATATAGACTTGTTACATCCCAAGTGACAAGGATATATTCATTCTGGATTTGTGGTAAGTCCCTGATTTTGGTCAGAAAGTCACCAGAGTCCTTGATGTAAGATGGGGTGGCCTTAACCAAGGGTGATAGTACTTTATCCAGTAACTTGGCCGTGGGTACAAAAATTGAATCCCTCCCCGATACAATCGGGCGTCCCGGTGGGGAATGTTTGTCCTTATGGATCTTGGGAAGTATATACAAGACCGGAATGCGGGTATGTGTTGGTAACAAAAATTTGCATAAATCGTGTGAAATTAATCCTTCTTTAAATGCCGGTTTCACAATACTCTCCAAGATCTTTCTAATACTCCATGTGGGATCTGATTGTAGAGGTTTGTATACTGTGTCGTCATCCAATTGTCGCCTGATCTCATTCTCATAAGCCTGGGGGTCCATAATGACTACCGAACCCCCTTTATCAGCAGGTTTGCAAATAATGTCATTCCGTTTGGTTAATTCCCGTAATGTCACTCTTTCATGAGGGGACAGATTGTTAGGTACATGGTCTTTAAAGTCCACTTGTTTCAACAAACGTTTCACATCTCGGGTAACCTCCTGTACAAACATCTCAACAGGGACATAAGTGGTAGGGGGGACGGATTTAGATTTCATTACCAGTCCTAGACTTTTACTGCTTAGTCTCCCTTCAGGTATGTCATTATGAACAAATGGTTTGTGAAGAAAATGGACCTTCCATCTAATATTGCGAAATAGGCGATACAGATCTTGATCTAACTGAAATGGATCTAGGTGACTTTTAGGACAGTAAGATAAACCACGGTTAAAAAGTCCTACCTCATCCGGTGAAAGGACCCGCCTGGAAATATTATGAACTAGGTCTCCCTTGGTCGGCCGCGGTTGCCTCGTGTATTGCGATATCTGTCGTGGCTTTCTTCTCTGTTGTAGCGGGACCTGGTTTGCATCCGAGTGGTAGACCGTTCTCTGCGATCTGCTTGTAAAAAATTGGATGAGGAATCGGTATCTGTATTGGCTGAAGAGTTGTCAGATATCTCTCTCCTATGGCTTCCATAGTCGCTGCGACCTCGTCGGTTGTATGGACGTGGCCATCGGTACACCTGGTTCCTCTCATAATCCTCAATATCCCGATCAAATTTACTGCGTTTTCTGGTCTCCAATTCACAACGATACTTGTTAATACTTTCATCGGCCATCTCCTTACATTTATTAAACTCTTCCAGAGACATCGCAGTACGCAATTCTGATTCAATCTTGGTGAGTTGTTCCGACAATGAAGCCAATTTCTTATGTATGAATGAGATGGTCAAAGTCATTAAATCAAATGAACATTTGTTGAGAATTTGCATAAATGTACTCTTGAACTCATCATTATCGCTGAATAGGGTCGGGGCCAAACGTACCCTCAGACCTCTGGGGATTCGTTGTACTCGATGGTATTCGGCCAAGGTTAGCCCGTGCAATTCCAGAGAAGTATGTTTCCTTCTTAATTTCTCCCATGTACGAGAGTTGTAGACCGGGGTATTGCCCGTTAGAAAATTTCTGGATCCTGAGATCTGAGACATGATCTGTGTGGTCTCTTCTTGGGTGTATGAAAATGTAGCTCCATTAGTATCCATCACAACTGAAGGTAACTTACTCACTGGGAGTGTAATAAATGAACATCAGGTGGGTTACCCTCTTATCTTGAAGTCCTTGTTCAATCAAAGCACCGTCAGGGTGGACTCCCAAAACTCCACCATAAATGATAGAAAAAACACATGGAACGATGCTTGATGCCAAAAAGTGTCCTTTTACTGAAAAATTAATCCATTAATTATTTCAAAATACAAGCAAGCCACTGTACAGTTCCGAGCACAACTCGCTCTTCGTCAGGCTTTTCAGGCTGTGTGTGAAAGGCTAAACCACACTGTGTTCCTTTATCCACACCCAGTCTGATACACACCTGTGTCACATAATTAATTATCCTATACAAAACACCTAAAACCTTTCCAAATTTAACCCTATTAAATAAACCTACTACCCTAAAACCATCCTAAATTCCCCAATAGGGGATAATCTACAAGATAGGTTCATCATATTACATCTCAAATATCCTCATCATATCACTTATGAACCAATAATATTATCTCATTTAATTAGCTCGGTGTTTTGTAAATATTTCTCATGAATATACATATGTTGCTATTTCTATACATGTCTCAAGTTTCTTCATGGATTCCAGTTGATATTCTGCTATCTAGTATTTCCAACGGGAGCCTTTTGTGATCAATCTAGAGAAAATATAACATATTCAAAAATAGTCATACCTCTAATCAATCTTGAACTATAAATTTTTAAACAAACAGAAACAAATCATAGTCCCTGTTCATACCATCAGGGTACAGGGACTGTAATTTGTTGATCCACCAAACTTCACGTCTTTTTAGTTTCAAAATCCTATCACCCCCTCTTTTGTCATGGGGAATCTCTTCTAAAACCATAAAGCGTAGATCTGTGTCTTTGTGGCCCATTTCTGAGAAGTGACGCGATACAGGTAAACTTGATTGAGGATGTCTAATTGTACTACGGTGTTGTGCGATACGGTCTTTAATTTTTTGGGTGGTTTCCCCCACGTAAAGGAGATTACAGGGGCATGTGAGAATGTAAATTACATATGATGACTGACAGGTGTAAAAACCGTTAATGATTATTTTCTTATTAGTCCTAGGATGAGAAAAATTATTCCCTTTGATAACTAAATTGCATTGAATGCAATTGAGACAGGGGTAACAGCCTTTTCTTTTACTGCCAAGAAAGGTCATCTTTTTCTCATCCTGCCTCTCTGGTTTAAATTCGGATCGCACTAAGAGGTCGCGCAAGGTTTATGGTGGAGTTTTGGGAGTCCACCCTGACGGTGCTTTGATTGAACAAGGACTTCAAGATAAGAGGGTAACCCACCTGATGTTCATTTATTACACTCCCAGTGAGTAAGTTACCTTCAGTTGTGATGGATACTAATGGAGCTACATTTTCATACACCCAAGAAGAGACCACACAGATCATGTCTCAGATCTCAGGATCCAGAAATTTTCTAACGGGCAATACCCCGGTCTACAACTCTCATACATGGGAGAAATTAAGAAGGAAACATACTTCTCTGGAATTGCACGGGCTAACCTTGGCCGAATACCATCGAGTACAACGAATCCCCAGAGGTCTGAGGGTACGTTTGGCCCCGACCCTATTCAGCGATAATGATGAGTTCAAGAGTACATTTATGCAAATTCTCAACAAATGTTCATTTGATTTAATGACTTTGACCATCTCATTCATACATAAGGAATTGGCTTCATTGTCGGAACAACTCACCAAGATTGAATCAGAATTGCGTACTGCGATGTCTCTGGAAGAGTTTAATAAATGTAAGGAGATGGCCGATGAAAGTATTAACAAGTATCGTTGTGAATTGGAGACCAGAAAACGCAGTAAATTTGATCGGGATATTGAGGATTATGAGAGGAACCAGGTGTACCGATGGCCACGTCCATACAACCGACGAGGTCGCAGCGACTATGGAAGCCATAGGAGAGAGATATCTGACAACTCTTCAGCCAATACAGATACCGATTCCTCATCCAATTTTTTACAAGCAGATCGCAGAGAACGGTCTACCACTCGGATGCAAACCAGGTCCCGCTACAACAGAGAAGAAAGCCACGACAGATATCGCAATACACGAGGCAACCGCGGCCGACCAAGGGAGACCTAGTTCATAATATTTCCAGGCGGGTCCTTTCACCGGATGAGGTAGGACTTTTTAACCGTGGTTTATCTTACTGTCCTAAAAGTCACCTAGATCCATTTCAGTTAGATCAAGATCTGTATCGCCTATTTCGCAATATTAGATGGAAGGTCCATTTTCTTCACAAACCATTTGTTCATAATGACATACCTGAAGGGAGACTAAGCAGTAAAAGTCTAGGACTGGTAATGAAATCTAAATCCGTCCCCCCTACCACTTATGTCCCTGTTGAGATGTTTGTACAGGAGGTTACCCGAGATGTGAAACGTTTGTTGAAACAAGTGGACTTTAAAGACCATGTACCTAACAATCTGTCCCCTCATGAAAGAGTGACATTACGGGAATTAACCAAACGGAATGACATTATTTGCAAACCTGCTGATAAAGGGGGTTCGGTAGTCATTATGGACCCCCAGGCTTATGAGAATGAGATCAGGCGACAATTGGATGACGACACAGTATACAAACCTCTACAATCAGATCCCACATGGAGTATTAGAAAGATCTTGGAGAGTATTGTGAAACCGGCATTTAAAGAAGGATTAATTTCACACGATTTATGCGAATTTTTGTTACCAACACATACCCGCATTCCGGTCTTGTATATACTCCCCAAGATCCATAAGGACAAACATTCCCCACCGGGACGCCCGATTGTATCGGGGAGGGATTCAATTTTTGTACCCATGGCCAAGTTACTGGATAAAGTACTATCACCCTTGGTTAAGGCCACCCCATCTTACATCAAGGACTCTGGTGACTTTCTGACCAAAATCAGGGACTTACCACAAATCCAGAATGAATATATCCTTGTCACTTGGGATGTAACAAGTCTATATACATCGATTCCTCATGTGGCTGGCATTGAGGCAGCGCTAAGCCTAATTAGGAAATGTCAGGAGTACTCAGAAGCTCAGATCATTTTTTTTGAGAAATTGTTTAGATTGATTTTGTATAATAACTATTTTCTCTTTAAGGACCGGTACTATGTGCAATTGACGGGGGTAGCCATGGGTTCTAATGTTGCCCCGCCATATGCCTGTTCATTTATGCATGATTTTGAGCAAAAACATATTTTTGTGAATGATCTGTTTCGGGAACATTGCGCCACCTGGTGGCGTTATATAGATGACATTTTTGTCATATGGCGGGGCAACATTGAATCACTCAAAAAGTTTGATGAGATGATCAATAGTATTTCACCAGAGATCCAGTTCAAGATTCATATTGGTGGAGATTCGGTCCCCTTTCTAGATATACGGGCATATATAAAACAGGGACGGATTGAAACTGACATATACACGAAACCTACAGATAGGAATCAGCTATTGAGATATGACAGCTATCATCCCCCTCATGTCTTTAGTTCTATTATCAGAAGCCAGCTTCTCAGAGTGACGCGAATAGTGAGTGATACTACAGTTAAAAATGAAAGATTAGATGAAATGTGCTGCAAATTTAAGGAGCGGGGCTACCCAGAAAACATAATCCGACACGAATTAAATAAGATTTTGAATCCTATTGAGATTCCCAATAGGAAAAGATACTCAGTTGACAAACCTCGAATTCCATTTGTCTTCCAGTTTAACAGTTATAGCGAGAGGATCTTTAATGTATTAAGAAAACATTGGACGATATTGAAACGATCCTATCCTCATATAGAGGAGTTTCAGTTAACTCCGATGAAGGCATACCGGCGCAATAAAACCTTGCGCGACCTCTTAGTGCGATCCGAATTTAAACCAGAGAGGCAGGATGAGAAAAAGATGACCTTTCTTGGCAGTAAAAGAAAAGGCTGTTACCCCTGTCTCAATTGCATTCAATGCAATTTAGTTATCAAAGGGAATAATTTTTCTCATCCTAGGACTAATAAGAAAATAATCATTAACGGTTTTTACACCTGTCAGTCATCATATGTAATTTACATTCTCACATGCCCCTGTAATCTCCTTTACGTGGGGGAAACCACCCAAAAAATTAAAGACCGTATCGCACAACACCGTAGTACAATTAGACATCCTCAATCAAGTTTACCTGTATTGCGTCACTTCTCAGAAATGGGCCACAAAGACACAGATCTACGCTTTATGGTTTTAGAAGAGATTCCCCATGACAAAAGAGGGGGTGATAGGATTTTGAAACTAAAAAGACGTGAAGTTTGGTGGATCAACAAATTACAGTCCCTGTACCCTGATGGTATGAACAGGGACTATGATTTGTTTCTGTTTGTTTAAAAATTTATAGTTCAAGATTGATTAGAGGTATGACTATTTTTGAATATGTTATATTTTCTCTAGATTGATCACAAAAGGCTCCCGTTGGAAATACTAGATAGCAGAATATCAACTGGAATCCATGAAGAAACTTGAGACATGTATAGAAATAGCAACATATGTATATTCATGAGAAATATTTACAAAACACCGAGCTAATTAAATGAGATAATATTATTGGTTCATAAGTGATATGATGAGGATATTTGAGATGTAATATGATGAACCTATCTTGTAGATTATCCCCTATTGGGGAATTTAGGATGGTTTTAGGGTAGTAGGTTTATTTAATAGGGTTAAATTTGGAAAGGTTTTAGGTGTTTTGTATAGGATAATTAATTATGTGACACAGGTGTGTATCAGACTGGGTGTGGATAAAGGAACACAGTGTGGTTTAGCCTTTCACACACAGCCTGAAAAGCCTGACGAAGAGCGAGTTGTGCTCGGAACTGTACAGTGGCTTGCTTGTATTTTGAAATAATTAATGGATTAATTTTTCAGTAAAAGGACACTTTTTGGCATCAAGCATCGTTCCATGTGTTTTTTCTATCATTTATGGTGGAGTTTTGGGAGTCCACCCTGACGGTGCTTTGATTGAACAAGGACTTCAAGATAAGAGGGTAACCCACCTGATGTTCATTTATATATATATATATATATATATATATATATATATATATATATATATATACCGTATTTATCAGTGTATAACACACACAGGCATATAACACACACATTAATTTTAAGAGGGAAGTTTCAGGAAAAAAAACGTAAATTTTAAATAAGGAACATTGGAGCAAAATAAGGGTCAGTGCCCATCTGCAGCCTTACCATTGCCATCAATGCAGCCTCATCAGTCCACATCAATGCAGCCTCACCATTGCCATCAATGCAGCAGCCTCACCATTGCCATCAGTGCAGCCTGATCGATGCCCATCTGCAGCCTAGAGGGGACAGGGAAGTATGCGAGATGAGCGCCGACCAATTACATACAGTGAGAATCTCCTATGATAGACAGAACAGTGCTCCAATGGCTGCCCAGGAGACGGGACTTCCTATAATAGAGGCCACCATGTAAACAGGAGATTCTCACTGTATGTAATCTGAGGGCACTCATCCCACCCCCCTCCCTGTCCCCTCCGAGGCAGCTAAAATTGAAGTATTGGCGTATAACACGCACACGCTATTTGCACCCGATTTTCATGGTGAAAAAGTGAGTGTTATACGCCAATAAATACAGTGTGTATATATATATATATATATATATATATATATATATATATATATATATACACACACACGAGACTATCTGTATATATATATATATATATATATATATATATATATATATATATATATATATATATATATATATATATATTAAATACACTGCAGCTAACTGAATCGCCTGCCTGAAGTATATTAAAAACAGTACACCAGGAACAACCTGCAGTGAGATATAGCTAAACTGTATTAGGTGGATATAGATATAAATATATATATACACAAGACTGTTTATATATATTAAATACACTGCAGCTAACTGAATCACCTGCCTGCCAGAAGTATATTAGAAAGAGTACACCAGGAACAATCTGCAGTGAGATATAGCTAAACTGTATGCAGTGGATATATATATATATATATATATATATATATATATATATATATATATATATATATATATATATATATATATATACGAGACTATCTGTATATATATATTAAATACACTGCAGCTAACTGAATCACCTGCCTGTCAGAAGTATATTAGAAAGAGTACACCAGGAACGGCCAGCCTAGCTAAACCGGATACAGTGGATATATATACAGTATGTTAAGTGTGTCCTGTCGAAAGATTAATAATTATGTCCAGGCATTATTGTGATCCATTATTGTGATCTACTGCCAGTCAGGACAGCCAGAAAGGTTCAAGCAGAATTAAACCCAAAAGCAAACATGTATTACAGTATATTGCAGCTTACAATTTCTGGTAACAATTAGCTGCATTTGTTTCCTTTTTTAAGGCTTTTTTTCTTCTATTTTCATCTGGTGACCCAGACAGTAAGTAAGTACAAGCTCTCCAGCAGAATCAATCATTTTATATGGATGAGACAAACCACTTAACAATAACAGGGGTGATTAAAATGATCAGCTTTTATGTATTCATTTAAATCCTTACTGTGTTGCTGTAACTGATTTTAAGATATTAGCTGGAGTTGGGCTTCAATTTGATAGTGTATCTTAACCTGCTAATACATTTAAAACTACCCAAGGACTGACAAAGCTGCTGTCTGTTGTGCCCCCTGTGCTCCATTATTCAGTGTTGAGGCACTCTAATACAGGAGGTGTAGTACTGGCCGGATCACCAGGTGAAAACAGAGGAAAAAATCCTATGAAAAGAAAACAAATGCAGCCACCACATCTAATGATTGGTAAGGTACAATATATTACATTTTTGGTTTTTTGAGTTTAATAGCATTTTAAATTATTTTCTGTATCGGTTAGGACCAGGGCTTTCTTTTGTGGTAGAATGTGCCAAAACGGCATACCGGCACCTCTTCCAGACACAGTCGGTGAGACAGGGAAGCAGGGCAGCCACAACATGAGGGAGCGGCTGCATAAGCCAGTGATCGCATATAGTTCTGGTTGCAGCCTTCCTAAGACAGTGGGGGGTGGAGTGATATCACCTGCAACCCCTCTAGAAAAGGAAGGCCCTTTCAGCAGCAGCCATTATCGGAGCTGTGTGGAGAGAGAGAGCGAGTGACATGTGTAGTCTGACTGCAGAGAAGCTGTGCAGCCTTTGTTGGTAAATTATTCAAGCAGAATGGGCCAATCCCCCCATGTGTCCCGCTAAGCACCCAGCTGTCACATCTCCTCACACAGGAATATCTCACAGCGCTGCCCTGGGACTCCTTTGCTCCAGCTTGTCCCTCTGGTGTGGCACTGTGTGACTGTGTGAGTGCAGGGACGGGGGTCAGTGGAGGTAGGAGCATTGAGAGGTGCAGCGTCTGTTAGCTGACCTCCCGGCCGGCGGGGACACCATGGAGCGCCTGGATGGTGGCGCTAGCGGGGACACCATGGAGCGGCTGGATGGCGGCACTGGCTCTGCAAGTCTGCTGCAAATTTGGCTTCAGTTATGTTGTGTAATAGTTATCCCGCCACAATGGACACTGTGGCTGAATTTTCATCATTGTTTCCCGCTGTGTGTGTGGTTTTTCTTTAATTGGTGCTGGAGCAGCCATAGAATCACTTTGGGAGTGGTGTCCAGAGAGGTGAGTGGTAACCATGAGATCTGATATGGAGTTCAGGGAGGTAGAATTTAAGGAGTGACTAACCCTAATATCCCATTGGTGAAGCACAATTTGGAATGTTTTATTTTTAATTGTTTATAAGCTGAGATTTAGCGCAAAATGTGTGTATTTAACGAGAGGTGGAAATAAAAACCTCAAAGACCCAGTGCAAGAAACCTGGTAATTCCACCACTGTATAGAGGACTACAAAACCCAGCAATACAGTAACAATGCAGAATACCACCAGCTATAGGGGGTGTATATAGAGAGCCATGCATTGTATATATAGAGATGACTGCACTGTACTGTGTTGTAAAGAGATCCATGTACTGTACTGTATACAAGGAGATTCATTCATTGTGCTGTGTACAGAGAGACCCATGCATTGTGCTGTATACAGAGTGACTCATGCATTTTGCTGTATACAGAGAGACCCATGCATTGTACTGTATACAGAGAGATCCCTATCATGGGAAATAGGAAAAGGTGAATACTTTTGTGACCATCTGTACCGGGCTCTCCTCACTCTACAGAGGTCTCAGGTCACTTGACCTTTCTGGTCTAGGCATGCCTTATATCCCTGACAGTAAAGCAGAGAGATGAGTGGAGGGTTCCCTCATGTACTGGTTTGTCTATTGTACTGTATTGGGCTTGGTCTATAAATGGCTAGATTTTCCTCCGACATTTTGTGCAATGTCTACCACTTTCCTCTTACATTCTGTTGACATCTTCTGTAGCTTTATTCCTGGCTGGCTATTCTCTGCAATCTCTGTATTTATGCATCTGTTGCCCCTCGATCTGAAAACACGATTCCCATCATGGGATGCCCTGTGTATTTGTGTATATGTAATAATAATAAAAAATGGTGCGCTAATTCAAGAAGCTATGCAGCAAAAATAGACAAATATGCATGAATGACTATTCCTAATTTCGACAAAAAATAAATAAAAAATGCAATAATATGCGATAATAAGTGAAACAATGATAAAGTCTGCTGATTCCAGAAGCTAAGCAGCAAAAATAACCTGGCAAGTCTAGGAATAGCTTAGCAAGTCATTTTAAAACTTTCAGCACAATTACTTGCTATCTGGGTAACTGGATCGGTTTGTCTCTGAGCTAGATTGGGCTGTCTCTAAGCTGGATTGGTCTCTTAGCTGGATGGGGCTGTCTCTTTGCTGAATATATGGGGCATGTCTCTTTGCTGAATATATGGGGCATGTCTCTTTGCTGAATATATGGAGCATGTCTCTTTGATGGTTATATGGGGCATGTCTCTTTGCTGGATATCAGCCTGTCTCTGCTGGATATGGGCCTGTCTCTGCTGGATATGGGCCTGTCTCTGCTGGATATGGGCCTGTTTCTTGAGTGATATGGGCCTGTCTCTTGAGTGATATGGGCCTATCTCTTTGTTTGATATGGGCCTGTCTCTTTGCTAGATATTGGGCTGTCTCTTTGCTAAATATGGGGCTGTCTCTTGAGTGATATTGGGCTGTCCCTTTGCTGGATATTGGGCTGTCTCTCTACTGGATATGCATCTGTCTATTTGTTGGTTATGGGACTGTCTCTTTGCTAGTTATGGGGCTGTCTGTTAATTGATATGAGCGTGTCTCTTTGCTGTATATGGGCTGGGTAAAGTGCCTCTGTGCTTACTTTGGTAAGTGCTGGATATTTCTAATTTTTGTGCATTTTACTACATTGCTTTTTATTAACAAATTCCATACAAAAATTGCTTGCATTGCCCCAAAAATTACACCTGTTCTCTAAAGGGGGCAGTGCTAGGAGGTGTGTACGGGTGGACACAAGGGGCGGTCCTAGGGAAGGTTCTAGGGGTGGGTAGGGGCAGAGACAGGTATGGCCTAGGGGAGGGGGTGGGTTCCTGCACCTTTTCGCAGAGAAAAAAAGCCCTGGTTAGGACCCATCACCATTCACATTTATGCACACATCTTTCTCTGTAAGGGATGATTAGAGGCTGATATTCAGGTACTTATACTAGTTATGTTTAAAAATAATACATAATAATTTAATAATTTTTAAAGGAATGCAAAACTATATTAACAGCGTTTTTTTTTTTACATTTGCCATAAGTTCAGTGTTAATATTTTGCAAATTCATTGGCTATTTATTTTTTTTATTTTTCCTACACAGGTCCACAGTAAGCATGAGAATAATATGTGTGACATTAATTGCTCTCCTTTCATTGCTTTGTTCTGCAAATGTCATACCATTTGTACCTGGAGCGGACCTAAAGTCTGCAGGTAAGCATTGCTCACAAGAATTGGGACAAAATAAACAAATACAAAATGTTGTTATAGGAAGAGTATGAAAGAAAATTACTATTGCTCATAGAGAACTTCTTTACAGTACTTTGGCAATGAGCAAGCAGACATCTAGCATACACAACTCATGGTACCCAAGCGCACACATATATCTGCAGAGAGAAATGTAATGGTTGGCTATCTCTACTAACCAGGCTGTATAGAGTTGACTGAGGAACAAGCTCATCTTCAAAAATATCCACAACAGCAGCAGTGCCGTTATGATATTTTTCAGGGTATTGTCTTCTATAATCTCTATATAGTCAGGGCCGATCCCACAATGAGGTAGCATAGGCAGCCGCCTTAGGGCATCAGAATTGGGGGGGGGGGGGGTTGCAGTAAAATCCGGATCCCCAGTAACTTGCTAGCCCTGCCATCTTTCTGACACAGTGACCCCTCGCTGCTATCATGCACCCTGCCATACCAAGCAGATTGGAACTCTATTGCAGGATGCATGGTAACAAGCCAGAAGATGAGCCAGGGGGATGAGAATAAACAAGAGCCAGAAGAGCAGGAGGAGGAGTCTCTTCTCCCCAGATACCATGACAGACTCGGACAGTGTGGAGAGTGGCTATACCCCTCTAGTTCTAGCCCTCCACAGCCACTGGAAGCCTGTCGTATTGATAAAGTGAGAGCGGGGAAAGCCAGCTTGCACGGGAGTCAGGCTGTATCCACTTTGTCTCCAGTTCTGTCACCTTGTCTCCACTGTCCTCCTAGCCCCTCCTTTACTCTGCTGCTTGTCCAGACCGACACTGCCATTTGTGTCCGCCCAACTCCAGCCACCTGCATCCAATGCAATGCACTGTGCTGTGAGAGGAGTTCTGTGGGTAGCTGTGCAGCAGTTTTGAAACAATAGCTGATAGCTGCCATAGCCCTAGTGGAGACCAGCCTGAAGGGGGAAGCATAATTGTTGAGTGAGCCTTCCGCACCTAGGAAGCCCCCCTCTCTTCTCCCGCCCATTTTTGCTCTGCACCTTCTTTCTTCCCAATCTCCCCCTTTTTTTTTCTCTCTCTGCTCCTCAACCTCTCTCTCCCCCCCTAACCTCTTTCCCCTGCCTCCCCCTTATCTCTCTCTCTCGCTCTCTCGACCAAATACACTTTGCCAAAGCAGTTGAGTTTGTATGGGAAGGGGGGTAGTTCTAGGGCAGCTTTGGATTGGGGTAATGGGTAGTATAAAGAGGAATGGGGTGAGTTCATCTAAAGCAGTGGTTCTCAACTCCTGTTCTCAGGACCCACTAACAGGCCAGGTTTGCAAGATAACTGAAATACATCACAGGTGGTATCATTTGCTGCTCAGTGATTCCAGTATTCTTGTCTGCATCTCCCCAAGGTAATACTTAAAATCTGGCCTGTTAGTGGGCCCTGAGGACAGGAGTTGAGAACCACTGATCTAAAGGATTTTTAAGTCCATAGTTTTTCATGTCCCTTTCAGTCTGTGACACGCTGTCACATATTGTGTAGCTAATTTCACCACTGACTCCCCTTCTCCGAATTTGAAGCTTCCTCTTCTTCTCGTCTATAGAATTGAAGTCTGGGATGAGAGCAGAGAGTCTCTGGAAGTGGGTATCCCTCACTGATAATAAATGTTGGGTGAACAGTTCGAGCCGAGCAAAAGTTTGGCCCGAACACTGTTCACATGTTCAGCGAACACCTGAATTTGCGGAGCGCTCTGCGGGGCGCTTCACAGTGCACTTTAGGGCCCTAATTGGATGAAGTCTTGCACCTGACCAGTGGTCACGTGCAAGGCTTTGCCAATTAGGGCACCGGAGCACTGTCAGAGCCCTGATTGGACAAACCGATAATGACTATCTCCAATCACGGTTCAGTGCACATAGTTCCACCCCACACTATAAAGGGTTCCTTCTCATAGGAAGCATTTGCAGTTTGTTGGAGTGGAGATAGATAGAGCAGGGCTCAGTTTGCTACTAGCGAGTTAGTGTGTTTACTTATTGTGACTCTGAGTGTAGATTGTTAGTGTAGTATTAGTATAGTGTGTGAGTATAGTGTGTGAGTATAGTGTAGTGTCAATGTAGTGTGTTAGTGTAGTGCAGTGTTTAACACAGCATTACATAACATTAAGTGCTGTATACCCTTTTTTTTTTTGGGTTGCTGCGTGTTTTTCTTTATCTTTTTTTTTTTTCTCCTGCCTGCCCCTTTTTTTAAATTGTCAGCCCCAGTTTTTCTGACTGCGATGCTGGTGTTCCCCCTTTTTTATTTTTCTATAGTTTTTACATTTCTGTCAGTGTCAGTCCTCAATTTAAAGTGCACAAAACACCACGTTACATTCAATAAACTGCTTCCAATCACACATTTCTCAGTTTCTATTAAATTTGGGTAATAGCCCCCCCCCACTCCCAACATGTCTGGGAGGCCAACAAGGAGAGGCAGATGTCCCCATGCCACTATGAGGGGGCCAGCAGCATCTGTGTCCACGGGCAAAGGTGAACATGGTCCATCCTTAGGCAGGGCACATTTGTTTCTGTTTAGTGATGTTACCCCTGCTATCCACCCACAGCATGCAGAGGAGCTGGTGAACTGCCTTACTAAACCACCCCCATCCTCCTCATCCTCTATGATCCAAGCTGACACTAGTGCACAGTCCACCACAGCTGCCAGACCGGCTTATTCTGCCTCATTGTCCACAGCTACTCCTGCCATAGCCCCAGCATCATGCATGGAGGAGTCAGCTGAGTCAACACTACAGGGTTTTTTGCCCTGCCAGATTAACCTGTTTAGCATTGTTTGGAGGGATTTGAAATAGGAGTAGGGGACAGGAATGAGAAGAGTTCTAAAGAGGAAGAGCAGTTATGGCACAGAGTTATTTTGAATGATGCTAGTCTCCCAGACAAGGATAACTCATGTTTCGCTAGTTTTTGTAAGTCAGTTTGTAGCTTATTAGCAAATGTTTTTTAGTTAGACGCAAAAATACTTTTCACTGATTTAGTGAGCTGGACGCCTAGATATGATATACTGCTGTTAGCCCAGGTGTATGAGAATTGGGATTGTAATTGGTTTCTAGTTGTGGCATCTAGACCCAGGTCTATTTTGTTTCATTCACTTTGTAGTATGATACTCTACTGAACCATTTTGAGGGTTTTTTATATTTATGCCAGGGAAGAAGTCCTTTTGTGACCATAAGAATTATGTTGTCAGCAAATACCTGTTTTTGTCTCTCCCTGCCTATCAGCACCAGTTGTTTTTATGGATTTTGTACAGCAATAAAGCAGTTTTTTGCATGGAATGAGTGTGCAGCCAACCTATTATTTATTTATCACGTCCACAAGATTGTTTACAGTCGTGGTATATTCCTCCGTTTTATCCTCAATGTAAGAGACCCTATCACCCAGACTGTGTATATCAGAGGAAAATTTGGTTATAAGTGATGATAGGAGGTTTGCAGTGAGAGAAGCATGTCTTTTAATGTTGTGTCCAGCACAGGCTGGCCTGTGGTAGGAAAGGCTGCCATACAGGACTGCAGGGCCTGGTTAGATTGAAGAGTGTTGAATGAGGGGACTGCAGCATGCTCTAAGGATGATGGTTCAGCCATTCTCATTCGGGCCTTAGCTGGGCTTCCTGAATTTGGGCTCCCTCCTGCTGAATTGCCTGGAGATAGGGGCAGTAGTTGGGGTTTTTAATCTCCCTGTGTATCATCAAAGAGATCTGTATAGGAGCAGCCGCACCAGTGGCATCTTGGCTGTTACTGACTTTAGGAGTCTTCTTGAGGAAGAAGGCTGTTCGTTTTTACGGCCGGTGGTCATCCTTTTATGGGACATGGTCCAGGAGGGTGTCTGACGTGAATTTGCAGAATGTGTTGTACCACAATGGCAGGTTCCCAGTCGCTTTTGTATTGGATTAGTGGTGAAGTTTGTGGTCTTGCAGTTGTAATTGTGTTTGTCTGAGAATGGTTTTTGCCAGATCCAGGGCCGTGGGATTTATTCTGTACTATGTCTTTGAAATCTCTTGCTAGGTGACTAACCCCTTGTTTGTTCAGGCGTTTGTTGTCATAGAGGTGTTGGGGCATTATAGAATGATGTTGTGCCAGGTTGATGGAAGGCTTTGACCTGGTTTTGTCTGCCAGCTCTGTGTTGATTCACTGGAATATATTGTTTGATATGTCCTTCCTTGGAAGAAGGAAGGACAGTAATACTTTGGAGTGTGGAAATTTTTGTTGTGCAGTCTGTTAGTAGCAATAGTTTGTCTGCAATGATTTCCTTTTGTCCCTGGATGTTGTTTGTGCCTGTGAATATGATGATATGTTTGGGGTTAGTAAAATATGGGTCATTGATGACTCCTGTTGCCTGTTCAATTGTAGAACAGTGCATTTTGGTGACTGGGAAGAGCCATTTAGTGTTTAGGTATTTCTCTTTTGAATTTTTAAAAATAATTTCAGGAGTTTGTTGCCTGTTCTTGGTTTGGTGACTGTATATTTATAGTTTCCAGATTATTGGAGTTGTCTTGGCTATTGCTGGTCTTTGGCTAGTCTGTTTATTTATGGGCACTTTGTCTGTACAAACCAACTCCTTTGACTCTCTTTCCTGGTTTCTGAGCTTCATTTGTGATTTTAGTGCCATTATCTCTTCCCTTAGTTGAGTGTTTTCTCGTTGTACTTCTTGTATTGTAGATCGAAGGTCTTCTAGGACAAACTTGTTTTCAGATTTGAGTGTGTTCAGCTCTCTCCTCAGCTGGTCAGTTACTCTTTCTCTCTTGTTCTCTCTCCCTCATTCTCTATCTCCCTCTCTTGTTCTCTCTCTCCCTTGTTCTCTCTCTATAGTTCTCTTCCTTCAGCTGGTCATTTACACTCTCTCTCGCTCTCATGCTCTCTCTCTCTCTCGCACGCTCTCTCTCTCTCATTCTTTCGCTGTCTCTCATTCTCTCTCCCCCTTTCTCTTGTTCTCTTTCTCCCACATTCTCTCTCTCCCTCTGCATTTTAAAATGTAGTGCATGCACTACTTTTGTGCAGTGCAGTGTGACTTTGGTGCAGTGCAATGTAATTCATTTTGAATGGGCAAATCGCACCACACAGAACCACATGTGAATCTGCACAGGAACACACAGCGCTTTCCTGTGTGATTCCTGTACGGGCATGGTGTGAACCAGCCCTTATTTTGTCTCATCCGCCAGCTGCCTGTAGCCAGTGAAGGGGTGTAGGGGAATGCAAAACCCCGCTCCCTCATTACACACTGGCATTTAGTGGCAGTTCAGCACAGCTCAAAGGGGGGGGGGGCTTCGGTTGCAGGGGAAAAGGGGGAGGCATAATGCACCTTTGCCTGTGTAGCAGAATCTCTGACCTCTTCTAGCCTAATGAGAACCTTCAAGGCCAAAGATAGCTGACATCCTTCAATATGTGGTGGGTTGCGAGGCATAGTGGGTGCAAAGATGGTAAAAGTCATTGGGCGTCAGACACTCTTGGATGTAAAAGAGGTTTTATTTCTTTGACAGTCCTATTTATATTTTGAAAGGGAAAGAGGGTTAGGGCCAGGACACCCATAAGTAGTTCCAATTTCAAATGGCAGACTCCGAGACTTCAACAGGAGGACAGCCGTACAGGGAAAGGCCCCAGCAAGGAGCCACTTCTGCACGTGCAGGATTGCTGTCTCCTATGGCAACAATATTTAAACAGTTCCTAACTCAAAGTAACAGTTCTCTCTGTGGTAGTACAACTTCTCCTTGTAGTCCTTCAGCCCTTTGAGCTACTGGTCTCTCGCTGGACTTGCTACTCTGAATCCCTCTGAAGCCTCAAGGCTTTTGCGGTGGTATCCCCCTTAAGCATCACCCACGCTTCCCTGCTGGGTCCCTAGCTTGGCACTTCGGATGCCTTCAAGCTTCACCCCTGCTGACCGGCTCGGTCCCTAACTTGGCACACAAGGCTGCTCTGCAAGTGTCACCTCTGCTGGTTGGGTCCCTGACTTGATCACCACCTGAAGTTTCCCGATTCTTCACCGTGCCCATTCAGTGAGAACACTGCTCCGGTAGTTGCTTCAGTTACTCACTGTGGTCCCTTGTAAAGGTGATTGGTCCCTTTGTGGCGACAACTTCCCTTCTACCTCCGACCACTGACAGGTTCCCTGGCAAGCAGAGCCGGCATTTCTGGTTGGACTGCAAGCCGCAGTCCCAACCCTGCGCTGCCCTCTTACTTCTGGATAGGCCCTCACACAGCCTGGCAGCCTTATGCCCCCGGGATAGGCCAAATCTCCAGCCTAACAGCCCGGGGCGTACAATACACCTCCACCCAGACGGCGGTCCGGGTGGCACACAAGAATCTGGATCACCTGTCCTCCCCAAATAATATAAGCTCTTCCAGCAGGCCAAGGGATTCAACAAAATCCCTGCCCATTGGCTGAGATACCCCACATACCCATAACCTGGCCTTGAGTTGTCCTTCTCAATCTAATACCTCCAGGTGCCCGGCCACCTAGTGGTAGAAGAGGAAAGTACAACTAGGCCAAACTTAGGGAGAAATCAAAGGATCCCTGGCAATTAACAACAGTAGCTATTCCTGACAAAGGACTTAGCGAGGAGCTCCCTGACCAAACCCCAGGGCACTACATCCTCCCCCTGCCCAAGAAACTATATCTCGGAATTTGCATTAAAAAATATATTTTGAGCTCCCAAGACTGAGAGCTGATGTCCTGGCAGAAACTGGGATGGGTAGGGAAACAGGAAAGGGTTAACAGTATAACAGTATACAAATGCATGTGGCGTACCACATGAATAGGGATTAAAATTAAACATGAAATAGTCACGTATGACATTTAGATATCAAAATAATTATTTACATTTCAAGGCAGTAAGGCAATAGCATGGCTCCCTGACTATCTATCTAATATTTACACTGGTAACAATGTACAAATGGTTAGTGTTGTGATGCGGCTAGATCCCTATCTCTCCTTGGCCAAGGAAGACGCACCAACTCGCAACACCTGAAAGAGAGATACGAACAATGCAAAAGCATCCTATCCTATAAGGGCATTGTGCGATATATGTATACACAGTGATTTAAACTGGTCCTCAGCCAAAGGGAGCATGAAACGTAGGAACACCCTATATATATGTTTACATTATTTACATTTTTTGAAAGCAAGCCCCATTCTCTGTAAGAATGCCACCCCCTTTCATAATCAGCATAGAACTTTAAACTTTTAACAATACTTTGATCAGTGACAGTTCCGATATATATATATATATGCATGAGTCCATCATTTGAAGGAGTAGGCAATCATTTCCCTATCACAGCCTATTCTAAATAACTATATGTTCAATGTCCATGACCGGTTACCATCTATTAATTTTTGTTCCAAATGAACTACATTTCCCAGCAGTTACTTTTCTTCTCTAAAAGGCAACTCCAGGCACAGGGCATGACTGCATTTCCAGCAACAAGCAGTCAGGCCAGATTGCAAGGGACCACACTTCAGGATACAGGCCCCCTTGCAATAACATCTTCAGTCTGCCCACCTGGCAGCCAAAGACAACGTTCTTCATTCTCTTTGCAATCAACAACCTGCTAAAGTTCACAGATCGTTCTTCAGGGTGGAACACCCCCAACAACTTTTAACCTTCTAGCCAACAGGCTCATGTGATCACTTTCTGTAACTGCCAGTAGTACACAGTCCAGCATAGTCCCAGCATCACAGCTCTCTGAGATTTTTCCCAGAAATTACATTTGAAATGGGTGTGCAAGGTAACTATTAGCAGAGCATCCCTGACATCACACAACCCATATTTGTAATCCACAGAGATGATTTTTATTTCTGGCTTGCAGTTGGTCACACTGTCCAGATTACTTGTTCGGCCTTAGCCTCAGGCATTGAAAGGAACCTCCCCTTTTTAAGAGCTTGATATAAAGAAACTGAAGTAACTTCAGCAGAGCATCCTTTACTCCATGAGTGCACATTTAGAATTCCCCAGTGAACTGGCTGTATTATTTCCATGACCATTGTTAGTGGAGCCCGAGATTGGGCAGAATCAAAGTTCCTCTTGTGACCTTCACCCTAGTGATAAACTATTAAAGCCTCTTTGTGAACTGACAATATTAGCTTTAAGACAGTGAATAGACTTGGACCAAGCAACAGTGGGGCATCCGACCCCCGACTCTTTCCCATGTTTCGGTAGTAACAACTTGCTTACACAATTCATAAGGTGTTGAAACTTTTGTAACTTCACGTGCAATGAACATTTCTTCCCTTAACAGTAGGAGCAAACAATATGAGATACAGTCTTTAAAGTTCGGTACATCATAACAACTACTTATCACTAATACTTTAATCATTACGGGCTTTCCCCTTTCCTTCTTCACTTACCGGCTTCAGACATCGCCAGGGAGGGATCTGAGACCGCCCCGCCTCTTTTTGCTCGTGATGACCGAATGTACTGAGCTAGACGAGTAATGACCGTAGGCCCACCGTCTTCTACAGTAGTGACATCCGCGGTAATAGCAAAGGTAGACGCTTGAATATCCTTAGTGGGAAGGTGGGTTACTTGTACCTCCTGTTCCAAACTAGCAGTCACTGTAGATGCTCCTGAAGAAACACTGGCTGTGGGAACTAACCATTTCAGCTTCCTCAGGCTCTTCAAACACTTCTAGTTCCTCGGAGGAAGAGTCCACCTGAGCTGGGGTAGGACTGTCAAAATTAACAGCTTCAGTACTAGAAGTAGGCTCCTCCACGGTGGCTTACCCACGAGCCCAATCCGCCCGCATCTCCCGGGACGGTACCAGCGATCTGGCAGTGATCAGCAACAACTCTCCACATTGACAACATCGACTCCAAGGGCGCATGAATAGGGCAAACCCGGAACACCGCCGGAAGATGATCCCCATAGCCGTGGAGCTCTGGAAGATGTACAAAGCAATCTCACGATCCCCATAGCCGTGGAGCTCTGGAAGATGTACAAAGCAATCTCACCCTTGAGTACCATCCGAATGCCAGTGTCAGTAACCGTGGTTCCAGAGGCAAAGAAACAGACGATTTTCTGTGGGTCATATTCGGCCGACATGGATTGAGGAACTCCGAGTCTTGGGGCTCCCAAGTGTGCCATGTCTCCTCTCAGTCCATGAGGTCTCAGCATGTGAACCCAAGATGGCAACCCAAATTATAATGCATCCTCCTCTGCAGAGCGGTAGCTCCTCCCCCTGCCAACGGATTGGTGCAAATGTTTCTCGAGAACTGTGGCGCCCACCTCCTTCTTGCTGAGGCGTGCCAAAACTGTAATGGGGTCCATTTTGGGGCCTGTTTTAACTCTTACAGAACTGGCGGGATGTAAAATCCCATTGGGGGTGAAGCCGGTTGCTATGGGTGACTGCTGCAAGGACAACACCTTAGCCCCACGTTGGGCACCAAATGTAGCAGAATCTCTGAGCTCTTCCAGCCTAATGAGAACCTTCAAGGCCAAAGATAGCTGACATCCTTCAATATTGGGTGGGTTGTGAGGCATAGTGGGTGCAAAGATGGTAAAAGTCATTTAGCCAGACACTTCTTGAATGTAAAAGAGGTTTTATTTCTTTGACAGTCATTTTTATATTTTGTAAGGGAAAGAGGGTTAGGGCAGGACACCCTTAAGTAGTTGAAATTTCAAATGGTAGACTCCAAGACTTCAACAGGAGGACAGCCGTACAGGGAAAGGCCCCAGCAAGGTGCCACTTCTGCACTACAGGACTGCTGTCTCCTATGGCAACAGTACTTAAACAGTTCCTTATGCAAAGTAACAATTCTTTCTGCGGTACTTCTCCTTGTAGTTCTTCAGCCCCTTAAGCTCCTGGTCTCTCACTGTACCCTCGGATTCACTATTCTGAATACCGCAAGATCATCAAGTCTTTTGCAGTGGTATCTCCCTCAAGCGTCACCCATGCTTCCCTGCTGGGTGCCTAGCTTGGCACTTCGGATACCTTCAAGCTTCACCCCTGCAGACTGGCTCGGTCCCTAGTTTAGCACACAAGGCTGCTCTGCAAGCGTCCCTGACTTGATCACCACCTGAAGTTTCCCGATTCTCCACTGTGCCCGTTCGGTGAGAATACTGCTCAGTACTTGCTTCAGTTACTCACTGTGGTCCCTAGTAAAGGCGATTGGTCCCTCCGTGCCGAAGACTTCCCTTCTACCTCCGACCACTGACAGGTTCTCCAGCCATCAGAACCGTCACTTCTGATTGGACTGCAAGCCGCAGTCCCAACCCTGTGCTGCCCTTTTAGTTCTGGATAGGCCCTCACACAGCCTGGCAGCCTGATGCTCCCGGGATAGGCCCAATCTCCGGCCTAGCAGCCCGGTGCATATGACACGCGTCCACCCAGCCAGACGGCGGTCCGGGTTGCACACAAGAACCTGGATCACCTGACTTCAACAAAATCCTTGCCCATTAGCTGACATACCCCAAATACCCATAACATGACCTTCAGTTTTCCTTTTCAATCGAATACCTCCAAGTGCCCCGCCACCTAGTGGTATAAGAGGAAAGTGCAAATAGGCCAAACTTAGGGAGAAATCAAAGGATCCCTAGCAATTAACTACAGTAGCTATTCCCGACAAAGGATTTAGCGAGGAGCTCCCTGACCAAACCCCAGGGTGCTACACCTGTATCTAGTGGACCTAGATATCTAGATTTGGCTTGCTTCAAATATAATATCTGCATATGTAAAAGTTCGTACAGTAATAGTTATTAATTGCATATGTGCTGAACAAAATCAGGCTAGTAACCATGCTTTATTGTCTTTTTTTCTCTTTACTTTTCTATCTTTTTTCATAATGTAGCGTAAAGAAAAATCAGTTTCGTCACCTATAGTAACCAGGCTTATACTTTTATTTTCTAACTAAATATCAGATTGGGCCCAGCAGCTTTACAGTCGCTGATATCTGATTTTCCCTTTGAAGAAAAGGAAACACAGATATGCACTAAAAAGACTAAATCCTACAAATGTTCAGGTTACCAATGTGCTTTATGGCTGTGGAAGACAACCCAAAAGGCATTTGATTGCATTGATCATCAAAACTAATCATTGACCTCTTTAAATTATTCTAATCCCTAATACTACTACAAAACTATTGCAAGGCACACCAGCAGCCAGTAATTACATGTGAACTGCTTTATGAATAAAAGCAAACAACTTTTTACATTGTGTTCAAATTAAAGTCACCTGACTTTTTCTTTTTTTCCTTGCCGCATGAATCAGGCTGGGGTGGGGCTAATCAGGAGCAGGTTGCATGTTCTGTGGCATCTCCATGCCCTCCCTCATGCCATGCAAAGTATAATGCCCCGTACACACGGTCGGATTTTCCGATGGAAAATGTCTGATCGGAGCGTGTTGTCGGAAATTCCGACCGTGTGTGGGCTCCATCGGACATTTTCCATCGGATTTTCCGACACACAAAGTTTGAGAGCAGGCTATAAAATTTTCCGACAACAAAATCCGATCGCGTCAATTCCGACCGTGTGTGGCCTGTTTCGGCGCACAAAGTGCCACGCATGCTCAGAAGAAATTCCAACACGGAACAGCTCGGTCTGGTAAACTTAGCGTTCGCAATGGATACAGCACTTTCGTCACGTTGCAATGTAAAAAATGGTTTAATACAGCGCACTCTCTTCTTCTTTATAATGTGAGAAGAATGAAGTAGTTTTGCTGCTCATATTCACACACACTTCTCACAAACTTCTTTCTTTATTATTTATCGGGATTCCCTTAATATATTTTGATTTGTCACATCTGCCAAAAATTTTTTTTTTTTTTTTTTTTTTTAAAGCCATTTTTTTGGAGGATTTTATGTTTGTATTTTTTTAAAGGCTGATCTATGTTTAATTTTATTTTTAGTTTTACTCTCAAAGAGATTGTTTGGTGTTGGTGTCCCTTGTTAATTTCACATTGTATTTTTGAAATGTACCTGAATCCTCACAAACAAATTTTCCTTTTTGAAGTAAAACACACATAGGCAAGTATAATTCAAAACAAAATTCCTTTATTAAGGGCTCAGAACCAAACAAAGAGGGAGGCAACGCTGGAGAAAAAGGAGAAATTAGCGAAGCCTTGGACCCCCAGGGAAGACATCAATTCTTGAACATCAAAATTGGTGGCCTGAGGAGTCCATATGTAAGGAAGTGCAGTCTGGTCCAGAAGTCCCAGAGATCCGGAAAGCAGCAGATGACATCTGTGTCCCCAGGCTGTGGTACCACAAGAGGCTGCATCTTTTGCCAGACCAGACTGGATCCAGGGTCCTCACTTTCTGGTCTTCCTTCCACGCTTCCTTCCTGGCTGTGGGAGAAGTGGCAGGAGGAGGAGTAGGACCTGGAGGAGGAGGAGGACTAGTAGGACCTGGAGGAGAAGGAGGAGGAGGACGTGGAGGAGGAGGAGGACCATGTGTGAGGTCACAAAGGTGGGTATCAGATGTTATTTGGGCCCCTAACCCGTTATTGAGAGCCTCCAACATTAATGACTCACACATGAGTTGTTGCCCCTCTCCCATCCGCTGCATTTTACAGGCAATGATGGCAGCAAAGTCCTCCTCAACGGTGTGTGGTGCTCCCAGGGCCTCTGTAGCCTTCCAAAAGAGGCCTATGGCAGCCTCCTCTAGGGTACTCCTCCTCCTGCCACTTTCTCTTTGCCAGTGTAGGGGAGGCATTTCAGGCAGCCTGCTCGGCCCGGCCACCTCCTGGCTGAGACTTCCCTGTGTATGAAAAAGGGACATGGTTGTAATGTTTTGTATCATCAATCACAATCATAAATTAGTACTCCAAACTAACATCTAGTTAACATCATTGATTGGACAACCTGAACTATTTAGAGGAATGCTATACCTGGCTCAATCTGGGCTCCTCCACATGTTGTTGCCTGGAAGGCCCAGGTTGGGTGTCAGAAGCCTCAGCTGGGGGGGAAGGAAGTGAGGAAGGAAGACTGGAGAGTGATGACCCGGGTTCAGTCTGGCCTGCCAGAAAATGCAGCCTGTCATAGTACCACATCCGGGGGACATAGATGTCATCTGCTGCTCCGGATCTCTGCGAATCCTGGACTTTCTTGCGCTCCCTTACATATGTGCTCCTCAGGCCACCAATTAGGATCTTCAAATATGTGATGTCTGCCGTGGGGATCACCTGCTTCACAATTTCCAACAATTGATCCAGCGCTGCCTTCCTCTTTGTTTGGTTCCTATAATGTGGGTGGTTGATCTCCCACAGACAAGGCAGCTCCCTGAACATGTCAATGAATATTGCCATGAAGTCTATATCATTCAAGATATCCATTTTCACTACAAGACACAACACAAGACAAACCCTAATGTCATCCCAAACTCTCCTAATCTTGTTAAAATATAGGCCTCAATCTAGAAGCAGTATAGGCCCCAAGTTTGTCTCTTACCTTCGTTATTACGATCGGCGCCTCCAATGCTCCTTCCTCCACTCACAGATCATACATAATACGCACGCGTGTTACGCTTTATACACACTGCGCATGCGTGTAACTCCGCCCGCCCCTGACGTTCTTTCTAGTCTATTCCCCACCCCTTTTCGTTCGGCGCAGTGGGTGAAGAGCACATGGCGGAGTCAGAGCAGGTGCGTGCTAATTATAGCAATGAGGAGGAGGAAAGCCCGGATCCAGAAACGTCCCGATCCAGAAGGAGAAGATTTAAGGCCACAAATATGTCCTTTGGGGAGATGTTGGAGATGGTCGACATCCTGAAGAAGTCCGACTATGACGGAAAGTATGGACCTTACCCCAACCCCAATATCAGAAAGGCCAAGATCATGGCAAAAGTGGTCAAGAGTCTGCACCGGAATATTGGGGTACGTCGATCGAAAGATCAGCTCAGGAAGTGGTGGTCGGACCTGAAATTAAGAGAGCCCGAGCAGTACCGAAAGATCCGAAGAGTAAGTAAAAAAAAGAAAGTAGTTGTGCTGTGTTCCTATTCTTTTTGTCTTTATTACGTTCGTGCTGCTCCATATGCTTTTCTTAATTGTTGTACAGTTTAAAATGGCAACTTTAATGTTCATGGGCCCATTATTCGTTCGTATCAAACATTTTTCTTTCGGCCTCTAAAACACCATTGTTTAGGCCATATGCATTTCCAACATTTTTTAGGGCCTACTTGTATGAAAAATATTTGGTTGTGTAGATGGGTTTGTTGCTAGAACAAAATGCAAACTAGATTCTGTGTAAGGAGAGGACACTCAGCAGCTGTTTTCACATCTGGACACTGGAGCACTAGTGTGGGACACAAGAACACCCTTTTTATTAGGGGGCCACACAGGTGCTCCAGTGTATACTATAGGGGGGTCTCCATCTGTGAAGCTTGTACAAGACAGGTAAAGTATTGAAGCTTGACAAAGGACAATAAAAATGCTACATCTTGGAACTCTGCCCAAATAGACAATTGTACCCCACTTCCAAGCAATGTTTCATCTTTATATTTCGGCCATCAAATATCTGTGTGCTAATTATACCATTTTTGTTTTACATAGGGGAGAAAAGACTCGGAGGACAACCCTCCTCCGAGGAGACCAGAGACCCCCCATCTCTGGAAGAAGGCGAAATACCCCCAACCCAAGCTGAGCAGGAGGAGGAAGAAGATGTGGTGGAAATTGACACCACAACAGGTGAGTGTCTGCGACCACAGACTCAGGTAAGAGATGGATGCCGGCAGATTTTTGATACCTGTTTTTGTTTGGTTTCTCTCTTTTTAGGTGATCGTGATGTTGTGGATCGAGATCCTTTCACATCATTGATGTTTTGGGTCAAATATAAAACCCCACAAAATCACTTTGTTTTTTTGTGTGCTACAATCTTAAAAATGTTTTAGCGATGTTTCGAAAAGCCAAATTTGGAGGATGCACACAGTGTGCCAACATGTGCTATCTGCCATCACAGGAGATCAATGGACGCGTTTTGGGGGTGCAACCCCTTCCTCAATAATAAAGTAGCGGTGAGGAAGGGGTTGCTCCCCCAAAACACGTCCCTTAATCCCCCGTGATGGCAGCTAGCACATGTTGACATTCGCAAATTGGTGTGCATCTTCCAAATTTGGCTTTTCAAGGGGTGACTTGACCCCATCTGAACGCAATATCAAATACAGTTCCTAAATACTCATGTCTGATATTGCCTTCAAGTTTTACCATATGTGAACTTTGTAAGTTTAAGATTTTTGTCTTTCTTGTTGGTTTTACACAGGCCTGTTTTATCGTAAATGGACATTTCTATTTTTGATAATGCCACCCCAAAAATTGTTATACAACAAACATGTTGGTTTGTTTTAAAAACCTTTTCTAAATGCACATGTGATTGTGCAGGCTTTAAAAATTTGATAATCAAGAATGTGAGGATTATTGTCTCAACGCTACAACACTTTTGTGGTGATGTAATTGGTGTTTTCTGTGAAAATGGGGTTATTTCCTAAGGGCAAATCCTCTTTGCACTACAAGTGCAGTTTCAGTGCAGTTTCAAGTGCACTAGTAGTGCAAAGTGTCTACGCCTTTAGTAAATAACACCCAACAGTGCTTTGTATAAAAGGTTACACAATCACGCCATTTTCAGGACTCCCCACATTGCTGTCAGGGTCAGCTAAAACAAACACAAGCAGTAAATGTCACCAAAGATTAGCTTTTTTTTTTTATTTGATAAATGCTTCACAAATTGTCTGGCATATTGATGGCCCCCCTACCCGCAAAGAACTCAAGGTATCTTAACCGGACATCACGGGCACTCAGGGAGGGCAAGCCAGGACGGCCACTTTCAAGCGCCGTCAGGGTTGTATCATGTAGAATTCCAGCCTTAGGCCCAACTGAGCCAGCATAGTTGGCAGAATGTTGGCGTAAAAAGTTATGTAGAACACAGCACGCCAGGATTATATGATTAAGTTTATACTCCGCCATATGGATTGGTGTCAGAAATAGGCGGAACCCGCTGGCCATGATTCCAAATGTGTTCTCCACCACTCTTCTGGCTCTGGCCAGCCGGTAATTAAAAACCCTCTGTTCCGGGGTGAGGGTCCTCATTGGGAGTCCTTCCACATTGTCCTCTGGAGGTGGCAAGTCCAAGCTGCCATTCTGGAGACGCCTGTAGAACTCCGTCTGGGCGATGACTCCACCATCGGACATCCGGCCATTCTTCCCCACGTCCACATACAAGAAGTCGTAATTAGCCAACACCACCGCCAACATCACAATACTATTGAACCCCTTATAGTTGAAATAGTACGACCCCGAGTTGGGTGGTGGGACGATGTGGACGTGTTTCCCATCAATTGCCCCTCCGCAGTTAGGAAAGTCCCACGACTGGGCAAAGTGGGAGGCCACAGTCTGCCATTCCTGTGACATGGAAGGAAACTGTTGAGGAAAACAAAAAAAAATAGTATTTTTGCACATAAACATGGCAAGCAGATTAGACACAAACATTCTTGGCCAACCTCCAGATAGCATTTATTAAGGGGAATTTAACAACACCAAAGTATAAGGTACACCTATCATATTCCCCCTCCCCCCCCCCCTCATGGGCCATTTCTAACATTATAGGGGGGGGGGAATCTTGGACAGGTAACCCTCTCCACTTTATTGAGAGATGAATGCCAAAATACAGGGTATTACTTGGAACAGCCCCTCCTTAGTTACACTATTAACAGCACACTGGACAGGTAAGAAGTGTTATAATACAAAGATATAAATACACACTGTACACTTTTGAGGACATTTGGACATTCTGCTATTATCTGTCAAGATAATAATAGGATACAAAAACTTTAAACAGTACAATTTGAAAGTATACAGGCAGGCCCTTGCACTACATGCTTTGGGGAATTCATCCATACATCTGACCACAAAAGAGGTGGGTATAGTGTGTATGGGTTTGACAAAGTCAGCAGATAGATGATTGAGGATAGATAGAGAATTGGGATCAGCTGACTTAGCAGTTGGAGGGAGGGAGGGTTACTAAAAATGATTTGGGGACACCACAAAAAAATGCCTCTGGCACTCTGCCTGAATTTAAAGCACAAATCACATTTAGAAACATTTTAGGGGGTGTTTGGGGTAAAGCACTACTATGGAGCTGACAAAGTACATTGTTAAGTGACTACATGAGGTGAATATAGGGCAGGAGAGCATGCTGGGGAGGTTATTGAAGGCAAATATGTATGAAGGACTAAAAAAATAATTACATAAAAATCCAGCATGCATGAGAACAAAGGGGACATTCACAGCATATTACAATCATGGTAATTAGGGAATGAGGAAAGAAATACAATATATTATCAAACATTCAATACAATAAAATGTGATATTAAAGGATAAAAATCTTACCTTCATATACTCCTTTTGTAGGACCTGGATGATGGCAGAACAGGTCTCTGGGATAATGACCCCCAGAGCCTGGGGGGAGATGCCTGTCGAGAACTTGAGGTCCTGCAGGCTTCTCCCTGTTGCCAAGTACCGCAGGGTAGTGACGAGCCTCTGCTCCGGAGTGATGGCTTGCCTCATGCAGGTGTCCTGCCTGCTGATATAGGGGGTCAGCGAAGCCAACAAACGGTGGAATACGGGGTCCGTCATCCTGAGAAAGTTCCTGAAATCATCAGGATTATTCTCACGGATCTCACGGAGCAAAGGCATATGAGAGAACTGGTCACGCTGAAACAACCAATTCTTGGTCTATGAACTCCTCCCCACCCTGTTCATGGACTGGACTTGTGTCAAGGTCAGGACCCCAAGACCAAGTCCCCGCACAGCACGAACTCTACGAGGAGTACGTATACACAACATGGATAGAAAACGGTCGGCTGCTCAGAACGCAGTAACAGAACACACTGAAGAACAGCAAGGCCTGTGAAGAGCGACCTGAAAAACAGTAACGAACGAACAAGAACACAATGACTATAAGTCACGCGGAACGTGCTTGCACGCACTGAAGAGCAGATACAAACCCACAAGCACAAACTGAACCGCAGAAAACGATCTGAAAGCCACGAGTCTGAAAAAACGCGAATCGTCTCTCACCAAACTTTTACTAACACGAGATTAGCAAAAGGAGCCCAAAGGGTTTTTTTTTTTCTCCATCAGACTAAATCACCACCTCAGCATGAAACTCAAGACACCTTCACTGAGCAGCGTTCCTTGCATCATCTGGATATCATCTTTTTCATAAAAGGTAAGTAAAAAACAAGAACCAACCACTATCCCACACTAAACTCTCTTCTCCATCTATTATACTTCCAATACAAATTTGCATCTTCCACCCCCATCCACTTCCTATCATACAACAACACAACATAAAGTTTGGCCAAACATAAATTCATACAATCTTTCTCTGAAACGTTAACATTTTTCTTCCACTTCCAGCACCTAACATCCCACAGAACTTCTTTAAGAATAGCAAAGAAAATCCAGGCCTTCCGTCGTTGCTGCAACCTTCCTCCCACCAAACCAAAAAAACACCCTAAAAAACACATATTCTCCACCACACCATTCACAAACTTCTCCGCTTTTTTACACACACTTTTTGCAAAATCACATTCCCAAAAAACATGAGCTGCGGTTTCCACCTCCCCACATCCCTCCCTTGGACATCTATCATCTCTAGCTAAGTTTCTTGCTTTTAAAAAGGATTTTGTAAGTAAAAAGGAGCCCAAAGGGTGCCGCGCTTGGTTCTGAACTGGCCTTTTCTAGTCTTTGTTGTCTAGGTTGACGTCACCGCGTTGTTGGCGATCAGAAATTCCGACAACTTTGTGCGACCGTGTGTACACAAAACAAGTTTGAGCCAACGTCCGTCGGAAAAAATCCTAGGATTTTGTTGTCGGAATGTCTGAACAAAGTCCGACCGTGTGTACGGGGCATAACCGTTAATCAAGAATCTGATCCACCCACCAATGCCTTTGGGCAGATCAGATCCTAGACTGACAGTTCCAATCCACTTTGCACAGACTGAGAGGAGTGTCTGGCGAAGTTACAAGACGTGTGATCAGCTCCAGCTTAGCCCCGCCCACAGCTCAGCCATAGTGACAGACAGCTAGGAGTTTTTTTGAGTTTAGTGACAGTTTAAGGGATTATTCCACACAAAAGTAGTATTTTATTCATAGGTGTAGCCTGGTTGGCTGAGTCAGCCCCTGATTACTTAGATGTACTAAGTAATCAGGGGCTCCAACAATGAGATCTGCCTGCATAATTTCAGATTCTACCTAAAAGTTTTGTGAATTCCAGCTCATCATTTTATCGTCTGTAGTTTTATTATCAGTAAATCATAAATGAATGCAAACCTCTCAGGTATCTTACTATTACAAATAAAAAAGAATCAAGTGGTTACCTGTAATATCTACTAAAAATTGAGATATCAGTTTTGTGTAGGCTGGCCCCTGAGCAAATTTGACTCATAGTGATGAATGTTATTATTTATGTTTTCACGTTTCTTTTAAAAATCATCATTGTATTGAGCCTAGCACACTTAATAAACTGGAAATATGAATGTTATTCATATTTTCACATATATTAAGATTTTGCCATGGTGTGTTAACTTCGCTCCCATGGTGCTCTACACAATCAATATACCTGAAGAAACTGAACGAACCAACTGGCAACAGGTGGGTGGGACGAACTGAGCGGAGCCAATTGGTTGAAACTCAAACAATAGCAAAGTCTTGCTTGCTTACCGGGTATTGTTAGCTTCACTCCAGTATTAAATTCCAGAAACCGGTGTATCATTCTTCTCTTTAGCACTGCTGAGGTAGAATTATGAGCATGTGAATGCTTCTAAATCTTCTTAGTAGGGATGAGCTTTCTGTTCGGGTTGAACATGAGTTCAGCTCGAACATTGGCTGTTCGCCTGTTCATCAAAAACCGAATATTATGGGCTGTTCGCAAATTTGAGCGGCGCGTAATGGCCCATAATGCACTGCGGGAGCGCAGTGCATTGCTGTATGAGTATTGGCCATAGCATGCACCATGACCTGCATGCTTCGGCCAATCACAGCGCCCTCAGCTAAGAGAGGCATAATTGGCCAAAGGCAGGGTGCCTTTTGCCAATCATGGCTCCCCCCTGAGCACTAAGTCCACGCCCCACACTATATAAGGCTGCCTGTACGTCGGCCTCGTGTAGTGTGTCGTTGGCGTGGACGGAGAGAGAGTGTCATTTAGATTGAGCAGGCAGGCAGATTATTCAGTTAGCTGCAGTGTATTTAATATGTATATATATATATATATATATATATATACAAGACTGTCTGTGTGTATATATATATATATTAAATACACTGCAGCTAACTGAATCACCTGCCTGCCTGAAGTATATTAGAAACAGTACACCAGGAACGGACTGCAGTCAGATCCAACTAAACTGGGTACAGTGTGTATATATATACAAAGACATGCTGGTAGGTTAATTGGCTTCTGTCAAAAATTGGCCCCAGTATATGATGAGTTGGGGACCTTGGATTGTGGGCTCCTAGAGGGTAGGGAGGGTAGGTATATATCTATATATATGTTACATAGTTAGTAAGGTTGAATATAAAAATATATATACAGTGGGGACGGAAAGTATTCAGACCCCCTTAAATTTTTCACTCTTTGTTATATTGCAGCCATTTGCTAACATCATTTAAGTTCATTTTTTTCCCTCATTAATGTACACACAGCACCCCATATTGACAGAAAAACACAGAGTTGTTGATATTTTTGCAGATTTATTAAAAAAGAAAAACTGAAATATCACATGGTCCTAAGTATTCAGACCCTTTGCTCAGTATTTAGTAGAAGCACCCTTTTGATCTAATACAGACATGAGTCTTTTTGGGAAAGATGCAACAAGTTTTCACACCTGGATTTGGGGATCCTCTGCCATTCCTCCTTGCAGATCCTCTCCAGTTCTGTCAGGTTGGATGGTAAAAGTTAGTGGACAGCCATTTCTAGGTCTCTCCAGAGATGCTCAATTGGGTTTAAGTCAGGGCTCTGGCTGGGCCATTCAAAAACAGTCACAGAGTTGTTGTGAAGCCTCTCCTTCGTTATTTTAGTTGTGTGCTTAGGGTCATTGTCTTGTTGGAAGGTAAACCTTCATCCCAGTCTGAGGTCCTGAGCACTCTGGAGAAGGTTTTCATCCAGGATATCCCTTTACTTGGCCGCATTCATCTTTCCCTCGATTGCAACCAGTCGTCCTGTCCCTGTAGCTGAAAAACACCCCCACAGCATGATGCTGCCACCACCATGCTTCACTGTCGGGACTGTATTGGACAGGTGATGAGCAGTGCCTGGTTTTCTCCACACATACCACTTAGAATTATGGCCAAACAGTTCTATCTTGGTCTCATCAGACTAGAGAATCTTATTTCTCACCATCTTGGAGTCCTTCAGGTGTTTTTTTTAGCAAACTCCATGCAGGCTTTCATGTGTCTTGCACTGAGGAGAGGCTTCCGTCGGGCCACTCTGCCATAAGGCCCCGACTGGCGGAGGGCTGCAGTGATGGTTGACTTTCTACAACTTTCTCCCATCTCCCGACTGCATCTCTGGAGCTCAGCCACAGTGATCTTTGGGTTCTTCTTTACCTCTCTCACCAAGGCTCTTCTCCCCCAATAGCTCAGTTTGGCTGGACGGCCAGCTCTAGGAAGGGTTCTGTTCTCCCCAAATGTCTTCCATTAAAGGATTATGGAGGCCACTGTACTCTTAGGAACCTTAAGTGCAGCAGAAATTTTTTGTAACCTTGGCCAGATCTGTGCCTTGCCACAATTCTGTCTCTGAGCTCTTCAGGCAGTTCCTTTGACCTCATGATTCTCATTTGCTCTGACATGCACTGTGAGCTGTAAGGTCTTAAATAGACAGGTGTGTGGCTTTCCTAATCAAGTCCTATCAGTGTAATCAAACACAGCTGGACTCAAATGAAGGTGTAGAACCATCTCAAGGATGATCAGAAGAAATGGACAGCACCTGACTTAAATATATGAGTGTCCTAGCAAAGGGTCTGAATACTTAGGACCATGTGATACTTCAGTTTTTTCTTTTTTAATAAATCTGCAAAAATGTCAACAATTCTGTGTTTTTCTGTCAATATGGGGTGCTGTGTGTACATTAATGAGGAAAAAAAATAAACTTAAATGATTTTAGCAAATGACTGCAATATAACAAAGAGTGAAAAATTTAAGGGGGTCTGAATACTTTCTGTCCCCACTGTATATATATATATATTGTACAGGACGCCGTGGCTGGGTCCTGGAAGGACGCTATGTTTCCCCTCTGTTTGGACTGTGGTCCCTTTAAGGGAACAAAAAGGGTTAACTCACCTGTCAGAGGAAGTGGGTTTAAAAACAAGACAGGAAGTTGGAGAGGGTGTGGAGGAGTGTAAAGGAGAATGTGGATGGTGGATGGTGTTTGTTGTGCAGCAACAAAAGTGAATAGCAGTGTCCTGCCTGGAAGTCTCCTGCCAGGGGAAGCTAGCTGCAACAGAAATTAAGGACTGTTTAACTGCGATAGCAGTTCTGGACTTTGCAAGTCGGTGAGACTAAAACCTTTTTCTTTTGTTTTGCTGCTGTAAAGCTATTTAAGTTCAATAAATCTCCTTTTGAGTGAAAAGCCTGTGTCCTGCGATCTAGCTGGTCCCCCAAACATTACAAGTGGTGCTCGAATGCGGGCAGGACAGAGTAACAGGCATTTTTCTTGCTGTTTTTTTTTTTTTTTTTTTTTGTGTATTGGACTTAAAACTGACATTTAAAGGGACAGTACAGTGGATTTATGTCCTGGGTTAAAGCCGCACAAACCCTGAAAGCTGAAGCAATGGAGGAGCTAATTAAACAGCTGTCCTTGGCTAATATACAAGCGCAGACTCGCCATGAGGTACAGCAAGAAAACACTCGCCTGTTGGTGGCCCAGTTGGCAGCCCAGCAAGCGACCCAGCAAGAGGTTATGCAGGCTCAAGTGACTGCCTTAAAAGAAGTAGTGCAGCAGCTTTCTCAGGGCCGTGAGCAAGCGGCTGTTGCCCCTGGCAACCAGGTGACCGTGAGGGCAAGCCATTTTTTGCAGAAATTGTCCCTGAGTGATGATGTAGAGGCATTTCTTGCTACATTTGAGAGGACGGCAGAGAGAGAAGGGTGGCCCCAGGACCAGTGGGCCGGCCTAATTGCTCCTTTCCTAACCGGAGATCCGCAAAAAGCCTACTTCGACCTGCCACCAGATCACGCTAAAGACTATCAAAAATTAAAGGCAGAAATATTGGCTCGTTTGGGGGTAACTACAGCTGTTCGGGCCCAACGAGTGCACCAATGGAAGTATCGTCCAGATCGTCCACCACGGTCTCAAATGCATGACCTGGTGCAACTGGTAAAAAAATGGCTGCAGCTCGAAATGTTGTCTGGCCTCCAAATCGTGGAGCGGGTCGTGCTGGACCGATACCTAAGGTCACTGCCAGACGACCTTCAACGGTGGGTCAGCCATGGAGACCCCAAAACAGTGAACCTCCTTGTCGAGATGGTAGAACGATACACAGTGGTGGAGGATCTGCTTGGCCCTACCAAGCGCCAAGGACCCAGTCTGCCACGGCCTATTCGTTCGACTGCTGCCCTTCGAAAGGACGTTCCCCGGAGCCCTGGAACCAACACCCCAGAAGGTCAAGAGTCACTCCCGATACCTTCTCAGCGACCTGTTCCTGTTCGGAGAGGAGGGGATGTACAATGTTGGCGATGTCATTCCTGGGGCCATACCCGGGCCCACTGCCCACTGCAAGAGGAGCCCATGGAATGCGGGGTTCTTCGGAGGGGGTCTTTTTATGCCCATAAAGCATGTACAACACATATCGATCTTGGAGAAGAGAAATTCGAGTGTGAAGTCCAAGTGAACCACCTCCCTGCCCGGGCTTTGCTGGACTCCGGAAGCATGGTAACCCTGATCCATCCTAGAGTGATTGGGAAGATCGGTCCGGTAAGAAAAACTTTACGGGTGGTGTGCATTCACGGGGACACTAGAGAGTACCCTCTCATCTCGGTGACCATCTCCGCAGCATGTGGCACTGGTACTCAAGAGGTGGGGGTGGTAAAAAACTTGGTACATGATGTGATCATAGGACGAGACTGTCCGTTATTTGCAAAACTGTGGGGACAAGGAGAACTACCTGAACGGTCCAGAGACTGGGGAGAAACTAGTCCCTCTGTTCCTGCGGTTGAGAGAAATAACCCTGAAATGCCGAATGTTCTTGAAAATGCTAATGATTTGGTTAATGGTGATGAAAGTAGTGCTGATGTTATTAAGGGTGTCAAGATGTGTGGTTCACAGACCTACCTGAACACTGAAGAGGGGGGGGAACCTTTCCCACTTCAGGTAATGCTGGGGGAAGAGGATGAGGAAGTGGCCGTTACCCCTGCCCTGCCGGATTTGGGTGTTCCGCAGGGGGCATTTGGTACTGCCCAGATGCAGGACCCCACTTTGGCCCATGCACGGGAACAGGTGGTAGTATTAAATGGGGTTCCCCAAGAGCCAGGTGCGAATGAGCGGTGGCCACACTTTGCAATATGTAATGAATTGCTTTATCGGGTTACCAAAGTGAGAGAAAATGTGGTAGAGCAATTATTGGTACCCCAACAGTATAGACGCAAGGTCCTGGACCTGGCCCATGATGATGTTTTAGGGGGACACCTGGGAGTTGAAAAGACGGAGGCACGGATCACCGACCGGTTTTACTGGCCAGGTCTGAAAGCAGAGGTAAGGAGATACTGTACCTCTTGTCCCACCTGTCAGTTGACCGCTCCGGTGACCCACTTCCGGAATCCTTTGGTCCCTCTGCCCATAATTGAGGTCCCATTTGAAAGGATAGCCATGGATATAGTAGGTCCCTTGGTGAAGTCGGCTCGAGGTCACTCCTACATACTGGTGATTCTCGACTATGCCACCCGATATCCTGAGGCGCTACCCCTGCGAAATACCTCCTCTAAGGCTATTGCCCGGGAATTATTCCAGTTGTTTACACGGACTGGTTTTCCCAAGGAAATACTAACGGACCAGGGCACCCCGTTTATGTCGAGAGTTATGGCCGACGTGTGTAAGCTCTTCCGGATTAAACAGCTGCGCACATCGGTCTACCATCCCCAAACGGATGGGTTAGTGGAACGCTTTAATAAGACCCTTAAATCTATGCTTAAGAGAGTTGTACAAAGGGATGGGAAAGACTGGGACTGTCTGTTACCAGCTCTCCTGTTTGCTATCCGGGAAGTGCCTCAGGCCTCCACTGGGTTTTCGCCCTTCGAGTTGGTATATGGGCGGAGACCTCGAGGACTACTGGATTTTGTTAAGGAGGAATGGGAAAGTGAACCTAGTCAGCATAAGAGTGTTCTTGAATATGTTTCCCAAATGCAGGAGAGGATCCGAACTGTGTTGCCACTAGTCAAGGAACATTTACAAAAAGCTCAGGAGGCTCAACGACGAGTCTATAATAGGGCTGCTAAAATAAGGAATTTCCAAGTGGGGGATCGAGTAGCGGTGTTGATTCCCACTGTGGAAAGTAAATTCTTAGCCAGGTGGCAAGGCCCCTTTGAAGTTGTAGAAAAAGTGGGAGAGGTGAATTATAAAATCCACCAACCGGGTAAGAGGAAACCCTATCAAATATATCATGTAAACTTGTTAAAGCCCTGGACAGAGAGGGAACCAGTGACCTCCCTGGCTAGTGCAAGATTGGAGCCTCGGGTTGGGGTGGAGAGTGTCCAAGTAGCAAATACCCTGTCTAAAACCCAAAGCCAGCAGGCAAAGGAGTTCTTGCAGAGAAATAAAGAAAAATTTTCAGACTTGCCAGGGCTCACGAGTACCATAGAGCATGATATCATCACGGAACCAGGAGTCAAAGTTTTTGTCCGGCCCTACCGCATCCCAGAGGCCCAAAGGAAGGCTGTTTCAGAGGAAGTGAAGAAGATGTTAGACCTGGAGATTATTGAGGAATCGCAGAGTGAGTGGTCGAGCCCGATTGTGTTGGTACCGAAGCCCAACGGGACTCTGCGATTCTGCAATGATTTTCGGAAACTTAATGAAGTTTCACGGTTTGATGCCTACCCCATGCCCCGGGTAGATGAGCTTATTGAGAGACTAGGTCCAGCCAGGTATATCACTACATTAGACCTTACCAAGGGATATTGGCAAATCCCGTTGACTAAGGCTGCTAGAGAGAAAACTGCTTTTTCTACCCCAGAGGGGAGTTTTCAGTACAAAAGGATGCCTTTTGGATTGCAAACTGCTCCAGCCACATTCCAGCGAGCAATGGATAGGATTTTACGACCTCACCAGAAATATGCCTCAGTGTACTTGGACGACATAGTCATTTTTAGCAGAGACTGGGAATCACACTTGCCCAAAGTCCAGGCAGTGCTGGACTCTCTTTGGAAGGAGGGGTTTACAATAAACCCTGAAAAATGTGCTTTGGGAATGGAGGAGGTGAAATACCTGGGCTATATCGTGGGTAGAGGGGTGGTGAAACCTCAGCTCAGCAAGGTAGAGGCTATACAGAGTTGGCCCCGTCCCCTCACAAAAAAGCAGGTACGTGCATTCTTGGGCATGGTGGGATACTACAGGAGGTTTGTACCCAACTTTGCCACGTTGGCGGCTCCATTGACCGATCTGACTAAGGGTCGGAAATCGGTCATGGTGGAGTGGAATGCAGACGCTGAGAAGGCCTTTTTGGAGCTCAAGTCGGCACTGTGCCAACACCCTGTCCTGGTAGCACCCAATTTTTCAAAAGAGTTTGTTGTCCAAACTGATGCTTCTGATGTAGGATTGGGAGCGGTGTTGTCACAGGTTATTAATGGAGAGGAGCACCCGGTAGTCTTCCTCAGTAGGAAGTTAACACCAGCGGAAAAAAACTACGCTATAATTGAACGAGAGTGTCTGGCCATTAAGTGGGCTCTGGAATCCCTCAGATATTACCTTTTGGGGAGGAAGTTTAGGCTGATTTCTGACCATGCCCCTTTAACATGGTTGAGACAGGGTAAAGGGAATAATGCCAGGGTTACTCGGTGGTTCCTGGCACTCCAGGAATTTAAATTTGTAGTGGAGCATAGGCCCGGGAGACTGCATCAAAATGCAGATGCACTCTCCCGAGTCCATTGTTTGAGCTCCACTGTTGCCTCCACCTCCATGGCGTTGGGGCACAGGGGGGGGATATGTACAGGACGCCGTGGCTGGGTCCTGGAAGGACGCTATGTTTCCCCTCTGTTTGGACTGTGGTCCCTTTAAGGGAACAAAAAGGGTTAACTCACCTGTCAGAGGAAGTGGGTTTAAAAACAAGACAGGAAGTTGGAGAGGGTGTGGAGGAGTGTAAAGGAGAATGTGGATGGTGGATGGTGTTTGTTGTGCAGCAACAAAAGTGAATAGCAGTGTCCTGCCTGGAAGTCTCCTGCCAGGGGAAGCTAGCTGCAACAGAAATTAAGGACTGTTTAACTGCGATAGCAGTTCTGGACTTTGCAAGTCGGTGAGACTAAAACCTTTTTCTTTTGTTTTGCTGCTGTAAAGCTATTTAAGTTCAATAAATCTCCTTTTGAGTGAAAAGCCTGTGTCCTGCGATCTAGCTGGTCCCCCAAACATTACAATATATATATATATATATATATATACACACATATATATACAGGTAGGTGATTCAGTTAGCTACAGTGTATTTAATATATACAGATAGTCTTGTGTATATATATATATATATATATATATATATATATATATATATATATATATATATATATATATATATATATATATATATATATATATATATCCACTGCTTACTGTTTAGCTATATCTCACTGCAGTGTTTCTAATATACTACAGGCAGGTGATTCATTTAGCTGCAGTGTAGTGTATTTTAATTAATATATATATATATATATATATATATATATATATATATATATATATATATATATATATATATATATATATATATATATATATATATATATATATATATATATATATATATATACACAGACAGTCTCGTATGTAAATATATATCCACTGCATACAGTTTAGCTATATCTCACTGCAGGCCATTCCTGGTGTACTCTTTCTAATATACTTCAGGCGGTGCACACAGTACCGTGCACCCCTAGTGCAGTTGCTACTACTTTTCTGGTGGTGTACACAGTACACAATACATACAGTGCACCCATAGTTGCTATGAGACTTCTGGTGGTGTACACAATACCGTGCACCCATAGTGCAGTTGCTACTACTTTTCTGGTGGTGTACACAATACAGTAAACCCATAGTTCTTATTACACTTCTGTTGGTGTACACAGTACCGTGCACCCATAGTGCAGTCGCTACTACTTTTCTGGTGGTGTACACAGTACACAATACATACAGTGCACCCATAGTTGCTATTAGACTTCTGGTGGTGTACACAATACCGTGCAACCCATTGTGCAGTTGCTACTACTTTCCTGGTGGTGTACACAATACAGTGTAGTGTGGTGTTGCAAAACAAAATCCCCATCATGTCCAGAAGGCCACCAAGGAGAGTCAGATGCTCACAGGCCACTAAAAGAGGGCAAGCAGGCTCTGTGTCTACAGTCCACAGTGCTGGTCATGGACATGGTGCATCTTCTGCAGGTGGCCGTGGGGAACGCTTGTCCTATTTTTCTGCTGCTGGGACAGGGGCAGAAAAATTGGGCCTTTGGTGGTGGTGCCACAGCACTATAACCCCTCACAGATACCCTTATTGGGCGCAGGAACGGTCCCTGCTGTGAAATATTAGATCAGAAATTGTAATTACATGCCCCTGTTAAACAGGGACAGAAAAATTGGGCATTAGGCAGTGGTGGTGCCCTAAACCAAAAATATTGTTGGAAGCTAGCATCATCAAGATTGAGGAGGAATAGGATAGTCACTCAGCATAGGCAGTCTTCAAGGGATCCCACATTCATAGAAAAATCAATCAGTTACATCGGCATCAGGTGCTTGATAGCTGCTGCTGATCCAAGACTGATTCATTTTTATGAATGTGAGCCTATCAAGGGAGTCTGTGGACAGGCGCACTCTATGATCCATTACAAACCCTCCAGCAGCACTGAATATGTGTTCAGAAAGAACGCTGGATGCAGGACAGGCCAGTAGATCAATTGCATATTAAACAAGTTCTGGCCAGTGGTCCATCCTCAAGACCCAGTAACCCAGTGGATGCTCTGTTGGTAAGGTCTCCAAGTCTGCTCTTGCCCCTAGATATTCCTGCACCATGTAATGCAGACGCTGGCGATGGTTGCTTGAACCAATCAGACCTTTGTGCGGAGGACTGAAAAATTGTATAAAGGCATCGGTCAGCCGGCCACCTTCTCCACTGCTCTTCCTCTGACTGAACGAAGCTGTCATGGTTATGCAGTAATCTTTGTCTGTCAGCTTACCTCACCTCCATGTGTTCACCTTTAGAGGGCAGCCACTCTCACCTGGCTACTTAAATAATCTCTCCTCAAAGCATGGCTCCACCCCAGCCCCTATCAGGGAACTCTATATTAACCTGTGCACTGCAAGCCTGCCTTGCTGATCAACCTTTGTGTTGTTTAGCTTCCATGTGCATCTTGCTGTGTCTTCTACGTATGATTCCAGTTACCGATCTTGGCTTGTTCTCGACTATCCCTGCCTGCTTTTGACCCTGACTTTTGGCGTGTTCTATGTTTATCCTTGTCTGCTAGTCGCCGACCTTTGGCTTATTCCCTTACTATCTCTGTCCTCCTGTAGCCTACTGTGGGCGTGAGCTGGGAGACCCTCGGGGGTCGCGACCTGGAGCCAGTTGCAGCCCAGTCCATTCTCACCACTAGAGGCTCTGGTGAACACCTGCTGGCTCTTAGACTACGCGCCCTGGGGAATATGATGCTCTAGCCCCTGTGGGATCCGTGTTGGTGTTCCAGTGGGCCTGTCTTCCTTAACCACCTAGACTCCCATACGCAGCAGTCAGCCGTAGGGTCCACTACCTTTGCGGTGCACTCCTGACCCAAACAGTATGCATCTGTCACCTGGCCTCAGAAGCCTGGAAACATTGTCCAGCACCAGGAAGTTGTAACCTCACAGGGTCTGGAAATGCATTGCACAAACCTTTCTTCAAGGCCTCCTGAAAATGTTTCATCCTCTGCTCTCTCTGCGAAGGCAGGATGAGTTCTGCAACCTTACCCTTGTAACGTGGATCAAGAAGGGTTGCCAGCCAGTAATGATTCCTTCACTTTGATACCACAAATCCTAGGGTCCTTACGCTGCATGGTGTCCCTGATTCTGCAAAGCCTGTGAAAGTTTGCAGAGGCATTAGATTCTCTGTCCTCTGGGTCACTAAGGATCACATGATCCGTAACAACCTCCTCCCAGCCACATACAACTCCTTGGGTTTCTGGGGACTGAAAACCATCCCTTGAAGACTGAAGTGTTATCCTCCATGTCCATGCTGACACAATCCTCCCCTTCTTCCTGTGTGTTTGGCGGGCTTGCAGGAATAATATCTGGATAAAGGGGGCCTTGAGAGGTAAGGAAGTCCTCCTCTTCCTCACACTGTTCTGCTGCAAGTGCCCTGTCCATTATTCCATGAAGCGTGTGCTCCAACAGGAAGACAAGAGGGACAGTATCACTGATGCATGCATGCATCCTTGATCAGTAGCCATCGGTGTGGTAAAAAGGAGCCAAGCTCCCCTGACCCTGTCCTGGTGACATCTCACACAGGTACTCATTGATGGCCCTCTGCTGCATGTACAGCCGCTGCAGCATTGCCAATGTTGACTTCCACCTGGTGGACATGTCATAAATGAGGGACAGTGGTGGGCAGGTTGCATTCCCTTTGAATGTCAGCCAGCCGAGCACTGGCATTGTATGACCATTGGAAATGACCACAGACTTTTCTGGCCTGCCTCAGAAGATCTTGTAAGCCTGGGTACCTGCTCAAAAACTGCTGCACCACCAAATTCAGGATGTGTGCCAAATATGGAACATGGGTCAAGTGTCCCTGACGGAGGGTGGAGAGAAGGTTGGTGCCATTGTCGCATACAACCACTCCTGGCTGAAGCTGGCGTGGCGTCAACCACCTCTGAGCCTGCCCCTGCAGAGCTGACAGAAACTTTGCCCCAGTGTGGCTCCTGTCCCCTAAGCAGTGCTTTAACCTTAAACTACGTAGAGGGTTCTTTACTGTAAGAGCGGCAAGGATGTGGAATTCCCTTCCACAGGCTGTGGTCTCAGTGGGGGGCATCGATAGTTTCAAGAAACTATTAGATAAGCACCTGAATGACCGCAACACATATACAATGTAATACTGACATATAATCACAAACATAGGTTGGACTTGTGTCTTTTTTCAACCTCACCTGCTATGTAACTCATGCACCGCATGGCATCTTTTTGCCTGAGTGCTTACATAGCCCCTTGAATGCTTACAGAGCACCGCTGGTTCAGAGAACAAATCTGCAGAAGAGACCATAGAGGAATAAGAAGAGGAGGGGGTAAAGGAGAGAGCTGTGGCATAATCACCACTAGCATTTTGGAGGCGTGGTGGCGGAACAAGCTCCAACAATACTGAACCCTGTCCTGCATCCTTCCCAGCTGCCAGCAGAGTTACCCAGTGTGCCGTGAAGGAAAGGTAACATCCCTGCCCTTGCCTGCTAGACCATGAATCTGCGGTAATATACACCTTACTGCTGACCACCCTGTCCAACAAGACAAAAACATTGCCTTCCACATGCCAGTAGAGAGCTGGAATGGCCTTCCATGAAAATAAATGGTGTTTTGGAACCTGCAACTGAGGTACAGCACATTCCACAAATTCATGAAAGGGGGCAGAGTCTACCAGCTGAAAAGGCAGTAGATGCAGTGCTAGCAATTTGGCCAAGCTAGCATTCAAGCTAGCATTCAGACTGTGAGCATGTGGATGACTGGGAATGAATTTCTTTTTACAGTTTAGCAACTGGGGTAGGGAAATTTACTGCTAAAATCAGATGGTGGAGTACTGCTAGCAGATTGGCTGCAAGTACTTGGGGCACCTATTGCTATACCTTCATTCCTCTCAGTGCAGGTTTTCAAGAGGACTGGAGTAGGGTTGGAAATCCCAGATGAGGAGCAAGAAGTCCGCCTTTTTCTAAGATGTGGGTCTTTCAAGTGCTGTTGCCAACGGATATTGTAATTATGAATATATTTAATTGATTTTTAATTTAATTACATTTAATGAATATATTTAATTTAGCTTTTATCTATGAACATATTATCTTCACAGAAATCTCTGGTAGACCAGACAATGGGATATGCAATGAAGGGAGGCCAACCCGTAATCAATACTTAACTTCCCGGGAAAATTCAAGTTAAGCTCCTGCTCAGAATAGTCACAAGGATTTGCATTAAAGGGGGCTGACTTATGCAAAGTATAGGGATTGGGGATGTAGCCAGTCCTTAACCAGGAATAGGGAAGCTCACCAATCAGAGCCACGCTAGGCCAACCAATGAGGCATCAGCATGTAATGATATACACAGACTAGATGGGAGGGAAACACACACTTTTATGGGAGAGCAACCATCCGAATGGAACCCTGGTGCAAAGGGTAATTATGGGAAAGGTCTGCATTTACTTGTAACTAAATATGTTTGCAGATTAATGTTTTCAGGAATATTCTCTGTATTCCTTCTCTTATTTTACCTAATATTTTCTTCCTTGGTGTAGACTATAGATAGTTGGTTGTGTATTAGATAGACTTTCAACTACTCACCATGTTATTGTGTTAAAGCTTTCACTCATGGTCAAAGAACTCTCATTTAACCCAAATCATATCTAAGAGATAATAAATCTCAAATATAGTGTACGGGAAAAAGACTGCATGGGAGGTCGTCATATGTAAGGTCAAGCACGTGGTGCCCAAGCGGCTGCTGTTGTGGCCACGCTTGATCCTCTTCAGACATAGTTGGCAAAAGCATCGGTGAGATCTGCTGCACACGTGTCCAAAAAGGCCCACACCAAGGAATTTTTCAAAATCAGTGGGGAGTCAGCAGCACCCTGCACCTGTGGAGCTCTGCAGTGTGATGCAGTAGGGTGGCTGCCCTTAAGCTGCCCCCTAGAGGACATCCTGCCTCATTGGAGTTGTGCCTCCTCCTCTTCCTCTATTCTGTCAGGCACCCAAGTAGAGTCAGTGACCTCATCATCCCCTCCCTCCTCATCACTGGAGCAAACTTGGCACTATGCTGCAGTTGGGGGTACATGACTGCCAGTTTCTTGTCCTTCTTGGGCACCCCCTCTCTCTAGGCTCACGTTACTCCCTTCCTCAACCTGGGAACCAACATTGGAGCCTTCAAATCGCTGCGCATCCTCCAGCAGCATATACCTGGCACTGTGGTTGAATAGTTCGGGGGATTCCTCCATGCATGATGGTTGGGCTATGGAAGGAGTGACTGTGGACAAAGAGCCAGTGGAATAGGCCACTTTGGCAGCTGCATAGGAAGGAAAACTACTCTGAGCCTGGGTGACAGAGAATGAGGAGGATGAGGACGGCTTTGTTATCCACTCCACCAACTCTTCTGCATGTTCTGGCTCAATAACACGGCCAGCAGCAGACAAAAAGGACAAGTGTGCCCCACGGCCACCGGCAGAGGATGCACCATGTCCATGACCAGCACTGTTGACTGTAGACACAGAGCCTGCTTGCCCTCTTTTAGTGACCTGTGAGCGTCTGCCTCTCCTTGGTGGCCTTCTGGACATGATGTATATTTTGTATTGCAACACCGCACTACACTGTATTGTGTACTGTGTACACGACCAGAAAAGTAGTAGCAACTGCACTACGGCTGCACTGTATTGTAATTACAATTTTTGATCTAATATTTCACAGCAGGGCCTGTTCCTGCACCCACCACGAGTATCTGTGAGGGGTTATAGTGTTGTGGCACCACCACCACCACCTAAGGCCCAATTTTTCTGCCCCTGTTTAACATGGGCATGTAATTACAATTCTTGATATAATATTTCACAGCAGGGCCCGTTCCTGCACCCACCAAGAGTATCTGTGAGGGGTTTCAGTGTTGTGGCACCACCACCACCACCACCGCCTAAGGCCCAATTTTTCTGCCCCTGTTTAACAGGGGCATGTAATTACAATTCTTGATATAATATTTCAAAGCAGGGCCTGTTCCTGCGCTCAACAAGAGTATCTGTGAGGGGTTACAGTGTTGTGGCACCATCACCACCGCCTAAGGCCCAATTTTTCTGCCCCTGTTTAACAGTGTGGGCTTACAGTGTTCTGGTACCACCAACACCTAAGGCCCAATTTTCCGCAGAGTGTATAGGGCAGGTCGTATAGTATATACAGGCGGTCCCCTATTTTCATCTGACTTACAAATGACTCTTACTTACAAACGGAGGGAGACAACAGGAACTGAGAGGAAATCTACCCCTAGGAAGGGAAATTCTCTCCTGTAAGAGTTAATATGGGAAAAAAGTGTCTCCACTGATGCTTTATCACCAATCCTTGTTTCCCTAATAACCCAAAATTTTCAAAATCCAATTGTCATTGGGACAGAAAGTGAGGTGAAATCTTCTGAACAGAGGCACAGACAGCAAAAAAATGTTACAGGGGTGATAACCCTGCCCTATATTATCCAAAAAGCTTAAAAATAGATTTTTGGGCTGGAGCTACACTTAAATAATGTACCTGTTCCAAATTACAAACAGATTCAACTTAACAACAAACTTACAGTCCCTATCTTGTTTGTAACCCGGGGACCGCCTGTATACTGCTGCTGTTCAGAGTATATAGGGCCTTTTTTTTTTCAATTTGGGTGCGGGGTTCACCTTAATATCCATACCAGACCCAAAGGGCCTGGTAATGGGCTGGGGGGGGGTCAACATTACATTACAGCCGCAAGCAGTTTTAAATGACTTTTTTTCCTTTAGAAATGTCATTTTGTGCACGGACTGTTCTAAACATAGGAAAAATGTGCCACTTTACAGGCATACTATAGACACCCCCCAGGCATGATGTTTAAAGTATTTAAAGGAATATTACACTTTTATTGTTTCACTTTAAGCATTATTAAAATCACTGCTCCCGAAAAAACAGCCGTTTTTAAAACTTTTTTTGCATTGTATAAATGAAGGGGAATTGGGACTTTAAATGAAGCACCTAAGGTGCCTCCATCCCAGTAATGAATAAAGACTAAGGGGAAGTTGGGACTTTAAATGAAGCAATTGGATAGTGGAGGTAAGTTTCAATATAGAATGTATATTTAATAGCATTAATCTAAAGACATTAAAACATTATTCATTTTATATATACATAGAGCGTGCACGAGGCTTGAACATGATGAGTAAGAGAGTACATGCATAACAACACATGATCATAGTAGTAGATGTATAAATGAATATGGAATGTAAGTGCCAATGGCAACATGCCGATGCTGCAACATGCGCCCACATGGTATGTGTGCATCTACTAAATGGTATATAAACAACATCATAGAGTATAATGGTAGTAAGTGAATAAATATCAGTCTGTATAGGGTGTAGCTGTGGCATCAAGTAGAGCTTGACGCATTTCGTGGATATTTCCACTCATCAGGAGCGAATGCGACAGACATTCCTATGGAATATATATAAAGATGTATTGAACCGTACTCTAGAGAAAAATTATCAAGAATATTTTTTGTGTGTATAGATGGTTAACCAACCACACTCACCAACCCAGACAGCAAATGCAGCGCGTGGTAGCCGGCACAGAGTTGGCCGAGAACACAACCCCACCATGGGAGCTGAGGCTGCATAGTACAGGGATGCAACATCGGATAGTGTAAAAGCATGCAGGATATGACAGAAATCTCCATATGGCAAAAATAGTGTATACTTCATGTAGTAGGGGTATCTGGGAACAAAATATTAAATATGTGTATAATTATAACAGTAATTTGTTGTAAGTAATAGTAATAATTCTTAATAGTGAACCCAGTGTAGCTCCACAAGGAGTGATGACAAAAGAGTATTAGAGAGCCAGTGTCTAAAAGTAGTAGACAGATACATGAGTGTATAAAAGTGTAAAAAAAGTGAAAAAATACCAAGTGGGGAAAACAGGCGAATTATAGGACTAAAAAAACTGAACCACCAAAAAAGGATCTAAACCAAAAAAGAAAGCTTACCCCAATGTTGCATCAAAGCACCACCAGCAGATCAATGTGGCTGGTGTGCAATAACCCCAGAGGGAGACTGGTCGGATGAACAGCTGATACATGTCCCCTGGGGCAGGACCCGGGTCCCCAAACACTTTTTATGACGTTAACTTGCATATTAGGCTTTAAAATTAGCACTTTTGATTTTTCACATTCAAGTCTTTAACTGAGTTAGCACAAATTTTTGGTCTGTTCGCATGTTCTGCCACAAACCGAACCGGGGGGGTGTTCTGCTCATTCCTACTTCATATGCCACGTACACACGGTCGGACTTTATTCGTACATTCCGACAACAAAATCCTAGGATTTTTTCAGACGGATGTTGGCTCAAACTTGTCTTGCATACACACTGTCACACAAAGTTGTCGGAAAATCCGATCGTTCTAAACGCGGTGACGTAAAACACGTACGTCGGGACTATAAATGGGGCAGTGGCCAATAGCTTTCATCTCTTTATTTATTCTGAGCATGCGTGGCACTTTGTCCGTCGGATTTGTGTACACACGATCAGAATTTCCGACAACGGATTTTGTTGTCGGAAAATTTTATATCCTGCTCTCAAACTTTGTGTGTCGGAAAATCCGATGGAAAATGTGTGATGGAGCCTACACACGGTCGGAATTTCCGACAACAAGGTCCTATCACACATTTTCCGTCGGAAAATCCGACCGTGTGTACGGGGCATTAGTGTTTCTACCAATAGACTAACAGGTGGTCAGGACAAATACAGGGGATTGGACAGGAGCAAGTTTTGCCAGGTGCATTGGGTTTTGGGACTTGTAGAGCACATGAGAGTACTTATTTTTATACTTGTTCCTACACAGGAACCTAGATCGTTAATTGGTCTCTGTTCAGCCAACCCTGTGCCGGCTACCACGCGCTGCATTTGCTGTCCGGGTTGGTGAGTGTGGTTGGTTAACTATCTATACACACAAAAAATATTCTTGATAATTTTTCTCGTTCAATACATCTTTATATATATTCCATAGGAATTTCTGTCGCATCCGCTCCTGATAAGTGGAAATATGGCAGCCCATTAATTTTATTATGTTGCCCTACCCATGAGAAACGTGGCAAAAGAAGCCCTCTTTTTAAAATTGTTCCGCACCAAATTTGGAAAGCGTGAAAATGTGCCTTGGGTACAATGAGTGAAGGTGAGAATCAACTGCTCCCCTGTGTGTCTGCTAAAGTGCAGTGCATTTCACTTCGCTGTGGGTCCAGAATGGGCTTGATTTTGCGCACGTTCCCAAGCAGCAGATATGTGAACCTAACCTTAGTGAATTTTTAATCGGTCAATATTTTGGTTAATTTTAACAACAGAGTTATGCCCCGTACACACGGTCGGACTTTGTTCGGACATTCCGACAACAAAATCCTAGGATTTTTTCCGACGGACGTTGGCTCAAACTTGTTTTGCCTACACACGGTCGCACAAAGTTGTCGGAATTTCCGATCGCCAAGAACGCGGTGACGTACACCACGTACGACGAGACTAGAAAAGGCCGGTTTAGAACCAAGCGCGGCACCCTTTGGGCTCCTTTTGCTAATCTCGTGTTAGTAAAAGTTTGGTGAGAGACGATTCGCGCTTTTTCAGACTCGTGGCTTTCAGATCGTTTTCTGCCGTTCAGTTTGTGCTTGTGGGTTTGTATCTGCTCTTCAGTGCGTGCAGTCAGTTTGTATCAGAGTTTTCTGTGCGATCTTGCCTGCTCGTTGCTGTTTTTCAGGTCGCTCTTCACAGGCCTTGCTGTTCTTCAGTGCGTTCTGTTACTTCGTTCTGAGCAGCCGACCGTTTTCTAGCCATGTTTCGTATGCGTACTCCTCGTAGAGTTCGTGCTGTGCGGGGGCTTGGTGTTGGGGTCCTGACCTTGACACAAGTCCAGTCCATGAACAGGGTGGGGAGGAGTTCATGGACCAAGAATTGGTTGCTTCAGCGTGACCAGTTCTGTCATATGCCTTTGCTCTGTGAGATCCGTGAGAATAATCCTGATGATTTCAGGAACTTTCTCAGGATGACGGACCCCGTATTTCACCGTTTGTTGGCTTCGCTGACCCCCTATATTAGCAGGCAGGATACCTGCATGAGGCAAGCCATCACTCAGGAGCAGAGGTTGGTCGCTACCTTGCGGTATTTGGCCACAGGGAGAAGCCTGCAGGACCTCAAGTTCTCGACAGGCATCTCCCCCCAGGCTCTGGGGATCATTATCCCAGAGACCTGTTCTGCCATCATTCAGGTCCTGCAGAAGGAGTATATGAAGGTAAGATTTTTATCCTTTTATATCACATTTTATTGTATTGAATGTTTGATAATATATTGTATTTCTTCCCTCATTCCCTAATTACCATGATTGTAATATGCTGTGAATGTCCCCTTTGTTCTCATGCATGCTGGATTTTTAGGTAATTATTATTTTATGTCCTTCATACATATTTGCCCTTCAATAACCTCCCCAGCATGGTCTTTCCTGGCCTATATTCACCTCATGTAGTCACTTAACAATGTATTTTATCAGCTCCATAGTAGTGCTTTACCCCAAACACCCCCTAAAATGTTTGGAAATGTTATTTTGGATTTAAATTCAGGCAGAGTGCCAGAGGCTTTTTTTTGTGGTGTCCCCAAATTTTTTGTAACCCTCCCTCCCCCCAACTGCTAAGTCAGCTGATCACAATTCTCTATTCTCAATCATCTATCTGCTGACTTTGCCAAACCCATACACACTATACCCATCTCTTTACTGGTCAGATTTATGGATGAATTCCCCAAAGCATGTAGTGCAAGGGCCTGCCTGTATACTTTCCAATGGTACTGTTTAAAGTTTTTGTATCCTATTATTATCTTGATAGGTAATAGCAGAATGTTCAAATGTCCTCAAATGTGTACAGTGTGTATTTATATCTTTGTATTATGACACTTCTTACCTGTCCAGTGGTCTGCCAATAGTGTAACTAAGGAGGGGCTGTTCCAAGTAATACCCTGTATTTAGGCATTCATCTCTCAATGAAGTGAAGAGGGTTACCTGTCCAAGAATTCCCCCCCCCCCCTATAATGTTAGAAATGGCCCATGAGAGGGGGAGAGGGGGAATATGATAGGTGTACCTTATACTTTGTTGTTGTTAAATTCCCCTTAGTAAATGCTATCTGGAGATTGCCCCATAATGTTTGTGTCTAATCTGCTTGCCATGTTTCTGTGAAAAAATAATAATGTTTATTGTTTTTTCCTCAACAGTTTCCTTCAACGCCACAGGAATGGCAGACTGTGGCCTCCCACTTTGCCCAGCGGTGGGACTTTCCTAACTGCGGAGGGGCAACTGATGGGAAACACGTCCACATCGTCCCACCACCCAACTCGGGGTCGTACTATTATAATTACAAGGGGTTTAATAGTATAGTGATGTTGGCGGTGGTGTCGGCTAATTACGACTTCTTGTATGTGGACGTGGGGAAGAATGGCCGGATGTCCGATGGTGGAGTGATCGCCCAGACGGAGTTCTACAGGCGTCTCCAGAATGGCAGCTTGGACTTGCCACCTCCAGAGGACAATGTTGAAGGTCTCCCATTTGTGTTCGTTGCTGATGAAGCATTTGCGCTGGGGGACCACCTGATGCGGCCATTCCCGATGAGGACCCTCACCCCGGAACAGAGGGTTTTTAATTACCGGCTGGCCAGAGCCCGAAGAGTGGTGGAGAACACATTTGGAATCCTGGCCAGCCGGTTCCAATTATTTCTGACACCCATCCATATGGCGGAGTATAAACTGAACCATATAATACTTGCCTGCTGTGTTCTCCATAATTTTTTAAGAAAACATTCAGCCAACTATGCTGGCTCAGTTGAGCCTGAGGCCGGAATCCCTAATCCATCAAAAAAGGATAAATGGCGCTAGAACATACAAACATGCATATAAAGAGTCCAAAGTAAATGTGAAAAAACATCCAGGGTGTGATAGTCAATAAAATTATATATATATAGAAAAATTGTATGTATATATATATATATATATATATATATATATATATATAAAAAAAGTCACTGAAATTAAAGATCTGATAAAAAGCACCAGCGGCAGCTCACTTGAGAGTGGAAGCAGGCAACTCTGAAAAAACAATGTAAAAAACAGCAAGAAGCGCCAATCTAAGTGCAGTATCATGAAACTTTAATGAGATAATTATAAACGGACAAACAGCCAAATGGCTACTCACAAAGATGAAATAGGTTAAGGCAAGGACAAGTAATGGGTCCATGCACCTTGCACTTTGCCCACATCTGAGGAGGACGTCCCTGGACCCATTACTTGTCCTTGCCTTAACCTATTTCATCTTTGTGAGTAGCCATTTGGCTGTTTGTCCGTTTATAATTATCTCATTAAAGTTTCATGATACTGCACTTAGATTGGCGCTTCTTGCTGTTTTTTACCTAATCCATCAACACTGACGGCGCTTGAAAGTGGCCGTCCTGGCTTGCCCTCCCTGAATGCCCGTGATGTCCGGTTACCCTACCTGGAGTTCTTTGCGGGTAGGGGGGCTATCAATATGCCAGACAATCTGTGACACCTTTTTCAAATAAAAAACAACCAAAAGAAATTATTTGTGGACATTTACTGCTTGTGTTTGTTTTAGCTGACCCTGACAGAAATGTGTTGAGTGCAGAAAATGTTGTGATTGGGTAACCTTATAAAAAACAGTGTTGGCTGGTACTTCCTAAATGCAAAAACACATTTCACTACAAGTGCACTTGCAACTGCACTGAACCTGCACTTGTAGTGCAAAGTGTATTTGCCCTTAGGAAATAACCCCCATTTTTGCATAAAACAGCAATTACATCACCCCAAAAGTGTTGTAGTGTTGAGACAATAATCCACACATTCTTGAGTAAGGCACTTTTTTATACCTGCACAATCACATGTGCATTTCCCAAAGGTTTTTAAAACAAACCAACATGTTTGTTGTATAACAATGTTTGCAGTAGCATTATCAAAAATCCAAATATCCATTTCAGATAAAACAGGCCTGTGTAAAACCAACAAGAAAGCCAAAAAACTTGAACTTACAAAGTTCACATTAGGTAAAACCTGAAGGCTATATCAGACATCAGTATTTAGGAACTGGGTTTGATATAGGGTTCAGATGGGGGGAAATCACCCCTGGAAAAGCCAAATTTGGAAGATGCACACCAATTTACGAATGTCAACATGTGCTATCTGCCATCAGGGGGGATCAAGGGACGTGTTTTGGGGGAGCAAGCCCTTCCTCAAAGCTACTTTATAATTGAGGAAGGGGTTGCACCCCCAAAACGCGTCCATTGATCTCCCGTGATGGCAGATAGCACATGTTGGCACACTGTGTGCATCCTCCAAATTTGGCTTTTCTAAACATTGAAAAAATTTTCGTACGATAAAACAGGTGATTTTGTGGGGTTTAAATTCGCCCCAAAACATCAATGATGTTATTATTTTTTTTAATAACATCACTGATTTGTTGCTGGATGTTTTGCAATTGGAGATTACACCCCATGATCTCCCCGATCAGTATCTGGGCACTTTCAGATGTAAAGCGTTCTGGATCACGATCACCTAAAAAGAGATAAAGAACAAAAAAAAAGGTCTCAAAAATCTGCCACCATCCATCTCTTTTACCTGAGCCTGTGGTCGCAGACACTCACCTGTTGTGGTGCCAATCTCCACCACGTCTTCTTCTTCCTCCTGCTCAGCTTCTTGGGTTGGTATTTCCCCTTCTTCCAGAGGGGGGGGGGGGTCTCTGGTCTCCTGGGATGAGGGGTGTCCGAGTCTTTTCTCCCCTATGTAAAACAAAAATGGTATAATTAGTACACAGATATTTGATGGCAGAACTAGAAATAGGAAACATTGCTTGGAAGTGGGGTACAATTGTCTATTTTAGCAGAGTTCCAAGATGATGTACAAGCTTCACAGATGTAGCCCCCCCTATAGTATACACTGGAGCACCTGTGTGGCCCCCCCTAATAAAAATGGTGTTCTTGTGTCCCACACTAGTGCTCCAGTGTCCAGATGTGAAAACAGCTGCTGAGTGTCCTCTCCTTACACACAATCTAGTTTGCATTTCATTCTAGTAACAAACCCATCTACACAAACAAATATTTGGCATCCAAGTAGGCCCCCAAAAATGTGTGAAAATGCATATGGCCTAAACAATGGTGTTCTAGAGGCCGAAAGAAAAATGTTTGATACGAACGAATAATGGGCCCATGAACATTAAAGTTGACCTTTTTAAACGTTACAATTAATAAAAGCATATGGAGCAGAACGAACGTAATAAAGTCAGAAAGAATAGGAACACAGCACAACTACTTACTTTTTTGCAGCACTCTCCGGATCTTTCGGTACTGCTCTGGCTCTCTCAACTTCAGGTCCGACCACCGCTTCCTGAGCTGATCTTTAGATCTTCGTACCCCGAAATTCCTCTCAAGACTCCTGACCACTTTCGCCATGATCTTGGCCTTTCGGATGTTCGCGTTGGGGTAAGGCCCATATTTTCCGTCATAGTCGGACTTCCTCATGATGTCGACCATCTCCAACATCTCCCCAAACGACATATTTGTGGCCTTAAAACGTCTCCTTCTAGATCGGGACGTGCCTGGATCCGGGCTTTCCTCCTCCTCCTCCTCCTCCTCGTTGCTAGAATTAGCACGCACCTGTTGTAACTCCGCCATGTGCTCTTCACCCACTGCGCCGAACGAAAAGGGGCGGGGAATACACTAGAAAGAACGTTAGGGGCGGGCGGAGTTACACGCGTGTATTACAGTGTGTATAAAGCGTAACACGCGTGCGTATTACATACGATCTGTGAGCGGAGGAAGGAGCATTGGACGCGCCGATCGTAAGAACGAAGGTAAGAGACAAACTTGTGCCTATACTGCTTCTAGATTGAGGCCTATATTGTAACAAGATTAGGAGAGTTTTGTCTGACATTAGGCTTTGTCTTGTGTTGTGTCTTGCAGTGAACATGGATATCTTAATGAAAGACAATGACTTCATGTCAGTATTCATAGAGATGCTAAGTGAGCTGCCCTGTCTGTGGGAGATTAAACACCCCCATTTCAAGAACCAAGCAAAGAGGAAGGCAGCACTGGAGCAATTGTGTGAAATTGTGAAGCAGGTGACCCCCACGGCAGACATCACCTATTTAAAAATATTAATTGGTGGCCTGAGGAGCACATATCTAAGGGAGCGCAAGAAAGTCCTGGATTCACAGAGATCCGGAGCAGCAGATGACATCTATGTCCCCAGGATGTTGTACTACGACAGGCTGCACTTTCTGGCAGGCCAGACTGAACCCAGGCCATCCCTCTCCAGTCTTCCTTCCACGCTTCCTTCCCCCCCGGCTGAGGCTTCTGACGCCCAACCTGGGCCTTCCAGGCCACATGTGGAGGAGCCCAGATTGAGCCAGGTATAGCATTCCTCGAAATATTTCTGCTTGTCCAATCAATGATGTTAACTAGATGTTAGTTGGGAGTACTAATTTAGGATTGTGATTGATGATGCAAAAACTAAAACCATGTCCCTTTTTCATACACATGGGAAGTCTCAGCCAGGAGGTGGCCGGGCCAAGCCGGCTGGCTGATATCAAGGTCCCTCCACCCCCCCTGAAAAGAGAAAGTGGCAGAAGGAGGAGTACCCTAGAGGAGGCTGCTATAGCATTCTTTTGGAGGGCTACAGAGGTCCTGGGAGCACCCCACACCATGCAGGAGAACATTGCTGCCTTCATAGCCTATAAAATGCAGAGGATGGAGGAGGGCCAAAAAGCCATGTGTGAGGCCCTCATATCGGAGGCTCTGGAGAAAGGTATGAGGGGCCAAATTACACCTCACACACATCTTTGGGATGGTCCTCCTCCTCCTCCTGCAGGTCCTCCTCCTCCTCCTCCCTCTCCTCCAGGTCCCCCCAGTCCTCCTCCAGGTCCCCCCAGTCCTCCTCTTCCTCCAGGTCCTACTCCTCCTCCTGCCACATCTCCAACTGCACAGCCACAGCCGGGAAGGAAGCGCGGAAGGAAGACCAGACAGTGATTGCCCTGGGTTCAGTCTGGTCGGCCAAAAGATGCAGCCTCTTGTGGTACCACAGCCTGGGGACACACATGTCATCTGCTGCTTTCCAGATCTCTGCGAATCCCGGACCAGACTGCACTCCCTTACATATGGACTCCTCAGGCCACCAATTTTGATGTTGAAGAATTGATGTCTGCCGTGGGGGTCCAAGGCTTCGCTAATTTCTCCTGTTGATCCAGTGTTGCCTTCCTCTTTGTTTGGTTCTGATCCCTTAATAAAGGATTTTTGTTTTGAATTATACTCTCCTATGTGTTTTACTTCAAAAAGGACAGTTTGTTTGTGAGGATTCAGGTACATTTGAAATATACAATGTGAAATGAACAAGGGACACCAACAACAACAATCTCCTTGAGATTAAATAATAAAAGATATCAATGGTGTTGGGGTAACTTGACACACAAAACACACCCAAAAATATTCTGGAGTAAAAATAAAAATAACATTGAACAAAGATCAGCCTTGGAAAAAATCCAAACATTAAAGAAAAAAAAAGGCTTAAAATCCAAAATAAAAAAAAATTAAAAAATATAAAACTGTCAGATGTGACAACTAATAACAATACATTCAGGGAATCCCACTAAAAAAACACAAATAAAAGTTTGTGAGAAGTGTGTGTGAATATGAGCAGCAAAACTACTTAATTCTTGTCACATTATAAAGAAGAAGAGAGTGCGCTGTATTAAACCATTTTGAACATTGCAGCGTGACGAAAGTGCTGTATCCATTGCGAACGCTAAGTTTACCAGAACGAGCTGTCCCGTGTCGGAATTTCTTCTGAGCATGCGTGGCACTTTGTGCGTCGGAACAGGCCACACACGGTCGGAATTGACGCGATCGGATTTTGTTGTCGGAAAATTTTATCTCCTGCTGTCCAACTTTGTGTGTCGGAAAATCCGATGGAAAATGTCCGATGGCGCCCACACACGGTCGGAATTCCTGACAACACGCTCCGATCGGACATTGTCCATCGGAAAATCCGACCGTGTGTACGGGGCATTAAAGTGTCTGTAAAGGCAATTTTTTTAAAATAACAAACATGCCAAACTTACCTGCTCTGTGCAATTGATTTTGCACAGAGCAGCCCCGATCCTCCTCTTCTTGGGTCCCCCACTAGTGCTCTGGGACCCTCTCTCCTGCTGAGTGCCCCCATAGCAAGCTGTGCGTGCACTCCTGAGCTGGCTTTCTGTGTCCATAAGATACATAGAGTGTGGCTCAGCCCTGCCCCCTCCTCACTGGCTCTGATTGACAGCAGCAGGAGTCAATGGCTCCGCCAATCAGGAGGGAGAGAACTGGATAAGCCTTGGGTCGTGTGCACATACTGTAGCTTGATCGAGATTGGACTCAAGTAAGTATTAGGGGGGCTGAGTCACCAGCTCTCTGCTCCAGGAACTCTGAGAACCGAGTGATCGGTAGTGTTCGATCGCTCGGTTCTTAGTATTAGTGCCGGCGGAGGACAGATGCAGCATCGGACCCATGCTGCATCCACCTAGGTAAGTATGATTCCAAAGAAAAAAAATTCTTATGCCCCATACACACGATTGGACTTTCCAACAACAAAGCCCTGGGTTTTTGTTCGAAGGATGTTGGCTCCAACTTGTCTTGCATACACACGGTCACACAAATGTTGGCCAACAATTACAAATGTAGTGACGTACAAGACGTACGTGATATTTCTATTATGAACACTAGTTATATCTCCAACTCGTACTTGATTCCGAGCATGCGTGGACTTTTGTCAGACGGACTTGTGTACACACGATCGGAAAGTCCAACAACAAACATTTGTTAGTGGAAAATTTGAGAACCTGCTAGCCAACATTTGTTGGCGGAAAGTCCGACAACAAATGTTCAATGGAGCGTACACACGGCCGGACTTTCCGCCAACAACCTCACATCCAACATTTGTTCTTGGAAAATCCGATCGTGTGTACGGGGCATTATACTTCTATTTTTTTGTCTAAGTCTGGGGATTTGTCACTGACTTGTGGATTTTGTAAACATAAGGGCGATACTGTTTTCAGTATAACTCCCCATCTCTTTACCCAGCAATATCTTAGTTCATCATCATTGACTCAGGTAGACCATGGCAATATCTTTGTTTATGTGTAAAAAGATATAGGACTTATTTTGGTGATTTAATATGCATGTTCTGTTACAAATGTCAACTTATTCATTGACATACTTCCCTAGACCTAGTCAGTGTAGACAGCAAGGTCACCATCCACAGACAGGTAATCCCATCAATAAGATACAGTGGGGACGGAAAGTATTCAGACCACCTTAAATTTTTCACTCTTTGTTATATTGCAGCCATTTGCTAAAATCATTTAAGTTCTTTTTTTTCCTCATTAATGTACACACAGCACCCCATATTGACAGAAAAACACAGAATTGTTGACATTTTTGCAGATTTATTCAAAAAGAAAAACTGAAATGTCACATGGTCCTAAGTATTCAGACCTTTTGCTATGACACTCATATTTTTAACTCAGGTGCTGTCCATTTCTTCTGATCATCCTTGAGATTGTTCTACACCTTCATTTGACTCCAGCTGTGTTTGATTATACTGACTGGACTTGATTGGGAAAGCCACACACCTGTCTATATAAGACCTTACAGCTCACAGTGCATGTCAGAGCAAATGAGGATCATGAGGTCAAAGGAACTGCCTGAAGAGCTCAGAGACAGAACTGTGGCAAGGCACAGATCTGGCCACAGTTACAAAAAAATTTCTGCTGCACTTAAAGTTCCTAAGAGCACAGTGGCCTCCATATTCCTTAAATGGAAGACATTTGGGACAACCAGAACCCTTCCTAGAGCTGGCCATCCAGCCAAACTGAGCTATCGGGGGAGAAGAGCCTTGGTGAGAGGGGTAAAGAAGAACCCAAAGATCACTGTGGCTGAGCTCCAGAGATGCAGTCGGGAGAAGGGAGAAAGTTGTAGAAAGTCAACCATCACTGCAGCCCTCCACTAGTCGGGGCTTTATGGCAGAGTGGCCCGACGGAAGCCTCTCCTCAGTGCAAGACACATGAAAGCCCGCATGGAGTTTGCTAAAAAACACCTGAAGGACTCCAAGATGGTTAGAAATAAGATTCTTTGGTCTGATGAGAGCAAGATAGAACTTTTTGGCCTTATTCTAAGCGGTATGAGTGGAGAAAACCAGGCACTGCTCATCACCTGTCCAATACAGTCCCAACAGAGAAGCATGGTGATGGCAGCATCATGCTGTGGGGGTGTTTTTCAGCTGCAGGGACAGGACGACTGGTTGCAATTGAGGGAAAGATGAATGCGGCCAAGCACAGGGATATCCTGGACGAAAACCTTCTCCAGAGTGCTCAGGACCTCAGACTGGGCCGAAGGTTTACCTTCTGACAAGACAATGACCCTAAGCACACAGCTAAAACAACGAAGGAGTGGCTTCACAACAACTCCATGACTGTTCTTGAATGGCCCAGCCAGAGCCCTGACTTAAACCCAATTGAGCATCTCTGGAGAGACCTAAAAATGGCTGTCCACCAACATTTACCACCCAACCTGACAGAACTGGAGAGGATCTGCAAGGAGGAATGGCAGAGGATCCCCCCCAAATCCAGGTGTGAAAAACTTGTTGCATCTTTCCCAAAAAGACTCATGGCTGTATTAGATCAAAAGGGTGCTTCTACTAAATACTGAGCAAAGGGCCTGAATACTTAGGACCATGTGATATTTCAGTTTTTCTTTTTTAATAAATCTGCAAAAATGTCAACAATTCTGTTTTTCTGTGAATATGGGGTGCCGTGTGTACATTAATGAGGAAAAAAATGAACTTAAATGATTTTAGCAAATGGCTGCAATATAACAAAGAGTGAAAAATGTAAGAGGGTCTGAATACTTTCCGTCCCCACTCTATTTATAGAAGTTGGATGCAGCACAATTATATATTAGATAAAAGCAATACAGAGCATGTTTTCCAACCTTTTGAAGAGTAAATAGCCAATGACCTAGCTAAATCTTGTCTCTGCAAAGAAATAACACTGACTGAGGGAAAATGAAAGAAACAGGGAAGGTCTAGCTAGGACTGAGCTAACTAGCATTAAACAGGAGGGAAGGACAAAAGGGAGATACCAAAAAACAAGAATAAACAAGCCAGATGTCAGTATACATCAAACAATAGTAACCTGTTGCAGTTCAGTACAACAACAGAACAAATACATTTAGGTGGGACAGAACACTGTGTAGTAGGCTCATTATAATATAGATTTTTTTTTAAAATGCATTGTCCTTTTCACTGTTATTTTTCCAGAGTAATTAATGCAAGTAATGATGTATTTTCTTTTTATTTTCAGTAAACACAGTGTTTGATAATGATATGGGCCAGTCACTGGATATGTGTGAGCTTTTCGATGTTGTTAGAAGATCTTTAGACCTGGAATTTCAAAATGCCCAGTATGACACAGATTTCAGCTCCATCAGACCAAGAAATTTGAAACTGTTTCTAGGGGAACTGCTGACCAATTATCCCAGTGGTCGCCGAGCAAGGCAAGCTCAAGTCGGCTATAATATTAACTCATTTGGTTTACGATTTGGCAGGCGTGCAGCCAATTTGAATATGGACACCTTCTGGCAGCAATTTGGCAGAAACAGGGAACTTCCCATTCTTCTCAGGGTCCTACAAGAGACATTCTGCTCTGACTATCCTTAGACAGAAGAAAATTGATTGAAGATTTTCAATAGTGGACATTTACAAGGAAATTGCTGTAATTCCCTTATGTTTCATTATCTACAGTCAGCATATTTCAATTCATGTTACTTGCTAACAGTTGTTGCTTAGCAACATTTTTGCAGGCATGGGTTCCCTTGAAGGTACAATGAGCCACATTTATCATAGTGTCACAAAAACTGTCTGTGTTGCTCAAAGAAACCAATCAGGATCCAGTGGTCACAAGAGATTTGAAGATGAAATCAGTCCTTTCTTGCAGGGCTGTCTTAACAAAATTGGAAGCCTTCTTTTATTGCACTCTATACTGCTCTACTTTGCTATGTTTAAAAAATGAATCTATATTGTTAGGCTTTGGGCTAGTGTGTATAGGAATTTGAGAACTGTTGCCCTTTAATGTCTGTAAAAAGCATAATACTAGCTCCTGTCATCAGTAAATATACAAAGCCACCTTGCGATACCTGGAAGCATAGAATGTCAATACCACTAACTCAGGCAGTAATAAATGTTTGGCACCAACCTCTGATTTCTGTAAATTATAATTCTGAGCTCTATTTAAGTAAGTTTATAAAATGCCAACTCTGTTATCGGCTAATTAATATAGTATTATACTATAATGTCATAGACTTTACAGGATTGGAGTTTCTGCCAATTTAAAGCCTAATTCTGCTACAGCAGGGATCATATGACCAAATGCCTAGGCTTTTGCCACTGGAGGGCACATGGAACAGCATTTTTTACAACCAGGAGAAATTGTTGCTGTATGTTAAAGAAGATCTTCACCTCCAAAAAACGAATTGTTTGTTTCTGGCTCCAACTTCTTCCCTCTCCAGCAGTTGGATATTTTTAAAAATGTATTCTTACTTTATTTATTTTGTGCGGTAGGGCAACACTTCCACCTTCTCACCTAGGTGAGAATTATGTTGTGCCAGATCTACACGTGTGGAGATCTTCTGAAGAACTCTGCCTGGCCTCCAGTACCTGGCAGAGACCTTTTCCACATCTATGAAGATGACGCAGTTAGGAAGGTACAGGGCTTTGTGTTTGGTCTATGCACATGTCCAAGAATAGGTGCGTGTGCAGACCAAACAAAATTTCTTGTACTTGCCTTCCATGTCCCTGCGCAGATCTACCACATAGCTATTCCAGGTCGCAAAGGAGGGGCAGAGCGATTCTGCGCATGTGCCCGACCATCAAAGATGGCAGTGCTAGTGTTAGTGTGTGTGGGGAGGGGGGCAGCAGTTATGGTACTGAAGTATCCCAGATAGCAAGTAATTGTGCTGCAAGTTTGAAAATGAGTTGCTAAGCTATTACTAGACTTTCCAGGCTTCACAAGTTTGTTGCACATTTGCAGCAAGTCCACATTGCATGACTCCAGATCAACTTTCTTTGCAAACATTTTGCAAGCTCTTGCTGTAGACTCACCACTGCAACTTTGCTCTTGCTATGGTCTTGCAAATTTGCTACAAATTGGGAAAGTGTCAACTAGAACTTTTGCTTCAAATGCTCTGCAAGTGTACAACTTGCCTGTGAAAATGTGCAGCAAGTTAACAGGCTTACAATTAAACACTGCCACAAATTTGTGGCAAGTTATCCTTGCTATCTGGGAACTCTTTAATGTTTAAATAGAGGCCCACTTTTAAACAAGCTTGAACCTACTTTATTTGAGTAAACAGTATTGTATAGTAGGTATGCACACATACCCGTGTGTATAAAATTTTTATCTGATTTTGGTATTCAAATACTAACTTCCGTTTGTAAAACTGAGTTCTGGCCCATCTGCTTCCATGTTTCCCTCTTTACAATTGGTCAGTGAGCACATTATATTTAGAAAACAATAGTGAGGTGTAGAAGGCCCGAGATCAAGGGTGGGGGGCAGCAAAGCTGAGACATCTACCCCCCCTTGGTCACTCCAGCCCCCCCCCAGTCGCCAGCTCGCTTGCTAATTGATCAGCCCTTACCCCATTCTGGTCACAGCTGCGTCATCCCCCCTCCATCTCCTCCGTGTCCCGGCAGTCGCTGCTTCTCCTCCCAGTCAATCGGGTCTTCAGACTCCCAGCCAATGGGGTCTTAGGACTCCCGGCCAATCGGGTCTCAGGACGCGCTTCCTGATTGGGCGGGAGGAGAAACAGGAAGACATTAGCAAATATTAATTCGCTAATGTCACACAACTGGGTGGGTTCAGGGCGCAGTGCTCTGCGCCCCTAGCCCACCCTTTTTTTAAGCCAATTAGAGCCTCAGGCTCTAATCATGTGCTTAAAAAAAAAACACTGAAATCCACACGTCCGGCACGATGCATGTAGATTAGGGGCCAGGCGCATGGATTAGGGGGGTGGCACCCCTGTGCCGCTAATGGACAGGTCGCCACTGCAAGGGAGGTCTACGTACATGTAGGTTCAAGAAGGGGCTTGTAGATTTATGCTTCACAACACTGCTAGCTGTATACTAAGTTGGGGGGTGGGGTTGCAGGTTTATGTGAACCTGTACTTTGTCCATTTCATGCCATGTAGTGCAGTGGCGGTATTTTTCTCATGACAGCAAAGCTAAGAAGTAATTCCAGTCAAATTTTGTCTAAGGCTAAATCTGCTCTCAATCCAATTCTTAGATATTTTATCTACTCTGTAAAAGAAAGGATGTGTATACTTAACTATTCTGAAGCCATTCCAGTCACATGAATGGCTTCCAGCACCAGCTTCAGTGTATAGGAGGGACAGCTGACAATGGCTGCCCCATAGTAAGCCTATGGGTGAGGTCCCCGCCCAGGATCTGCAGCAATTGTCACTGCCTCTCCTCTACACTAAAGCTGGCACTGGGACCCAATTGTGACTGGACTGGAGTGGCTTCAGAACAGGTAAGTATAGTCATCTTTCTTTTACAGGGTAGACAGAATAGTTTTAGAATGGGGATGGGAGTAGATTTTGCCTTAGATAAAAATTTACTGGAATTCCACTTTAACTTCCATCTGCCCCACTGCTGCCCCAGTCACCTGCTGGAGCCCCATCAACACCATTAGGTACATTCTGACTAGATATGGATTAAAGCTAAAGACCACCATCCCCTCATGACAGGATTAAGAAATGGCCACTTAGGCATGAAACACAACATCATGGTAGAAAGTGAAGAGAACCATGTGCCTCCCCATACCCACAATTGGGGACCCTGTAGGGAACAGAGCAGAGGGGAAATGCATGGAAGGTAAGCTAAGAACATTCCTGCTTTGATCTGAAAAGCAAAGTACATTATTGCTTTCAGCTCTGTTTTTTCAGACACTTGCACAATGGGGTTGATGTATAAAACACCAAGGTGTTGATTAACTAAAGGCAAATAGACTGTACACTTTGCAAGCACAGCTGTACTCATTTTCCTTGGTAAATATAATGTAGCAAAGCTTCACTTTGTAAAGAATCAGATGCAAGGAAAATTTAAAAAAAGCATTTACCACATTTATTAAGCTCTGAGGAAAATGGGGGCAACTGCACTTACAAAGTGCCAAGTATGTGATGTGTAATAGAAAAAATGTGTAATCGGAAAATGAGAAAAAAGCACAGCATAGCATAAAATCCTTTAAATCCTATTTATTTAAACCACATAACACTCACATTTAAAAGTGTCTCCCAACACTGGTAAAACAGGCATGGGTAATATGTGTCCATTCGGATCACACGAGTAGACAACCAATGTAATGTGGTAATGATGCTGCCTCCAACAGCTCACCCTATGCCTATTGGAGACATTATTATCACGTTACATTGGTTGTCTGCTCGTGGGATGGTGAGATCCGAATACATATTACCCATACCTGTTTTACCAGTGTTGGGAGACACTTTTAAATGTGAGTGCTATGTGGTTTAAATAAATAAGAACCTTTTTTTTTAAAGGATTTTATGCTATGTTGCGCTTTTTTCTTATTTTCTGATTATACCTTTCTGGAGAGACTGAGCGCATAATTGTGGAGGAGAGTACGGAGTGCATATATTTTGAGCTCTTGTAGACCATTGCATTTTGAGAAGGAAAAGATATTACTCGTTGGATGTCTGGATTGATTACTATTGAGGAGATCTGAGATCATCATCTATTACAGATCTGCAGAGTATTGCACCCTGCTAAGGGAAAATATGTGTTTGCTGGTTCTCTATCACCAGCCACTTACATTGGTAAGTGATTTAGATCATAAGTGGTGGAGGAGAATACAGTATACGAAAAATCTGCTACTTACACTTGTGGGAGTGAACAAAGTTGCATTTGAACTTTTTTTGACACATATGTTTACCAAATATAATACATTTTTTGCTTCTTCTTTTGGCACTATTTTGAGACACTTTATGGACTCTTGCATTTTGTTTTTTGGCTTGATATAGATACACACAGATTGAGGTGGATGTTTATGTGATTTCGTTACTTACTTCTTTATCACATAGGGGGTTAATTACTAAAGCCAAATCCACTTTGCACTGCAAGTGCACTTGAAAGTACACTGAAAGTGCACTTGGAAGTGCAGTCACTGTAGATCCGAAGGGGACATGCAAGGTAAATAAAAAACAGCATATTAGCTTGCACATGATTGGATGATAAAATCAGCAGAGCTTCCCCTCATTTCAGGTCTACCCCTTAGATTTAGAGCGACTGCACTTCCAAGTGCACTGTCAGTGCAATTTCAAGTGCACTTGCAATGCAAGGTGGATTTGCCTTTCGTAAATAACCCCCCTATTGGTGTAGTCACACATCACATAGGGGGTTATTAACTAAGGTTGAATCCACTTTGCACTACAAGTGCAAGGCAAGTGCACTTGGAAGTGCAGTCATTGTAGATCTGAGGGGGACATACAAGGAAAATAAAAAACAGCATTTTTGCTTGCACATGATTGGATGATAAAATCAGCAGAGCTTCACCTAATTTCAGAGCTTCCCCTCAGATCTACAGCGATCTACAGCGAATGCAATTTCAGTGCACTTGTAGTGCAAAGTGGATTTGCCTTTAGTAAATCAACCCCATTATATTATTCAGAAATATTATTTAGATATATTATTCTCACTATTATTAGGAAGAGATTATATAGTTGTGCTGGGTCACATTTATATATTATATACATACTTTTTTAGGTTAGATTAATTTAATATACACCTGGGCACAGTGCTGTCTCTTTTTTTCACTTTTTTATGTTGAGATTTCTCAACCAGATAGCAGCAGTACAGGACTAACCACGGTAATTAATATCACCTTAGCACGGTCTAATTCTATTCCTCAAAGTGCCAAGTATATTTGCCTTTATTAAATCCACCCCAAAGTAAATATGTTGTCTTTAGCACCCAAATAGTTTCTGCTTTTTATACAGATAAGAACATAAATAGCAACACTTGACTGGTTATTTCATTTTCTGGAGATTTGTTTTAGGAACCTGCTCCAACATCCACCAAATTTTACTGTATGTGTGTTATAATAGAATAAATATCCAGAAAGCTGGCAAATGTATTACAATTTTGTGGCTGTTCAATGCAATATCTGAAATGTCTATTTCCACGTGCAAAAATAAAAATGCTTATTTCACATTTATCTCTTGGTTACATTTATTTACATGTATCTAGAATACTATTTCTTCAGTAATGTAGCATAGATCATAAACCATCTAATAATGTGGTGTCACTTTCCTGTCAATTTCAACCTTTTTTAAAACATATAAGTAAGCCAGGTACACCAGACGGTGTGGCCCTCTCACTCCTGCTTTGACGCCATTTGGTTTAATAATTGAATCTGAATAAGGTCCCATGTATTCTGCAGTTGATAAAACTACATTGCCACAAATTATTATGCAGCTGAAAGCCTCAGGAAATGTTTTATGGTCACCCCAACCCACCAACCCCAGGCACCCATCAGGAAGGGAATGTATTTAACCTCCAGCTAGTTATACACATATAAGTAGTCTGTGGGCTGAATGAGGGCAATCTAATATATTCCTCTGTGTCAAACATTGTGGATGGAGCAATCTCCCTTGCTGGCTATTGTATTCTGACAGCTGCCACCTGAAGCTGTCAGAATCCCTGAACAGTGACTGCATCAGATTGGATGCAATCACAGTTCGAAAGACAATTTTCTACTTGGCTCCTTCAACAAAAAAATATTGAAAAATCAACTTTTGTCAAGTCACCAGAGTTACCTACAGCTCAATTTTCAGGCAATTCACCGGGAATCAACTGACATTTGAGCTGTCTATTGCAGCCTTACACCTTCTTAAGTGTTCCAGTCTTGAAACCCATATGAAGATAGATAGATAGATAGATAGATAGATAGATAGATAGATAGATAGATAGATAGATAGATAGATAGATCTGCCCCCTAAGAGTGCTTGGACATGTAGCATTTTATATTTATACAAAGTATCATTTTGCTACCAAGTATATTAATGTCCAAATGAACATTAAAGCTGAAATTTAATGCAATTATCCTTACCTAGCATAAGTACACAAATTGTCCTGATGTCATCCCCTTTTATTACAGAAGCTAGGTGGAGAGTGGTGTGAACCTCTAATATGTAAAGTTACTGAGCTCTTAATTAGTCATTCAAAAGAATGAGATGCTTCCCTCCACCATACTTTGAAGCTGAGGTTTACAGTGCCTTGAAAAAGTATTCTTACCAAGAGGCGTAGCTTGAAGCTTGTGGGCCCTGATGCAAAACTTTACCTGCCCCCCCCCCCCCCCCCACTACTTCCAACGTGCCTGCAGATACATCCACCACACGCCAAAATACTCAAAGTGGCTTAAGAGTTTTGAGTTCCCAGAATTCCTTTTTATATCAGAGGACAGGGATTACCACTGAAAAATCAGAGGACAGGGACCCCTGGCAGGTCACTTGGCAGAGCTCCTTTCCCATCCCAGCACTGTATACAGCTACCCCCCCCCCCCCACACACACACACACACACTAGACAGGGCTGAAATCACATTCCTTTACACACAGTCTGTCAGTCTTCACAGGGTGTATCTGACTTTTATGTTGCCCTTCTGACCTGTGAAATTCTCTGGTCGGAACGGCAGTGTAGTTCCAGTAGGCAGATACACCCTGTGCAGATCATGGCTAACTGGCTGTGTTGTAAAGGATTGTGATTTCAGTGCTGCGGAGGAGGAACAGTATAGAGTGCTGTAATGGGAATGGAGCTCAGCAGCCAGGCATAGCGTGCAGGGTGGAGGGGGTGGTCAGGAGGCAACTTAGATCTGGGAGGGCAAAGTCATGTGACACAAAATCTGGAGCCTGCAGCCTTTCAGGGCCCCCGGAGGTGTTAAGGGATTTGTTTTAGCAATTTCTGAAAGTTTCTCTGTCAGTGTTGGGGGAAGGTCACCTCCCGGAGGTGTGTGTCTTTTCCCCAGTTGTCAGGGAAGTGGGGTACAGAGAATCCCAGCTGGTGACTAGCAGACACTGAGCAGTGTTATACCTCACCAGTGACATCGGTCCCATCGTGGCTACAGGATGGCACTCTCCTCCTTTTGCCTCACTGTGCTCAGTTACCATTGCATGTTGCCAGCACACAGCACAGACACTTCCCCATCCTGGGCTGTTCTCACCTCGTGCTCCTCTCCATTCAGGAAATGGCTCACAGCTTCTCCCCAGCCAATGGGAACAGAGGGGTGTGGACTGTGGAAGGCAAAGTAGAAGCCCAGTACTGGAGTATGGCTGTGGGGCCCTAGGGCAGATCGGAGCTGTATTTTGTGGAGAATATAATGATAATATGACAGGGAGGCTGCAGGGGCCCCTGGAGCTAGGGTTGGGGTTGAGATTGTGACCCCTGCAACCCCCTATGCTACGCCCATGTTCATACCCCTTGAAATGTTTCACATTTTGTCATGTTAAACGTAAATGTATTTTATTGGGATTTTATGTGATAGGCCAACACAAAGTGGCACATAATTGTGAAGTGGAAGGAAAATGAAAAATGTTTTTCAAAATTCTTTACAAAGAAATGTGTGAAAAGTGTGGTGTGCATTTCTATTCAGCCCCCCTGAGTCAATACTTTGTAGAACCACCTTTCCCTGCAATTACAGGTGCAAGTCTTTTTTGGGATGTCTCTACCAGCTTTGCACATCAAGAGAGTGACATTTTTGCCCATTTTTATTTGCAAAATAGCTCAAGCTCTGTCAGATTGCATGGAGAGCGTCTGTGAACAGCAATTTTAATGTCTTGCCACAGATTCTCAATTGGATATATGTCTGGACTTTGACTGGACCATTCTAATACATGAATATGCTTTGATCTAAACCATTCTATTGTAACTCTGGCTGTATGTTTAGGGTTGTTGTCCTGCTGGAAGGTGAACCTCCACCCCAGTCTCAAGTCTTTTGCAGACTCTGACAGGTTTTCTTCTAAGATTGCCCTGTATTTGGCTCCATCCATCTTCCCATCAACTCTGATCAGCTTCCCTGTCCCTGCTGAAGAAAAGCACCCCCAACACATTATGCTGCCACCACCATGTTTCACGGTGGGGATGGTTTGTTCAGGGTTATGTGCAGTGTTAGTTTTCCACCACACATAGTGTTTTGCTTTTAGGCCAAAAAGTTAAATCTGACCAGAGCACCTTCTTCCACATGTTTGCTGTGTCCCCAACATGGCTTCTCATAAACAGCAGATGGGACTTCTTAGGGTTTTCTTTCAACAATGGCTTTCTTCTTGCTACTCTTCCATAAAGGCCAGATTTGTGGAGTGCATGACTAATAGTTTTCCTGTGGACATATTCTCCCCCTCTCTTTGCCTGGCCTGTCAGTTTAGGTGGACGGCCATGTCTTGGTAGGTTTGCAGTTGTGCCATACTCTTTTCATTTTTGAAAAAAGGATCGAACGGTGCTCTGTGAGATGTAGCTTGTAATATTTTTTAAAATGAGAAAAAAAATCACCCAATATGGATCCCAATGGAATGAAGTTCGGTCTGTTTTGGCCAAGCATTGGCATATTTTAAATAGATAAAATGAATTGTCTCAAATTGTAGGGCCTCGACCACTACTTGTGTCCAGAAGAGCTAGAAACCTCAGAGATAATAGTACATTCAGAGTTTGTGCGCACCCCTACGAGCAATAGAACTGTCCCAGTCAACTGGCGTATTCCCTTGTGGACATTGCCATATTTTCCGATTTGTGGAGCTCATAGATAACTTCACTGATGCAGATGGGCAAAAGGTCTACTCCATTAAACATATACTACAAAGAGAAAGTTAGCCCATGGGACTTTAAACGAGTTGATCATAGAGGTCATAACAGGTAAGTGGAGTAACTTAATTAGAATTTATTGAAATTTCAACAACATAATCATAAATGAGCATAAAAACATCATGACGCATGGAACTAATGACCATAAAAATGTTCAGTACAAATATGGGAAATATATGATATATATATACATCTTTTGTATTCGATGCGTTTCGCGAGCTCTACTCGCTTCCTCAGGAGTTGATGTATGTACAAAATATCTAAAAAATAGTAAATATCAGTAAGATATAACATTCAATTTTGGTTGGGGTTAGAAAAGAAGCATGTGACCTCGATAAGGTACTCCATACTCACATTATGGTCAATTGGTCCAAAAGGACTGATTCCACATGGCGACAGCGGAAAATGCTCCAACCGGGAGCTGAAGAGGTGTGAGCCGTAGCAAACAGTCGAGGGTCCAGTGGAGGTTGACCACGGCGAAAAAGAAAAGATGAAGCAAAGTATGTGTTCTGAATTGCCCCATTGGCCATATGTGTCATGACAACTGTAATAAAGATATATATGTATCTGAATCAATTAATAATAAACTAAATGAATGACCTGCAAATATAGGTAAAGTGTCGCTGTTGTATAATGAAGTCACTGACAAATGGACATGGATGCAAACAGTAGAAAAAGAGAGTGAAAGAGGACAGATAAAAAGTGTGAAAAATGTGAAGAGAAAAGTGAGACTAGAGGGGAATGGGCAGAAAGAAGGAAGAAAGAAAGGGAGAGGGAGGAGAAAATGTATCGCTTGGTGCGCCCTATTAGCCATATACAGCATAATAGCCATGGCATGATTGAGATATGTAACTGGGTCTGTTGCTAGTCATCATCATAATATTCTAGGAGTATAATAGTAATAAGGTACCTTATTAACCATAAACAGCATGTACAGCATAATAGCCATGCCAAGAATGAGATATGTAACTGGGTCTGTTACTAACAATCATCATAGTATTCTAGGAGTATAACAGTAATAATCAAGTCAATATCTTAATAGTGTCCATGTTATAAGCTGAGGTGGAACAGAGCATAATCAAGGGTACATATGAAGTGAGTGAAAGGGATAAGAAGTGAAGGAAAAAAGCAAAGAAATAGAGAATATGTTAGCAATGATGTCCTGCTGGTGTGTCAAAGTGTATTAAGGAGGTAGAATAAATCAGCGCATATATGCAAAAAACTGAAAAGCAGCTGTACACCAGGGTCAACACAATCAAATCCCTTAAGCGAAATATACAAAATAAGGTGCAGCGCTCAAATAATAAACTAAAAAGGAATGCAACAAATTTTTTTTTTTAAAACAAAAATAATGAAAATAATAATCCTTCACAGAGACATAGAGAACAGTCCTGTAGTGATTAAAGCACTAAAATGTCCAAAGATGATTAGTGAGTCTCCTTCACACGTGACAGCATGCCAAAATATAGTGACTGATGAGTAGTGCCCAACACCGGTGAACAGAATGGCCTCTCACCTGATTAACAGGTTAATAATGCGTTCCCAGAAAGGGTCAGTCAGAACGAAATCCTAATCCAGATAATAATCCATCAGGAAAATACTGGGGCTGTCAGTCACGATGGCTCTCAGGTTAGGCTGTAGGCGAGGGTGGCTCTCACATAGCATATGTAATGTAAAAAAGGGGACAGGAATAGTGCTCTCTGTATACTCCAATTTATTTAGAAAGGTAATAAAATCAAACTTACAAGAATGGCACTTCACAAGTGCAGGATGAACACAGCATAAAAACTTCCGTGTAGAGACACGGAGTGGAGCATGCGCGGTAGCAGCGGGTGACGTCACGTCGTTACGTTCTGGACGCGTTGCGTCCCAGTGGGCAGGGACTTCTTCAGCAGATGACGTGACCATCTTAACCTGTTAATCAGGTGAGAGGCCATTCTGTTCACCGGTGTTGGGCACTACTCATCAGTCACTATATTTTGGCATGCTGTCACGTGTGAAGGAGACTCACTAATCATCTTTGGACATTTTAGTGCTTTAATCACTACAGGACTGTTCTCTATGTCTCTGTGAAGGATTATTATTTTCATTATTTTTGTTTTAAAAAAAAATTTGTTGCATTCCTTTTTAGTTTATTATTTGAGCGCTGCACCTTATTTTGTCAAAGTGTATTGAAATGCAGATATACCGGTCATAATGTGTATATACAAATGCAATAAAGTAAAATGTTCTAGTGAGTATCTCTGATGTGCTTACCCCTGTATAAAACCTCTCAGATGTAGGAAGACAGTCCAAATGGAGAGTGGAGCATTCGCCAGGTCAACCCCCCAACTTAAATCCCCATGCAGAAACGTCGGGCCCAGCCCCTAACGCCATACGTGACATTGCTAGGGTGCGAGCCCGCGCTGCGCCTGCTATCACGTAGGATTGCGCAAGCGCAGGCTCCTCCAGTCAATAGGGTAATACGATGTACACCAGACATGGAGACGCTGCATTTGCCAAAGTCCCACGATGGGTGCAGAAGCATGTCGCTTATGCACTGGTGGCCCCACCCATCCACGAGGTAGAGAGGAGGGGACAGCAGGGGAGAAACCCCCCATTTGTGCATCGCAGCTCCCAGAAGGAAAAAACCGTGTCCACCAGTGGGAACAGTGAAATGGAAATAAAACCATACACTAACCAGAATGGCAATTGTAGATTGACGTGTACTCAACATGGGAAAGTATGATAGAAAATAATTGGATTGAACTGAATATGACCACGAGGACAGGAAACAGACCAAATGTCATGTACCTGGTTGGAGGCCAAAATGCCGAGAGGGCTCCCCTTGTGGCTGAGTGCAGTACACCCCTGAAGTTGGGTACAGAGGGTGTAGTGCCCAGAGAAGCACAGGTTGCCAGATGGATCCAGGAGAGAAGAGCTGGTGGATCCCTGAAGAGCACTGGGTAGTACAGGAAACACAGCTGGGCTGAAGTCTCTAAGAATCCTCTGTAACACTTGGCAAGGTGTGCACAAGGAACAGTAGTGGAAGCCAAGCCAGGGATCTAACACAGTAGATCCAGCAGGAGGAAGAGGCAGGTGTCCAGACCAAAGTCACACTTTGGAAAGTTCGCCCAGCCTCGACCTTCCCTGACCCGGTCTTGGTCCCAATGACAGCTTCTCCTTCTGCAGGTACACCAGGGGGGCGTCTCAGTGGTTAACAACTCGAATGACCCCAGGCTCAGTCGGAAGCTGTCAGCCACCGCATTCACCCTGACCTTCGGGATGTTCAGAGACAACCTTTTGTTCAGCCTCCCCCAGCAGGAGGGAGGAGCTGGACTTATACCTTCATGCAGTGTTACATCGTGCTTACAAATACGGTGCTTTTGCCTTCTATGACTCCCATCGGTTGTTCTCAGCCTAAGCAGTGGCAAGACTCACCCAGTTCCAGATCAGTACTGACTGAAGCATCAGACACGCAACTGTTTTGTTGCCACTTTGCTGGTCTTCATTCCCCACTCTGTGCGATTTGCCAATCTTCCGCCCACACAACAAATTGGTGCTCTCAGGCAGAAACAAGACACCCCTTCACAGTCTACGACTTGTCTGCGCCTCATTTCTCACATATCCCTAATATGAATTCCCTGACCCCTTCCGAGGAATTTTCTCTCAAATACGCATCAGTGGACCTGGCCACCCAGGCCATCATTAAGATAGGCACCAGTGCCTGGCTATCCAAAGCGGTTATCGCAGATACATTTAAGCTCCTGTCTATTGAGCCATTCCTCTGGCAGTGGCATGGCATGAAGCAGAAGGATTCCTACTATTTTTTTTTTTCACCATGCTGACCTTTGGGTCTAAAGACAGCCCACGGCGGTATGGCGTTTTCGCCCAGTCCCTCACCTGGTCCCTGTCAAACCAGGCACAGTGCCACAGGGTTATCCATTATCTCTATGGTTTTCTGCTCATTGAATACCCCCGGTAGATCTAGACAAGCTAACAGTGGTCCTCAGTAGGGATGAGCCGAACACCCCCCTGTTCGGTTCGCACCAGAACATGCGATCAGGCAAAAAATTTGTTCGAACACGCGAACACCGTTAAAGTCTATGGGACACGAACATGAATAATCAAAAGTGCTAATTTTAAAGGCTTATATGCAAGTTATTACCATAAAAAGTGTTTGGGGACCTGCCCCAGGGGACATGGATCAATGCAAAAAAAAGTTTTAAAAACGGACGTTTTTTCGGGAGCAGTGATTTTAATAATGCTTAAAGTGAAACAATAAAAGTGTAATATTAAAAGTGTAATATTCCTTTAAATTTCATACCTGGGGGATGTCTATAGTATGCCTGTAAAGGGGCGCATGTTTCTCGTGTTTAGAACAGTCTTACAGCAAAATGACATTTCAAAGGAAAAAAAGTCATTTAAAACTACTCGCGGCTATTAATGAATTGCTGGTCTGACAATACACATAAAAGTTCATTGATAAAAACGGTATGGGAATTCCCCACAGGGGAACCCCAAACCAAAATAAAAAAAAAAAAAATGACGTGGGGGTCCCCCTAAATTCCATACCAGGCCCTTCAGGTCTGGTATGGATAATAATGGGTTTTAAGGGGAACCCCGCACCAAAATTTAAAAAAAAATGGTGTGGGGTCCCCCCACAAATCCATACCAGACCCTTATCTGAGCACTCAACCTGGCAGGCCGCAGGAAAAGAGGGGGGAGATGAGAGCGCGCCCCCCCCTCCTGAACCATACCAGGCCACATGCCCTCAACATTGGGAGGGTGCCTTGGGGTAGCCCCCCAAAACACCTTGTCCCCATGCTGATGGGGACAAAGGCCTCATCCCTACAACCCTTGCCCGGTGGTTGTGGGGGTATGCAGGTGGGGGGCTTATCGGAATCTGGAAGGCCCCTTTAACAAGGGGACCCCCAAATCCCGGCCCTCCCCCCTGTGTGAAATGGTAAGGGGGTACATTAGATAGATAGAAGATAGAAGAAAGAATTTAAATAAAGGAATTGTCAAAAATTGTCTCTTGTCATTTTTAACATTTTTGACACTTTTTTTGTGAAATGGTAGGGGTACTTTTGTACCCCCTTACCATGCCAGTGCTACCTGGCTTGTCTACCACTCACTGTCTAGCAACACTCTAAAGGCTTGTTTCACGGCCTGGAATGCCGATTGTTGGTTCCTAGCAGCTTGTCCCGGAACCACAGCAGACAATGTCACTCACGTCCTAGCCTTTATATCGTATTGACATGCACAGCTGGCTCTCGCTCATTACACTTTCAGGCTGTACCTAGCCAGTGTTCAGCACTTGCTGTCCATACAGGATCCCAGAAAACCATCTGTGTTTACGGCCCACACAGTGTAAGCCCTCCTGCACAGTGTTCAGTAGCAGCAGCCAGCAACCAATGGCAAACGCTTATCCATCATGAGCCCTATCTTAGGGGCATGTCCAAAATCCCCTCATATTCCCCTTTGGGCTCTTGCCCAGCCTAGTCATCCAGGCGGCCATCTACCTGACTTTATACGACTTCCTATAGCCTAGCGAGTTCACCTCTGGCAGTACTAGTAGTCAGATACTGTACAGACACCTCCTGACTCTTATCCCAAACCATTATGTTTTTCATCTTATGGTCTCCTGGTGCCTAGTTTTGATCCTTGACCAACTGCTTTCTCACCTACCCAACCAGTCAACCTCCAGCCCCTTACTGCCTTCTCGGTCAACCCCCTGAGTGGCAGTCAGTTTATTAAACATGTTGGGGTCCTTCTGCTCAGCTTAGGCCTAGACCCCGGGCGGTACTCTGGACATTCCTCTCCGGATCGGCGCAGCCTCATCCGCATCCCAGTTCGGAGTACCAGACCAAGAAGCTAGGCAGATGGAAGTCCTCAGATATATTCCAAACCCTCAAGTGGAGATGGCCCTAGCCTTCTTCATTCTTGCTCGATGAGGTCAGAGCCAATAAGATATACCTCACTCCTGCTTATTTTTGGTCCCCTTTCTTGGCTTACCTACCAGACGACCAAAAACAACAACACGGGTCTTTTTCAGTTACAAGCCTTGTTGCGTGTTTATGTGATCCATATCTGTCTCCGCCTTAGGGCCACGACCATAAATGTACAGTGGGGACGGAAAGAATTCAGACCCCCTTACATTTTTCACTCTTTGTTACATGACAGCCATTTGCTAAAATCATTTAAGTTCATTTTTTTTCCTCATTAATGTACACACAGCACCCCATAGTGACAGAAAAACACAGAATTGTTGACATTTTTGCAGATTGATTAACCACTTGCCGACCGCCGCACGACTATATACGTAGGCAGAATGGCACGGGCAGGCAAAAGGACTTACAGGTACGTCCTTGCCTGCCCGCGGGTGGGGGGTCCGATCGGACCCCCCCGGTGCCTGCGGCGGTCGGCAAATCTCCCCCGGCGATCGGTGGTGAGGGGGAGGCCATCCATTCGTGGCCCCCCCCTCGCGATCGCTCCCAGCCAATGGGATCATTTCCCTGCCTCTGTATTGTACACAGAGGCAGAGGAAATGATGTCATCTCTCCTCGGCTCGGTATTTTCCGTTCCGGGCCGAGGAGAGAAGACTGTAATGTGAGTGCACAAACACACTACACACACAGTAGAACATGCCAGGCACACAAAACACCCCGATCCCCCCCCCCGATCGCCCCCCGATCCCCCCCCCAATCACCCCCCCCTGTCACAAACTGACACCAAGCAGGTTTTTTTTTTTTTTTTTTTTTTTTTTCTGATTTCTGTATTGGTGTCAGTTTGTGACAGTTACAGTGTTAGGGCAGTGAGTGTTAGGCCCCCTTTAGGTCTAGGATACCCCCCTAATAAAGTTTTAACCCCTTGATCACCCCCCGTCACCAGTGTCGCTAAGCGATCATTTTTCTGATCGCTGTATTAGTGTCGCTGGTGACGCTAGTTAGTGAGGTAAATATTTAGGTTCGCCGTCAGCGTTTTATAGCGACAGGGACCCCCATATACTACCGAATAAATGTTTTAACCCCTTGATTGCCCCCTAGTTAACCCTTTCACCACTGATCACTGTATAACCGTTACGGGTGACGCTGGTTAGTTTGTTTATTTTTTATAGTGTCAGGGCACCCGCCGTTTATTACCGAATAAAGATTTAGCCCCCTGATCGCCCGGTGGTGATATGCGTCGCCCCAGGCAGCGTCAGATTAGCGCCAGTACCGCTAACACCCACGCACGCAGCATACGCCTCCCTTAGTGGTATAGTATCTGTACAGATCAATATCTGATCCGATCAGATCTATACTGGCGTCCCCAGCAGTTTAGGGTTCCCAAAAACACAGTGTTAGCGGGATCAGCCCAGATACCTGCTAGCACCTGCATTTTGCCCCTCCGCCCGGCTCGGCCCAGCCCACCCAAGTGCAGTATCGATCGATCACTGTCACTTACAAAACACTAAACGCATAACTGCAGCGTTCGCAGAGTCAGGCCTGATCCCTGCGATCGCTAACAGTTTTTTTGGTAGCGTTTTGGTGAAATGGCAAGCACCAGCCCCAGGCAGCGTCAGGTTAGTGCCAGTAGCGCTAACACCCACGCACCGTACACCTCCCTTAGTGGTATAGTATCTGAACGCATCAATATCTGATCCGATCAGATCTATACTAGGGTCCCCAGCAGTTTAGGATTCCCAAAAAGCAATGTTAGCGGGATCAGCCCAGATACCTGCTAGCACCTGCGTTTTGCCCCTCCGCCCGGCCCAGCCCAGCCCACCCAAGTGCAGTATCGATTGATCACTGTCACTTACAAAACACTAAACGCATAACTGCAGCGTTCGCAGAGTCAGGCCTGATCCCTGCGATTGCTAACAGGTTTTTTGGTAGCGTTTTGGTGAACTGGCAAGCACCAGCCCCAGGCAGCGTCAGGTTAGTGCCAGTAGCGCTAACACCCACGCACGCACCGTACACCTCCCTTAGTGGTATAGTATCTGAACTGATCAATATCTGATCTGATCCGATCAGATCTATACTGGCGTCCCCAGCAGTTTAGGGTTCCCAAAAACGCAGTGTTAGTGGGATCAGCCCAGATACCTGCTAGCACCTGCGTTTTGCCCCTCCGCCCGGCCCAGCCCAGCCCACCCAAGTGCAGTATCGATCGATCACTGTCACTTACAAAACACTAAACGCATAACTGCAGCGTTCGCAGAGTCAGGCCTGATCCCTGCGATCGTTAACAGTTTTTTTGGTAGCGTTTTGGTGAACTGGCAAGCGCCAGCGGCCTAGTACACCCCGGTCGTAGTCAAACCAGCACTGCAGTAACACTTGGTGACGTGGCGAGTCCCATAAGTGCAGTTCAAGCTGGTGAGGTGGCAAGCACAAATAGTGTCCCGCTGCCACCAAGAAGACAAACACAGGCCCGTCGTGCCCATAATGCCCTTCCTGCTGCATTCGCCAATCCTAATTGGGAACCCACCACTTCTGCAGCGCCCGTACTTCCCCCATTCACATCCCCAACCAAATGCAGTCGGCTGCATGAGAGGCATTTTCATGTCCTCCCGAGTACCCCTTCCCAACGAACCCCCCCAAAAAAGATGTTGTGTCTGCAGCAAACGCGGATATATGCGTGACACCCGCTATTATTGTCCCTCCTGTCCTGACAATCCTGGTCTTTGCATTGGTGAATGTTTTGAACGCTACCATTCACTAGTTGAGTATTAGCGTAGGGTACAGCATTGCACAGACTAGGACACACTTTCACAGGGTCTCCCAAGATGCCATCGCATTTTGAGAGACCCGAACCTGGAACCGGTTACAGTTATATAAGTTACAGTTACAAAAAAAATGTAAAAAAAAAAAAAAACACAAACAAAAATATAAAATAAAAAATAATAGTTGTCGTTTTATTGTTCTCTCTCTATTCTCTCTCTCTCTATTCTCTCTATTGTTCTGCTCTTTTTTACTGTATTCGATTCTGCAATGTTTTATTGTTATTATGTTTTATCATGTTTGCTTTTCAGGTATGCAATTTTTTATACTTTACCGTTTACTGTGCTTTATTGTTAACCATTTTTTTGTCTTCAGGTACAGCATTCACGACTTTGAGTAGTTATACCAGAATGATGCTTGCAGGTTTAGGTATCATCTTGGTATCATTCTTTTCAGCCAGCGGTCGGCTTTCATGTAAAAGCAATCCTAGCGGCTAATTAGCCTCTAGACTGCTTTTACAAGCAGTGGGAGAGAATGCCCCCCCCCCACCGTCTTCCGTGTTTTTCTCTGGCTCTCCTGTCTCAACAGGGAACCTGAGAATGCAGCCGGTGATTCAGCCAGCTGACCATAGAGCTGATCAGAGACCAGAGTGGCTCCAAACATCTCTATGGCCTAAGAAACCGGAAGCTACGAGCATTTTATGACTTAGATTTCGCCGGATGTAAATAGCGCCATTGGGAAATTGGGGAAGCATTTTATCACACCGATCTTGGTGTGGTCAGATGCTTTGAGGGCAGAGGAGAAATCTAGGGTCTAATAGACCCCAATTTTTTCAAAAAAGAGTACCTGTCACTACCTATTGCTATCATAGGGGATATTTACATTCCCTGAGATAACAATAAAAATGATAAAAAAAAAAAAAAAAAGGAAAGGAACAGTTTTAAAATAAGATAAAAAAAAAAAAAAATAATAAAGAAAAAAAAAAAAAAAAAAAAAAAAAAAAGCACCCCTGTCCGCCCTGCTCTCGCGCTAAGGCGAACGCAAGCGTCGGTCTGGCGTCAAATGTAAACAGCAATTGCACCATGCATGTGAGGTATCACCGCGACGGTCAGATCGAGGGCAGTAATTTTAGCAGTAGACCTCCTCTGTAAATCTAAAGTGGTAACCTGTAAAGGCTTTTAAAGGCTTTTAAAAATGTATTTATTTTGTTGCCACTGCACGTTTGTGCGCAATTGTAAAGCATGTCATGTTTGGTATCCATGTACTCGGCCTAAGATCATCTTTTTTATTTCATCAAACATTTGGGCAATATAGTGTGTTTTAGTGCATTAAAATGTAAAAAAGTGTGTTTTTTACCCAAAAAATGCGTTTGAAAAATCGCTGCGCAAATACTGTGTGAAAAAAAAAAAATAAACACCCACCATTTTAATCTGTAGGGCATTTGCTTTAAAAAAAATATATAATGTGTGGGGGTTCAAAGTAATTTTCTTGCAAAAAAAAATAATTTTTTCATGTAATCAAAAAGTGTCAGAAAGGGCTTTGTCTTCAAGTGGTTAGAAGAGTGGGTGATGTGTGACATAAGCTTCTAAATGTTGTGCATAAAATGCCAGGACAGTTCAAACCCCCCCCAAATGACCCCATTTTGGAAAGTAGACACCCCAAGCTATTTGCTGAGAGGCATGTCGAGTCCATGGAATATTTTATATTGTGACACAAGTTGCGGGAAAGAGACAAATTTTTTTTTTTTTTTTTTTTTGCACAAAGTTGTCACTAAATTATATATTGCTCAAACATGCCATGGGAATATGTGAAATTACACCCCAAAATACATTCTGTTGCTTCTCCTGAGTACGGGGATACCACATGTGTGAGACTTTTTGGGAGCCTAGCCGCGTATGGGACCCCGAAAACCAAGCACCGCCTTCAGGCTTTCTAAGGGCGTAAATTTTTGATTTCACTCTTCACTGCCTATCACAGTCTCGGAGGCCATGGAATGCCCAGGTGGCACAAAACCCCCCCAAATGACCCCATTTTGGAAAGTAGACACCCAAAGCTATTTGCTGAGCGGTATAGTGAGTATTTTGCAGACCTCACTTTTTGTCACAAAGTTTTGAAAATTAAAAAAAGAAAAAAAAAATTTTTTTTTTTGTCTTTCTTCATTTTCAAAAACAAATGAGAGCTGCAAAATACTCACCATGCCTCTCAGCAAATAGCTTGGGGTGTCTACTTTCCAAAATGGGGTCATTTGGGGGGGGTTTGTGCCACCTGGGCATTCCATGACCTCCGAAACTGTGATAGGCAGTGAAGAGTGAAATCAAAAATGTACACCCTTAGAAATCCTGAAGGCGGTGATTGGTTTTCGGGGTCCCGTACGCGGCTAGGCTCCTAAAAAGTCTCACACATGTGGTATCCCCGTACTCAAGAGAAGCAGCAGAATGTATTTTGGGGTGCAATTCCACATATGCCCATGACCTGTGTGAGCAATATATCATTTAGTGACAACTTTGTGCAAAAAAAAAAAAATAAATAAATAAATTGTCACTTTCCCGCAACTTGTGTCAAAATATAAAATATTCCATGGACTCAACATGCCTCTCAGCAAATAGCTTGGGGTGTCTACTTTCCAAAATGGGGTCATTTGGGGGGGTTTGTGCCATCTGGGCATTTTATGGCCTTCAAAACTGTGATAGGTAGTGAGGAGTAAAATCAAAAATGTACGCCCTTAGAAATCCTGAAGGCAGTGATTGGTTTTCGGGGCCCCGTATGCGGCTAGGCTCCCAAAAAGTCCCACACATGTGGTATCCCCATACTCAGGAGAAGCAGCTAAATCTATTTTGGGGTGCAATTCCACATATGCCCATGGCCTGTGTGAGCAATATATCATTTAGTGACAACTTTTTGTAATTTTTTTTTTTTTTTTGTCATTATTCAATCACTTGGGACAAAAAAAATGAATATTCAATGGGCTCAACATGCCTCTCAGCAATTTCCTTGGGGTGTCTACTTTCCAAAATGGGGTCATTTGTGGGGGTTTTGTACTGCCCTGCCATTTTAGCACCTCAAGAAACGACATAGGCAGTCATAAATTAAAGGCTGTGTAAATTCCAGAAAATGTACCCTAGTTTGTAGGCGCTATAACTTTTGCGCAAACCAATAAATATACACTTATTGACATTTTTTTTACCAAAGACATGTGGCCAAATACATTTTGGCCTAAATGTATGACTAAAATTGAATTTATTGGATTTTTTTTAGAACACAAAGTAGAAAATATCATTTTTTTTCAAAATTTTCGGTCTTTTTCCGTGTATAGCGCAAAAAATAAAAACGGCAGAGGTGATCAAATACCATCAAAAGAAAGCTCTATTTGTGGGAAGAAAAGGACGCAAATTTCGTTTGGTTACAGCATTGCATGACCGCGCAATTAGAAGTTAAAGCGACGCAGTGCCAAATTGTAAAAAGTGCTCTGGTCAGGAAGGGGGTAAATCCTTCCGGGGCTGAAGTGGTTCTACACCTTCATTTGAGTCCAGCTGTGTTTCATTATACTGATTGGACTTGATTAGGAAAGCCACATACCTGTCTATATAAGACCTTACAGCTCACAGTGCATGTCAGAGCAAATGAGAATCATGAGGTCAAAGGAACTGCCTGAAGAGTTTAGAGACAGAATTGTGGCAAGGCACAGATCTGGCCAAGGTTACAAAAAAATTTCTGCTGCACTTAAGGTTCCTAAGAGCACAGTGGCGTCCATAATCCTTAAATGGAAGGCATTTAGGACGACCAGAACCCTTCCTAGAGCTGGCCGTCCGGCCAAACTGAGCTATCGGGGGAGAAGAGCCTTGGTGAGAGAGGTAAAGAAGAACCCAAAGATCACTGTGGCTGAGCTCCAGAGATGCGGTCAGGAGATGGGAGAAAGTTGTAGAAAGTCAACCATCACTGCAACCCTCCACCAGTCGGGGCTTTATGGCAGAGTGGTCCGACGGAAGCCTCTCCTCAGTGCAAGACACATGAAAGCCCTCATGGCGTTTGCTAAAAAACACCTGAAGGACTCCAAGATGGTGAGAAATAAGATTCTCTGGTCTGATGAGACCAAGATAGAAGTTTTTGGCCTTAATTCTAAGTGGTATGTGTGGATAAAACCAGGCACTGCTCATCACCTGTCCAATACAGTCCCAACAGTGAAGCATGGTGGTGGCAGAATCATGCTGTGGGGGTGTTTTTCAGCTGCAGGGACGGGACGACTTGTTGCAATCGAGGGAAAGATTAATGGGCCAAGTACAGGGATATCCTGGACGAAAACCTTCTCCAGAGTGCTCAGGACCTCAGACTGGGCCGAAGGTTACCTTCCAACAAGAAAATGACCTTAAGCACACAGCTAAAATAACGAAGGAGTGCCTTCACAACTCCGTGACTGTTCTTGAATGGCCCAGCCAGAGCCCTGACTTAAACCCAATTGAGTATTTCTGAAGAGACCTAAAAATGGCTGTCCACCAACATTTACCATCCAACCTGACAGAACTGGAGAGGATATGCAAGGAGGAATGGCAGAGCATCCCCCAAATCCAGGTGTGAAAACTTGTATCTTTCCCAAAAAGACTCATGGCTGTATTAGAAAAAAAGGGTGCTTCTACTAAATACTGAGCAAAGGGTCTGAATACTTAGGACCATGTGATATTTCAGTTTTTCTTTTTTAATAAATCTGCAAAAATGTCAACAATTCTGTGTTTTTTTTTTCTGTCAATATGGGGTGCTGTGTGTACATTAATGAGGAAAAAAAAATGAACTTAAATGATTTTAGCAAATGGCTGCAGTATAAGAAAGAGTGAAAAATTAGTGGAAACCAAACTGCTGGGAATAAACATTTTTACAAAATAAAGCTCATCAAGATTATAAAAAATATCTGCATATATGAAAGTTACACATATCCACCTAAAAAAGCAATTCACACAAAGTCTACTTGATAACAGTGTGTGGAGAGGAACTAAAAAAAGCCCGACAGATGGTGTCCGAACTCAGCAATGACCAATAGTAGGCCAACACACCATATAATGTGAGTATGTATGTACAGTATACCATATTGTTTGCTCCATAAGAAGCACCTTTTTCCCCTCAAATGAGGGGGGAAATGTCTGTGTGTCTCATAAAACAAATATTGACCAGAACTTTTTCCACCTTTAACCAGTTGCCTCCCGCCCCACCGTCAAATGACGGAGGAGCAGTTCGGCTCTCGTTCTGGGACGCCGTCATATGACAGTGTGGGGCGAGGAGAGCTGATCAGCGGCATCTCCATGCTGGGGGACATCTAGGCATGTAATCAGGCACTAATCATCAGTGCCCTGATTACAATATAGCGCCAACAGTGTCACTAATCAGTGCCCACCATTGCCCACCAGTGCCACTAATCAGTGCCCATTAGCGATGCCAGTCAGTGCTGGCTATCAATGCCGCCTATCAGAGCTGCCCATCAATGTCCATCAATGCCACCCATCAATGCCCATCAGTATCGCCTATCCGTGCCACCTACCAATGCCATATATTAGTGCCACCTATCAGTGCCCATAAGTGAGACATATTAGTGCCACCTAATCAGTGCCCATAAGTGCCACCTCATCAGTGCCCACCAGTTCAGCCTATCAGTGCCCATCAGTGCCACCTCATCAGCGCACATCAGTGAAGGAGAAGAATTACTGACAAAAACTAAGTAAAAAATAATATTTTTTTCTAATTCTTTTTTTTTTTTTTTGTAAAAAATAAAAAATTCAGCAGTGATTAAATACCACCAAAAGAAAGCTCTATTTGTGTGAAAAAAATTTCATCTGGGTACAGTGTAGCATGACTGCGCAATTGTCATTCAAAGTGCAACAGCACTGAAAGCTGAAAAATGGCCTGGGCAGGAAGGGGGTGTAAGTGTCCAGTAGGCAAGTGGTTAATGTGACCTATAAATTGAACAACAAACTGAAATCTTTTAGGTGGAGGGAAGTGAAAATAAACTAAAATAATATGGTTTCATAAGTGTGCACACCCTTAAACTAATACTTTGTTGCAGCACCTTTTAATTTTATTACAGCACTCAGTCTTTTTGGGTATGAGTCTAACATCATGGCACATCTTGACTTTTTTTGCCCACTCTTTTTTGCAAAAACACTCCAAATCTGTCAGATTACAAGGGCATCTCCCGTGCACAGCCCTGAAGAAGCTGAACGTTTTGTACCAATATTGACTGATATTTGGAATTGTTCATAATTCTCTCCACCTTGACTAAGGCCCCTGTTCCAGCTGAAGAAAAACAGCCTCAAAGCATGATGCTGCCACTACCATGCTTCACTGTGGGTATGGTGTTCTTTTGGTGATGTGCAGTGTTGTTTGTGCCAAACATATCTTTTGGAATTATGGCCAAAATGTTCAATCTTGGTTTCATCAGACCATAACACATTTTCTCAAATGCTTTTGGGAAACTTCAGATGTGTTTTTGCAAAATTTAGCCAGTTTGGATGTTTTTCTTGGTAAGACAAGACTTCCGTCTTGCCACTCCACCCCATAACCCAGACATATGAAGAATAGAGATTGTTTTCACATGTACCACACAGCCAGTACTTGCCAGATATTCCTGAAGCTCCTTTAATGTTGCTGTAGTTCTCTTGGCAACCTCCCTGACAAGTTTTCTTCTTGTCTTTTCATCAATTTTTGAGGGACATCCAGTTCTTGTTGTGTTGTGCCATATTTTCTCCACTTGATGATGACTGTGTTCCATGGTTTATCTAATGCCTTGGAAATTCTCTTGTACCTTTTTCCCTTGACTAATACCTTTTAACAATGAGATCCCTCTGATGATTTGGAAGCTCTCTGCAGACCATGGCTTTTGCTGGAGGATGCGACTAATAAAATGTCAGGAAAGACCTACTAGAACAGCTAAACTTTATTTGGGGTTAATCAGAGGCACTTTAAATGATGGCAGGTGTGTACTGGCTCCTATTTAACAGGAGTTTGAATGTGATTGTTTAATTCTGAACACAGCTACATCCCCAGTTATAAGAGGGTGTGCACACTTATGCAACCACATTATTTTATTTATTTATTTTTTAAATTTTCAATTGAGTTGTACAGTTTATAGGTCACATTAAAGGTGGAAAGTTCTGAAATGATTTATCTTCGTCTCCTTTTTTTACATCACAGAAACGTGACACTTCAACGGGGTGTGTAGACTTTCAATAACCACTGTGTGTGTGTGTGTGTGTATAAATATACAGTATCTCACAAAAGTGAGTACACCCCGCACATGTTTGTAAATATTTCATTATATCTTTTTATGTGACAACACTGAAGGAATGACACTTTGCTACAATGTAAAGTAGTGAGTGTATAGCTTGTATAACACTGTAAATTTGCTGTCCCCTCAAAATAACTCAACACATAGCCATTGATGTTCTCACTCTCACTCTCTCATACTGGTCACTGGAAGTACAACATGGCCCCTCATGGCAAAGAACTCTCTGAGGATCTGAAAAAAAGAATTGTTGCTCTACATAAATATGGCCTAGGCAATAAGAAGATTGCCAAGACCCTGAAATTGAGTTGCAGTACGGTGGCCAAGACCATGCAGTGGTTTAACAGGACAGGTTCCACTCAGAACAGGCCTCCCCATGGTCGATCAAAGAAGTTGAGTGCACGTGCTCAGCGTCATATCCAGGAGTTTTCTTTGGGAAATAGACATATGAGTGCTGCCAGCATTGCTGCAGAGGATGAAGGGGTGGGGGGTCAGTCTGTCAGTGCTCAGACCATACGCTGCACACTGCATCAAATTGGTCTGCATGGCTGTTGTCCCAGAAGGAAGCCTCTTCCAAAGAAAGCCTGCAAACAGTTTGCTGAAGACAAGCAGACTAGGGACATGGATTACTGAAACCATGTCCTGTGGTCTGATGAGACCAAGATAAACTTATTTGGTTCAGATGGTGTCAAGCGTGTGTGAGGAGTACAACCAGCAACCAGGTGAGGAGTACAAAGACAAGTGTGTCTTGCCTACAGTCAAGCATGGTGGTGGGAGTGTCATGGTCTGGGGCTGCATGAGTGCTGCCGGCACTGGGGAGCTACAGTTCATTGAGGGAACCATGACTGCCAACATGTACTGTGACATACTGAAGCACAGCATGATCCCCTCCCCTTGGAGACTGGGCCGCAGGGCAGTATTCCAACATGATAACGACCCCAAACACACCTCCAAGACGACCACTGCCTTGCTAAAGAAGCTGAGGGTAAAGGTGAGGGACTGGCCAAGCATGTCTCCAGACCTAAACCCTATTAAGCATCTGTGGGGCACCTTCAAACAGAAGGTGGTGGAGAGCAAGGTCTCTAACATCCACTAGCTCTGTGATGTCATCATAGAGGAGTGGAATAGAACTCCAGTGGCAACCTGTAAAGCTCTGGTGAACTCCATGCCCAAGAGGGTTAAGGCAGTGCTGAAAAATATTGGTGGCCACACAAAATATTGACACTTTGGGCCCAATTTGGATATTTTCACTTAGGGGTGGGGTACATTGTGCAAAGGAGATGCCGCTCTTCAACTCCTGCAGACCATAGAGAAAAAAAAAAAAAACTTCCACCCTTGATGAGAGTAAGGTGCAGACTGTGCGCAAGTCTATGTGAACAAGAAAATCCCGGACTGCTGCACTCTGAAAACGGTCATCATTATTCCATCATAAAAACCAACAAAAGTCATCAGATACAGTCAGGAGATAGCAATAGCTAACGCGTTTCACATGCAAAGATGCTTACTCATAGCTAAAGTGTGAACGAATACAGTTACAAATATATAGATCAGAAGGGTAAAAAACCAACCAATGAGAGAACTAGTGGCAAACAATCAATTAAATCAATAAACAATAATAGGTTAAAAAGGACACACCTGTAAGGAAAACACACGGCCCCACTTCCCCAACAGCTAGAATGGACACATGTATGGAAGGCATGAATATATATATATCAACACATGTATTTAAGCTTTGAATTTGAATTCGGATTTAAATATGGATATGCAATATATAAAAAAAAAAATTGTTCTATACTGATGATCCTGAGAAAACTAAGATACTTCCTCCATTTATAGCAAACCGCAGGAAAAACACATTGTGACTAACTTTGCATATTCATATTCTATCTAAATAGCAATAGTAATAAAGTAGCAATAAATGTGAAGTATGCGCACTAAAATTCACAGGAAAAATATACTTTACGAGTGTGACACTCAATTGGAAAGTAGTAATAGAATTTGGGCTACAAAAAGTCTTCCTCCCTCCGTTGTAAATGAGAACAGCAAGTCATATGTCTGGACAAGTATGCACCAAAAGTTCACAAAAAAAGTATACTTTACAGACGTAACGATTAAATGGAAGGTAATAATAGAATTCGGGTTACAAAAAGTCTCCCTACTCCTGCTGTAAAACCAAAACAGCAAATAATATGACTGGACACACATATCTCGTCTCCCAACTTACAACATTGTGCAAGATAGTGTCAGACTAAACTCCCTATCAGCACAAATATTTACAGTAACAGGGACCTAGAATTAATGCAAGGAACTCACATGTGAATATGGATTATGAGTTATGACACACATTAGGGTATATACAGAATTTCTTATATACGGATACATTCATGTCTATGTAGACTATATTGCCCAAAGAATAGTAATTCCTTTTGTTTATATAAACATTGGACAATATAAGATTCAGCGTGAGATACCCTGTGTCCAAACTATTTTCAAAAGAGCGAAATTGAAAATAAATAAATAAACCAAAGGTACAGCAATATCCCGAAGATTAAGTAGTTAGACTAATTAAGCCTTGAATAAATAAATAATCTCTCTCCACTTGTGAAAGCCACAGGTACTAAGGCTAACTCACATTTCTAACTACCGATGGAATATACTAATTACTAAAACTAAAACTCCCTACAACCGATCAATAGTATATCCAAATTTTAACAGAGTCTCACTTCATCTGCTGAAAAGTGAGAACCACTCCTTCCATTGCGATAGCAATAAAGTAGCAATCAATGTAAAGTATATGCACCAAAGTAACAAAAAGGATTACTTTACAAATGTGTTACTCCAATAGGAAAACAGCAAAGAAACGAAGAAGCAAAACAAGAAAAAAACAAATACAAAAACAAAAACAAAAGCAAAAGGAACCTTGATACAAAAAGGGGGAAGAGACTTTGGTTTAAGAATAATACAATAGTCAATAAATTGATAAAATTCAACTACAAAAAGTATCCCTCCCCCTATTATAAAGTGAGGATAGCAAGTAATGTCTAACAGTCATACCTAAACCCTAAACTCCCAAACTGTGCAGAATAGCGTCAGACAGGACTTTCCATTAGCACAAGTAATTATAAACACGGGGACCTAAGGCACATCAGCACCAGGAATTATAAACATGGGGACCTAAAGGTCAAAACAAGGGACTCACGTTTCAATATTAATTATAACGCCCAATAAAGTATATATAGAATTTCTTACATACGGGTAAAATCATGTCTATCGGACCATGATTATTTTATTATATGGACATAGGACTATATAAAGTTCAACGTGAGATACCCTGTAACCAGACCGTTCTTAAAAGGGACAGAAATGAAAATAAACAAATAAGTAAACCAATAATGTAACATTTTTTGAAAATTCAGTAGTTGAACCTGAATAGACAGGTTCTTTCTCCGCTTGTTAAAGACCACAGGTCCTAGAACTAACTCACATTCCAAACTACCAGGGGACTATACTAAATATTCACTCCCCCTACAGACTATCAATGGTATATCCAAATTCTAACAGAGTCTCACTCCCTTTGTTGAAGAATGAAACCATTTACTCCATTTGCTGCACAATCGAAAAACACAAATGATATAATTGATGCTTATTTATGGACTACCAAAATTTAAAAGCTATTGAAATTCATATATCCGCATCATATAATACCTTAAAGTGAGAGAGTTAGTATCGCTCTATAACTCGCTATTTTGTTAGCGTTAGAAAGGTTAAGCTTATTATTATAATATAATGCAGTGCCTTAATGGTAAACTAAATGGAGACTACGGATATGTCAAAAACTAAACACTCCATTTGAAAATTATATCAAAACCTAAGTTATATGCAGCGTGGATAATAGGAATTCAGTGATAGAAATGGGAGACGTCCCATTCAAAATTAAGACCGGACGGAAGTCGAGTATCTAAAATAAAGATCCACCGGACTTCTCGTTTACATAATAAATTAAATTTATCGCCTCCCCTTGGTGGTCTCAAGATTTTGTCAATAGCTTGAATGACTAAACTAGAAGTGTTCTTATTGTGAAAGTCATTCCAGTGCCGTGCAACACTCATGTTATGGTTCTTCTCTATATCGTAGAGGTGATCATATAATCGATCTTTTAGTCTACGTATAGTTCTACCTATGTACTGTATAGAGCAGGTGGTGCATGTTACAGCGTAGATCACATACCGAGTGTTGCAATTGGCAAATGAATGAATCTTATGAGATTTACCTGTTGATGAGGAAGTAATTACATCTCCACCTTTAATGAATGGACAATAGGAACAATTTTGTGTCCCACATTTAAAGGTACCTTTAAACAATAACCAATTATTTGTATTTGTTTTGCTTGAAAAGAGGCTGGGAGACAGCAAATTCCCAAGAGATGGTGCCCTTCTAAATACAGTGCATATCCCACCAGCCAAAATCTGTGAATAAACGGGATCGTGTGACAAAACAGAGAGATGTTTTTTAACTATTTTTTGTATTTTATCAAATTCTAGACTATACGGGATAGAGAAAGTGGGGCTGCCATAGGTCCGGTTTTTACCATTATGTTTTTTATTTTCCTTTATAGGTTTTTCCTCAAGTAATTTGCCTCTAGGTGTTTCAAATGCTATGGACAGACCCCTATTGATCATTGATACCGAGTAGCCTCTCTCTTTGAATCTAGATGCCATACTAGTAGCCTCGGAGTCAAAGTCAGACTTTCTACTGCAAAGTCTTTTTAGCCTCAAAAACTGGCCAACCGGGACACTACGGATAGTGTGACCCGGGTGGCTGGAGTCAACCCTCAAAATTAGATTCCCTGCACTAGGTTTCCTAAACAGATTGGAAACAATTTCGTTGCCACATCCTGTGAGCGTAACGTCTAAGAAATCGATTGTATGAGGATCCAGCTTTCCTGTAAATTTCAAGTTACGGTCGTTATCATTTAGATACTCTAACCATAATTCTAGCTTAATATGGGGATCAGAAACAATAAATAGCAGATCATCAATATATCTGCAAAAGAAAACTGTGTCACTACGGCGGGGACTATCAACACCAAAAATGCGGAGCCTTTCCCACCATCCCATGTAGAGATTGGCCAGGGATGCCAAGAATTTAGCACCCATGGAGGCTCCGCATTTTTGGATATAATAGTCAGGAGATACTCCAAACATAAGATAATAAATTCTTGTTCTACCACAGAAAATTGTCCCGATCTATCCAAGAAAAAGGCAACCGCTCTCAGACCTAAATTATGTGGAATTGATGAATATAAGCTAGACACATCACATGATATCCAACAAAAGTTCTCTTTCCATACCACTTCACCCAACATCGATAGTAGTTGTTTAGTATCTCGTAGGAAACAAGGCAGACTTCTGACTAATGGTTGTAATTGTTGGTCAACCCATTTGGTTAAACGTTCGTTAAGTGAGTCAATGCCTGCCACTATAGGTCGGCCAGTCAGAGGCGTAAGTCCCTTATGAAGTTTGGGGAGATGATGAAAGACAGACACTGTCGGGATAGCTGGAATAAATGCTTCTTTTTCATTAGGTGTAAAGATACCAACCGAAACAGCTCTGTCCAAAAGAGATGATAGTTCCTTTTTGAAGGAATCTGTAGGGTCACCTTTAAGCTTGTGATAGGTGGTCAGATCTGCAAGCTGACGTAGAGCCTCCTCCCTATATGCAGAGGAATCCAAAACAACTACCGCTCCTCCTTTGTCGGCATTTCTAATCACTATAGATGAATCTTTACGTAAGTTGTTGAGAGACACTTTTTCCCCGTTTGACAGGTTCTCTGGCATACCATCAGAAATATTTCTAGCAAGATGATTCAAGTCTCTTTCAACTAACGTCTGGTAAAGATCCATGTCTTTCCCTCTTGAGTTGATAGGATAGAAATCTGATTTAATATTCAGAGATACTGGGTTACAATTAACATCGCTGATAGGCATGTCATGAGTGGACTCCAATTCCAAATCTGACAGATCTATAAGTGCACACACATCAGTAAATAAATGAGAATTAGAAGGGAACTCACCGCTGATGTGCAGTTAGTAGAATTCGAAACTTCAGAGGTAAAGCTTGCCATTTCCTTTTCTGAAAAAAAATGTTTTTGTAGCGTGAGATTGCGAGCCAGTCTGTTAACATCCAGGATAGTTCCAAACAGGTCAAAGTGGTTAGATGGGCAAAAATTCAGCCCTTTAGAAAGAAGTGATGTTTCATCAATGGCAAGTGAACGTGATGACAGATTAACAACATTGAGATTATTTATTGCTTCCGAACCCGGAGTGGATAGTGATCCCCACTGGCTTCTTTTGCTTCTTTGGAGTCTTTTTCCAGCTCTCCATGTTTTCCTTTTCTTTTTTTCTTTCCTTTCTTGTTGCGGCCATGGCTTCCCTGGTTTAAAGCATTAGTATTTTCTTTCGGTGTGCTTTGAGATGTATAATTGTTATCCGAAGAGGAGGAATCTGAAACTGCCAAAGTATCACCAGTATGCTCACCCTCAGTATCTGAAAAGCTAACTCACTTTTTAGAGGGGGTCCTCCTTGGATAGTTCTGGCGGAAGGAAGGTTTCTTCCAAGAGTAGACTTTACACGTATCATAGTCCAGTTGATCTCTGTTTTTTTATCTTTCTTAGTAGCAATAACACCCCTTTCAAGTTTATCCATCTTTTTGGTCAGCTGGCTGTCTAGTTCGGCATATAGCGTCATGTGTTGTAGCTCAGCCAATTCCTTCTGAACATTAACCATCTCGCCTTGTAGGCGGTCTAAATCCTTTTGTTTGAAGTCCACGATGATCTTCAGTAATTGAAACGAACAGTTGGAGAAAGCATCAGTCCACTCCGATTTCAGAGTGTCATCTGTGAGCTCAAAGGTTGGGAACTTCTTAATCCTTAAACCCCGAGGGATCTGTTTAAGCGATACATATTCGGTGAGGGTGTTAACATTCCAAAAGGCCCTGATTTCTTTTGCCATGATGTTTTCAAGTCTCCAAAATGTGCTCCTTAACAATAAATCACCTGTATCCATAATTTGGGACAAACTTTGCAGGCTATTCCTGAGCGGGTTGTCAGATGGGGCCATAAGTGTCCAGCTAAACTCCGGATCTGCATCTGGGATGACAGGAGTTGGTTGAGAATTCATCAACATCTTGTTCTTGTGTCTCAATTGTTTTTCATCTCTGTACCATGCTCCACAGACAGGTTGTTGCCAGTCGCAAATTGTGGCACACCAATTCGTCCCTCTGTCATGGCTAAATCTTTTCAATCATTTCACTCATTTCTGTCACCTACCGTGCTCCGATTCGAATCTAGTGGCATTCGCGATGCACCAATTTGTCCCGGTGTGCCCCAGTTGTTTTTTCGGCCTCATTTCAGTACATGCTCCAGAGTCTGGTTCGTTGTCAGTCGCAGTTTTCGGCTCACAGATTCATGCCTCTGTCATGGCAAATCATTTCACTGTCACACATTACGTCCCGATTCGAATCCAGTCACATCCTTATGCACCGATTCATCCTGGCATGCCCCAGTTGGTTTTTGGCCTCATTTCAGTACATGCCCCAGAGCCCGCTTCATTGTCCGTCGTAGTTTTCGGCTCACCGATTCGAGTCTCTGTCATTTCAAATCATTTCACTGTCACGTATCACGTTCCAATTCAAATCCAGTCGCATCCGTGATGCACCGATTCATTCCGCCGTGCCCCAGGTGTTTTTGGCCTCATTTCAGTACATGCTCCCGAGTCCGGTACGTTGTCAGTCGCAGTTGCGGCTGACCAATTTGTGCCTCTGTCATGGCAAATAATTTTTCATTCCACTGTCACATAACGCGCTCCGATTCGAATCCTTTCGCATCCTTGATGTACCAATTCGTTCCGGTGTGCCCCAGTTGCTTGGCCTCATTTCATGCATTTCTGTTAGATATCTTGTCACCAGATCTCAATATCGAAACTTACAAATCATTTGTTAGAAATCCTACACACAGCCGTATCCTTAGCCACTCACTCGCACCGCTATCATAACAAACATTTCTTCATTTTACGTACCTCACTCTGATTCAAACCCAGTAGCATCAGTATCGCACCGATTCATCCAGGCGTGTCTCAATTGTTTTTCATCTCTGTACCATGCTCCACAGACAGGTCGTTGCCAGTCGCAAATTGTGGCACACCAATTCGTCCCTCTGTCATGGCTAAATCATTTCAATCATTTCACTCATTTCTGTCACCTACCGCGCTCCAATTCGAATCTAGTGGCATTCGCAATGCACCGATTTGTCCCGGTGTGCCCCAGTTGTTTTTTCGGCCTCATTTCAGTACATGCTCCAGAGTCTGGTTCGTTGTCAGTCTCAGTTTTCGGCTCACCGATTCATGCCTCTGTCATGGCAAATCATTTCACTGTCACACATTACGTCCCGATTCGAATCCAGTCACATCCTTATGCACCGATTCGTCCTGGCGTGCCCCAGTTGGTTTTTGGCCTCATTTCAGTACATGCCCCAGAGCCCGCTTCGTTGTCCGTCGCAGTTTTCGGCTCACCGATTCGAGTTTCTGTCATTTCAAATCATTTCACTGTCACATATCACGTTCCGATTCAAATCCAGTCGCATCTGTGATGCACCGATTCGTTCCGCCGTGCCCCAGGTGTTTTTGGCCTCATTTCAGTACATGCTCCCGAGTCCGGTTCGTTGTCAGTCGCAGTTGCGGCTGACCAATTTGTGCCTCTGTCATGGCAAATAATTTTTCATTCCACTGTCACATAACGCGCTCCGATTCGAATCCTTTCGCATCCTTGATGTACCAATTCGTTCCGGTGTGCCCCAGTTGCTTGGCCTCATTTCATGCATTTCTGTTAGATATCTTGTCACCAGATCTCGATATCGAAACTTACAAATCATTTGTTAGAAATCCTACACACAGCCGTATCCTTAGCCACTCACGCGCACCGCTATCATAACAAACATTTCTTCATTTTACGTACTTCACTCTGATTCAAACCCAGTAGCATCAGTATCGCACCGATTCATCCAGGCGTGTCTCAATTGTTTTTCATCTCTGTACCATGCTCCACAGACAGGTCGTTGCCAGTCGCAAATTGTGGCACACCAATTCGTCCCTCTGTCATGGCTAAATCATTTCAATCATTTCACTCATTTCTATCACCTACCGCGCTCCGATTCGAATCTAGTGGCATTCGCGATGCACCGATTTGTCCCGGTGTGCCCCAGTTGTTTTTTCTGCCTCATTTCAGTACATGCTCCAGAGTCTGGTTCGTTGTCAGTCGCAGTTTTCGGCTCACCGATTCATGCCTCTGTCATGGCAAATCATTTCACTGTCACACATTACGTCTCGATTCGAATCAAGTCACATCCTTATGCACCAATTCGTCCTGGCGTGCCCCAGTTGGTTTTTGGCCTCATTTCAGTACATGCTCCAGAGCACGCTTCATTGTCCGTCGCAGTTTTCGGCTCACAGATTCGAGTCTCTGTCATGGCAAATCATTTCACTGTCACGTATCACGTTCCGATTCAAATCCAGTCGCATCCGTGATGCACCAATTCATTCCGCCGTGGCCTAGGTGTTCTTGGCCTCATTTCAGTACATGCTCCAGAGTCCGGTTCGTTGTCAGTCACAGTTGCGGCTGACCAATTTGTGCCTCTGTCATGGCAAATAATTTTTCATTCCACTGTCACATAACACGCTCCGATTCTAATCCTTTCGCATCCTTGATGCACCAATTCGTTCCGGTGTGCCCCAGTTGCTTGGCCTCATTTCATGCATTTCTGTTAGATATCTTGTCACCAGACCTCGATATCGAAACTTACGAGTCATTTGTTAGAAATCCTACACACAGCCGTATCGTTAGCCACTCACTCGCACCGCTATCATAACAAACATTTCTTCATTTTACGTACCTCACTCTGATCTAAACCCAGTAGCATATACATATAGATGCACTGATTCGTTCCGGTGTGCCTCAGTTGTTTTTGCCTCATTTCAGTACATGCTCCAGAGTCCGGTTTGTTGTCAGTCGTAGTCACGGCACGACCGATTCGTGCTTCTGTCATGGCAAACATTTCATTCATTTCACTGTCATGTACCGCGCACCGATTCGAATCCAGTGGCATCCACGATGCATCGATTCGTCTCGGCGTGCCCCAGTTGGCTTGGCCTCATTTCATTCCATTTCGTGCTCTACAGTTCGACTCGTTGCTTGTCGCAGTCGTGGCACCGATTTGTGCCTATATCATGGCATAAACATTTCACTCATTTCATTTCATGCACCTGTCGCGTCAAGTCAAAAGACTCAAAACCACTTCAAACCAACAAAGTCGCAAACCGTAGACAAACCGTAGCCTTTACCACCGACAATCAGGCCATATATTATTGATATTATTAATAAAGGCAGGTCCAAGTCACTCTCGGTTATGTCCTTCCTACGCAGGCTGGTACAGCTATCTCTGCAGCATCAATTTAATGTCCACTGTACATTTATCCCGGGCAAGTGCAACCTCGCAGCAGACGCACTGTCACGCTTTAATTTCACCTCCTTCTTTCAGCAGGTTCCCGGAGCAGATCCAGTGTCAGCCCCTATCCCGGTATGGTCTCAGCTGACCCTAGACTAGAACAGCATCTGCGCGACCCAGCTCATCAACCAGTCTCTGTCCCACAACACGCTCAAAGCTTACCATACAGCTTGGAACATGTTTAACAAATTCCTGCTCAGTGGGAACACCAACAGATGCCAAACACATACTGGCCTTTGTCTCATATTACCATAGTCAATTGGCCCTATCCCATAATACTATCCGGCTATACTTAGCCGGCATCCAACACTTTCTGGCTCTACGAGATCCTGCGAAACCATCCGTGTTCACATCCCATGCAATCCGAGCCATCCTTCGCGGCATCCAGAAACAACAGCCGATAGTCAAGGCCAAACGTCTACCTATTACAAGTGCCATCTTCAGAGATATGTCTACTATTCTTGCCAGTTCTCCATTTGGTCTTCTCCCCAGCCTGGTCGTACAAGCAGCCATCTACCTTTTCTTGTGGCCTTGGTTCTTGCGGCCTAGTGAGTTCACCTGCAACAACCCCGCCGGCCAAGTCCTATGTAGACGTCACTTGGCTCGCTATCAAGACCATTTCATTCTCCACCTCACGGTATCTAAAACCCAGTAATCAGGCTCTGGGGTAGACATCCATCTCTATAAGACTAACAATATCTGGTGTCCATTTACCGTGCTCAATCTTCTACTGTAACTCATGCCCGAACAGTTGGACTCTAGTCCCCTTCTACCCTTTCCGGTTAAACCTTTGAGTGCCTGCCAGTTCGTGAAACACATGAGGATTCTTCTTCGCAACCTACACCTCAACCCCAGTCAGTACTCCGGTCACTCTTTCCGTATCAGAGCAGCCTCAACCGCATCTCGGCATGGGGTCCCAGATCATGTTATTAAAATACTAGGCAGGTGGAAGTGTGCCTGCCTCGCCCGGTACATCCCCAATCCTCAGGTGGAAATGTCACAAGCATTCACCAAACTTGCTCAATGAATAAGACTAAAACTAATAAAGAACTTCACCCCTACCTAAATGTTTTTGCCCCCTTATTTTGCTATACCATCTATTAGACCAGGGAACACTTCAGGTCCATTTCATGTTGTAAGTCTTATGGTAAGTCTTTCTTGTTCATATCTGTATCGGCCATAGGGCTTCAACCATAAGTAAGAAGGCCAATATGGTGGCCTGAATTTATGGGAGGAGCCCGGGGGGTATTTAACCAGCCTGCTCGCCTGTGGTCTTTGTCGGTTTCCTGTGCGCGATACCCACCCTCCCATCCCCTTTTCAGGGCATTTCTCAAAATCATTTCTCTTCACAAAATATTCATTTCTAATCTTGGGTATGCCCCCTTATTTTGGTGTACCATCCATTAGACCAGGGCACTTCAGGTCCATTTCATGTTGTAAGTCTTATGGTAAGTCTATCTTGTTCATATCCGTATCGGCCATAGGGCTTTATATATGGGGCGGCACAGTGGTGTGGTGGTAGCACTCTCGCCTAGCAGTAAGAAGGGTCGCTGGTTTGAATCCCAACCACGACACTACCTGCCTGGAGTTTGCATGTTCTCCCTGTGCCTGCGTGGGTTTCCTCCGGGTACTCCGGTTTCCTCCCACACTCCAAAGACATGCTGGTAGGTTAATTGAATCCTGTCTAAAATTGTTCCTAGTATGTATGAATGTGAGTTAGGGACCTTAGATTGTAAGCTCCTTGAGGGTAGGGACTGATGTGAATGTACAATGTATATGTAAAGCGCTGCATAAATTGACGGCGTTATATAAGTACCTGAAATAAATAAAAATAAAATAAATATATATATATATATATATATATAAAAAGTCCAAGAAGTTGCTGCACTTAAAAATTTCCGTTGCTTTATTTCACATAGTCTTGAAGAAAAACTACAAAGCAAGCATAATTATTCCAGACAAATAGTGGCAACAAATGCCTATATAATTTAGATATGAATGGATTACGTTTCGGGCTAGTATGCTTACGCCCTTCCTAAGATCCGTCAAAGCACATCTGAAGGTTTCCCTGCAATCATTCATTTAAATACAGGTTTGTAGAAAGCATCACACGTCGAATCAATATGGTTAATCAGTTAAATCCTTATTATATTTAGTACTTGTATATATATATTATCTATCATAAACACAAAATATAGCAAATAGCGGCCAATAAACTTTATCATCCCATTCATTTTCTTCAAAAGATATCCATGAACCTGTAAGAGATATACATATGTATAAAATAAACATACCCACGTATGTAGTTCACAAGAGATATTTTGTCCAAATAAATGGTCACGTTCATGTTCATGTCATATTCACTAGTTCAAACAAATAAATAAAGATCTAAATCCACATTTAAGCCATATGGGGCAATGGTATTCAAAAAATGTATCCAGTATACTTCTCTCTTCCTTAAAATCATTTCACGGTTTCCTCCCCTCCTGTTTTCCTCTATTCTTTCTAGGACCATATACTTTAATTGTGATATATTGTGCCCAAATTCTAAAAAATGTCTAGCTAGCGGTAACTGTGTTAGCTTATCTCGTATAGAGTACTTATGTCTTGCTATCCTGTCTTTCACCTTTTGTGTGGTTTCTCCAATATAAACCAAACCGCATGGGCACTTTATAGCATATATCACATTTGAGGATTGGTATGTATAATGTCCACGTATAGGGATATTAAAACCCCTATGTGGGTGTGTAAAATATTTACCCTTAATCATAGAATTGCATTGTATGCATAACAAACAATGGTATGAACCCAGATTTTTTGGTCCCAAGAAGGTTAATTTTGGTGTTATAGATGAAGGTTGGTCCGATGTTATTAATTGGTCCCGTATCGTTCTACCTTTTTTATATGAGGGCATAGGTGGATTCCAAAATTCTTGTACCATAGGATAACTAGTTCTCAAAAGGTTCCAATGTTTTTTAAGGGTTGGTACTGTGTAATAAAGGAAATTGTTTTTGTTTCCTTTCTAGGGGTCCTGGTATTGTTCATATTAGACCGCTCTGTCTCAACCAAGGCTTGAGGATACCGTCTATTAATCAGTTTAACTTTCATTTCATCGAGTCTCTGATCACGGCACAGCGGGTCACTGACGATCCGATGTACCCTCATCATCTGACTCTTTGGAATAGATGAAAATTCATTAGGAGAATGAAAACTATTAAAATGTTTTTCAGTTTTAATGTAGTATCTAGAAAGGAGATCTCATTTTTACCAATTTCAATGTTGAACTTGAGGCCAGGTATTAAATAATTAATGTATTTGTCAAACAAAAATAGGCTCTCCATGTTACCATCCCATATAGCAAAAATATCGTCCACAAATCTATACCAACCCTGACAGTCCTCAAGGAATATATCATTCACATAAATAAAAGATGTCTCAATCATATTCATGAATGAGTTCGCATATGGGGGTGCAACATTAGAACCCATCGCTGCCCCCTTTAGTTGCAAAAAGTGAGTGTCTTTGAAAAGAAAATAATTCTCTTCAAGAACAGTTTTCAGTAAATCAAGTAAAAACAAAATATGTTTATTTTTATAGTCACCTGACTGGGATAACAACCGCCGACATGCCTCTATCCCCAAATCATGGGGAATAATTGTGAATAAACTAGAGATGTCCCATGATACTAGGATGGAATCTGGTGACAGTTTTATATCTTGAATTTTAGATAAAAAGTCTGTGGAATCTTTTATATATGATTTGGTATGCAATAATAATGGTGTTAAACATTTATCAATATATTGTGCCAAATGAGCTGTCACCGATTCCATTCCTGATACTATGGGACATCCCGGGGGGTTTTTAGGGTCTTTGTGGATTTTTGGTAGCATATATAGCACTGGTGTAACAGGGTGTTCACATATCAGAAACTCCATAGTTTCGTCATCAATTATTTTATTTTTAACTGCATTAGTTAGAATATCTTTAATTCTTTTCTGCACTTTAAAGACCGGGCAAGAATCAAGTTTTTTATATGTAAGAGTGTCACCAAGATGTTTCATCACTTCAGTTTCGTACATTGGGGTGTCCATTACCACAATAGCTCCCCCCTTGTCAGCCGGTTTGATGGTGATATCGCGCCGAGCTGACAAGGAGTTTAACGCTACAATCTCGTCTTTACTTAGGTTGTGAGGTATATGGTCTCTTTTCGTTCTATCACATAAAAATTTCTTTATATCACTTTCCACTTTCTCTATATATACCTCAACTGCGGAACATGAGGTAGGTGGCACCTTAGTACTTTTTGGTTTTAAACCTATATTTTTAATAGATAACAATAGTGGTTCTTTATTTGTGGCAATGGACACACCAGAAAAATGCGCTTTAAATCTTAACTGCCTCTAAAATCTATATAAATCCTGTTTCAACACAAAATCATCCATTTTTTCTTTAGGGCAAAAGCCCAGACCCTAATTAAGTACATTCAATTCAACTTTAGACAAAACAATGGAAGAAATGTTATCTACAAGATTTTCATCTATTGTCTCTGGCGATTCTGACGCCTGGTAGTCACACCTCTTGTTGTGTCTTTTCTTTGCTCTCCTGCCACCCCTCCTGGTCCGGGTTTGGTCATATTTGTTGGTAAAAAAGTAGTAGATACATTGAGGAGGAGGAGCGTTCAGATCAAAAAGGTAAATGACCAGATAAAAGTACCATCATCCCAAATGACTATTGCAATAATATTGTGAATGAGGTAGAGAGCGGTCGCAGTTAGCTGCCTCTGTCGGCCTGCATCTCAATACCCCATAACAGGGACAACAACCCCTAAAGAGGGGGAAGGGGGGGGGACTATTGCGGTACTAATAAAGTGAAAATTACAGTACACAAAGGTAGAGAAAGAGGGCAATAAGGTAGTATAAAAATTCCATTTTAATAGAAAACATAATTAAAAAATTGTAACAATATCACATAACAGTTGTAATTTAAAAATGGAAGCAGTCAATACAACCAATTGGATTACAACCCATAGTGTTAGTAGACACAAATAGAGCTTGAATTCTCGACCGGTTTCGCGGTTTTACCGCTTCCTCAGGAGAGCAATATCTGTGGTGCAACATATGATAATTGTAATGAGTATAACACACAAAAAATTTTTTTTTTTTTTTTTCCATAGTAACATTGTTAATGCAGCACAAACATTTAGAGAGAATATTACACAATTATATACAATTAGGTAGGGAAAGAATGAGCTCACCCGTTCTACGGCTCCCGGTGGGTATACACGGCCTCAAACGATTCCCCCCGTGGCGGACACAGGGGATGACTAAACAGCCCCTGAATGAATAAATGGGATGGTAAGATAAAAGGGTATGGACTGGAAAATCAATTAGGAGGGAGTAAGAGGTGAGGAGGTGCCATTAGTGTGCCTCTAGGATTGGAAACGTGTGCAGGAAGGGGGGGGGCCAAGGAAGTGTTGAGGAATGGGTAGAAGGTGAATGGACAAAGGGAAGGGAGGAAAAAACAGGGGGAAAGGGGGAGGGGGGGGAAGGAGAAAGGTTAGGGCAAGAAGGGAGGGGGGGGAAAAACGGGGGGGGGAGGGGGAAGAAGGGTGGGAGGCAAAGGGGGGGAGGGGAAGGGAAGGGAAAAGGGAAGGGGGGGGGAGGAGGGAAGGGGAGGAAAAAGGGGGGGGGGGGGAAGGGAAGGGGAGGGGGGAGGGAAACGGGGGGAGGGGGAGAGGGAGGGAGGGGGGGGGGAAAGGGGGAGGGGAGGGAAAAGGGGGGGGGAAAGTTGGGGGGGAGGGGAAGGAGGAATGGGGAAGGAGGGAGTGGGGGGAAAAAAGGGGAGGGAGGGGGAAAGGACAATGAGGTAAATAGAGTAGGACAGGAGGAGAGTAGGGAAGGATTGCACACAGAGTATAAAGATGGCACTCACCCCTAGGGTACTGATGTGTTGAAACACATGGGTATTAAGCATGAAACCCAGATACAAATTATAAGGTGAACAGCAAAGAGGCCAGCTGCTATTGGATGATAATAAGGATCCCCCAGAACGGCTGTAATAGGGATGTACACTGGCAGCGATTACCATGACAACTGTAACAGTAATAGTCATGGGGTTACAAACAGGGTATAACGAGTAAGGATAAAGTGTACAGGAGGAGAATCTACCTGTAAGCAGGGCAGGTGGGGGGGCGGCAGCACTTACCAGCAACAGAGGTCCTAAATGCATCCTCATCCAGGGGCTGTAGGCTCACATAGCGGCCGTGAATGGCCGCCATAAGAGCACCCCAACCCGGAAGTCAGGGACGGCGTAAGAGGCGGTCCCTGACGTCACCGGGTCTGCCCGTCCGCACTGCGCAGGTGCAGTGTGATGTGCTACTGCGCAAGCGCGCGCTCCAGTAAAGGGGAATCAAGTTCCCAAACAAAGAGACGCAAGCAGCTTTACGGCTGCCAGGGCGGGCATGTGTCCGCCGCCCAGAGGAGACCGAAGGCATAGCAGAGCCACAGGGAACCAACGGGGAAGGTCATTCTTCTTACACAGCAAACAAGTAAAGAAGTGTAGTACACAACAAATATGCAAAAGAAAAAACGTAAAAATTATACAATTAAGCAACAAACAGTCAGTAATAACAATCTAGAGAGATTAGCCTACAGTGGACAAGTATCATGGAAGTGTTGGGACCCAATAGTGTGGAAACAGGGGGGGGGGGGGGGGGAAGAGGGGGGAGGGGAAGGGGGGGGGAAAGGGAAGGGGGGAAGAAGGGAAAAGGGGAAAGAAGAAGGGAGGGGAAAGGAGGGGGGGGGGGGGGGAAAGGGAAGGGGATGTGAAGACCAAGGCCACAGGGGGACCTCATAAAAAGGCCCTATAGGACACAGATTCATTTAGACCAGGGGGAACAGTGGCGTTGAGTCGCTCAATCCACAGGGATTCTCTCTGGAGTATTGAGCGATCCCAATCGCCACCCCTGGGGTTGGGTTTAACGACCTCCAGTACTAGGAATTTCACCACAGAGTTGTTGAATCTATGGTGTAGGCCGATATGTCGGCCGATAGTTGTTAGTTTGCCATTTTCTGAGTCATACAAGTGGTCCCCAATTCTCTGCCTGAGTTCCCTAATTGTTTTGCCCACATAAAAGGCTTTGCAGACACAGTTCATGAGGTAAACTACCCCTCTTGTACTGCAATCGGCGTAGGTCCGTGGGACCAGGATCTCGCCGTTGGGCAAAGTCACAGTTCTGCTTTCAGAGATCCAGGGGCACCTGGGGCATTCTCCACATTGGAAGGTACCGTTGGGACCATTCCTGGTAGATCTGGTGGGGTTATAGTGGCTGGCGGTTAATTGGTCACGTAGGGACCGTGCTCTGCGAAAGACCATTTCCGGTGTATGTCTAACGTATTTGGTTAATATATGATGGTCAGCCAACAGGTGCCAATGTTTCATTAAAATGTTGCGGAGTATACTGTGGTGTGCAGAATAGGTCGTGATCAGTTTTACAGTTTCTAAGGGGGAAGAAGGTTTATTATTTTTAGAGTTTTTGAATAGTAAGGAAGTCCGTGGGCGTGCTAGGGACTTGTTAAATGCTTTGCGCAGGTTGGTGGAAGAATAACCTCGCTGTAAAAGGCGTTCGCGTAATGCTTTGGCTTGGCGTAAGAAATCGCTATGGTGTGTGCAATTCCTACGTAGCCGCAAGTATTGGGCATACGGAATACTCCGTACCAAAGAATTTGGGTGGGCACTAGTGGCAAACAACAGAGTGTTTCCAGCAGTGGGTTTCCTATAGAGGTCGGTGCCCAGCGTTCCATCGGGTTGTTTGATGATGAGTAGGTCGAGGAAGGAGATTTGCTCAGGTTCAATTTTGAAGGTAAATTTAAGATTAAGGTCATTGTTATCCAAAAGATGTAGAAATTGTAATAGTTTGGCTCTGGGGCCAGTCCACACCAAAAACAGGTCATCAATAAAACGGTACCAAAGGAGAATATTGTCCAAAAATTCTACATATTGGTCGTGGGCATGAATGTGTCGCTCCCAGCCGCCTAAATATAGGTTTGCATAGGCTGGGGCACATGACGTCCCCATTGCGACACCTTGTATTTGTAAAAATAATTGATCATTGAAAACAAAATGATTTTTGGTTAATATGAAATACAATAGTGTCAGTATGAACTGGTTCAAGGGCCAAGTAGTCATATCTTGTTCGGCCAAGAAGGAACCAGCCATCCGTACACCCTGCTCGTGGGGGATACTAGAGTACAAAGCCTCAATATCAACAGCCACGAGCAGGGCGTCAGGAGGGATCTGGATTCCCTCAAGGCGCTGCAGTAAGTCAGTAGTGTCCCTAATATAGGACGGGAGGCTGCGAACGTGAGGCATCAAAAAAGCGTCAACAAACTTGCTCGCATGGTCCGTTAGAGAGCCTATCCCAGACACTATGGGTCTTCCCGGTGGAAAACGCGCCACTTTGTGGGTCTTGGGTAGGGAATAAAAGGTGGGGGTGCAAGGAAATTTGGGGACCAGGAACTCCAAGGTGTCTTTGTCAATGAGGCCTATGATATAGGCCTCAGTGCAAAGAGCCCGGAGTTCCTGTGCAAAGGAAGATATATAGGAAGGAGGGATGGGTCTGTACCATTGTTTGTTGTTGAGGATAGCAAGGCACATGGCTTCATATTGGTGATTAGTCATCAGGACAATGTTGCCGCCCTTGTCTGATTGTTTAATTACAACATCGGAACGTTGCTGCAGAGATCGAAGAGCTCGAATCTGACTGGGGTCAAGGTTTGAAGGATAATCGGGCCACTTTTGTTTCTTGAGGTCACTGATAGTGGCACGCAAGAAGGCCCAGATCTCGGGGCAGGTATTGAGATCAGGGAATCTCCGGGATCGTAAGCGGAAAGGCTTGATTGGAGGAGTTGGTTTAGTGATCACTAGGGAACCAGATGTGTTGGATGCAGGGAGGGTAGATGGGGATATGCCTGCTTCACATGTACTTGAAAGAGCTACATCGGGGGCCCCTGGGTCTTGTGAGGATCCGGGGTCTCCGGTGTCGCCTTCCTCGTACAGGAGCATCAGGTCGCGAAGCGCCCTGAACTCCTCCATGGAGAAGCCTTTGGTGCGCTCCGCGAGCTCCCGCTCCAGTCCTAGGTTGACGCGATCCTTGTCGTAGATAAATTTAAAGGTTAAATTGCGTGCAAACAAATACAAGTCTTTAATTGTTTCAGTGACCTTGAGTGCATCAAGAGGACAGAATCCCAGACCTAATTGTAACAGCGAGGTCTCCTCGCTACTGAACGAAAAGGGGGTAAGGTTTATGACGTTGTGGTCGGTGTGATCTGGGGGGGAAGGTTTTGTTGGGACAGTGAGGGTTTTAGGACGTACGCATCCAGATTGCTCTGTTGTTTTTTCAGATCTAAAAAAATCGCATCCTCATTGATTTTCGTGTATTTATTAGTCAGTAAATAGGAGTTGAGAATTTTGGGGATTGTGCCATGCAACGTGGAGTGGCCAGTGGCCCCTTCTATGGGGATATTAGTATCATGTGGGGTTTGAGTGGAGGGTGTTTGAGTAGATCTTGGGCCCTTTTGGGCCTTTTTTGTCTTTTTTGGGGTGTGTTGGTGGGGTGTTAACCCCCAAAGCGAAGTCTCTTGCGTGAGGAATTAAGTGCAGAAGAAGTGTTGGGTTGGGTAGTGCTAGAGAGGATACAGTGGAGGATAGAGATGAATCTGATTCGATGTCAGTAGTATAGTTCCTATTAGTTCGGGGAGGGCCTCGTCTACCCCGGCCTCTCCCCGGCCAGTGGTAGGCCAGGCCTCGGTGAAGGCAGCTTTGTCCTTCCCAAATTTGATCTGTTTTTTGATGATAATATCTTTATTCATAATTTCCAAGCGTTCTCTAAGTTCTTTCCACTTGGTTTTGAAACCCGTATTATCAGTCAGGTGGGAGTACTCGATATTGAGTCGTTCGATCTGTCACTATCAAGTGAGGTCATATCAAGGGTATATTGGGTAATCAATAGTCCGATTAGCTCAAGACTGTTTTTAGTTAGAATATCCTCCCATGTTTTTTTAAAGTCCACTGACGGATCTTTAAGAGTGGGAAAGATCTGGCCCCTTAAGCCTATGGGGACAAATTCTTTCACTCACATAAAGTTTAAAGTATTCAATATGCCAGTGTAGATGTGATTTACGTTTAAGGAGTTTGGACATTCGCGTAAAAATGTTGAAATATCATCATCAATTTTATGTTCATTTAAGCATGCAATTTTGATATTGGACATAAAGCCTGACCAATCTGTGCCTAAAACATCCATAATATACCTGACCACCAGCGGCGCCCCCCAGCAAGTGTTTGAACTGACAGATGTCAAAGCTAGAAATCACAACAGTAAGAGTTAGACAAATTCAATTGAATAAATAAAAACGCTACTACATGTGTGTCGATGGGTCTGTTGCTGTTCACCCAGGGGCACAGAAATGTGGGTGTGTTATCCACCCTGTGTATACTATAAAGGAGGGAGGGAGCGTTCAGATCAAAAAGGTAAATGACCAGATAAAAGTACCATCATCCCAAATGACTATTGCAATAATATTGTGAATGTGGTAGAGAGCGGTCGCAGTTAGCTGCCTCTGTCGGCCTGCATCTCAATACCCCATAACAGGGACAACAACCCCTAAAGAGGGGGAAGGGGGGGGACTATTGCGGTACTAATAAAGTGAAAATTACAGTACACAAAGGTAGAGAAAGAGGGCAATAAGGTAGTATAAAAAATTCCATTTTAATAGAAAACATAATTAAAAAATTGTAACAATATCACATAACAGTTGTAATTTAAAAATGGAAGCAGTCGTGTGTGGAGTGTGTGTCTTGGTGATTGAACCCATAGTGTTAGTAGACACAAATAGAGCTTGAATTCTCGACCGGTTTCGCGGTTTTACCGCTTCCTCAGGAGAGCAATATCTGTGGTGCAACATATGATAATTGTAATGAGTATAACACACAAAAAATTTTTTTTTTTTTTTTTTCCATAGTAACATTGTTAATGCAGCACAAACATTTAGAGAGAATATTACACAATTATTTACAATTAGGCTAGGGAAAGAATGAGCTCACCCGTTCTACGGCTCCCGGTGGGTATACACGGCCTCAAACGATTCCCCCCGTGGCGGACACAGGGGATGACTAAACAGCCCTGAATGAATAAATGGGATGGTAAGATAAAAGGGTATGGACTGGAAAATCAATTAGGAGGGAGTAAGAGGTGAGGAGGTGCCATTAGTGTGCCCTCTAGGATTGGAAACGTGTGCAGGAAGGGGGGGGGCCAAGGAAGTGTTGAGGAATGGGTAGAAGGTGAATGGACAAAGGGAAGGGAGGAAAAAACAGGGGGAAAGGGGGAGGGGGGGGAAGGAGAAAGGTTAGGGCAAGAAGGGAGGGGGGGGAAAAACGGGGGGGGAGGGGGAAGAAGGGTGGGAGGCAAAGGGGGGGAGGGGAAGGGAAGGGAAAAGGGAAGGGGGGGGGAGGAGGGAAGGGGAGGAAAAAGGGGGGGGGGGGGAATGGGAAGGGGAGGGGGGAGGGAAACGGGGGGAGGGGGAGAGGGAGGGAGGGGGGGGGGGAAAGGGGGGAGGGGAGGGAAAAGGGGGGGGAAAGTTGGGGGGGAGGGGAAGGAGGAATGGGGAAGGAGGGAGTGGGGGGAAAAAAAGGGGAGGGAGGGGGAAAGGACAATGAGGTAAATAGAGTAGGACAGAAGGAGGAGAGTAGGGAAGGATTGCACACAGAGTATAAAGATGGCACTCACCCCTAGGGTACTGATGTGTTGAAACACATGGGTATTAAGCATGAAACCCAGATACAAATTATAAGGTGAACAGCAAAGAGGCCAGCTGCTATTGGATGATAATAAGGATCCCCCAGAACGGATGTAATAGGGATGTACACTGGCAGCGATTACCATGACAACTGTAACAGTAATAGTCATGGGGTTACAAACAGGGTATAACGAGTAAGGATAAAGTGTACAGGAGGAGAATCTACCTGTAAGCAGGGCAGGTGGGGGGGCGGCAGCACTTACCAGCAACAGAGGTCCTAAATGCATCCTCATCCAGGGGCTGTAGGCTCACATAGCGGCCAGGTGAATGGCCGCCATAAGAGCACCCCAACCCGGAAGTCAGGGACGGCGTAAGAGGCGGTCCCTGACGTCACCGGGTCTGCCCGTCCGCACTGCGCAGGTGCAGTGTGATGTGCTACTGCGCAAGCGCGCGCTCCAGTAAAGGGGAATCAAGTTCCCAAACAAAGAGACGCAAGCAGCTTTACGGCTGCCAGGGCGGGCATGTGTCGCCCGCCAGAGGAGACCGAAGGCATAGCAGAGCCACAGGGAACCAACGGGGAAGGTCATTCTTCTTACACAGCAAACAAGTAAAGAAGTGTAGTACACAACAAATATGCAAAAGAAAAAACGTAAAAATTATACAATTAAGCAACAAACAGTCAGTAATAACAATCTAGAGAGATTAGCCTACAGTGGACAAGTATCATGGAAGTGTTGGGACCCAATAGTGTGGAAACAGGGGGGGGGGGGGGGGGGAAAGAGGGGGAGGGGAGGGGAGGGGGGGGGAAAGGGAAGGGGGGAAGAAGGGAAAAGGGGAAAGAAGAAGGGAGGGGAAAGGAGGGGGGGGGGGGGGAAGGGAAGGGGATGTGAAGACCAAGGCCACAGGGGGACCTCATAAAAAGGCCCTATAGGACACAGATTCATTTAGA